>NC_059102.1:49345284-49956599 GCF_020740685.1 Jaculus jaculus
TGATTTTCAAGAGGAATATGGAAGGATTTGACAGTGCTGTAAGTATAGCTTGATGGACTATTCTGGTCAGAGTTGAAAGACCTAAGTGCAGTAAGAACTATGGACTGTGAGGTTTGGCTTGTGAGGATGAGAAAGAGCTTTGCTTGTACTAGGCTGGAGGCAGTTTGTGTGAAAAGCTTGCTGTTATGCCCATGTCTTGAGAAGTTGTGCAGGGTTGCTTTGCATAGAAATGAACTGGTGTGAGAAGAGGGATATGGCACAGGGAAAAATAAATCTTTGGGCTTAAGCTGCTATCTGTTCACCTGCAAATTGTTTGAGAGATTATAACCATTGAGATTGGGCCAGCTGAGCTGCATTGGGGCCAGGAAGAATGTAGATTCTTTTGAAGAGGCATGAGTGCCCAAGGAGTGTCCTGTTCTTCAAAGTCTGCTTTATTCCCTCCTGGATTAACCAATTGGCACTGCACCTGGTATTGTGGAGTATAAGAAATGCAGGAAAGAGAGGGGCATTGAGTTTGCAACATGGTCTTGGAAATGTATTGTTTTGGAAATTGCCATGGGCAGTGTGAATGAAGCAGGTTTGCTGGATGCCTGCATGGAAACTCCATGGAGCCATGAGGATAAGCCATGGATTGTAGTGGAGACCCAGTAGAGATGCTGGGCCTGATGAAGTTTTCCAGGACTGTGAGTAGCCTAGCTGGAGAAGCAGAATTGGAACTACAGAGACTTGTTGCTGGTTAGTTATTGGACTGGGAGACTTGTCTTGTCACTAACTAGAGTTGTTGGACTTGAAGCTACAGAGTTTGTTGTTTAAATCACGTATTGGTTGAGTATTTCTTTGCTATGCCCAATGCTATATTTTGTAGTGTGAATGTTTATTCTGTGCCATTATGTGTTTTTGAGGTTATTTTTTGGGATTACGGCTCAGTTAAAAGGTCTTGGACTATGGGGATGTATGAGCATCACTGGAATTGACAAAAATTATGGGAACCTTTAAAGTTGGACTGAATCCATTATATTTTACATCATGTATCAATATCAATGTATGGGGGCAAGGGTGGAATGTGGTGGTTTGATTCAGATGTCCCTCATAAACTTAGGTGTCTGAATCCTAGTTTCCCAGCTGATAGAGATTTGGAAAGTAATACCTCCTGCAGGGAATGTATTGTTGAGTGTGGGCTTATGGTTGTTATAGCCGGTTTCCTCATGCCAGTGTTTAGCACACTCTCCTGCTGCTATTGTCCACATTCTGTTGGCCAGGGGGTAATGTCCACCCTCTGCTCATGCCATTGTTTTCCCCTGCCATCATGGAGCTTCCCCCTCATGCCTGTAAGCCAAAATGAACTTTGTTTCCCCGCAAGCTGCTCTTGCTTGGGTGATTTCTACCAGCAATGTGAACCTGACTGCAACACAAATGATGTTAGTTATGTTGGAGGACAATGTTAAATAGAACAGACTTTTATTGCCTTTCCTTGTCTATATCTGTACCTTCCTCATTTATTTCATGACACTTGTGTTTATGAAGCTTTTGCTAAGTTCTAAATATCTGATCTACACTTAATTATTTAATTTAATTTTTATAACTTTACAACATAGACACTTTTTAAATGAGGGACTTGAATTTGAGTGACGAAGTATTTTGAAATAAAAATCTATGTAACCTTAAACACTGAGTTCCCACACTCTATGCTTAGCTCTCCTGTGCAAGCCCAGAAGATCAGGTGATTGTGCCAGCTGGATGGACTGTAGGCATAAATCCAGGTGTTCTTCTTTGTTATTGTTCCACAGTACTATTCTTCCTCTTTCCTGTGCTAAATCTCCCAAAGGTACCATACACTTCTCATTTCCTTTAATCACAAGAACAGCATCATTGAAGATAATGACTATTTCCCAAATAGTGAATTATCAAACATCTGAACTCAAATTTGAAATTTTCTCTTCCCCAGATTGGTGCTCTATTAGGCTCCAGGAAGGATGTATGCCTGGCTTCTTTCCTGCTGCTAGTTCACAGTTCAGCTATACTGTTGCTGCTGCTCTTGGGTCAGGGGAAAGGGCTTTGACTTAGCTGGCTGACTGTGGTATTATGGGAGGTTTGTGTCCCTGATCAAAGCTGATATTCAATGCCGATTTTGGCTGTTCCTGACACTTAGTGAGAATCTTCAGAGTCAACAGTTGGGTACATCCCAAGTGTGTCTGTTAGTGGGGGAACACTTCTCCTGCTGGATCTTTTCTTCTGTCATGTCCAGTCCCCTGGCTTATTGCTCTTGGCCCCTCCAGGTGATACTGGCTTGTCTCCAACACTGGTTCCATGAAACATTCTTCTTGTCTCCTACTGTTGGTGGAAGTGCAATGGGGTCCCAGTGTAGCTGCCTGTATCCTGTCACCCAGCCAAAAATGCTCCAGGAATAGATGTTCACTTTTCAGGCACCCCAGATAACATGGACAAAATTTTCCAATTTTCATTTGCCTATGAGAAAGCATTATGGGTTATAGTCCCAGAACTTCATATATGAGATCCTAGCTGCTTGTTTAGAAACAGGGTCATCAATAGTGCAATTAGTTGCTAAGTCATACTGGAGAGGATAGGTTGTTAACCCTTAATACAACTGGTATTCTTATGAAAAGTGAGAAACTTAGGCATATAGATCACACAGAGAAACTTCATGAAGGTGGGGATTAGATGATGTTTCTGCACCAAACATTGTTAGCAAGCCACCAGAAGCCTGCAACAGATTCATCTTCACGATTCCTGCTAATGCTTTGATACTGGACTTTGGGCATCTTGAATAGAGAGACATCTCTTGTCTAAGCCACCTGGTCTGTCTACTTTGTTCCAGCAGTGATAGGGAACTAATTCTGAGAGCAACAAATACCTTACGTTCTTCTTTCACCCCGTATCTATAGAAGTAGAACAGAATCCCAATGAAATTATATTTTGATCTCTTCAAATTTAATGTCCCATATCATATGGAGATGTGATCAACTTGAGGTAACATTGTTCAGCCTCTCCCTTCACAATTCACATTACCTCACTTATAAATGCAAGGACACATGGAACCTAGTGTAATTCAAGGAATAATAGTTTCTTCATTCATGAGAACGGACATTGCAAGGAAATCATGATACCTGAGGTCCAGGATGCTTTCAGAGTTATCTAAACTCTGACATCTCTCTTTTAATCTATCCAGGTACAGTCAATTAATTGAGACTAACCTAAGTATAAATTCTCAGCAGCTTACAGGTACAGCTCATCCTAGCAGCATTGCCTCTGCGGCACCTATGAGTCATCTAAATAGCTTGGAGAACAAGGCAGAAACCTAACATTTATTAAGCACTTATGCATGATAGAGGCCAGAATGCACATTTTCTGTTTGATCTTCCTTAATTATTAAAACTGTGATAGTAATTATTGATATCTCTATTTGCATTGAGGAAATGAGGGCACAGAAATGTTGTGATAACTGCCTGTACTTCGGTGAGGTAGTGCTGAACTTAGCATCAAATGCTATCTGTCTGATTCCAAATATCTGACTCAGAATTGGTTATATAAATTGTGGTGCCTGGCACAACATGAAACACAGCATTCTTTGCTTAAAACTTTTGAAGTGTTTCATGATGGTGGCCATCAAATGTTGCAGCTACCCAGGTTGCATGCGTGTAAATCTGATTTTCTGATTCATCCACAGCTGTAATGGGAAACAGGTGATGATGAGTTTCCACTCTTGATGGTTATTTTAGCAGGTTGTAGGATCTTGTTGATTCTTTGTGTTCCAAGTGAGAAATAAAATTATATGTATATAACTATACTTTCCAAAGATATACAGTCATAGTATTTTTTTTTAAGTGAAGTTTTCCATGATTGTGAACACGTTGGCCATTTTTCTGGCTTGCTTAAGGGACATTCAGCGGTTTTGGAATAAGAAATTTCTACATAAGTTTTGATCATTGATTTTATTAAAATTAACCTAACTTTAGTTTAGAGTCATCTAAGATTTAATAATCAGTAATATTTTCCATAGAAACCAAAATGATTACATCAAGAATTCTTATTGAATATTGCTATCTCCAATATTAAAGCAAGTAAGCTTTTAAAAAGCATACCTGAGTCTTAATTTGTGCCAGATCTTCTTAGAGTTTCCTTCAGATGAGAAAATAATACCTCACTTTTCAGAGACCATTTATAACAACTAAGTAGTAATTGTCACACACTTAGTGAGAAGTGATTATTTAGTATCAAAACATTTTGCTTTTTGAATTTCTCAGGTTCTTATGTAAAACCCAGGAGCCAGACTCCTTAATTGTTCTTATTGTTAGCTTATTTTGCCAATCATTCATTCTTTAAAATATCAAACTGCAAAGAACCAGTCCCCTGGTTGTAATACTCACATATAGTTGATTTCTCTCTGGTAGATATTGCTAGACAAAGACAAGCATTTATCACACATACACACACCAAGGCCCACCTGAACCAAACAAAAAGATCTTTGTTTTGTGAAGAGTTTTATTCCTCTAACCTTTTTCCCTGTTATCAAAACCACTAAGTAGAAATTGATGAATATTTGAGAAAGACAAATAGCTCTGGTTCCCCATATTTTTTTCTAAAAAAAAAGATAAAGTCTCCATTTAAAAATAAGATATGCTAATTTATTAAAATGTAAGCAGTCCAAAAGAGAAATATTGTTCAGGAAGCCTCAAGTTATTTTCTTCCTAGCTTTTGAGAATGAAACCAAAACAAATAAATATAAGAAAGCATAAAAGAAATTTTCCTCTTCTTGCTTTCTGCGTTTTCAATACCAAGACTTACCAGGTCAAGAGCCAGGGCCATAGTAAAGCTGGGTGTTACTGTTTGCATATGTGCCTGCATGCAAGTCTTCCAGGCACTATCTGTTGATTGGACTTGGCTGTGTTCTTAATAGAAGCCTAGGATTGTAGAGAAGAAAACAAGCTTGGCAGGATGATAGGGAAGCAACAACACATTCTAATAATGTGATTAATCTTATTGCTGGGAGCAGACGCTGAAGAGAAATTAGGAAAAACAAAAAGCACAAGAAGAATCTAGATAACAGAAAGGAAAAGGTGGAGTAGAAACACCAAGAGTACAATGATGTAAAAACTTGTTAGGGAAGCAAAATACTAGGACCTCAAACCAAGGATAAATTTAAATATGTATGTTTTTTAGTTATTTTTGCAACTATTTTCAACTTGCTATATAATAATATCATCTCATATTTTAACAAGTCACCTAATTGGATATGTTTTACCTAATTTAATTCTCTGGTTCAAAGCCCCATAGTTATCATCTAAGCAAACTCAGGATAATTTCCTTTCCTCTCTCCCCTTCATTGTCCTGCAACTCAGTGGGAGTAGAAAGATATCCCAAAGAGCCATTTTGTTATTTCAGTTTTGGTGCAACATACGAGATTTGTAGTGTAAGGTTACCAAAAAGCCGGAGCTGTCATTTCACCGTGGGCAAATTTGCTTCAAACTAATTGCTAGAAAAATAAAAGCCTCAACCTTTCCAGCAACAATTAATAATAGGGTATTCAAGGTATTCAAGGTCACTGGACTGTACCAGCATCCATCGCACAGCAAGATCACACAGGTGTCTTCTGTTTGGAGTCACAGAGATGAAATCATTGTAACCAAGAACCATGCCATCAGAGCTGCATCTGCTGCATTGGAAAGAAGCCTGGCCTTTGCCTCCTGGTTTATCATTGAGAAAGGAGCCACAGCATCCCGAGTGTAACTGTTGGGCCATTAACCTCTAGCCATTTCTAAGAGAAGTCAGCTCCTCACTTGCATTTATTGCCATATTTTTATGCCAAATGTCAGAAGTCATAAAACTTGAGACATTTTCCTGGACCATTAGAAAGATATGTCAGCGTATGCTTATTAGAGTCAGCTCCCCTGTGTGTGTGTGTGGGGGGGGGGCAGCTCTACAGGAAAAAAAAAAAAAACAGACATGAACACAGGGTTGTTTCCCTGACTGTGGCACAGATGAGTCGTGACCCTGGATGAGTCATTTAACTTTGTTCTTCATCTACTTGAAAAAAAAATCCCTATTCCAATGTATAAATTCTTGTGAATATCCAGTGGGCAGAGTCTTTTACAGAGATAGGAGTATGAGTCCTGGGCTCCAGTACTTGGTGATTGTATAATCTGGGGCAAATAATGTAACTTCTCATGTATACAGAGGAGACAGTAGTTCATATGCTGATAGTAATCGCCTCCTAGAACTATCTATAGAATTATTTTGTAGATTAACTAGGATGAGAGATTTCAAGCCATTAGTATTTTTCTTATAGCAAAAGTGACAAACATCAGTTATTATTATTGTTAGAGATACATAACTCAAGTCATCTAGCATTTACTTCACTTATCTCTTTGTTGTCTCATGACAAATATTGAACAATTAATTGCTAGGTAAATAATAAATTGAATGTTATATTTATCTTAAAGTTCAAGTCAATAGCAATGATGTTCATTTTTTCTTAATGGAAAATTTTGGGATAAGTTTTCCACAAGTTGCATTACTCAAAAGATTCCCTTTCAAAAACAATACTGCTTTATACCACATTTAAAAGCATTGTAAAGAGCTTAGTATGTAGACTGTTGTCGCAGGTTCTTGCTTACCTGTCATTGCAAAGGAATGCCCAAGTCATAATTACATTAAAAAACCGGTAAGTGAAGCGATTTGAAGGATTAGGTTCCCCACTTCCCATGGACTACTTGTTTAAATTTTGCTTGGATTCTGTAGGAGACAAAGTATTTCCTGGTGCAACTCAACCTCAGTAATCAAAGACAGAAACGTGTAAACCTTTCAGACAAAATGGACTCTGGTTTCAGAAGTTTGATTCACTTTCCCCCCAAAAAAGCTGATGGTAGGAAAGCTTTCTAGTTCCTACACTGTTTCCCTACGTGTCACCCAGAAAAGACACTTCCGATTCTATTTGCATTTTTCAAGTATTCATTCATGAGCTTTCTATCTTTTCCCTAAAGAAATCATAAGTATATCTAACAAATTTCTAACTGGGAGACTGGAACCAAAGTTCATTAGAAGTAATTCCCCAGAGTTTTCTTATTGACAGGCACATTTATTCTGTTTGGGGAAAAAAATGTATTAGTTGTAACCATTAAATTTGTGTCAGGGTTGAATTGTTCAACTAAATTGAAAGTATCTTGAAGACAAACACCCATTTCATAGACTTTGGGCATAGACCAGTGTCTGATAGAAAGGCAACCAGCAGATTTCAACAACTACCCTAGAACGTTGGCCTCTAAGCAGATAGTACTTATTTTGTGGGAACAGTGACTGGAGATGAGGACTGCAAGCAGGCAAGAAATAATGGGATGGCGGACAGGGATATTTATTACTTTCATCAAGCACAGTGCTCTTTACTCTTGACATACAATTTGTCATTTTATCATGTAAGTCCTGCAAAATAGAGAGTGTGAGATATTTTTATAAGGAGAACTAAGGCTCAGAATGGCTAAGTGAATCTCTCAAGATTATAGGGCCAGTATGTAGGTAAATTAGAGGAAAACTGCAGATCAATTGCCATTCCGTGCTCCATCATTGTGAACAATTATAACTCATGCAAGCTAAGTGTACATTTCATCATATAAATATGACATTACCGGGCTGGAGAGATGGCTTAGTGGTTAAGCGCTTGCCTGTGAAGCCTAAGGACCCCGGTTCGAGGCTCGGTTCCCCAGGTCCCACATTAGCCAGATGCACAAGGGGGCGCACGCGTCTGGAGTTCGTTTGCAGAGGCTGGAAGCCCTGGCGCGCCCATTCTCTCTCTCCCTCTATCTGTCTTTCTCTCTGTCTGTCACTCTCAAATTAATAAATAAAAAATGAACAAAAAATATTAAAAAAAATATATGACATTACCAGTGATGTTGAACAGGAAAATGTACAGTCTTGGATCTTAAGTAGCCTGCATTTTAGGGGTTTTGTTAGTTGAACAGGAATCCTGAAAGAAATGTTTAGAACTCTGTTGCATATGGCTTAGAAAGCAATGCAGACTATTATTTATGAAGTAAAAGAGGTTTTTTTGGATGGTCAATGATAAAAGCATTAAAATTGGCGGGTTTCCTGAGGGTGAGTGGATCAACAACAGGCTCAGTGTGTGCTGAGAACTTTCTAGTCTCCCAAAGCAGCTGTCCATGTTCTTGGGGCTGAGGAGGGAGACAACTGTAGGTTAGGAGGGCCCCTGTGTCCCTGCCATCTCCAGTTCTGCACCAGATAGTCTCCCACGTGCTGCTGCTGGCCACTGCTCCCCGGCAGGTATTTGCTATTGATGTTCTCAGCCACGCATTTTCCTTCAGTTTTTTTAAACATTTTATATTTATTTGTTTGAGAGCGACAGATAGAGAGAAAGGCAGAGAGAGAGAAAGAGAGAGAGAGAGAGAATGGGTGTGCCAGGGTCTCCAGCCACTGCAAACGAACTCCAGACACATGTGCCCCCTTGTGCATCTGGCTAATGTGGGTCCTGGGGAATCGAGCCTCAAACCAGGGTCCTTAGGCTTCTTAGGCAAGCACTTAACCACTAAGTGATCTCTCCAGCCTGAGTTTTCTTTCTTTTTTTTTTTTATTACTTATGGACATACTCAGCATGTTAACAGCACATTTTGACACCATACTTTCCCTCATCCCTGCCCTCCTCCAAAGGGACCCTCCTCATTTGGGTGCAAGTCATCCCCATGGGGATTGTGGGTCATGCATTGTGGTGGCAGCTGTTGGTTGAGGGAAGAGGGAATGTCTCTGTGCATAATGTCCCAACTTGTGGCTCTAACAATCTTTCCATCCATCTTCCACAAAAATTCCCTGAGCCATGTTGCATATGTTTTAAGTTTACTTCAGTGATGGGCTCTTAGGAGCCTCTGGATCTCTGGCTTGGTAGGTGTTGAGCGTCCTCAGTTTCTGCCTCCTTCATGCTTGTGCTGTTATTTCTGCCTGGGCTGGGCTAAAGTGTGATGGATTGTTTCTCTTCTCAGGTCCCACTTTCATCTGAGAAAGAGAAGCAGATTCTCCAATGGAGAGTGAAGTAAGCCAAGGTTAAATGGGATAAGCATTATTAATTTAGGGAGAATCTAATGGGTGTAGACTCTCTTGTAGC
This sequence comes from Jaculus jaculus, assembly GCF_020740685.1. NCBI lineage: Eukaryota > Metazoa > Chordata > Mammalia > Rodentia > Dipodidae > Jaculus > Jaculus jaculus. Next base: position 49,354,406 of record NC_059102.1, read on the forward strand.
CCAAGATTAGTGGGGCTTGATTTTGGAAAGCAAACTCATTATCTGGATATGATTCTGACTTGTTTCTCAGTTCCAGATACAGGTTCCTTTCCACTGAGTGGATCAGTTAGCCAATCCAAGAGCAGTTGGTTATTCACCATGGCTGTGTGCCACTATTGCACTTGTGTGAGCATCACGTCAGGTTGTTAGCTTCTGTGTAGCTTACTTGCTGGGACAAATGTTGGCCACTTTTCCCTAGTAGCTCATGTAGCACCTTCTAGCACTAGATGGGCTGTCTGGGGATTTTGGCTTTCTTCCAGATTCCACCTATGTCTCTCCATGTTCTGTACTATAGCATATGATGTCTTCAGCTGTAGGGTCTTACCATTAATCTCTAGTGGGTAATCAAGTGCTTTGACAGAAGTCTGTCTTGTTTTGGGAAACCTTATAGGTCTTTCTGATTGATAGCTCATTGTGGGTATTAACTACATCCTGGTACTGAGAAGTTACAGGCCAGTTCCTAGGTGGGGAGGGGGAAGAAACAGAAAGAAAATAGAAAAAATAAGAAAAAAACAAGAAACAGGAGAAATTTAAGGTTATGCTTAATCTCACTGTCTCCAGGGCTTTTCGATTCAGGTGTACTCCCTAAGGTCCTATTGAGCATTCAACCTTTTATTCTGTCTTCCAAGATATAGGATTCTATGATACCAGATCCATTTGGGTTCAGTTTTGTATCCCCCCACCGCCCCTTGCTCTCCCCTTAAGCTCTACCTTCCCTGTTGTCTGGCCTCCAATTTTTATTAAGAAAACTTTGCCAACAATACTCACCAGCGATTATATCCTTTCATATTTTTTGCCCTTGATTTTCTTAGAAGATCTTTATGTGCTTACAGTTTAATGGATTTTATTGCTATAGATAGTAGATAAAAATGAATATACCCAATGCAGTACATAAGCCCAAGTTGTATTTTGTGTGTGTGTGCACCCTGAGGTGGCTTATTTCCATTTTGTTTTCTAGTTTTGTCATTTCCACCTCCTATCTCTTGACACCCATGCTTTACTGTGTTCCTATCTCAGGATGGGCCTAATTATGCAGTTCACATTTTCTTTTCTCCAGTGCTCCCAGTTGCCTGTGTCCAGCTCTTCAATTGCATCTGCTGCTCTTGCTTCTGATGATCCACCCAATCCTCAAAAAACACTATCTTGCGGAAAATATTGTTTCCATATGGCAGCCCTTGTTTTCACAATAATAATACTAATGAGCGGTAGACATGATTAAATGCTAACTAGATCAGGCATCATGTTAACCTGGGGCATAAAGAAGACAACTTGAATATCATAGCTAATAAATCATTTGAAATCAGTCTGACCTTAGACTATGTGATCTTTTCTATATAACTTTGTATTTCCTTTGTGGTATGAGAGAATTTAGTCCATTTCTCAATATTGAGATAATAATGCCCACCCATATATCCAATTCAGACCCTGTTGTGCCCATAGCAGGTTTTTAGTAGTAGTGTGTTGTACCCACCATACAGCCCTGTAGACATATTTTGGAGCAGTGACTCGTTTGAACTCCATCTCTCATGCAGGTATGGTCCTAAACATTAGTAATGAAAATTGCTGTAGAAAATATCTGTCATAGAGAGAGCTATGTTGGCAGAGTAAAGGCCTTTTTATACTAATCTAATTGAGTACATGGATGAAAGAAGAAAGCAAATACCCTAAGTCATTATGCTTAGGCATTCCATCATGTTATGGCCCTTAATGTTTGCTCCTATTTCAAGTTTATCTGTTTGTTTTTGTGCTGCCTGCTAACTTTATCTCCCACCCTTTTTTTGAGGGTGCCTCTATTCTGTATGTCACAGTGTCACTACACACCGAAGGAAATGAAATGCTTCTATGCACTGATACACAGTGATTGCAATGCAAATAAAATAACTACAATTATCATTAAATAAAATCTATAAGAAAGAACATTTAATTGTCTTTAAGTAGTTTTATTATATAGCATGAATTATTCATAGCTTAGGGTTTACAACCCATAATATACTTCTGCATGCATTAATTATTTATGTTTTTCATCAGGATTTGAAAATGTGATCCCTTTCCCTCTCAGTTTCTGAGCAAGGGTTAAGTTGGTAATGCACCAGGATAAGGATAAATGGAAGTGAGTTATCATTACTCACAGGCGATGATTAAGAAGTAGTTTTTGGTGATTTACGTCAATATAAGTATAAGACAGACAAACCTCAAATCTCATGCATGTGACAGACTGCCAGAAACTCTGCCATATCTGGAAGCATATAATTACCCTGTTGTCCTTTCTAGACTTGAGCCTTAATTTGTATACTATTTCCATGCCAACTTAGTTTTGTTCACAAATAATTAAATTAATTGATTTTGTTTCCTGACAGTCCAATAAAAACTAGTCCAAAATTTAAAAAAGCTAAACACTGTACATACTGAATAGTGTTTAGATTATAACTTTCCCTTTTCCCTAGGCAATCAAATAAACAACATTGTACATTATTTGATCCCACATTATACCAATATATACATACATATATATTTTAGTTTATTTTTATTTATTTATTTGAGAGCAACAGACAGAGAGAGAAAAAGGCAGAGAGAGGGAGAGAGAGAAAGAGAGAGAGAGAGAGAGAGAGAGCGAGTGCCAGGGCTTCTAGCCATTGCAAATGAACTCCAGACCGTGCGCCCCCTTGTGCATCTGGCTAACGTGGGTCCTGGGGAATTGAGCCTTGAACTGGGGTCCTTAGGCTTCACAGGCAAGTGCTTAACTGCTAAGCCATCTTTCCAGCCCAATATATACATTTTTTGCTTCATATGCATGGTGTGTGTGTGTGTGTGTGTGTGTGTGTGTGTGTGTGTATGTTTCTACATGTGTGAGCACATGTGTAGTCACATGTGTGCATGTGCATGTGGAGGCCAGAAGACAAGCTCAGGTTTCTGTCTACTTCCTTTTGAGACAGAGTCTCTCAGTGGCCTGAAGCACACCAGTTAGGTTAGACCAGGTGGCCATGTAGCTCTGGGGAGTCACCTGTCTCTGCCTCTCCAGTGTTGAGATTATAGACATGCACTACCATGCCCAAAATGTATGTGGGCACTAGGGATTTAACTCAGGTACTCATAGTTGTAAGGTAAGAACTTTACTTACTGAGTTATCCTGACAGCTCCTATGTCTTTAAGATTGCTATAAAACTGTTGTATAAATTTCATAAATACAGTGGGGAGGTTTTGTGGAGGGGGAAGGGGAAGGTGGTAGGAAGGGATTATGACCATGGTATATTGTCTATATTTATGAAGGCTGTCAATAAAAAGTAAAAAAATAAAAAAAAACAAATTCTGAAATATACAGATTGAAACTCTAGTTAACCAGACCTTGCCTCATCCAACATTTGATTTTTAGAAGAAAATGTGCATTTAAAATGGAGCTTGATAAGTGTCTCAGTGGTTAAAGACATTTGCAAAAGCACTGTGGCCTGGGTTTGATTCCTCAGTACCTATGTAAAGCCAGATACACCAAGTGGCACATGTGTCTGGAGTTCATTTGCAGTGTCAGGAGGCCCTAGTGTATCCCTTCTCTTTGTGTGTGCCTCTTCCCCCATCTCTCCCCATCTCTGTGTCTCTCTCTGTCAAATAAATAAGCAAATAAATAAATAAGCTCGCATTGGGAACACAGAGCTTCAAAATTGAGCCTGCTCTCTGGAATAGTCATTCACCAATTATTTGTGTTCCTTGTCTCCCTGCTCGGTCCTGGGTGCTGAGAATATGTCCAGGACATTTTTCCAAGATTCTCTGTAAAATGTTCTTTAGTGGTTTGTTCTTAATTGGAATTCTGAAAATAGGTTTGTAGTTAGAATAGAACAGAGATAGTAATAGTCATAAAAGAGAAATGGTGAAGTAGAAATGGTCAGGGACTTGATGTCGGTATGTCTGAGTTTCATTCACATCTGTAAAGCTGGAATGATAATGTTCATTCACTCATATAGCTGTCAGAACATTATATGAAAAAGGATTGATAAGTCTGTTATCAACAATACTAAGTTTCCTCTCTATAATGGTAATGTTCGAGCAGAAGAGTAGTTTCAACATTCTTTGTTTCATAATTTGATAATCACAAAACACAAAGTATTAAGAGGCCCTGTGGTCTCTTTGGTTGAGATAGGGAAATATCAGCTCTGAATTACTTCATTAGGTTTTATCAGCACAATTTCTGGGCCATTCCTTACTTGCTAGCATTTTCTGAATGTCTGAACCCCAGTGTGACTGCTCAGGGAGGTGGAGTGCTCCTTGATCTGTTGTGGCCTTGGCACCTGACGCTGTCTTTTATGCCTAGTGGACATTTGAGAAATGCAAATTGTTCAGTTACATTTCTAAAACATATTTTAAATCAAAATATATTTTTATTAAATTACAGATATACTGCATGTTCTTTGTATCAGTTAGAAAATATAGGCGAGTTCCAATAAATTAAGTCTTGATGCCCCTAATGTGTTAGATTGAATGTGATAATTTGAATGTATGGTGCTCATAGACTCAGGTGTTTGCAACCTCAGCCCCTAGCAGGCAGATTCATGCTATAGGGGAAGGGAGGACATGTCACTGGTCATGGATCTTAGAGTCCAGCTCTAAGATGGGTTTGGGTGCAGATCAGATCTGAATTTCAGCCCAAAGGTGTGTAGCCACTGGATTTTCATGGTAATTTTTTTGTTTGTTTTTGGCTGTTGGTGATGTCTGTCTATTTGGATCTATGAAAGGGATCTGTCTTCTTCCACCATTGACAAAAATTCCCATGGACTCTGTAATAAAATCCCTTACTCCCATAAGATGTGTCTGGTTGTATGTTCATCCTAGCAATGTAGAGCTGACTTCAACACCTAATAACCCCTCATATTTTGTTATCTTTCTTTGTACTATTTCTGTGTACACACAAATTTTTAAAATAACAATAAATTGTGCTGTAAATACTTTTCAGCCTTCTTTCCTATAACATTATTTTTGTCTATGTGACTATCACCTATTCATGTATTTACTTCTTAATCTGAAACATTATTTTAAAATAATGATTGGATAGCCTTGAGTTGGAAATCTGAAATGCAGATATCTCCAAACCTTAATTTTTTTTAATGCAGATTTTTAGATTTTGGAGCAGTTTGGATTTTGGATTTAGGATTAGGAATACACATTTGGTGGAATCTATTTAACACCCCCTCCCAAAAAAAAAATCTTGGTCTCAAGCACTTGGGAAAAATATTCTCAAAATATATGAATTACCTCATGTTATTCTTGAACATTTAGATTATATTCCATTTTATACTTTTCCATCACAATTCCTGTTGTTAATATTGCTATTATTGATGTACTTCTGGCTGCCCCCTCATCCCATTGTGCTACCATGGTATTCTGAGCTTTGCCGAACACTGTTTCTACTACGCTTGTACACACTACCATTCTGATTATCTGCTTGTCAGTTCTTTGTTCAGTTCACCAGGCTCCTTTCCCCATGACCACAGAGATCCTAGTCTCATGATTGTGACCTTAGCTTATGCCTGTTTGGCTCATAAAGAGTGCTCTGTGTGTTTGTCATGTAGCTGAGTGAAAGGTTTTGCTATCATACCACAGTGATAAATCCACTCATAACGTCCATTTGATGGCTTGGTGGTGAAGCTAGGCATACATAGGACAGGGCCTGGAGGAAGGATGCAAGCTTGGTTGTGGAAGGGCACATTCAGGAGTGACTTGGAACTGCTAGCTGGATAGGAAAGCCAAATCTGGCAAAGGGAGTGAAACTTTCCCACTTGACTCATCCTTTCCCTTCATGTTTTCCATCAAGAGCTTCATTTTTTTCTTACTGATCTTTGGGATAAAATTCTTGGAAGAAATAGGAAAGAACACAGAACATTCATTTGTTTATGAGGTGATTAACTAGTGGGTGTGTGCGCTCTTATCTAGGAATTCTTGAATTATATTCAAGAATCCAAGTTTGTGACATGCTTAGAGAAGTTCCAATTCTGTCTGGCACATAGTAGTAGAGAAGGAAAGAAGCTCATATTTATGGAGTGCCTGCTTCCTGTGAAGGACTCTGCTCCACTGTAATCCAGTCTTCTTGTTAACCAGGGGAAGATGGAATAAGTGAAGATGGCTTTGAGTTTAACCTGAAAGCCCTTACTTCAGTCTAAATATTTAGGAAGAAGGCATTATCTGATAAATAATAAATGACATCTCTGCAAATTCTAAGTTCTTTTTAGCTGTAACCCTATTTCTGTGTTTTCTTAATTATGTTTTGGATGTACCTGATTTATGGATTAATTTATAAAGTTGAAGATAAAAGTATAACACATAGAAATAAAGCCATTTAAAGATCTAATCATAAGAAAACAGATCTGATCTTTTACCAAAACTTAAAAAGATTTATGAAAAGTTACACTTAAACCAAAAATAATTTACTGATTTTACAAAGTATACATTCAAGAACAATTAATTAATATATTCACACTCAAAACATAATAGAGTACCTCCTTTTTAAAAATAATTTTTTAAGCCAGAGTCTTACTATGATGCTTCTTTTGTTATAATCAAATATACCTACCAAAATGGAGTGATAAAATACTGACCTTTCAACTTAATAAGGTCTTTAATTTTATTATTACATTTCATTAGAGAAAAAAAGTTGATTTCTGTTTATTTGTTTTTTTTTTTTTAATTTTTATTTATTTATTTATTTGAGAGTGACAGACACAGAGAGAAGGACAGATGGAGAGAGAGAGAGAATGGGCGCGCCAGGGCTTCCAGCCTCTGCAAACGAACTCCAGACGCGTGCGCCCCCTTGTGCATCTGGCTAACGTGGGACCTGGGGAACTGAGCCTCGAACTGGGGTCCTTAGGCTTCACAGGCAAGCGTTTAACCGCTAAGCCATCTCTCCAGCCCATGTTTATTTGTTTTTATTTATTAACTAGTTGTCAGTTGGAAGCATTGAAATTTGGAGGCCTGTTTCTGTTTACAGGCAATGAAAACATGTTTTTATCCTCTTTCATTCTGAGTCTATACCCAATGCTAAACTACGAGATGAGTTGTAATGTATAGTCATAAATCTTTTTAATCTTCTTATCCCTTATTCATTGTGGTCAGTACTGTCCTCCATAGGTGTTCTCATCACTTCATCAGCAGTTTCCTGTCCTAACCCTATTAGGAGCCTGTTGAGGTGGTAGGAAGTTGTGGGGAGTGATTGTATAGTAAACTGTCATGCAAACACCTCACAAACCTACAAAGTATTACTAACTATCTAGGCCTCTTTTCCCTTCCTGTTCCTTGTCCTCCAAGGACCTCAGATGTCTCAAATGTTCTACTGAGGCAGAGTAAATTAGCATTTCCTTCTCTAACTCCCAGACTTGTGTTTAATCTTTTCTAGGTGCTCAACTGGTGAAAGAGCCATGCCATTATAAGAACTTTGCATGTATTAACTCGTTTAATCACCTAACATTTTAAAAATGATAATTTAATTTTATTGATGATCCTGATGAGCTATGGCACCATTAACTAACTGGCTTCAAGTCAAGTTGAAGTGGTGGAAGTGATAGACATTTTTCCTTGAAGCCTTCCATTGCCCCAAGTGATAAAATCAGCTTGCTTGCTCTCATAGCTTGTACCTTTCGTCCAGAAGTTCTGAGCCTTTCAAACCTTAGTGTATGACCTGGTCCTGGCCTTTACTAGACTGTGTGAGGAGATGAACCTCAGGTAGATTGCGAGAATCACTGTGAAAGCAGGAGCTGAAGATTTAAGTATTACAGAAAGTTCTTTTGGATATGGCAGACGTCAAAATCCCTTCATTAAACATCCAAGAGAATGGAGAGTTGTAGGTCCGTGACAATAGAAAGTGGAGAAACTCATGCTTGCTAAAGATCTTACCCTTGTTTCATGGTGGCTGTTCCTTTATAATATTTATGGCAAACTCCTACTCAAAAAACCTTACCTTAAAGGTAAAACCTAACCTTAAACTTTATCAATCAGTTGTCAGAAGGAGCATTTTTGTTTGTTTTTTAAGGTAGGGTCTCACTGTAGCTCAGACTGACCTGGAACCTACTATGTAATCTCAGGGTGGCCTAGAACTCACAGTGATCCTTCTACCTCTGCCTCCCAAGTACTAGGATTAAAGGCATGCACCACCACACCCAACTAACCTGTTTATTTTATTTTACTTTTTTTTTTTTGATTAAAAGGAGCATTTAAGAAAAAAGAAATTGGGTCTGGAGGAGACTGAGACCAGGAGGGCTGTATTCTTCAGCCCAAACCCAGGTATCTTGCAGACTTCCTGGGTAGGTTAGGAAGGCTGTACATGTATGTATGAATCAAGCTAGTGGATGTTAAGATGGCCTAGTACATTCAGAATTATTGAGCTGGGTGCAGAGGGTGATGGGAACACTTCTATGACTATTTCTCTTCCAAAAATGATTGTTCTGAAAAACTTCCCAAGTTTTATTTCAAGGAAAGGATTTGGAAGCTGGGCTGAGTTTGAGTGCCTGATTATTAAGCCATTTTCTTTTGAAGAAGCCTTGAAAGCCAAATGTCTGGGGGTAAAGTCAGCTGTCTTGCTTCCAAAGAAACACTTGAGGAAATTATTATTAGCCTGTTCTATGACATTTTAGTGCATGTATTTAGTTACTCTTCTGTGGCAAAAGAAGTATGTTGTTTTTAGAAGTAGACATTTTTGTACTTGGAAGAAAATTATCTCTTTAAACACTTTTAATATATAACTTTTACTTTTTTATTTTTTGGTGAAATTCATAGCAATAACCAGAAAGTCTTTCGAGATCATACCTAAAAATTACTAGAATTCTAAATCTTCTACAGATTTAACACTATTAGAGAATCTTGTCTATTTAAGTTACATACATACATTCACCCTGATTTGTAATTGCTATAGATTAAATATGATGTTGTACACCACCATTCTAAGAAGCTGGTTTTAGTTTCTATGTTTTCCCTTGGCCCTATATCCATGCACACATATATTTCCACACTGTATTCATAATCTCTATAAAATGTGGTATGTTTTTCAAACTTAATATTTATCATGAAATATTTTCTACATTATGATAGTCTTTATAATAATTTATAGTTGTTAAGGATGCATAATTTCCATTAAACCAATATTCCAGAAGTGACTTAATCAATTCCTTTTGGACTAATATATTTATAACTTAAACAAATTATTTTAAATCACAAACAAATTTCTAATTTAATGTCTTTCACATTTAGGACCTGAATGAATATTCCTGATGCTAACATTGCTGTAAACACCTCATGGCCACATAAGTGCTGCAGTGATGCTGTACTGAGCAGTGTATGGAGAGGCAGATACCATGCTTGCCTGGAAGGATCTAGTCACAGCTGTAGAAATGCCAATTGCCAAAGTCAGAACGTTTACAGGAAAAAAAAATGTGAATATACATACCTTTCTCTATGAGATGACTCTTTACAAAGGAAACTTAGTTGGACTAAGATCTAAAGAAATTTTTCCTAATAGTGAGCTTGCTAATTATAGCCAATTGCATAAATGTGTTTCACTTATTTAGCTGAGTTGCTTTGAGGGTCTTCTGTAAATGGAATCTGTTGATGGAAGTTTCCACTCTGGAACTGCAGCCCCCCCCCCCCCCCCCCACTGCTTCAGTTGATGGAGAAGTTGAATTCTAAGAGGAATCTGAGGAGACACTATTGGCACAGTGTTAAGGCATTTTGTTGATAAATGATGCCAAATATAAATCTTCATTGGACTCTGAAGAAAGCCCAGGTTAGTGTCAGGATGAAAATCAGGTTTTTGTCAAAGAATTGGAACTAAATCTTTCCCGGGAAAGAAAAATGACTGTTACTTTCTTAGCACATCTCCAATTTGTGCAGACTTGAGCTATCATGTTGGCAAAAGTGACCACAGGTCTTAAGCAGATGTGTCTGCAAGGTTCACTACACACTGAGAGGCTGTCAAACTGGTAGAAATGAAAATAAAAGGTCCCAGTACTCAACTTGTAAGATTTTGGTCAGGCAAAACCCATTGGTACTGCATATATGTCAACCCTATCTGATTCACAAAGTGCTATTAGGCATGAAGGGGTCTTTGTAGGATGCCAGGAAGAGAATTTTGGTAATGCTAAATGCTCTTATTACTGTTGGGCAATTTGTGGCTGTAGTTGGCAGCTCTCATCCTGGAGCACACTCAGACTCTGCTTTCCTTGGAAATGTCAGGAGCTGACTGGCAGGGCAGATGCTCCTGGGATGAGTCAGGTGCTCAGAACTCAACTAGAAATACCAGGCTCTCTCCTTGACATTTTTGATAGAATGGGATAGCAAGGTAATATGCTTTTTGGGAAATTAGACCACGATATTTAAATAAACAGTGAAAGGAAAAGAAATGTTTTCCTGTGGTGGAATTTAGGATGTTCCCTTCTTGGTGGGAACTTGGTCATTTATCCGGTACAGTCTAAAGGTGACAGCCTCAAGGAGATCTGGCTTTTGCACATGCAAGGAGAGACTGCTGAAGCATGAAGGGCTGGCCTATTTCTCAAGATGACACTTACCTTGACCTTAAGCAAGTTAGTTAAACTCTGTATCCTGCTTCGTTATTTGTATTCATGTGATCTTGAGGAGAGCAGAGGGGAAATTTTTGCAAAGTACTCATTTTCTACACTTTCAGGTACATCATATAAAATCAATAGTGTTATTTGATTTTATTGGATTAAGAGATCTGTAGCCTGGATCAGTTTTTTAGAAAGATGGCAATGAGAGATGAAATTTATAAATTTATTTGTTCTTGATATCTTAATATTCAATAAAATTTTAAAGCTTGAAGTTATCACTTGAAAATTTATTATCATTTCCAGAAAGAAAAGGGAGAGATCATAGCACCACACTGTAGTTGTTCATGATGGTCATCTTAACGGCTGAGAATTGTGGATCCTTCATAGAAGGTCTTGCTTGTGTTTCCCAATTCACCTCAGTCTTCACCATTGTCTGTCATCTCTGTGGGAAAATGTCACTTGGCACTCATTGACTTTTTCTTTATCAGTGTCTCATGGTTCTTAAATAAATTTTGGTTGTCATGATTTAAGGTGGAAATCATATCCACAGTACAGTTATATCCACTCCTCCAATGAATATAAAATGCCTTGTGGATAGTTTTGTGGAAAAGTCTGCTTCTCTACATTAGCTAACACTTACAAATCTTTTGTTCAGGTTGCTAAAAACCCAGAAGCATGAGAATTTTATTAGATATAACACTCCTTGCAAAGCAGTATTTACCAAAGGAGAGTAACGATTACTACTGAATATGTGTCCAATAATGATAATTAACTAACTTTAGAAGTATGTGTTTGTATCCCAAGCAATGACTGAGGTAAAGAAATATCCCAGCTACTGCTGTTTATTTGCTAATTTTTTTTCCTTTCTCTCTCTATTTTTTTTGTTTTTGGTACACATACATGAGGTGTGTGTACCTGTATGTTCATGTCTATGTATGTGAGTGTAGGTGCATGCACTTCATAGTCTGGAGGTCAGACGACAACATTTTGGTGTTGGTACTCACCTTCCACCTCATTTGAAGCAGAGTATCAGACACATGCTTCCATGACCAGTGTGGCAGGGGGAAGGAAAGCAGTAGTGTCCAATGGTGGCAGTTGAATACCTCTTCTTAGCAATACTGTGTGCCATAGCCTCTTGTTATTATCAGCCAAATAGAATAGTGTGACTATGTCTGCGTCCAATAGGTAGGAAATGTGGCTTTTTCATATGTAGAAAGAGAGGTTTGGTATATTTATGAATAGCTTCTATGAGTAATTATTTCCATAATCCCACCTAGAAATACACATAAATAAACTGTCCTTGGTGTGAATAATTATTTAGTTTTAATTAAGCATTTTTTTTGGCTAATGGAAAAACTTAACATTTAATGCAAAAATATTTGAATCATGCTACCAGTACTTTAGAATTATAAACTCGCAGTTTCATTCCTCTGCTCTTTTGAGACTGATCCTAATTTACTTATATTTTGCTCCCACATCTCTTATCTAAATTAATGTAACTTTTGTTTCCAGTTGTTCAGAATTATCTACTAGCTTGACATAAGTTTTAAGCTCTACGTCAGTGTGGAATTGTATGTGAGTGCTAGTTTTGTCAAACCCACTGCAAATAATAACAAAAGTTCTCAATTGTAGTCATGGGTTTTATCACTCATTGGCACATTTCACAGCTCTGAATGATGTGCAAGATAGCTATTGATGGCTATAGATTTTGTTTACATATAGTTAAAATTAGTGATTATTAACATAATTAGTGATTTATGAGCATTAAAATCCAAAGGTAACCATAGCATGGCATGGGTATTCTAGGTTGGACATACAATAATGTATTGTAGGCTTTGTACATTTAAACCTAAGACAGACATGCCACTTGGATTTATGGAACTGTATGGAAAAAAAAAAACACAGCTATTAACCAATAATTAAATTCAAGTCTTTGGGATCCATCCCTCAAGCCTACTGATAGTGCTTCTACATATTATTTTGCATTCCATCTCTAAAAGTTAACTTGTCTGTATATGTCCCTTCCTGTGAATATTTACATATTTCTCATTTTATCTTTTGATAAGTATTCTTAACATATGATCAATACTTTTAGTAAGCATTTAACTATACAGTATAATATTATTTAATATTTTATTTATTTATTGGAGATAGAGAGAGAAGGAGGGAAAGAATGGGCATTCTAGGGTTCTCTAGCCACTGCAAATGAACTCCAGACACATGTGCCACCTTGTGCATCTGGCTGTACATGAGTACTGAGAACTGAACCCAGGTCCTTAGGCTTTGCAGGCAACTGCCTTAACCACTGAGTGATCTCTTCAGCCTACAGCGCAATATTATTATTATTTTTTAAATTTTTTTTTAATTTGAGAGCGAGAATGACAGACACAGAGAGAAAGACAGATAGAGGAAGAGAGAGAGAATGGGCACGCCAGGGCTTCCAGCCTCTGCAAACGAACTCCAGACGCATGCGCCCCCTTGTGCATCTGGCTAACGTGGGACCTGGGGAACCGAGCCTCGAACTTGGGTCCTTAGGCTTCACAGGCAAGCGCTTAACCGCTAAGCCATCTCTCCAGCCCCAGCGCAATATTATTAATCAGAGGCACAGTTCAATAAAGTAGATCTTATTCATCTTGAATAACTGAAACTTTGTGTTTATTGTCTGTTAACTCCTTATTACCTCTCCTCCCAGCCTCAGGCAGCCACCATTCTAATCTGTGTGTGCATGGATCTAACTTAGATTCTCTATATATGTAGGATCACGTAAACTTCAACTCTGTGGCAGCACATTTCTTGTAGCATAGTGTTCTCCGGATTTGCCCATGTTGTAACTGGCAAGGTTCCTTTTGCTTTATAAAGGGGAAATGTAGTAGATGGCTACAGGTCACTGACATGAACTTCCAGACCAGACACAGTTATGGAGGAAGGGATTGATTGAAGCTTACAGATCGAGGGGGAAGTTTTATAATGACAGAAGTAGCTGGCCTGCTTTCACAGGTCCAAGCAGAGAGAGAAGCCACCAACCAAATCCCTAAAACCCCACCACAAGCAAGCACACTTCAGGAACTCCAGGCACTTTTCATATCTTTAGATTGGAATTTCTACTCCACTGCAACACTTTAAGGCTGGACCCTAAGATCTGCCCATTGGCACCTCCTTCTGCCAGGTGGCTGGAAATGCAAGAAGTTTTAATAAGCTCCTGACTCTGTTGCGGTGTGTGTGTGGGTGGTATTTATTCACACTACCACAGGAAACAATATTCTGTCATTTGCATACATATTTTCTTTATCCACTACTTTGAGGTAATTCTACTTGTCCATTTTTGCTTTTGTTATATATACCTTTGGCAATCTATACAAGAAATAGATTATTATGAAGGCCAATGTCAAGAAGTTTTTCCCTTGTGTTTTCTTTGAAGACTTTTTTACGTTGTCCTCAAAGGTGAGAAGGTGAATGGGTATGTTCAGTTTTCCCATTTGTTCAACGGCTATCCTTTTCCCATTGTATATTCTTGACATGCTTGCGTACATGCAGCTGAGCCATTCGTTCATTTAAAAGGTACTCTCCAGTTCTGTACCTTCTGCTCAGATTTCTTTTCATGATTCAAAATCCTTTTCTTTCTCCCTCCTCTAAGCAATATCTTATTTGATTTTATAAGTCCAATATATCTGTTAACAAATCTATACACTCTGATTTAGTTATGACTAGCTTTCACTTGTGAAAAGTATGCCTTTTACAATTTTATGTAGCTTTAAATATCTTTGTCCAAACCTTTTCACTTTAAATAAGCCATGAATCTATTTTCTAATTCTTCAGACTTAATTTTTTTTTTTAAGAAAAAAAAACACCATTGAATTCTCATTATATTGGTGCAGTTTTGTATCTAAGTCTTTGCATTAGCACATTCCTAAGGCCCAAGAGAAATTAGTCAGAGTAGTAACAGAATAAATAAGTATTAACTCTGAACCACATGAGTAAACTAAGTGATGTGAAAATGTTTGATAAGAAAAAACAGTACTGAAAATATGAGGTAGGATGTGTGTGTGTGTATGTGTGTGTGTGTGTGTGTGTAAATGTGTATGTGGAGACCAGACACACACACTACACTGGTTTAGACCAGCCAGAAAATGCTAGGGAACCTGTTGTCTCCATTTTCCCAGTGTTGGAAGTATAGAAGCATGTTGGCACACCCAGCATGTACAGGGGTTTTGGGGTTCTGAAATCAGGTCCTAATTCTTGCATAACAAGTATTTGACCAACTGAGCCACCTCTACATCCTATGGACTTACTGAATTATGTTTAGTTGAAGGATATTTTAAAAATGGCATGTAGTTAAATACAAAAGGATTTTATAATCTAATAAAAATAAAAAGCAGGAGGACTTCCGGTTAAGATGGCGGCGTAGGTACCACGCCAAAACAGCCTGGGGGGGGAAAGACCAAAATAAACTCAGCAAAATACACACTTTTACTAAAAAGTGAGGTGTATAGGAAGTTGAGGCGGCAGCGGAGAAGTGGAAGAGTTATAGAGCATCCAGAGCCTGCACAGCCGGGAACAGCGGCTCCGGGGCGGCTCAGCTACCCGCCGCAACCGCGGAGCGGCAGAAAACCGCCGGTCTCTCGACTCGAGCCGCAGGTCAAGCCAGGTGCGGGATTTTCCCCTCACACCGCGCTATCCGCAACTCGGGAAACGTGAGGGGAGAGCGGCAGCGAGCAACGGAGGGAGGAGCAGACCGCGAAGTAAAAACACACGATACAACCAGAACAGGCGCGGCTCCCTCCCCTCCCCTGCCGCCTGAACCCAGCTCCAGCGAACACAGCAGCGGCCCGGGACCCGGCCACGCCAACTTGGGCTGACGGCGGGACCCAAGCAAGAGCAGAATTTGGCAGCAACTTCAGCGGCTCCAGCACCGGTACCAGTGGCCCCAGCAGCAGCGGACCCAGGACAGCAGCGGCTTCAGGGTGAGCAGCAGCAGTGGACACGACAACGGCAGCTTCAGCAGTGGTGGGGGCTCCGGCGGAGGCACCTACAACAGCTGCAGAGGCGGCAGCGGCTCAGTTTGCCCCGTAGGAAAAGCAAGTGCCCAGCTCCAGAAACCAGAACAGCAGCCCGACGACCCAGGCAGCAACTTGACTGAGACCACAATCACCCAAGGTAACTGGGATTGCACCAGGGAAGGGTCTCACCTGGTCACAAGCTGACTTGGATACCTCAACAGACCAGAAATCTAAACCTCTTTGTTGATAGAGGATCTGGTCATTATAATAACTACTCTTGCATACATACTCGGGGCTGTTGTTGATGGAATGGGTACAGTGTTTAGCTAAATTTTAGAATCTACCAGTATATTATTCCACTCAGCCTGCTTGAATACTCCTATAGCAGGGAAACTCAACCCCTAAGAACATCTTTGTAGATACTCTGAGAGTCTTAAGAGCCACACCTAATACCTTAAGGTCCTACCCTGAAAATATTTTACACCAAATCAATTGATACAGCTAAGAATACACAGCTAGCTAGAAAATCCAAGCATTAACTTAATCCAAGATGCAAAAATATATACATTATAACACAAGAAACACTAAAAAGCAAGACGATATAAATCCACCTAAAAGTATTAATGCATCAGAAATGTCCTCCAGTGAGAAAGAGTTAGAGGAAATGCCTGAGAAAGAGTTCAAAAGAATAATTATAAATATGTTCAAAGAGGTCAAAGAACACATGAATACAACCAAAGAAGAAATCAAAGAGGAAATCAAAGAGGAAATCAAAGGAATCAAAGAAGAGGCAGGACACCAATTTAATGAAATAAAGAAGGCAATACAAGACATAAATAGAGAAATAGAAATAATAAAGAAAAACCAGTCAGAATTATTAGCAATGAAGAACACAGTTAATGAAATAAAAAACTCTGTAGAAAATCTCACCAGTAGGATGGATGAAGGAGAGGACAGAATATCTAAGCTAGAAGATCAGGTGGCAGACCTAATGCAGTCCAACAAAGAGAAAGACAAACTTATAGAAAAGTATGAGTGGGAATTTCAAGATATTCGGGACACTATGAAAAGATCCAATATAAGAATTCAGGGCATAGTAGAAGGAGAAGAATTCCACTCCAGAGGCATAGTAGGCATCTTCAACAAAATCATAGAGGAAAATTTTCCCCAAATTGGGAAAGAGGTGCCAATACAGATACAGGAAGCCTTTAGAACCCCAGCCAGACAAAACCCAGAAAGAAACTCTCCTCGCCACATTATACTCAAACTTCCAAACACACAAACCAAAGAAAAAATATTGAAAGCAGTTAGAGAGAAAAATCAAGTTACCTACAAAAGCAAGCCCATCAGGATTACAGCAGATTATTCAACACAAACTTTTAAAGCCAGAAGGGCCTGGAGTGATATATTCCAAGTTCTGAAAGATAACAACTGTCAACCAAGGTTACTTTATCCTGCAAAGTTATCCATCCAAATAGATGGAGAAATAAAGACATTCCATGACAAAAGCAGGTTAAAGGAATATCTGAAGACAAAACCAGCTCTACAGAAAATACTTGATAGAATCCTCCATGCTGAACAAAAGGAAAAGCACACATATAAGGAACCTAGAAAAAACCAGCCATACTCAAATACCAGTTAACAGAAGAGAGCACAGGTAGAACAAGTAACACACACACACACACACAAATGGCAAACATAAATACACACCTTTCAATAATATCTCTTAATATCAACGGTCTCAATGCCCCAACGAAAAGACATAGATTTGCAGACTGGGTTAAAAAGCAGGATCCTACAATTTGTTGTCTTCAAGAAACTCACCTTTCTACAAAGGATAGACATTATCTTAGGGTGAAAGGTTGGAAGACGGTGTTTCAAGCAAATGGGCCTAGAAAACAAGCAGGGGTTGCTATCCTAATATCAGACAGGGTGGACTTTAGTCCGAAGTTAGTCAAAAAAGATAAGGAAGGTCACTTTATATTGATTAAGGGCACACTCCAACAGGAGGACATTACAATCCTAAACATATATGCACCTAACATGGGGGCTCCCAAATTCGTCAAACAAACACTATTAGAACTAAGGTCACAGATAACACCAAACACGGTGGTGGTGGGTGACTTTAACACCCCACTCTCATCAATTGACAGGTCATCCAGGGAAAGAATAAACAGAGAGGCATCTGGACTAAATGAGGTCATAGAAGATATGGACCTAACAGATATATACAGGACATTTCATCCAAAGGCTGCAGAATATACATTCTTTTCAGCAGCACATGGAACATTCTCTAAAATAGACCATATATTAGGACACAAAGCAAATCTTAACAAATTCAGGAAAATTGAAATAATTCCTTGCATTCTATCTGACCACAATGGAATTAAACTACAAATCAGTAGCAAGAAAGGCTATAGAGCATACACAAAATCATGGAAGCTAAACAATACACTACTAAATGATGAGTGGGTCAATGAAGAAATCAAAAAGGAAATCAAAAAATTTATAGAGTCAAATGATAATGAGAACACAACATACCAAAATCTCTGGGACACAATGAAGGCAGTTCTAAGAGGTAAATTTATAGCCTTAAGTGCCTATATTAAGAAATTAGAAAGGTCGCAAGTAAACGACCTAATGCTTCGCCTTAAAGCCTTGGAAAAAGAAGAACAAGGCAAACCAAAAAGTAGTAGACGGGAAGAAATAATAAAGATTAGGGCAGAAATTAATGAAATAGAAACAAAAAGAACAATCCAAAGAATTAATGAAACAAAGAGTTGGTTCTTTGAAAGGATAAACAAGATTGATAAACCCTTAGCAAATCTGACCAAAAGAAAGAGAGAAGAGACACAAATTAATAAAATCAGAGATGAACAAGGTAACATCACAACAGATTCCAGAGAAATTCAAAAAATTATAGGGACATACTATAAAAGCATATACTCCACAAAGTATGAAAATTTGAAAGAAATGGATGATTTCCTTGATCTATATGACCTACCTAAATTAAATCAAAATGAGATTAATCACTTAAATAGACCTATAACAAACATGGAGATCCGAGCAGTTATCAATAATCTCCCAACTAAAAAAAGCCCAGGCCCGGATGGATTCACTGCTGAATTTTACCAGACTTTTAAGGAAGAGCTAACACCATTGCTTCTTAAGCTTTTCCAGGAAATAGAAAAAGAAGGAATCCTACCAAACTCCTTCTATGAGGCCAGCATCACCCTGATACCAAAACCAGGCAAAGATAGAACAAAAAAAGAAAATTACAGACCAATCTCCCTCATGAACATAGATGCAAAAATTCTCAACAAAATATTTGCAAACAGAATACAAGAGTATATCAAAAAGATCATTCACCCTGACCAAGTAGGCTTTATCCCAGAGATGCAGGGATGGTTCAACATACGCAAATCTATAAATGTAATACATTACATAAATGGGTTGAAGGACAAAAATCACATGATCATCTCATTAGATGCAGAGAAAGCATTTGACAAAATCCAACATCCCTTCATGATAAAAGTCCTACAGAGACTGGGAATAGAAGGAACATATCTCAATATAATAAAGGCTATTTATGACAAGCCTACAGCCAACATATTACTAAATGGGGAAAAACTGGAAGCTTTTCCACTAAAATCAGGAACAAGACAAGGGTGTCCACTGTCTCCACTTCTATTTAATATAGTTTTGGAAGTCTTAGCCATAGCAATAAGGCAAGAGACACACATAAAAGGGATACAAATTGGAAAGGAAGAAATCAAGTTATCACTATTTGCAGATGACATGATTCTATACATAAAGGACCCTAAAGACTCTACTAGCAAGCTGTTAGAGCTAATCAAAACCTACAGCAATGTAGCAGGATACAAAATAAATACACAGAAATCAGTAGCCTTCATATATGCTAACAACAAACACACAGAGGATGAAATCAGAGAATCACTCCCATTCACAATTGCATCAAAAAAAATAAAATACCTTGGAATAAACCTAACTAAGGAAGTAAAGAATCTATACAATGAGAACTTTAAGACACTCAAGCGAGAAATTGCAGAAGACACTAGAAAGTGGAGAAACATCCCTTGTTCCTGGCTTGGGAGAATCAATATCGTGAAAATGGCAATCTTACCTAAAGCAATCTACACATTTAATGCAATCCCTATCAAAATTCCAAAGGCTTTCTTCATGGAAATAGAAAAAACAATCCAAAAATTCATTTGGAATCATAAAAAACCTCGAATATCTAAAATAATACTGAGCAACAAAAAAGAGGCTGGTGGTATCACCATACCTGATTTTAACCTATACTACAGAGCCATAGTAACAAAAACAGCATGGTACTGGCACAAAAACAGACATGTAGATCAGTGGAACAGAATAGAGGACCCAGATGTAAGCCCATGTAGCTATAGCCACCTGATATTCGATAAAAATGCCAAAAATACTCATTGGAGAAGAGACAGCCTCTTCAACAAATGGTGTTTTGAAAACTGGATAAATATCTGCAGAAGGATGAAAATAGATTCTTCTCTCTCGCCATGCACAAGAATTAAGTCCAAATGGATTAAAGACCTTAACATCAGACCGGAAACTTTGAAACTGCTAGAGGAAAAAGTAGGGGAAACCCTCCAACATATTGGTCTTGGCAAAGACTTTCTAAATACAACCCCAATTGCTCAGGCAATAAAACCACAGATTAACCACTGGGACCTAATGAAATTACAAAGATTTTGCACCGCAAAGGACACAGTGAAAAAAGCAAAGAGGCAACCTACAGAATGGGAAAAAATCTTCGCCAGCTATATATCTGATAAAGGATTAATATCTAGGATATACAAAGAACTCAAAAAGTTAACTAATAAAGAATCAAACAGGCCAATCAAAAAATGGGCTAAGGAGCTAAATAGAGAGTTCTCAAAGGAAGAAATACGAATGGCATATAAGCACCTAAAAAAATGTTCTACGTCACTAGTCATCAGGGAAATGCAGATTAAAACTACATTGAGATTCCATCTCACTCCTGTCAGATTGGCCACCATCATGAAAACAAATGATCATAAATGTTGGCGGGGATGTGGAAAAAAAGGAACCCTTCTGCACTGCTGGTGGGAATGCAATCTGGTCCAGCCATTGTGGAAAACAGTGTGGAGGTTCCTAAAGCAGCTAGAGATTGATCTACCATATGACCCAGCTATAGCACTCCTAGGCATATATCCAAAGGACTCATCTCATTTCCTTAGAAGTACATGCTCAACCATGTTTATTGCTGCTCAATTTATAATAGCTGGGAAATGGAACCAGCCTAGATGTCCCTCAACAGATGAGTGGATAATGAAGATGTGGTACATTTATACAATGGAGTTCTACTCAGCGGTAAAGAAAAATGAAGTTATGAAATTTGCAGAAAAATGGATGGACCTGGAAAGTATTATACTAAGTCAGGTAACCCAGGCCCAGAAAGCCAAGCGCCACATGTTCTCCCTCATATGGGGATCCTAGCTACAGATGACTGGGCTTCTGTGTGAGAATGAAAATACTTAGTAGCAGAGGCCAGTAAGTTGAAAAGGAGACATAAAGGGTGGAGAAAGGAAGGGAGGAGGATACTTAATAGGTTGATATTGTATATATGTAATTACAATGATTGTAATGGGGAGGTAATATGATTGAGAATGGAATTTCAAACGGGAAAGTGTGGGGGTGGGGAGGGAGGGAATTACCATGGGATATATTTTATAATCATGGAAAATGTTAATAAAAATTAAAAAAAAAAATAAATAAAAAATAAAAAAAAAAAATAAAAAGCAGTAAGTACATTTCATAAAACTTTATTGTTTCTAGAAACAATTTCAATGAATAGATTCACATTTTTTTTTTTTGACCAGAGTTCGAATTCCAACTGTGAGCATTGGGCTCTAGGCCTTTTATTCCCTTTCCTCACCAATGGTTGTAAATCAAATGTAAAATATGTCCAAAGATAATTTTTGGAAAATGAAACATCTCTTGGCAAGAATCAGACCTGGAGTTTTCTTATTAATAAACAAAGAGTGTGTTTGGTGGGCTGGATTACGTTGTGCAGGCTTTCCCATGGACCAAAGCCCAGTGCGAATATTCTTTTCTTGAATACATAAACAGATGTGCACAAATTCTCTCTTTTGCCATTTTCATTACTCAGAAACTTTCATAAGGATTTTCCCCAAATAGGTTATTGAATGCGGAAACAATATTTAGAATGCAAATGTACCATTTCTTCTTTCTGCCCCTTGCCTTAGCCCCTCCTCCGCACTCTACCCATGTCCACTCCATCTTCCAGCCCATGTTGCCTTGAGATAGTGAGCAGACAGTTGTGTTTATTGGAAAGAATTAAGAGTGACCCAAGTGGTAGAGAATGCATGGTAGCTATTCACTGGTTCTTTTTTTTTTTTTTTTTTTTTTTAGTAAGTCTCTCATTGAATGCTTAATTGAAAATATTTTTAAGTTCAGTTTGGAGGTTTTTTGCTATGAAAGAAATTCTATTCAAACCAATTAATTTTAAAAAAGTTTTTGTTATTTTCATTGGTTTAGATGAAAAAGTTGGTGCCTTTAAATTTGCAGGCTTTTAATGATCTGTTTGAATATCTAATGGATGATATTTAAAAGCCTGAAATGTTATTTTGGATCCAGTTCTATCCTCCCATCCTATGTCCAAACCACAATTTCAAACAATAATCACTGTCATGAAATACTGGGTATGTGCCAGGATAGTCTACTCATCAAAGAATTAGTGGCCTATAGTGTGAATGTAAGACACACTTTTTTCATGTGGATTTAGTCTGGAAAATTGCTGTCACAAGGAATTTTTATGGTTCGCTCTTTTCAGTGTTATCCATCACTGGAGATCTCATTGTCTTGGTGGTATCGTGGGCCATTCCCATCTTTAGATGTACTTGTACTTAATCTCCCACAGTTATTCTTCTCCCAGTAATTGCCAATATGTTCATGTGGGGACTTTCCAGTTAGTTACATGACTAGATTTCAATCTGCATAAGTAACAAAAAGTAATCTCATTTTATAAGCAGAAAATTAGCATCCGTTGGCTTAAAATGTGAGTAATTTACAGAAAAGATTTAACTGTGAGATAGTGTAGTTTGAGTTTTATAATTGGAGGACCACACAGCATGGCAGTGTTCAGTAGTTAGGGCAAGTTTTGTTTGTTAAGAAAGACTTTTGACTATTGAGACATCATGGAACTGAAGTTTGGAAAAGCCAGTGGTTTGTGGGTTTGTGAATTGGCAGCTGACTCTTTTCAACCTCTTGGTGAAATAAAACTATTTATAACCACTGCTCTAGTGTGTGCTGTTTTATGTTGAGTCCAACATACAATTTCCAAAGCTAAGTACAGTAGAAATGATGTAACTAAGCATAAACCTTTTTTTTTTTTTTTGTCGGGGCGGGGAAGGGGAGTGGGGAGACAAAGTCTCCTAGTCTTCAGATTCTCTATGCAGACATAGATGAGCTTCTGATTCTCATGCCTCCACCTCCCTAGTGCTAAGATTATAGGTATGCACACCATTCCCCATCTATGAGGTGCTGGGGATCTAAACCACTGTCTCAAATATACTAGGAACACTACTAAATGAGCAACATCACTACCCTTTAAAACTGTTTGACAGAAGAATGTACTTGAGAGTAGTAGTTTTTTTTTTTTTTTTTCAAAAAAGGGTTATGTTTTCTAGTTGAAAATACCTTGCTGTAGTCTTCTGAGCTATAACTTTTATTAAGTGTTGATTCTGAGAAACTTTCTAATGTTAAACCAAATATTACATGCACACACAAACACACACGGGTGGGGAGAGAGATATTCACTATGTTTTCTTAGGAAAAACTCCATGGAGAATTCTGTTTGAGGAATGTCTTCCTGTTTTGTTGTTTTAACTGCATTTCCACAGAAGGTACTCAGAGACTACTAAATCTAGCAGATAGAACAATAAAATATGAAATAACTTCCATAGAGTGAGTTTTCTAAAGGTTTTTCTAAGTTCAGCATTTTCTTTGATGGAAAATTAATATTGGCAAAGGAATTGATACATAACTACCAAAATTAGTTAACAAAATAGGTGACATAATCTAAGAAAGATGACTTAAGAACTTCAGGAGCCAGTCATGGAGGTGCATGTCTTCAATCCCCGCACTCAGAAGGCAGAGGTCGGAGGATTGCTGTGAGATTGAGACTAGCCTGAGAATACATAGTGAATTCCAGGCCAGCGTGGACTAGAGAGAGCAAGACCCTACCTCTAGAAAAGAACTTTGTGGGAAATCATTTGAACATGTAAGAATGAAGTTAAACTCACAGGGTAGTGGTTGACATTATAACCTTACATGTGTGTCACATCCTGGTTTGACAGGTTTTCCAAGCATGCATGTCAATAATGGGCATAGGGTAGACACTGATATATTTTATTGCTGTCATCACTATAACCATTGGACCACAGCTGGAAATTTCATGGCTCTAGATTGAAGAAGTTCTTAAATTTGAACCTCAGCATTTGTACTTGTTGCCCACAAGGCTTTAAATAAATCACATAAGATTAATATTTCTTGATTCCCCCCCCCTTTTAAATGAGGGTACTATCACAAATGTCAACTTTACAGATTTATGAGACTTATGATCATCTGTGTAAAACAGCAAAGTGCGTTTTACATTTATGACTATAAGATAGTATAATGGTAAACAGTCAATAAATATTAGACACTTCTATAATGAATGCTTTCCTGTCTTAATTCAAGGTGTTCCAGTGGCATTCATTGCCTCAGTATGTGCTATTGTGTGAGACTTCAGTAGTCCTCAGTGGTGAGGGTTGGTTTGCTCAACCTAGAATCATTTATTTCTTTATTTTTTAATAAACGAGAAATATTTTTATTTATTTGTGGGAGAGAGAATGGGTACACCCAGGCCTTCAGCTGTTGCAAATGAACTCAACACATGTGCCCCCTTGTGCACATGTGTGACATTGTGTGCTTGTAGTACTGTGTCTGGCTTACATGGGACCTGGAGATTTGAGCATGAGTTCGTAGGCTTTGCAGGCAAGCACCTCAACTGCTATGCCGTATCTCCAGCCCCTCCATGTTTATTTTTTCATGATAGTTATTTTCCTTAAATCTTTGTTCTGTAATGTAGGTCCATTGTCTTTCTGCTTGAAGAATGCCTTTTAGTGTCCCTGTTAGTGGGGCTGTATTGGTAACAAATTCTCAGGTATTAATTTTTTAAACATGTTTATTTGTTTTTTGTTTACAGAGAGTATTCTTGCTGTGTGCACAATTTCTGGTTGGCAGTTTCATTTTCTATATGTTCTTTGAAGGGACCATTCTATTGTCCTGTGGTTTTCAGCATTTCAACCAAAAAGCCAACTATCATTCTGTGTTGCTCCATTGAAGGTAACAGGCATGTTATATCTGTCTACTAGAAGGATCTTTCTTCAGTGTTGTTTGAAAGTAGTTTTACCATGATATGTGTGTGTGTGTGTGTGTGTGTGTGTGTGTGTTGTATTCATTGTGCTAGCGTTTTACTGTGTTTCTTGAAATCTTTGGCTTCATATTTTTAATTAGCTTTGGGAAAACCATAGTAATGGCTTTTTCAGATGTTGCACTTCCTCCTTTTTCTGATTCATTTGGGATTCTAGTTATTTATAGGTTAGACTTTTTCCCATGACTCTGTACATCATATCTTTTTTCTCAACTTTTAAGTTTTTTTCGCTATATTTTTATTTATTAATTTATTAATTTTTGAGATAAGGTTGAACTATGTATCCCAAACTGGCCTGGAACACACATTGTAGTCCAGGCTGCCCTCAACTCCCAATTCCTGGGATTTCAAGGGTGCACTAACGCACCTTAATTTTTCTCTGTTGAATGTAATTATTTTTTGGATCTATTTTCTAGTCTACTTATTCAATTTTCTGCAATTAAATCCCAATACATATTTAAAACATTCAGTTACAGCTATTTTTTCTACTTCTAAAATTTCATTTCAAACTTTTTAAAATCATTTTTCCCTTTCCACTGAAAATACAAAAAATATTTATCTCAGTTTTATTTGTTACAATTATTTCGAAGTTCATGACTGAAATTTGTCAGGCTGTCTATGGGAGTAGTCCTGTCACATGCTTTAGTTTTTTCTTAGGTTTTGGCTATAGGATGTTTCCTTAGAATACATGACTATTTTGATTAAACCGTGGCATTGTGTGTGAAACATTGCAGAGTTGACTTGAGACCCTGGACAATGTGATCTTTCTTCAGGAGGATTTACCGTTTCTTCTCTAAGGTAAAAAAGTTGAGATGAGTCACCTTATCCAGTTAGTCACTGAACACATATAAAGTAGGTTACAGTCTGATCGGGACAGAGTTATTAGAATTAATACTTACACTTCATGACTTTCAACCATAGAGGTCTAAATTCCTTATTTTTTTTCATTCCAGCAGGCGATACTTTCAGAATTTTTTCCTCCTTTTTTTTTTTTTTTTTCCGATGTAGGGTTTCACTCTAGTCCAGGCTGACCTGGAATTAGTCTTAGGGTGGCCTCGAGCTCACATTGACCCTCCTACCCCTGCCTCCCAGAGAGTGTTGAGATTAAAGGCATGTGCCACCACACCCAGCCTGATACTTTCAGAATTTTTGCTTGAACTTTTAAACTCCCAGCCTTAATGTTAATTCATCTATCTATCTATCTATCTATCTATCTATCTATCTATCTATCTATCTATCTATCTATTATCTATCTATCTATCTATCTATCTATCTATCTATCTATCTATCTATCTATCTATATATAGAGAGAGAGAGACAGACAGAGACAGACAGACAAAGGGGGGGGGGGAGAGTTATGTAATTGGTAGTACCCAAAAGGAGCAGTGCATGATTCAGATCAACTTTCTGAAAGCACGTTTTCTCTATGATATTAGCCTCTCAGTTTCTCACTATTTGGGATTATGTGAGTTTTCTTTTTTGGGGGGACATGGGGACAGTCTATTTCTTTTTGGCTATTTTTAGTTGGAAGGTTGATATAGGAAGGTTAGTTAGCATAAAGTCTAACATTCATTACCAGAAGAAAGCTGATAAGAAAATCTTTTGAATAACAATTTGTTTTGAATTCAAAACAATTGGTCTCTAATTAAAATGAGAAAGAAAAACTCAAGGTAAAAATACAAACAGACTATTATTTTTTACTCAGAGTGGTATTTTAAGTCTTGACAATTATGAAAGGAACTGTAAAACTAATCTTCAAAACTTCAAATTGTGATTTTAGAGGAATATTAACATTTCCTGTTTCTAGTTTGAAAAAAAATGGGCAATCAATACAGATTTATAAAAACACTCCAATTCTTGGCTTGAATGAGTTGAAATTTTTCCTTCAGATTAACAGTAGAAAGGTGATCAGTAAGCATAAGTACCTCATGTTCATTGCCTAGTCATTGTAAAAATTAGTTTTACTATTTATATATTAAATTTTATGAATCTGCCAATGAATGTCAAAAGAAAACCAATGTGATTTATTTGTATCTTATGAATGGATGTGTTAAATGCTTAGTGCTTTGCCCAATATCGAATAGAAAATTTGGACAGTAGAGGGTGCAATTGTACTTTTAGTTCTGAATTTTAGCCATTAGAAATTAGGTATTTACTGGCTAAGAGAAAAAAGTAAAGAATGTACTGTTTACTGAAACTGTATACTGTTTACAGAAGTGTGTTTTATAAATGAATCATGTAGATAACAGTGTAAATTTTGCAATCATGTAATCTTTACTTTTAGCAATTACAAAATTATATACTAGATACTACAAAATATGATTTAAACTGAATAATGAATACTTTTATTTATGTAGAATGCAGTATATGCAACAACCTTTTGAACTCCATTATTAAAAATCATATAGTTTCTACTTTGAAAAGGCTGCTTTTAGAAAAATGATGTACACTGGTAACTGCATCATGAGGCTTCTGTTTTGTAGGATTAACGATGTAGTAATGGTAAATGATGTGCCAAGAGATTCTGTATATTACGATCTTTATTCATGCTCAGGTTTTCTACAAACCCAGGTGTTTCTTGCACTTGCTAATCAGAAACTCACATTTCCATGTAGGTACTAAAGCAGCATTATACAATTGCAGCTCAAAGCTTCAGTTTTAGAGATTTTGGGGATATATGTTCAAAGTTTTGAGTGTTTCTATTCAAATTTGATATTTATAGACTAGTTTCATGTTTTTTATGGGAAAAAGCATGCACTTAGGTTATTTTCATATTTGACAAACTTGCTTTATCACAATATCTATTTTATGTGTAATAAATTTGAATAACTTTGTAAACTTTCTCTTTCACTTTCTAAATTAGCAGAAAACATCTACTTGAGAAATATTCGTTGTTTTGCTTTTATAAACTATATAATCTAGTACTTTGATTTAATTGAATAGCATTGTAATTTTATAATTGTTACTAACTTACAGATGCTTAGCAGTTCAGTTGCTTATGATATTAAGGTTATTATTTTATTTTAAAGGCCTGATTTTATAGTATGAAGAAAAATAAAGAGCAGAAATGGGAGATGCTTATATCCTTTTAATAAATCACTTGCTCTCCCAATTTTGGTATCATTGTACTTTTCTCTTGAACATATTCTTAACCAGCCAAGTTTTACAGACAGGAAATAGGATAAGGGATGAATGGAATACTGGTATTTCCTGCAGGCACCAAATTTGTCATATGTTTATGGTTTTCTGTCCTGTTGTTGGCTGTGGTTAGAATCTAAGGGGAGATGGCTACTTCTAAGAGCAGTGTCGTTGTTGTGACCAGGACTATGTGTTCTTTTTTTTTTTTTGAAATTAATTATTTATTATTTGAGAGAGAGAGTGAGAGAGAGGAAGAGACAGATGGAAAGAGAGAGAGTAGGTATGCTAGAGTTTCCAGACACTGCAAAAGAACTCCAGATACATACACCACCTTGTGCATCTGGATTATATGAGTACTGGATAATCAAACATGGGTCCTTAGGATTTATAGCCAAACACCACTAAGCCATCTCTCAAGTCCCCTATCTGTTCTTTTTGTAAAATTAATTTATGTTTATCATTTTTTCATACATATGTATAATGTAGTTTAATTTTATTCTCCCAATTACCATCTCTTGTCTCCTCTCCTTCTCCAGGAAAAGAAGGGTATTAATTTCCCCATCTTACTTTTATGTGTGTGTATTTTTTTCTTAAACTCATGGAGTTAAATTAAGATGGCTTGCATGATCCTGGATGGATTTACTGTGGAATGGGCAACTTACCTTTGGCTGTACCACTGATAAACTGGACACCCCTTTCCCAGAGATCATTAGCTTGTCTTGGAAGTCTGGTGTCTCATATCCTCCTGCATCAGTGAAGTATTGACAGGCTCAATCTCGTACTGGAAACCACAGCTGCTGTAAGTTTATGAGTGTAACGGGCATGTGGTATCCAGAAGACCGTGTTTCCAAGCTCTCCTCCTTATCCTTTGGCTTTTGCCTTCTTTCTGACGCCTCTTCCATGAGGTTCACAGATCCTTACAAGGTGTGGTTTAGATATCCTATTTGAAGGAGAACCCATGGTACTTAGTCTCAGCAATTTTGCCAAATATGTATGTCTGTATTAACTGTTGCTCATTGTAGTAAGAAACTTCTGTGATCAAGGCTTTAACTAGTACTAATTTATGGGAACAAATACAGGTATTTAGAAGACTGACATGACTCATCTCTATTAAGCATAAGAACAGTAGGAGATTTCCCCCCAAGGGCTCAAGCTCCTTACTCATTGGCTTTTGTTCAGGTTTACAGTACCAGGCATGAAATCCCTCTGGTGGAATAGGTTCTCAAATCTAGTAAGAATAGCTTCTCTTATAAATTTCATGCCACCGTTGCACCAGTAGAAATATCTTGCTAGTCATGTCAATTATAAAATACACAGTGTCCCCAGCTTCCCGTGACTGTGTGTTCTTGTCCCTGATGTTGTTCATGTAGAAACCACTAAGAATTGTACCAGTCAGGAGGTTGATTACTGTTTTTAATAAGTTGTCTGATTTTCTTTTAAACAGTTGAATGTTAATGAATACTGAAGTTCAACAAGCTTAGTCTCGTTGCTTAAACCAGTTACATACAGACCTTGTTGACCTTTAGTATTGTGTGCATTTATATTGCACTTGGAGATTCATAACTCATACTGGAATTTTTTAAAACTGAAACTAGTGAAGAAAGCAATATGTTTGATTGCGTGTAGCTCAATGCCACTCATACATTGTTGGCTGTGGAACCCTTTTGTTTTATATATTTACTATCTTTGCAAGCAACTAACTTTCTTTGGCTTGCAGTTTGAGGGAGCACTGAGTTACTGTATACTTTGATGGATGAAAACTTTGAATTTCTATGAGGATGCTGGCAAAGCTATACTTTGTACTAGCTGTTACTCTGCATTTTGTGGCTTATTTGTGTTTTCTTCATCAGGTATTTCATTTCCCACAGTTTATCTTATGATTCAGAAAATGAAAATTAGGGAATGTGTTAATTCATTTCTTGGCAGGTAGATTTGTGATTAAATTTTAAAATGTTTAGAATCTTAAAATATAGAATTATTTTAAAAATATTACTGTGGGCTGGAGAGATGGCTTAGTGGTTAAGCGCTTGCTTGTGAAGCCTAAAGATCCCAGTTCGAGGCTCGATTCCCCAGGTCCCACGTTAGCCAGATGCACATGAGGGTGCAAGCGTCTGGAGTTCGTTTGCAATGGCTGGAGGCCCTGGTGCACCCATTCTCTCTCTCTTCTCTCCCTATCTGCCTCTTACTCTGTCTGTCACTATCAAATAAATAAAAATAAAACAAAAAATTAAAAATATTACTGTAATAAAATTAAGTTCTGTTTTTAGTACAATGCAAATATCCCTTTATAGTTTTATTTTTTATGTATCCTTTGGAATATGACTTTACTACATTCTAAAATTATTGTGCCTTAAAAATTTCTTTCATCTGGGCTGGGGAGATGGCTCAGAAGTTAGGATGCTTGCCTGCCAAGCCTAACAATCTGTGTCCAAGACCCCAGGACCCATGTAAGCCAGATGTACAGAGCAGTGCATGTGTATGGAATTCCTTTTCAGTGTCTGGAAGCCCTGGCGTGCCCATACACACTGTTTATCTATCTATCTCTACCTCTCTATCCATCTGCTTGCAAATAAATAAATAAAGTATTTTCAAAAGATTTCAATGATTTATGACCAACCACATGATTTCAGGGGGTCCAAAAGTCATTTGAATTCCAAATTTTCTGTGACGTATGGGGCATAACTCTATATTTTTTATAAATTAGGAATGAGTTTGCTATGTCTTGGTAGTCATAACATTTTATATCTCACCAAGTTAAAACTCTGTGATGGGAAGAAGGTTGAGCTGTGTCTATAAAGAAAGATAAAGTGAGTTGGTTTACTCTCCTTCCCTAAATATCTTCATGAAAGAAGATGGAGTATCAATAAATTGGGAACAGCCCCCTGAGTTGATATAAGTGAGTCTGTCAGGATCAGATGTTTTACCACAACACACAGACAGAACACAAAACCCATCATTGATCATCACATGGGTCCACATAGTAGTAAAAACTGTATATGACTTAGAGAAATGAATAGACATTTCACAAACCTTTTAATATATTTTATTTTGTGTATCAACTTTATTTACTGTGAGATGTAAGGTAGAATTATCATGTGAATAGATTCAGGCTTTTACATATAGAAAGGCAATTTGGAAGAACCCTATCATGTAAGTATAGTATACCAACAGTATTATTAACCCAATTGACAAATGGGGTGGCATGAAATTTAAAGGAAATAATCATCATAAATAAAAGTGTGTCTACAGTGTGGTACATAAAACCTTTGTTAATTACACACCAGACAGAGGATTATTATCCCAGAAATATAATCAGAAATCAACAGCAAAAATTAAACACCCAAAACTTACCCAGTCAATAAATGCGTGGATATATGAAGGCAATAGTTTTCAATAGAAGAAATACAAATGGTCAGTAAATAGTTGAAAAAGCATTAAATATTGTTAGTCATCAGGGAAATGCACATTAGTTCTGCTTTGACATTGACGTTGCATCTCACCCCAATTAGCACGGGTATCATCAAGAAAACAAATGATGACAAATGCTGGTGCTGGCGAGGACACATGGGAAGGGGATCTTCTTGTGGAATTTAGCCTATGTAGCCATTGTGGAAATCAGTTATTGAGGTTTTTCAAAAGGATAAAAATTAAAAATAATACATGACCCAGGCATATCACTCTTGGATCTATATCCAGGGCATTCCAATTAAACATAGTACAGAAATACTTGCACATGGGTAACTATTGATGCATTTCACACATAAGCTAAGGAGTGGAACTAACCTACATGTACATGAACAAATGAAGAGCTAAAGGAATTGTATTACATATACACAGTGGTATTTTATGCAGCTGTACGGAAAACTGAAATCACATAAATTTTAGGAAAATAGGTAGAATTGGAAGGCATTATATTAAATGAAATAAACAACAGTTAGAAAAACAAATGCTGCATATTTTCTCTTATATGTGACACCTAGATATAAAATTATATAAGATATATATATGTGTGTGTGTATATATATATATATATGTATATTCTTGTGTATACAAATATATATACACAAATATATATATGTATATATACATATATGTATGTATATACACATATATATACATATATATATATATATATATATATATATATATATATATATATATATATATATATATATATATATTCTTGTGTGTATGCATGTGTGTAGGTCATAAAACTAGAAAAGGGTCATGAGAAAGTAGAGGGAACTTCAGAGAGAGGGGAAACAGAATGAGCAATGGAGTACATGTGATAAGAAAACAGAAGGTAGAGACTGAAGGCCAGAAGGGGACGTCCACATGGGGAGATGTTGGGGGAGGAGAATGAATGGGAACAAAGAATAATGACACATGAAAATGCACATGTCTTTATGAAACCCATTACTTTGCAGGTTAGCCTAAGTATTGCTTTAAAAATATGATTAAAATGTACATTTCCCTTTCATATCGCACTGAAAGATGGAAGTTAGCTATCCTTATAACGCTATTAAATTTTGTGGTGCCAAAACTGAGAAGAGGCACACATACACAAGAAAGCCATAGAGATATTAAATGTCTAAATATAATTAAGGAAAGTATAGGAAATGAGATGAAATATAAATGGCATTACAAATTCCTATTAAGAAAGAATGTCTTTGATGACTGCACAGAGATAATTCACCTGAAAAGAGAAGCACATTCTAGGTGGGTGTGGGGATGCACATCTTTAATGCTAGCATTGGGTAGGTAGAAGCAGGAGGACCAATAGTTCAAGGCCATTCTAGGCTACAAAGTGAGTTTTATGGCCTGCCTGGGTTACATGAGACTGTTTCAAAAAATAAAAGAATATTAATTTTTTGAATGTTGGTAAGAACATCACTGAGATTATTAAGCACATTTTAGTAGCCCATAAAATAAGCAAATAAACAAATAAGGATGCTGTTGAGAATTGGGAAACTTGGGTTCTAAACTTGCCTCTACCTTGTTTAATTTCTTTGTCTTTAGATTTCTTTAGAAGGGAAGGTAATGCTATGAGTTAAACAATCCCTATAGTCAGCCAGGAATGGTGGTGCCCACCTTTAATCCCAGCACTTGGGAGGCAGAGGTAGGAGGATCATTGTGAGATTTGAGGTCAGCCTGAGAGTACAAAGTGAGTTCTGAGTTCCAGGTCCGCCTGGGCTAGAGTGAGACACTACCTCAAAAAAAAAAAAAAAAATCATCCCCTTAAAAAGCAATCCCTATCCTTTATTGTAGAGTAAAATAAAATATAAGGATACTTATTTTTTTGGCTTTCCAGGAGGGGAAGTGTGGGATATCCAATCATAAATGTTGCTGTCATTTTTTTTTTCTCTCTCTTTCAAATAGGATCTAGCTAAGTATCCTAGGAATCAAGCTTCAGATTCCTGCCACAGACTCCTGGTTCTGACAATCATTTATTTTGCTGTACTTGTAAAAATGTATAAGTATGTTGTTTATGTGTAAAGTAAATAAATAAAAAGTGAAGTACTAGAGTGAATATGGAATCACTGTCATGTGAAGTTTCGCTCTGCCTTCAGAGGGAATGTTTCTTGTTGCCTACTGGTGGAGGATCTGACCAGTGGAAACTGGAAAGTGAAAATAAGCAAATTTCCCCCAGTCCTCTATGTTTGTAACAGTAGCAATTACTTTTAGCATCCCATGAATAAAGCTTGTAGTCAGTTTTTCCACTTAAAATGGATTGTCAACATAGATGCTTTCCTGAGGAGAATAGAATTTTGACTGTTATAATCTACCAAAAACTTAGATGAATTTTCCATACTAACTCCTGAATTAACTTGGATCTTTTGGCGAAAACATTCTTACATAATGAAGTGTGTCACAACAGTAAAAAGTATGAAAGTCTTTATTTTGTTTTTAATTTTAGAGAGAGTACATGCTAAACTATCTCTGAGACCCAAAGTCTTTATTTTTATATTCATTTTTATGTTCCAATTCTCTATTGCTTGATTGAAGTGTATTCTTTTTTTACATAGATGTTTACAAATTGGTCTTTAAAGTTTATATCTGAGTCACTAATATTTCCAGTTTAAGTGCTCATGCTTTAAAAAAAATGAAAACTTTGGTACAACCTAGATCAGGAAGGAATTACTGAATCTTTAAAAAATTCTTTTAGGGGGCTGGAGAGATGGCTTTGCAGTTAAGTGCTTGCCTGTGAAGCCTAAGGACGCCAGTTTGAGGCTCTATTCCCTAGGGCCCACGTTAGCCAGATGCACAAAGGGGGCGCACGCGTCTGGAGTTCGTTTGCAGTGGCTGGAAGCCCTGGCGTGCCCATTCTCTCTCTCTCCCTCTATCTGTCCTTCTTTCTGTGTCTGTCACTCTCAAATAAATAAATAAAAATAATTTAAAAATACTTTAAAAATTTCTTTTAAGGAAGTAATTGGTAATTTTAAAGGTGGTTGAAATACATAAAAAATATATACGTATCTCATGAGTCCTAGCCTAAGGCTTCCATCTTCTTTTCCAAGAGTAATGTTTTCATAAACATCAGTTAGTCTGTCTCAGCTTTAAAAATGGAACAAGGCCTATTTGTTTTAGCAGCCTATTGCTTCTTTTGCTTCTTACTAGAAGAGTGAATTTCTGACTTATGTTTATTATATGAAAGTCACAATATCAGTTTGAAGTAAGGTGGCATTTATTTGCCCATTAATTTAATGATTATGAAGAAATGTTTGTACTTACTTTACACTAGATATTTATAAATATTTCTACTTGTTTATAAGAAAGAGATAGGAGAGAAGAAGAGTGTCTGTGAAAAGAGAATATGTGTGTGTGTGTGTGTGTGTGCGCACGCACATGTGTGCAAACACACATGTCAGTGCCTCTTGCCTCTGCAAATGCACTCCAGATGCATGTGCCACTTTGTGCATCTGGATTTATGTAGATACTAACTAGGCAATCAAACCCTGGGCTAGCAGGTTTTGCAAGCAAGTGCCTTTAACTGCTGAGCTATTTCTCCAGCCCTGTCCTGAGTACCTTTTCCTTGCAACTCTCTTTTACAAGACAACAGATTCTTCTGTTGCCCAGTTCAACCATTTTATTTAAAAATTTAGTTCACTGAATTTCTATTTCATTACCTATGTACATCTCAAGTAGTTTCCCAGCTTAGTAATTTCAATGGGTTCTTTAGGAAAAAAAAGAAAGCTTTATGTTAAATGTTGGTTACAAAGCATGTAAGAGGAGAAGAGCCAATTCATTCCAGCTTTTAAGTGCTGCTTAAAATAAGTATAACAAAAAGAAAACCTAGCTTCCTGTGAGTCATGTGATTTCAGACTTGCTTTCTAAAGCAAAATTACTTTTGCAAATATTTTAGAATAGTTTATGGTAGTTATTGGTGCACTAAGTTAGTAAATGGTGTGTATGTTTGATATACAGTAGTGTCAGTGAGATGGAGTGAATTTTTAACTGTACTGTAACGTGAGATCTACAATGCTGACTACTCATGTGTTCTCTCATTGACCCTAATGTGCAGTAATAAGTTTTGTGAATAATATTTTTTGGTGGAACATTGTTTGGCTGTGTAGCTCAGACTGTTCTTGAACCCACGATGTTCTTGCCTTAGCTCCCAAGTGCTAGGATTTCAGGCTTGCACTACCCTGTCTGGCTGAATGTTTTATGCATCAAATTTTTTTCCATTTATAATTCCCAAACCTAATATTTTTCTTCTTAAAAACCTATTATTTCTTCAGCATTGAAATGGACAAAATAGTAATTGAGTACTCATTTTGTTAGTGCATAGGTTTTCATGAGGACTACTTTAGCCTAAGGTCCAATAATAATATTACCATTTTAGGCAGTGGAATATGAAAATTTATTTCAACTAAAATTAGGCATGTCCCCAATTCAGTATCAAATGCTAGGTACATTAGCAATTACAGCACACAATACACTATTACTTTCCAAGACTCTGAAGTAAGTTCTTTATTATTACTGGTTTATGTTTTGTTTTCCATATAAAACTTGCCATTTGAAATAGCATGACTTCAGAACATCCCAACCACTACTATCATTTCTTATCTCCACTGATACATATACATTCTTTATGATGAAATATAATCTCCAAAGTGTGATCAACAAAATAATTTAATTTTATAAGAATGAATAATATAGTAGATACTTGAATCACTATGCTTAGTGATATCTTTGAAAGGAAATCAATGTATGCTTTTTTGGTAAAAGTAATAAACCAAAAAGAGATCCTTGCATTCTTGTCCAACTTGTCAAAGCTTAATTAAAAATTATATTGCCTGACTCTTTCCCATACTATTCAGACAGTTTCTGTGGTATATTATTGTACAATGCAATACAATTATTGCTTTCCTAAAACATATTCACATAAACAAATGTGGGAATGGATTCCTAATGTGTTAAAAATCATGAATATTTGCATTAAAGTTCTTTCCTGGTTTTACTTTGTTAGTGACTTTTGAAATGAAATTTAAAAATACCTATAAGATAGACTGGTTCAGGAGTCCTGAATTAACCAGGGTAAGTGCTGTCTTTTTTATTTTTTTCTCACAATTGAGAATGAATTAAGACATTTATTTGTAAAACTAGGGCAATCATAAGCAATTTTAGTGTTAAAACCAGGTCAATCCCAGGCAAATGGGTATAGGTTGGCTACTGTAAACAAGGATGAAATGACATTGGAGTAAAAACTGGAGACAAAATAACTTAAAAAAAAAATCTTATTTTTCCTGTTTAGGATTTTACAAATTTCTCTTCTTTCTGTCTTACCAAATACAATTTTGAGGTAGTTCATATTTAGGACATTCTCTCTGGATATAGAACCAAAGCAATAGTAACACCCAGAAGTCTTGTCAAGTGCATTGGCAGGTAGGAGCTTGAGTCATCCATCAAATGATCTGGATTTGGATCTAAACCTTTTCATCCATTGATGGTGATTTCTAATGCCTCTGACTTACCAGATGTTGTCAGTAAAATAATTCAACAAAGATAATAGTAAGGGCTAGAGAGATTGCTTAGTGGTTAAGCGCTTGCCTGTGAAACCTAAGGACCCTTGTTTGAGGCTCGATTCCCCAGGACCCACGTTAGCCAGATGCACAAGGGGGCGCACGCATCTGGAGTTCGTTTGCAGTGGCCAGAGGCCCTGGTGTGCCCATTCTGTCTCTCTCTATATATTTGCCTCTTTCTCTCTGTCCATCGCTTTCAAATAAATAAAAATAAACACAAAAATTAAAAATAAAGATAATAGTAACACCCAACTTTTAAGAGTTGCATGAATAATTCAAAAATGTTTAGACTGGAGAGATGAAATAGTCAGGAAAGCTTGCCAGCAAAGCATGAGAACCTGAGTTTGGGTCCTAAAACACCACATTAAAAAAGCAAAGCACATTGGTGTTGCATGCCTGTTATGCCATTTGCTGGGGTCTCAGAGAGAGGGGCTTGCTGCTGGTTAGGTAGTCGAGCAAAATTGCTAAGTTCTGGGTTGAGTGAGATACTCTGCCTCAAAGATTAAGGTGGAGAACAATTAGGGAAGACATGCAATGTCTACCCTGGCCCCCAGTTGCACACACACGTGCCCATATACATACATACACAAAGAGTTCAAAAAGGGTCTTATAATAACTAGCAGCTGAAAGCAAGTCATTCAATCTGCCAGTGTTTGTAGTCTTCATACCTCGAGTTTAAGAAATAGTCATTAATCTTGTCAGTCTCTAGCAAGACATGGCTTCCACCACTGTAAAAGCTCATCTACACTTTTACTTGTATTCCTTGTTTGAAATTTTATATATATATATTTACAGCTATCTACCTATTACCTATCTATCTATCTATGTACTAGAAGTAGAAAATTTCAAACTTAGTACCTTTTCAGGAAATGTAGTATCAGTGCAGTGGCCAAGTGTATAGTGAGATTATTATACTTCTTTTGGGGATAATTATATTGTGAGTGAAGGATGCTAGTACATTTTATTTTTTGAAATGCTTCTTATTGGGTCTTCCATGAAATGACCTGACATTGCAGTAAGGAAGGCATGGTGGTGTTGATTTTCAATCATGAGGTTTGGGGGTACAGCTGAAGAGCACATTGGAATTCATTATGCTACAATTTGGTGGGGATCCCAGTGAAACTTAGCTTCTGTTAAAGCTCTGAAAAATGTTGACTATTGAAAGCAAATGGAGGGCTGACCAAGGGATTCTAGTGTGTGTACTAAATTTTTTCAAACTCACTTTGTTGTAAATGTTAGTATTTAACATCAAGACTTCCTGTGGACTAGGCCATCCATGACATTCCTCTCAATTATATTCCTGGTCTGTGACAGACTTGTATTTGACTTGCTACTTTAATTCAACCAATTAAGTTTACTGTGAATGCATAGGATTGTTAACAGGTGATGAAAGGCAACCTCAGGACACTGGTTATTCATGAATAATAATTTATTACAACAATAATCAGCTACTACACAAAATATAGTTTAAAAATATTATGATGAATTGTAGTGTTGAGATGGAAACTTTATCCCTTACAATCTAAATAACTAGTCAAAAACATGACTTAAAATTTATTTAACATAATTATTTTGATGTTACAAGTCAAAGAGAAAAGCCCAGAATTTTGAATTTTCCATATATAATTATAAACCTTTTAAGGAAAATTTGATTTTTTTTCATAATATAAATTATTTATATGGCCAAGTCTTTTCAGCCATTTACTTCGTGTTTTAACGGATTTCTGATTCTCAAAGTTCACTAGGGGACTCATTTTTCTCAGGAGAATTCTACTTGAAATGGAAATATAACATGCATGCATGTTGTAGTTGTGTGTGGTTATGCTAGCTGAAGTAGAAAGACTGTTAAGTTTAGAAAAAAAATATACAGAAAAAAACTCCACTTCACTTTTGATCAAAATCCTTTTTTTTTTTTTTTTTTTTTTTGTTAAAGTGCTATCTAGTGTGTGTGTGTGAGAGTTTCCCTCTATCCCTTCCATCTAGACAGGCTTTCTACAAATGAAGTGGCATCTTCTGTACTTGTTCTGCTGGGAGCCAGAAAGTAACCTGACTTGTGCCTGACGTGAGCCTCAGAACAGTGCCTCGTTTCTAATGGTGCTCCTTACCCTTTCCTTTGGATATATTTTGACATGTAAACGGTTGACTTTATGAACACTAATAATCAGATCGCTAAGAAAAAGTCCTTGTGTATTAAACTTTCCCCCAAGAAAGTAAAGAATTCCCACAGGTTAAATAACAACTTGGGCTTTTGCCCAGGAGGAAGAAATTGTCAGGGAAGGAAGCTGTTTTAGAATGTAGTCTGTTATACAAAGTCACAATGCTTCTGTTTCTGTTTGGCTCTTTTAATTAAAACAAAAGTAATTCAGAATTTTATTTACGGCGGTCTATTAAAAATATTTTGGGAATTGTGCACTCTTTATGCAATGTCCCGAAAGAAATTCACTTCTGGAAATGGTCCAATTGGAAAATAAATATCTTATGGCATCTTGACTAAGAGAATCAGATCACAATACTTGAGGGAAAATGATTACATGTCCTTGTCCCTTATTTCCCTAATTACAAACATGTATACTTTAAGTGAAAAGCTTGTGAATGTGGCCGGAAGTTAGCTGGCTTGTCCTTCCTTTCTTTACTTAGCTCACGTACAGCAAACTATGTATTTAACAGCAAAAGTGAGCAACTTCTCTGAGACATATTTGCACCCTTGGCTAACTTGAGATCCCAGTGGACAGTCGAGCATTGCCACTCAGCTGTAATTTCTTCCCCGTCTACTTTGTTTCACTGTTAGAACAAGGATTTCAATACCGAGTGCCCAAGAATAGAAACTGAGCGGCTGCAAATTAAAAAGAACTGCAAAGCTGGTTGAGCTGGTGACGTTTTGGCTAAATACTATTCATTTAGGTAGGAACTGGTAAATCTTTTGGGGGTTTTAAACATGTATTCCTACTATGTCAGAATCAGCCTTGCACAGAAAGGATGCCTTCTACCTGTGATCATCTTGCTCTACATTGAGAGGCGCTGGAGGAATGGGAAGGCTTAAGGTAGTGGTTGGATTAGCGTGACCTATGCGCCTCCCGCCTCCCCCGCTCCCAGATCTTTTTAGGATTTTTCCCTCCTTTAAGTTGAAAAGACGCATCTTAACTGCTGGTCTCTCACGGAAGTAATATTTTTAAAGGTATGGTCCACCTTCAGTCCCCGGCCACTTCTCCACATCCAGCAAATGGAGGGAGCCAGGCCTCCAGAGAAACACTGCACCGCAGACATTAGCTCCAGTGGGAGGGACAATGGAGCAGCTGAGCGGCCTTCCGGGGGGCCAAACCCCCTTTGGGTTCTTGCTTTTGTCCAATCAAGGGTTCACTGATGTGAGTTTGGCAGCAGCTTGCGGGAATCCGCACCCACCTCACTCCTTCTGCAAAGCCAGGTGGACATCTGGGGTAGTCAGTCCCTGGGAAGCAAGATTGCTCTCACCTCTTGAGAGGCAAGTTTCTTTGCACGTTAGACACCTGTGAGAGGCGCTGCGGGTGGGAAAGGTGGCGTGGGAAAAGAGAGTGTACAGACACTCGGCCGTGGAAGCTTTAATGGATGAGGCTGCGGTGCAAACGCCTCCAGGACTCAGAGCTCCGAGGATGCCCCGTTTGCTCTTTCCTCCTACATCTCCAGCATCATAGTGGCCCCCGCCCCCCTCCATCCTTGAGCTCCGGAGTAGCAGGCAGCTGCCTTTCCAGGTGGCACTGGGGGTCCTCTGCGGGCTCACTCGCCCACAGCCCGATCTCCGAAGTAGTGCTCCAGCCTCGCTCCGCCCGCGCTCCCCCCGGCGCGCCCCACCGCTCCATCGGGCTCCCCGCACGCGTCGTCGGCTTCCTCTGGCGCCCGGCACCGGTGACCCAGGCAGACCCCTCACGTCCCTTCCTCCAGCCCCGGGTCACCGCGCTTCGGGGGTGGGCGGGGCGGGGGCGGGTGGAGTGTGTGGGGGGGCGGCCTTCTCCCCGCGCTTCAGGTGGATCGTGGGCTGGACCCGCGCAGCTCATCCTGAAGCCCCGACAAGTGGAATCTGCACGTTGAAACTCCGGTGGCTGGAGCTGCGGACTGGGCATGCTCAGAAGCCAGGGCTGGCTCGGGTCTGAAGTAGGAGGAAGCGTTTGCGGTGGAGGCGAGGCAGCGGCGACTTTAGGGAAAGTTGATCGGAGAGGGGAGGACGCCCCGAGACGCGGAGCCGCGGCAGCAAGGAGCCCCTGGCGGCAGGCAGCTCAGCCCCGAGGAGCATGGGCACCCTGCGCGATCTCCAGTATGCGCTCCAGGAGAAGATCGAGGAGCTGAGGCAGCGGGATGCTCTCATCGACGAGCTGGAGCTGGAGTTGGATCAGAAGGACGAACTGATCCAGAAGCTGCAGAACGAGCTGGACAAGTACCGCTCGGTGATCCGGCCCGCCACCCAGCAGGCGCAGAAGCAGAGCGCCAGCACCTTGCAGGGGGAGCCGCGCACCAAACGCCAGGCGATCTCCGCCGAGCCCACCGCCTTCGACATCCAGGATCTCAGCCACGTGACCCTACCCTTCTACCCCAAGAGCCCACAGTAAGCAGGGTTACGCGCCCGGGTCCCCGCGACCCCCCTGGCGCTGGGAGGCTGCGGGTCTCTGTATTGTCTGTCGGCCCCCCGCCCCTCCCGCTTGCCATGTCTGTCCTCATCCATCCTCAGAAATGTCTCATTTTCTCGGCACTTCTTGACGGGCTGTGCACGTTTCTCAGAGCCAGACCCACTGCACATCCGTTGCCTTCGTGTCTTTGTCAGATGTTCAAGGTATTTGTTTTCAATATACATATACATTCATTTATGCTGCCTACTGTACGTAGAGTTTAGATGCGCCCCAGTTGTGTGTGTCCCCGTCCGTGTGTGAGTGACTGCGAGAGAAGGAATAAAATAATTAGTAATAATAATCATCATCAAAGCCCATCTCCCCCAAAGCCCCAGCCAATCTGTCCTGCTACAGCTTCAATGCAGGCTCCTCAAACTGAAATGAAATGCGTCTGCTCCCACCCTCACTTTCTATGCTCTCGTGCCTCTCTTGGATTTTTTTACATGCCGGCGGGCGCTTCACGCTGGTACCTTTCAAACATGATGTGCTGTCAGTGTCAAACTGGAGAGAACCAGTCAATGTGCATATAAAAGGGAAGGTTTCCTGACTTGGATGACATTTGCCATCCATAAATGGCATAAATGGAAACCTGCTCTGTTGATTTTTGTAAAAAACAAAACAAAAAACAAAACATGTTTTCATCACATCCTAGGAAGAGCACTGCTTGTTTTCCTACAAGTATTTTTATATGGCCACTAATGAGCCACTACATTTCCCTAGAGAAGAGGGTCTGTATTCCCAGGGTCAGTATAGACAAGCAACTCGTTATTGCTAGCGCAGACGCATCCTGTGCCTCACTCCTGCCTTCTCCAGAAGCCACTCTGGCTCTGATCTAGCCTGTTCCAGACAAGTGCGGTTCTGGTGTCAGTGGGCTGCACAACTTGGATGGGAATGCTGAATGAAACTTGTTACACAACAGTCGAGTCAGAGTCCATGTGGAGCATGAGGTTAACTGATTGGGAGCACCTGTCGGAGTGGCAGTTTTAATTAATAGATAATGAGATAATTGATGAAGTAAGTTAAGAGCTGCCCTGTTCTAAACTCCATCACATGGGCTGGATGGCACGTATTACATAATGATAGAAGGTCCGTGGGAGACCTTTCCTTCATAAACACAAGTAATTGATGCAAGGAACAAGAGTCAGCACACGCTTATCTCCATTTATATTTGCTGGCTGGGGTGGTCATCACTGTGTTACTACATGTACTTTTGAAAACTTAAGAGCAAGACTGTCTGTGTTGGTTTCTCTCAAACATTTGCAGTTGCTCAGACAGGTTTAGCTGAACAAAGAATTTGCATTCAGTGCAGAGGGACCAAAGATAAACATCTCTGAGACACTGACTGTAGATCCCAATAGATCAAGGGACATGAGCTTATCTTAGAAACCTTGGTGTTCTGAATCCATGGGAACTTTCTCTGGTAAATTAATTTGCAGTCCCTGGCATGCTTGCCTGTTTTAGCTAACGAGGTACATAGCTGTCTCTCTTGGGCCAAGTTTTGCATAATGAAAAAATAATTCAATGACAGTTCTTTGCATCTTTAAGCATTTTAGTATCTGCAGGACTTTGGGATAAAACAGAAAAAAAAAACCCTGCTTTTATAAAAGACCATTTAATTAGGTTTTATAATGCAGCATCATCACGCCAGCTGATCACTACAGTTAAACGTTCTGTGAGAGAAGCCCCAAAGGCATGTGGTAGCAGGGAATGAATGGTGGAATGTGCTTCATTTCCAAGTCTGTGCTCGTCACATAGAAACACGAGCACATGTTTTTGTTCTTAAAGCCCATGGTGGAAAATGAAATTGAAGGGTCATAATTTATAATATTCCCTTGTAATAGTCATTTTATCTATTGAACAATCCTGAGCATTCTGATACTTACCTAAAGTTCACATTTTAGAGAATTCAGTTGTTAAGGTATTGCCATGGTAGTATTTTTTTGTAGTTCTAAGGATTATATTGAATAAAATGATAAAATGTCTTCCAAGCTTAAATAATTTTGGAAAAACATCTGTTCTTTTTTCACACTTACATAAAGAAAACGAGAATAAAATTGACTTGAGTGGGAAAATGTACCTTTCTTAGGGAAAAAAGAAGTATATTGTATTCAAACTAATCATCATATCCTATTTGAATAACTGTACAAAATAGTTGCATGAAGAATTAAGAAAACTTACTAATCTAAAAACTTTTCTGCATTTCATTTGAATAATTAGATTACATAGGCATACTGGCAACAAGTGTTTATGCTTTTGATTTTTTTGTGCAACTTAAATTAATCATCTTTCTTAAGGTTGCACATAGATTACTGTGAGATCTAGTTAAAGTGAAGCCATCTAAAGAAACAAGTGGTTTCAACTGCACAATCCTGTTAGTTTTTGGTTGTCTTTCCAGTAGAGTTGAGTCACTGCCCAGCTAATGTTATCTTTACTTCTCTGAGGTATGTGAATATGTTTGTCTAGTGTTTCTTTGCTGAGGTTTCCTGTAGAGGGTTCTAAGAGTGTAAAACTTCTGTTTTCTTAGTGACTTTTGAACCTTTGGAAAATAATACATAATGTAAGGTAAATATGTTAGCTTTAATCATTATAACATT
Source organism: Jaculus jaculus (assembly GCF_020740685.1). Taxonomy (NCBI): domain Eukaryota; kingdom Metazoa; phylum Chordata; class Mammalia; order Rodentia; family Dipodidae; genus Jaculus; species Jaculus jaculus. The sequence goes on from NC_059102.1 coordinate 49,398,877, forward strand.
TTTGGTTTGGGAATTTCTTTAAGGTGGAAGTAGAAAAACGTCTGTGTTAGATTTTGCCGCAGGGGCAGGGCACTTCTGCTGCACCTACGTGGAGTGGGGGAAGTGCTTTTGCTGATCTCTTTTATAGTTCATATTTAAGTGGCCCTTAAGAAGGAGCCTTATGCTGTTCTTAGATTATAACTTTAGAGCTGAGAAATAATGTAGCAAATTGAATCTATATTGTACAGCCACCAAATAACTAATTGAGAATGTAAAACTACCTGACTATATTTCAAAATACATTAAACAAATGGCCCTTAAAAGGAAATAAACTATGTAACCCAAACACCCACTCTATGAGATCAGGAAGCCTGTTGGTTCTAAAGTATTTTTGTTTCATGAAATTTCATTCCTAAAAGGCACTCTAGAATACACTGGAATATTCAGTCTCTGGTAATTTTCTCAATACCCTTTTACAATTTTCAGTGTTCCCACATCTTTCCTATTTTGCTGTCATATACTTCCATGTCATTTCAGTTGTACTACATAGACTTGAGCTCTTATCAAAACGTGTTAGTGTCTGCATTTTTTGTGAAACCATTGTTTTTCACCCCAGAGTTAGCTGCATTTTAGAGCATGATGACATGTTCTGTTTTGTTTTGTTCTGTTTCATTTTGTGATTGTAAAGTACTTTGGAATAACTAACGATGAAAAGAAATATATTTTCTTGCTTTTAGGGAGGAATTAATCTTAAAAAGAACCTATATGAACTTCTAAACCATAACACCATTATCTCCCAAGAGAGATTGAATATTCCTAAAGGCGATATGTTCAATTCTTTAGGAAATAAATTATGTAATTGTAGAGTAATTATAGAAGGCCTAATATTAAAGCATAGATTTCGCAAAGAAATTCAAATTCAAATGTGCCCTGCAGGTCAGTTCCATACTTGTGTGGGATGTCTGCCATTCATATGAATAAGGCATTAAATGTGAGAGACTCATAGGTCCAGTTATTACAAAGTTAACAAGGGGCTGACCTTACTTCATAAGTAAATATTTTAGAAAATTGAGTGAGGTGAAGTACAGAGGTTCTAACTAAGATTCTATGGAGCCCATTTCATGTTATAATACTGAAAACTTTTGTAAATGTGCAAGTTTTTGTGCAGTACTATTTGCAGGACTGTCATGATCAGGAGTTTTGGAGTCAAGGGGTGAGAGAGAGGGACAGGGTACCTCTGTGGAATGTGGCTGTGCTAGAGTGCCCTGGAGGGGACTGAGAAGATGCTGTTGTAGTGGGGAGGAGAGTCTCACTTTCTAGGATTTTATAAAGTGGACATGAAGGCACTTCTCATTTTAGAATAGACATGGTATGTGTGCATGTGTGTGCACGTGTGTTTGTGTGTGCATACATATGTACATGTGTATGTGTGTGTATGTACATGTGCACAAAGGACTCATTGTTATCTATTAGTAAAGCTCTTACTCCTAGAATGTGGTTCCAATCTTCCATTCATTCTCCTCCAGCACAGTCTTGAAAAGTCCTCACTATACTAACAATATTTAAGCAAGCAGCAGATGATGAAGGCCTTTAAAGAAACCAAGTTCCACTCTTAAGGGAACCGAGTGCCTTTCTCCATTCACTTCAGAATGTTCCCATTGACAGTAACCCAATTATATGCCACAGACCAGCAAGGCAGATTCCTCACATTCCTAGGTAAGTGACATAAATGAGAATTGATCCCAGAGCTAGGTTTGGAAATGACTCTGCTGTTTGTGGGGAGAAGTTAAATTCTGACCTAAGTTTATTATAATACTTTCCAATTTGAGTTTGATTATTAATTTGGTATTTTAGCCTCCGTAGTAAAATGGAAGTTGTGGGAAGGCTTTTTTGAGAACAAGGTGCCAGGTTGCTGAAATTCCACTGGGGTGTTTTGAAGTATCAAGTGTTGTGCCCCTGCAATGGGGCTTACAATGAAAATACTGACAAGCCCTTAAACTGAGTTGCTCTAAAGACGGCCCGCGCGTGTGATTGGCCAGCTTCTGTGCTCTTCTGAGGCATGTTTCCAAGTGCCCACTACTTGTCATTTTTACTGAAGAGTTGGGTTTGAATTTCTAATGGGAAAGTGTAGAATAAAACAGGCTATGTTTCTATTGTTGCTGTTTGCAGGTTACAAGGCATATGGGCACAGCTTTTTTTCTCTGTCTGCCTAGCAATGGAGGGTCTCCATGGTATCCTAGCAACCATGTTTGAACACCAGGCTGCTGCTCTTTCTATCTCTGCCATAGGTGCTGCCGCCCATCCCAAGGACTAGGCCTGCTGCTGGCATTCTAGATCCTCGGCCTTGACTGTTCGTGGCTCCGAGAACACAAGACAATGTGACAAATAATCACATGCTGAAAGCAGCTTTTTACCAGCATGCTCACCAGCTTATTATGCAATCACATCTGTGGCATTTCGAATCCTATTCTGAATTGTTGAGCTGGTGCTGTTTGCCCCCCCCCCTCCTCTGACAGCCCCGCTTTTACCTCCTCACTTCTATCCTTCTGATCCCTTTCACCATCTTTTGCCATGAGTGCCTTCCTTGCTGTGTCCCTGAAATTTTATTTTATTTTATTTTATTTTTTGAGAAATTAAGCATGCGCAGCCTGTTTGAACTCTCTCAGTATAATTTTGTTTGTAAGAGCAGAGGAATGTTCTCCATCCAAGACTGTCGTATAAATATAAACAATAGTACAAAAACTGTAACTACGCAAAGCAGATGTTTAACCCAAGGTGGGTCTAGTAGTAGTGCACTCTCAGATGTGTTTTGTTCCCGAGTGGTTTTCATAGTTGTAGTTACTCATGTGGAAAACGCAGTAGAGTTGGAAGAAGGGGTTGAGGGGAGTAGGGTGGACAAGAGGAACTCTGTTAAAGCTATGCTCTATTTGAAGAAAGTTTGAAAGTAGCAATGGGCTTTGTAGATAAATAAAAATGCTCTAATACTAGAGTTGGCTTGTGAGGAAGGTAATACTTTGTATACAAGGACAGTCATTGATCTACATGGAGACCTTGCTCCCCATCAGAGGTCTATTAGGATACTGGTAAAAAGTTACGTAGGGGCTGGAGGAATGGCTTAGCAGTTAAGGCACTTGCCTGAAAAGCCAAAGAAACCAGGCTTGATTCCCCAGGACCCACATAAGCCAGATGCACAAGGTGGCACATGCATCTGAGTTCATTTGCAGTGGCTGGAGGCTCCGGCATGCCCATGCTTTCTGCCTCTTTCTCTCCTCCTTTCCCTCCCTGTCTCTTTCCCAAATAAATAAATAAATAGTAAAAAAAAAAAAAAATTAAAGTCATGTAGATGTTCTTTAGGCTATTGCTTATTTTGAATGCTTTGTGTGTTGCCCCTGAGCCTGAAGCACCCCTTAAGCTGATATCAGTGAAGGCCTGACGGTCTTTCTGCAGGTCACGACCTCACTGCTCTGAAGTAGTCGGTCTTAAATGGCACTGCCAGTTGTCGTCGTGGCCAACCTTCATGGGCAACTTACTCTGCCACAGGCCGATCCTCTGGATAACCTGAATGGTAAATTTCAACACCCATGTGACACTGCGGTGAATATTCTAGATTCTCTCCATTTTACCAAACTGAAGAACCAAAAGGCTGTCTCAGAGAATCTGAGCAGCTTTCTCAACATTGCACACTCAGAAAAAAGGTTGAACCTGGGCTTGAACTAACTGTGTAGCCTTTCTCTTTAACCGCCAAGCTCTCCTGTTCCTCCCAAAGGGTGTGAAGGTTAGGTATTTGCAGGAAAACCTAAGAATAACAGATGGGCTGTTCTAAAGGAAGTGTCTGCGCATTCCTCAGTAAAGAGGAAGCAGAGGAACCCTGGGAGAAGTGGGAGAAACCAGATAGGACTGTTTCTCAGACATGGCTGTACATGGCAGTCACCTGGGGAAGTTTACAAATACTGTTGCTTAAGTTTTACCACAAAAGAAGTAAAATCAGAATTCCTGCTAGGCATCAGCACTTTTGAGTGATTCCTAAGGTAAGTTCAATGTGCAGTGCGGGCATACTTGTGCATGATATCAAACAAAAGACCAAGACAGATTTCTCATCTAAAGATTTAGCTAAAACATTTAAGGAGCTTGCAAAAGCAGTAGTAATTTTTTTTAACCAAATTATAAGCATATAATATTTATTCTCTTAGTAAGCATGTACTACTCTGTCTAGCCCATTGATTCAACCCAGTTGTATTAGACAGTATTAGTACTGTCTAGGGAGATTTAGGATGCATTTTTGCTGGGTACCACCTCCAGAGAATGATTCCATTATTGTGGGGTTGGGCCTGGGGAATCATATCCTCTTTGCTCCCGAGAGTAAGTTACTCTGTAGCCAGAGTTGAGCACCTCTTCATTAGCCCACTGGGCTTTGCATGCTGCAGACTGCTTGAATTTCCACTATGGCACCTGTTGGCTCATTTGGACTGACTGGCCAAACGTAAGGCTTGCAGTGTCCACTGTTGTTTATCTCCACCGAGGACTTCTCTCTCCCATAGTGCTGCAAGCAATGTAGCTTTTTCTAGCTGAATTTCCATTCTCTAGGTGCAACACCTACTTTTTGTGAAGTCAGGCAGATCCAGCAGGGCCAGTGCCTGCTGCATCTGCACCTGCCCCCTTTCTTTGGGACTTCTGGGAGTACCTGCTAGAGTCCTGGCACACAAAAGAGGGATCAGCTCTGTTTAGTGGGTGTTTCCCCCCTTGTCTGCCAGCCACATGTCTTGGATAGTGATCAAATACACATTCAGAACAGCCGTCATCCAAAGTTTGTTTTCTACATTTTGCTGAGGGCAGCTGCCTGGGAGTTGAGACATTTCCTTGGGTCCCAGCTGCTGCCACAGAATGTGAGGTGGGCAAAGGTGAAGACAAAGAGGAGCCCCTCTGAGAAGAGCAACGGCACGTAGTGTGGTGTTGCTCTGGTATGTGATGCCTCTGCAGCCAGCTAGCTTTTTTTTTTCTCCCCCTACAGATATTTTATCCTTTTAAGGCAAACAGCTTGAGCTCTGGCTGAGAAGTACTTTCCAAGGAGGTTTCAGAGAAAGCAGAACAAGCCATCAACATCTCAGCCCCTTTTCTAGAGGGAACAAATGTGAGGTGGAGGCATTGCTGGTAGATGGGAAGACTGAGGTGCACTTGCAGGAAGGGATCCTGGGGGATAAGAATCCCTAACTTCTGTGTCAAACTTCACAGCTTTCCCTGTTCTGGGTGCTTGATGCCTGCTGTCTCCCCCTCCCACACCTCATTCAAACTCCTTAAGGTATTAGTAATGATCTCTGATAGGAGCCTATTTACATTTGTAATTTAATCATTATCTTCTCAGGTGTGGATCAACCAACATAACACTTACATAAGCAATGAAAGGGGTTAATATAATTGCCAATACTCTCTGCTAAAAATGGTCTCATTAGAATCAGACTCAACAGGGGGCATTTGCTTGCCTCTTTCTCCCTCCTCCTCAGTGTGACAATGTATTCATTCAGTGGACAGATAGCAAGTCAGAGCCCAGTAATGTAATAAGGCTACCCAGAGGATTAAAGACATTAATTATACAAGGAAGCTAATCACAAGGAAAGTAAACACCTTCATTACGAGTCCTGTATTTGATTATTGGACCTAAATGGGAGGGATAAAAGGAATTCACAACAATAAGGAAACATGACCAAAAACATGTGTTCAATCATAATAGTTTAGGTATGGGGAGTAGAGTGGTGGATACTGCTCGGATATGGGAAGACACCTGTTTTTGCATTCTTCTTTATTGTTTCTTTCCAAGATAGAAAAGGACGGGAGTTAGTACAGAAAGTACTGTTAGTGACACTTTTGTGCCATCATAGACTACCTTCTGCATCAAAAATAATGTTAATTATCTTTGCCTGTCTGAGGATCTTAAGTGCAAATTAAACTTCACCGTGTTTACTGTGATGCAGATGTAAGTACGTTACCTTTCTGTAGAAGTGGAGCCACTTCTGCCCAGCCATGGCACAAGTAAATAGTTTGCATGGCTTTTCAGGGATTATAATGTGCTTCAAAAATGGGTTTCTGAATGTGTTTAACAACATAATGTTCAGTTGCACTGTGTTCTTTCCAGACCATACCTGCTCCTCAGAAATAGCTTTGTACTTCTTTGAACAGGAAGCAGTTACCTATCAACCAGTCCATTTCATTTGGTTAATTGTATTGTTTATGATGAAAAATACACCCAGGTTAACTATTTTGGTGCTCATCAAATGGTATGATGGCAACATTAGGGTTTACCAGATTTAGGGCAAGGAATAATGAGATGGTGTGATGGAGGAACACCTTCTCTTCTGGATACACAGCACACCATCCTAGTGGTCCAGCTTTATCGATATGTTATGGTTTTGGAAGTGCATCTCAGTCAGGACTAATGGGGAAGGGAAAAATATTCTCACAAAAAGAGGGAAATATGGGTATTCTTCGTTAGTCTTCTAGAGTGATTGCTGTGCGTGCCTGTACTCTAGCGGTACTCCAGTGTGCATGCAGGTGGGTAGCACATGCGCTGACAGGAAGCTGCCATCTGTAGAAGACACCCTTTACCAGAACCACTGGTGACTGAGTAACATAATGTGTCTTCGTGCAGAGAAAGAAGATGCCTCTCAATTAGATTTGTGTTGGTTTATCAGGGTATATCAAGCATCTGAAAGTTCCAGGTACCATTTTGCTTAGCCTGTGTTGGCATCATCTGGCAGTGGGAAGGAGAAGAGAAATAAACTAGAAGTAGACTCTGGAGCATGGAACTTTGTGTGAGTCATGGTCTTCTTCCTAGGTTGTTGTTACCCCCCCCCCCCTTATTTTGGAAATGTACAGCCATACCAAAGTTTCGAAAAGTAAGCCCCAAGACACTTTTAGATAAGAGGAGTTGTCTTGTGAAGGATGGAGGCAGTCTGGCAGACCTATTCATTGAGTCAGTCTTTATTTTGAGCAAATGGATTTGACTTAGTAGAAGTTTTCAGTCCTGAATTGCTAGAGGATTGTTCCTCTGAGAGCACATGGTGTAGTGCAAAGTGAAAGAAATCCGGGTTGCCAGCTATTCACTTAATACCTGGCCTTGTAGACGTGTAGCAGTGACTGCCATCATACATGTGAATGAGCAGTGCTTCTTGTTAGTTATAGATCTGAAAAGCTTTAGAAATATTTTGAAAGAAACTGTGTTATAATTTTTTTTAAATCGTTGTAGCCTTCATGCCGAATAAGTCATTTTTCTTTTCTTCAAATATCATTTCAGAATTTTTTTTGTTGTTCTTCATAAAAGGAAAGTATGACATAGAAAGAAAAAATTGTCGGTTTCTGCATAAAGTTTAAGCACAGCCTAGTAGGGAGGCCTTTATTCTCTTGTTAAAAAAAAAGAACAAAGAAGAACCAAGTGACTGATTCCTGTAGCCTTGAATGGTATACTACTGGATAGAACTTTGACATGGTCCTCGTGGAGAGGAACGGCAAGCACATGAAATAACCAGTTCACTGTGAATAGGTCATCTTTTATTAACTTCTTACTCCCCTCCCTTTTCACAGACTTCTGAATTTACCTAGTCCTTGCCTTTTTTTGTTTAAGTTTTGGTGGGAAATACTTAGGATAAACAAATGTTTTCTTTTTGATAGCTAAGTGCTAAAATTGTATAGTCCATGCCATTGAAATGTAACAATAGATAGAGGATGGGGAGATTGCTCAGTCAGTTAAGTACTTGCAGAGCTCCAGTATCTACATAACAAGCCGAGCATTGTGAAACATACCCTGTAATCCCGGCTCTGTGGAAGGGGAGACGAGGAACCCTAGTGCTTGCTTGATAGGTAGTCTAGCTGAATCAGGTGAGCTTCAGCTTTTAGACCCTGTGTCAAAAAAATAAGTGTAGCATTATTGAAAAAAACAACTGCTGTTACCCTCTGGCTTCCTCATACAGATGTGTGCATGTACACACAGATAAACCATACACATATACACACAGAAACCAAATTTACTTTAACCATAGTTAAAGTAAAAACTTCCAAGAACAGGGAACACTAGACACTTAGAAATATTAACTATATGCATTTGAATACTTATTTACATGTTTATAAATAATTATGACAAATTGTTTTAGACAATTCTAATACCATGGAGTATTTTAGTATTTCCATCATCAGTTTTATCCTGCCTATAATATGGTCATGATAATTTTGAACAACCCAGGTGACCATTTTACATATTAAGACATGAAGATGTGAAATACACCAGTATTGAGATGCTTTGGGAAAATACCCACACCAAGTGTGCAGAGAGAACAAACACGTTGTCAGAGTATTCATACTCAAGTTAAAGGGAAGAAACCACTCATCACAGAGGGGCGATTCCAAGGTGGCTGGTCTTCCGGTGGCACTCCTGTGTTCTGTGCCATGCAGTCATCTATCACCATAGATATTAGAGCAGTGTTTCATCTTCTGGACTCCTAAGGGTTACTGTCAGTGTAATGGATGGGAAATGACTCAAGAATACATTTATTTCTCTTGGCAACAGTGGGATTCTCTACTAGCTGGACTTAGAAGTTATTAAACAACACCTAGGTGAACTCTCGCTAGTGAGTTTTTAAATCATTGATGACAGCTTTTCCCTCTGTTCCTTTTTTAGGAGAACAGCCATAATATTATAATCTTCGACTGCACAAACCAGGCTCCTTTTTTTTTACTTTACTTTTTTCTTTAATGGACATAGATACACTGTTTTTTTTTCTGAGAAATTCTTAATAAGGTAAAAGCAGAATGGCTATTTTGTAGCCTCATCTTTACTGGTTAATTATTGATGGTGATGATGACAAAAGTCTTTTATCTTACTCTGTCCACATATGCTATCTTATTTAGTTCCACAATAATTTTATAATTCTATTTACTTTTTCTTGAGTTTTATTATTTTTTTGAGACAAGCTCTTATTATTTAGCACAGGTTGGCCTGGGGCATGTTAGGTAGTATAGGCTGGCCTCAAACTGGCAGTCCCGCCCTTCCTCCACCTTCTGAATGTTGTGATTGCCAGTAATACTACCATGTCTGCCTCATCTTCATTTTTTCCACATGGATAAAATTAGGCACACAGAAGTTAAGCAATTTGGCCCAGATAAAACCACTGGTTGAAGTCTTCACAAGGTTACTGTGAGTCCGGGACTCATGCACATTCTTTATGAAATTTTTTAAAATGTAATTTATTTGAAAGCAGAGAGAAAGAGAGAGAATTAGTGGACACTTGTGACATCTCATTACTGCAAACGAACTCTAGACACACATGAAACTTTGTACATCTGGCATGTACAAAGTGTGTGCTGGGGAATTGAGTCCTGGGCTTCCAGGCTTTGCAAACAAATACTTTCAACCACTGAGCCATCTCTGCAACGCCCTCATTCATGTGGAATTTTGTTTGATTATTTGTTTCAAATATATAATTTGTTAAAGATTTAAAGATAGGTGTGTGTGTGTGTGTGTGTTTGTGTGTGTGTGTGTGTGTGTGTGTGTGTGCATGCGTGCATGTTTACATATGCCATAGTTAGAGGACAACCTCGGGTGCTTGTACTTTGTATCCTACCTTGTTTGAGCTTGGGTCCCCCTGTGTTCATTGATGCATGTGTTATGCCAGCTGACCTGAGAACTTCTGGGGATTTTCCTCTCTCGGCCTCCTCTCTTGCTGTGTGATATTTGGGGTTATAGATGTGAGCTACTCTGTCTGGCTTTGCATGGGCTGTGGAGATTGGAACTAACATCCTCTTGTGTGTGTAGCAAGTACTTTACCCATGAAGCCAGTTTCCTAACCCCTCAAACATTTCTTTCTAAGCATAAGTCCTATTCTACATCCCCTTGTGTGATTTTGTACAGCTCCCCGATAAATTTTCATTATGCCACTATCCCCATATAGACATGACGGCTATGGATATTTTCTCAGCGATGGCATATGTTAGTCTCCTGGCAATGGTTCTTACAATAATACTGTATGCCTTCTTTCTTCAAATTGTCATCCAGTCCAACTGTTCATGCCTAAGAAATTTCTTGCTGTTTCATACATAAAAACTTTACTCTATATTTTATTTGTATACATATGTATGTGTACATTTGGATTAATTTTTTTTATAACCCTTGCCTGTCCCTATGTGATCAAACTTTTGTGTCAAAGAAACTGCCCCTTACCTTGCCACTGGTTCATTTTCTTGCCTATTTCTCCCTAAATTTAGCATCTTTAATTGAGTGTTATTAGAAAGTTTATCAAATATCTCCTAGTCATTTATGTTAATAATTAAAATCTCAGATTGGTTTTCAGTTGTTTATTTGTTCAATCATTTGTCGAACATTTATTAAGAAACTAATGGAGGGTAGCGTTATACTAGATCTTTCTTCTTTTCACCTATGACTGATTCAATGCCTAAACACTGGTCATTGGAGAGGACATACTTTAAGACACTGCCACCTTCTCAGGAGCTAGTCCAGCACTGGCTAGGCCCGTGCAGCTGGCAGAGAGTCACCTTCCCAGTTCTGAGTGTTTGACTGGCCAGTGCTGGCAATGTTTTCTTCATCAGGTATATCAGAGTTTAAGCTGCATACTTTGGTCATAATTTGGGTAACATGCACTCCCACCAGAAGAGTGCAAATTCCCCCCAAAAGAAGGCTCATGTCACTGTATTACTGTTGTTCCATGTTCTGTCCCTGGAGCCCAGAACAAAAGCGGCACATGCAAATTATCTGTCCCTTGGAGTAGAGCATAATGCTGGCCTCAGATACTTGAACTATGTAAAAGTTCAAATGTTGAAAACTCAACTCACTGGGCCCCATAGTTCTATCTGGAGAGAAAAAGAGTTACAAACTTTTGACCTTGGATGCTCCGAGAACCCCCTGTGGACTGCTTATGCACAACAGGCTTTTTCCTGACCCCCGCCCGCCCTGCAGTCTGCATCTGGCTCACACCCCTTGTTACGTCTTTTGCTTGGTCTGGGGGTATTTTGGTTCTGTTTCTAAAGCTTTGGTGTTTCAGAGTCTTGAAATATTCCCTCATGTTTGATTATTCTGGGATTGTAAATGATCTTTCCAAGGGAGCATACTTGTCCTCCAGCTCTGATAAATTTCGAGTCTTATGCTCTACAGCATAAATCCTCATAACCTGGTTAACCTAGAGAGGCAGAAGGATTGATTGCTATGAAACACAAACGTGGAATTAATAGAAATAGTTACAGGAGAATCTTTTCACATTCTTAATTCCCTTTTGCAGACACAGGCAGAACTCTCACTTTAAAAAAAATATCCTGTCAAGCCTAGAATAATAGCTTTCTAATTTTGCCTATCCAAAGATTCTCAAAGATCTTAATATTATGAGTTAGAAAGGACCATAAAACTCGTGATGAAATTCTTTTTAATTAGGTGCTTGCCTCAACATTAACAAAAATAAGACAGGAAAAATTTAAAAGGTTGATTTTGTTTGCACATCATCTCTTAGCTCATCAATATGGAAACTGCCAATAACCAGTCTTAAAAAAAATCCTTGTTCCTTGTTTTGGTTCACCTGAATAAATACTTCTGTGAACGTTTGAGGTCATTTTTAGGAAGGCCTGTGTACCTTTGTATGCAATAAGAAAGTGTCTTCTGTGCAATAAGAATGAGGTTTAATTACACCTCATACCATTGATTATAAAATGAATACACATACAATTCAATTTTATGCCTTGTAGTATGAATGAATAACGCAGGACAGATCACTTCTGAGTTTGAAGTTGAGAAAATTTAGAATCAAAGAGGCCAGGGAATATTACTTAGGGACAATAGCACTTACCTAACTACACTGCACTCCAGGAGGTTGCCACACTCATTCACCCTCCTTTTACACTATATATAACCTTACTATATCATTCACTGTCTTGAGAATTCTTTGAGCCTTGTTGTTCTGTAATACATTTATGGAAATTACAAGTAGGTTGGCTCAGAACACACCACAGATAATAGCTGAGAAATACACTTTGCCTAGTATGGTGGCTTACACTTACTCCCAGCACTCAGAAAGCTGATATAGGAGGATCACCATGAGTTCAAGGGCAGTCTGGACTAAAGAGTGAGTTCCAAGACAGCCTGGGCTAGGGTGAGACCCTACCTCAAAACAAAAATAAAAATCTTAACCTCTAATTCAACTACTACTTTACCACCAACTACATTTGTGATATTAAGTCCATCGGAACTTCTTTTTCTAATATCTACTGTGGGGAGAACCAAGACTCAAGACACAAGATGGTAAGGTAGATTTGGTAATGACAAGCTCATAGCATGGAGCCCGGTATAATTTATCTTGTGTTTTTTTTTTTTTTTTTGTTGTTGTTTGTTTGTTTTTTTTGTCATGACTCAGAAGAAGATGCAGTGTGACAGCAAGAATCCTCCTTGACTTTTGAGTGGATTAACCTTAGGCAACGAAGTTTGAATACAGTGAAGCTTACAGTTGCATCATTGTGCTATTTATTTCATTCAGCAGGTAGTTGTAGAAACACAGAGAAGTCAAGGTTGGACTGACTCTGGTTGAACTGAGGTTTATGTATATAAATTATGTGAAAATTCTAGTGGAAGGAGTTGCCTTGTCTCACAGGAATGTTGTTTGTGCTCTAAAATGAAGCCTACCTCGTGGTGATTCTTTTCAGATGAATTGGTATGAAATCATAATGATATTGTTCTTAACATTTGCTGAAACACACAAGGATATGGTAAATATAGACTGTGCTGTTGTTCCTCTAGTGTAAGTTTCCATAGACCCCCTGCCTTAATGATTTGATTTCACTTCATCCAGAGTATTTAGAGCAAAGTGGCTCTGTTATTTCCTGGAATATTTGTCTAGAAGTTCCTCACTGATAATGGGTTTCTATTCGAACACTATTCATTCCCAACTTGAGGATCTGCTGTCCAGACAGAGGGCTCTCAGCTGCAGAATATAATCTTAGCTGATAAATGTTTTCCCTTAATGACCTTGATTCTGCATTTTAGAATGTCTTTTCAAAAACAATCAGGGTGAAGGTAGAAGCAGTGATAAGAGCCTTGTTACCTTGTGGAGGAGTATATTAATGTCCTGGACAAATTCTTGACAGTCACAGTGATAAGCTGATAATGGAAGGCCTTAGAATGAAAATAAAAATACTAGTTCATCTTGAAATGTGTCGTGTAGTACAAGAAAGACAGATTATTTTTAACAGCTTCATTGAGATAGAATTTACATACCATACAATTCGCCTAGTATACATGAACAATGAAGATATTTTATGTTGTCAATGTGGAGAACTGTCGAACTGTCACCACAGTCCATATTTAGAACATTCCATTTCTTCCAAGAACTCCCCAGGACCCACCTATACGTGCTTTACCTCCAGGCTCAAACAACAGCAGATCTGCTTTCTACCTTTTAAAGTTTGTCTATTTTGTATTTGTCATATAAACATTTATTTCATTTTATAACCTGTATCAGTTTAATAATTATGTGATGTTGAGCTATGATTTCTTCAATGCAGTTTAGAGTGTTGATGGTATGTTTGGATCCAGGTTTCTTGTTGTTATATTAAACTTAGAATCTTACTAGATTCAGAAGACTTCAGCTGGTGTATTTTTGATTCATGTGTGAGTGGTGTATAGATTGGAGTTTTGGGTTTTGCCTAGATCTGACATATTAGTATAGTAATGATTTGATTTAAATGAACAGAAATAGTATTGTCAGGTTGTTATTATAGGATATGTGATATATTCAGGAATTTTACTGTGGGCATTAAGATGAATTTTTAGCTAATATTTCTGATATGTTTAGACTATTCATGCTATTTTAGAAACAATGTAAGTGTAGAAAACTCAGAGGGGTCAAGGCATTTTCTTGACTAAAAAAGGAGGCCTGAATCAAAGTCTCTAATTTTGCTGTTATATTAAGAGTTGTTTGTCCTCTGGGGCTTTGGTAAGCAGCCAGTATGGCTTACATCTTCCCTATGTGTCTTACTGTGCTTTATTTTCCTCAGTACTGAGGTATATTCTTGAAGTTACCCTCCACTTTACCTTTTGGATTCCTGTGCATATTTTGTTTGCACATGCATTCTGCTAAAAGTATGAATAGAAGCAGATGTCAACAAGTTAAACATAATGACCAGTTCCTAGGGTGAATACAGAAGTGAGCAGAAAACTGTTTGTGAAGTGAGAGAGGCAAGGACAGAGGAGAGATTTGAATTATGAAGGGAATGGACCTGTGTGCATGAGAGAACTGTAACACAAAGGAGCATGGCAGCATTTGAAAGGGAGAGAGACATTTCAGTTCCAGAGATGTGCCTGAGGAAGTGATTTCATGAATAAAGAGGAAGGTTTTGATTATAATTCTCTTTATGGCAGAAATTATTTTACAGGAAAAATTCTAATGGATTCTTGTGTCATTGGAGCTGAAGGCAGATGAAGATGACTTTGGTCTCTACTGCAGGTGGTCATGACCCCTTTGGGACCTGACTCTGATTTAAGGTGTCTGAAGCTGACTCCACTTTGTTTCATTAAGCATCTTGGCTTGCTACCTGGCTGGCTGTATTCCCCAGAAGCCTTTGCTTGCATGCCAGTCAATCCCTCCTGCTGCAAAGGCTTCTGGGTTACAAGCCAATTGGGGATGCTGCCAAATCTGCTGTTTATTCATCAGTGAAATGAGGTGGCACTGTTAGCTCACTTTCTTATTGTGCAGGTACCAGGAATGAGTTTTGGTTGGAGAGAATGAGGACTAATCTCACTTTAAGGATTTATGGGGGATTGATTAAAAAGACTTGTAGAGATGGAAGGGAGTAGCTCTAGGGACACTTGGAGGTAGGTTGATCACCAGAGCTTCAGGGGGTGACAGAGCAAGACCCTGGCCTGTGTGCTGGAAGAAAGGCATCCAGTTAGTGGCCCTCATTATCTGATTTACATTACAGATTAGCTGATACCTGATTACACCAGCTTAGTCCAGTATGACTCTGCAAGTAAAGGTGACAGGGAAGAACCAGCAAGAGCTTCTGCTTCTGTCCAGTTGGGCCTAGGGGCAAACACTGGGCACACTCATGCCACAGGGCCCACTTGTGCACTTGTGTCTATGTTTGAGGAATTCCTGGACATGCCCAGTGAGAGAGAGAGAGAGCTGGCCAGGAGCAACTTTGTGTTCATGTTCCTGCTGCTCAGTGTTTGTTAACTGTAGTTGAAGACTGAATCTTCCACCATTTGCCTATGCCTAGAAGCTTCCACACCCCCTACTTGTCACGCAAATGCCAAAATGAACTAAGTCCTAAATGCAGTTATGCTTGAAACCCTTGCTCCACAGCTAAGTACCTTGTGGCTTCTTGGACCTGTGCAGTCAGTGGCTGGAGGTTAACTACAGCACTGGGCAGAATATCTAATTCCAGGACCTCAGTGCCATTGTCGGAGTCTTACAGAAGCGATGTGTGAGCTGTGAGGTTGTTTTCAGGCACTGAAGAGCAAGTGAAGTGTGCTGGTAAGGAGCTGGACCTGAAGCAGAAGGTTGAGAGCGAGGTTACCAAGCTTGAAAAATAAAATCTCAGTAATCCATTAAAGTTAGGATGACAGCAACAGCTGTTGTCTGAGCTGTATCTCAGGACCCTGAGCAACACCTAGCTGAGCTGACTGAACTGGGACCTAGCATCAAGCGGAGTCAACTAGCATGGGAAGTTGGCCTCAGAGGGCAAGGGTCTCTGAGGGGATGCCAAGACTTGGTCCAAAGCTGACTAGAAGGATGATGGTTTCTTCCTCGGGACTCTGCAGTCAAAGCTGTCTGCCTACTTACTCCATAGGAGTCCTTGAAGAGCCTTCCTTGTCCCTGGCCTACTGATGATGCTGGTCATCTCCTCCATCCTGAACATAGATTCCAGCTTCTCCAGGGAGGAGGCTATTGCAGGTCATGGTTTGCTGTTACAGTTTGCTTTATGTGGCTTGGGGATTCCATTGTCTCTTATCCCTGCTATGCTTCTCTCTTTCTCTAGGAACTCAGTCTCCATGTTGGGTCACACTTCAGCCATTGAGGAGGTGGGTGATCCTCATGGGTATTTTTCTATCTGCTCTACAACTCATAGATGTCCTTGCTCCTGTTACCCTGTTCCTACGTGCCTAATCCCCCATCCCTGCTCTCCACCTGTGCTTATTGGGTGGCACCTGGAGAGCCATAGGTCTCCACTTTCACTCTTAGCTCTAGAATTCTAGTCAGTCTACCATTCCAGGAGTTTCTAGACATTTTCCCTCTAAAATCCCACCATACCACCATAGTTTCATTGCTTTCTCTTCCTCCCTTCTTCGCCAGTCCTAACATCTCTTTCTTAGGATGTTATGAGATGAGACCTTCATGGCTCCACATCTTAGAAGCCCAGTAGGAAGGCTTTCAATTTAACCTTTAGTGAGTTTAGTGGGGAAGGAAAGGTAATATAGATTGTCTAAAGAAGGTATGTATGCATCTATCAATATATAGCATGACATAGAAATAAAACCATGGGAAATCTTTCTACAGACAGCAGTTTCAACAACTGTACTAGGTGATTCTAGCCCACTCTCAAGTTTGAGAACTGGCACAATGTTGGGGAGGGGACTGAGGATGAAATGCACCAGACTGTCATAAATTCTGGAACACAGCTCAGTGTCTAGAACAAGATGGCTGGGATTCCAAGTGAGTGTCTGCCCCACGTTACAATAACTTTCCCTGTCACTTGTTTTCCCATGTCCTTCTCAGTTACACATTCTAAGAGGTCTTTGTTTTTTTCTGGTTATAATAGCCATAAGTGCTTTTTCTTTTTGGATACCTGTAGGTTTGAATTTCTTTAGATCGAGCCATTTTTGGTACTTAATGTTAACTCTCTTCTTTTGTGAATTATTTCACACATTCATTTTTAATATATTCATATAAGTATTTACATATACTCACATACACACCCAGATACAATGTCCTGTGAACACTGCCCCTGAAGAGAACCACAGGTCATTCCCTGACTGCCTGGCCCACGTGCTCCCCTCTTGTGCCTTACTGGAGTTTCTTCACAGTGCTTCAGTACTTGAAATGATACTTGAAATCATTTGCTGCCTGGCTTTTGTCTGAGACTGCCATGTAAACTTATCTCTCCAGGCTTTTCCCATGTTCCAAGCTATGTTCATGCACCATTAATATGTGAAGCACTTTGAAGCTCGGGGATATTAAACACCTTGATCAGAGTCAAAACACGATTTGCAAGTCACATCTGCATTTGAACTCGAGTCTGGCTGAATCGGTCTCTAATTCTTTTAAGAACAGAATCCATTAAAATGGTATATCAGAGTTAAGAGGGCCATAAAGATGACTAAGTTCACTCTCTTCTCTTCCATATACTGTGAATGAATAGGGTCCTGAGATTGGGCCCTCCACAGTTTCACCACCATTGTATGGGCTCAGCTCATCACTCAGATCTTTTAATGCCTGCTTTGAAGAATTCTCTCATTTCTCACATTGATATCTAGTTTCCAGATGTTGTAAATCATTTTTTCTTGAAAATCATAGCTGTTGCAGATATACAGGCAGTTTTCTAGTAGTTTCCGTTTTCTGTGTCAGGTCCTCAATTGTGTTGCTCGGGTGATTTGGCTCAGTGTTTTCGTGTAATCACATACTAAGTGCTGGTAGTGCACACTTTCGTAGGTTTAAGCCAGGGACTGTATTTACTTGGGCACAGTGAGAGTAGATTGTAATTCCCTGTTTCCTTTGTTGCTTTCAGACTTAAAATAGCAATTTCATTTAAAATTAATAGTCCCAGTTTCACTTCAGTCTCATTCGCTGAAGGGAATCTTATAGTTAACTGCAGTTTTGGTTGTTTTCACTGTAACTTCAAGGGAATTCTTTGATAGCAGCCAACCCCCGTGCATGGCTTAGCTGCTTTAGACAAACACTGCTAGCGTACCACAGCCACGAGATCCTTGGAGCAACATCCCTAAAGTAAATTATTTGCTGTCTGTCCCAGAACTCGGCAGATTTACACAATTTCCCAACAACATGTGTCAGAGCGTTATAAAATCCAAGAGTTTGAAACATACTAAAGAGATCCCCAGTTAACATTGAAATAGGATACTTCATTTTACTGAAGGCAACTGATTCAGGGAAAAAGGAATTGAAGATCTAGGTCAAAGTCAAAGGGTGAAGGTCTAGACTTTACGTTTTTATTTTATCTTCTTTTCAAATATAGGAATGCTGTGTGTGAGTGTTATGGATGCGCATGTGACCCATGCCCATAAAGCACACAGGTGTGCTCCTGCTATATAAGGTTAGGAAGCAGGTATTATATCTTCACATCTAATAAATTTAACAGGTTAATATAATTTTACATTTGTTATAATCATTCACACATATGAGTTGAAGAAAGTACTTGGATCCACTGTGATGTTTCCACACACACATGCATCATGTGTGGAGCATGTCCATCTACCCATCTACCCTCAGCCACTGCAATCAAACTCGAAATGCTTGCATAACCTAGTGGGCATGTGCGACCTTGCGCTTGCCTTACCTTGTGCATCTGGTCGTGGGATCTGGAGAGTCAAATATGGGTCCTCAAGCTTCACAGGAAAGTGCCTTTAATCGCTAAGCCAGGCTGTAGGTTATTTTTTAAACATAAAATGCATTTGGGGAACAAAAGGATGAAACAGAATTGGAGTAAACAAGCAGAAAGGTGACTAGATAGGCAGATGTAGACTACAGATAGATTCAGGGCTTTGTATAATCCCAGTCCTCTGAAACCTAAAGATACCAAAGCAGACTCTTATACTCCCTTTTCCCACAGGCTGCATACTGTGCTCAGACATGGAATCTTTCCTAGGCCAGCAGTGGAGGCCACATTCTTGCCGGTTGTACTCTGGGGTAGGCCTAGTCAGTATAGAGGTTTTGTGCCTGAGATTTGGAGTCAGAACATCCCGAGATCAGATTTGAATTTTGCTTCCAATGGCATCCTTTACTTGACTACATCCTTAACTTCTGAAATTAATTACACTAAAAACAAACAAAATTGCTGTTAACTATAAAGTTTCCCTCAGTAAATAAGCCATGAAAGTATCAAATTTCTTCATCTACAAAATGAGAGTCTGGTGTCTGGATGTGGATCTTCTACTTGGATTCTCAGATCAGCTGAGCATGTGCTATGTTACTTTAGGTAAATTGCTTCACATCACTGTGCTATAGTCTCCCATATGTAAAACAGGTATAATGATCATATCTATAGGAAGAATTAAAGAAAAAAAATACTTGTGAACATTTAGAACAGCGCTTGACAGATAAAGAGCACATACCTACTGCTGCAGTGATTCTGCAGTCCACTCACCCAGTGTCTTGACGCTGCCCTTAATGGGGAGTTGGCCTGCTGAAGGCGTCCTGTTTGTCACCACTGAGGGGAGAGCAAAAGCTAGGGATATTATTATTAAACAACCTGTTATGCAAAGGTAATCTCATACAAAAAAAAAAGTGTATTTTCAAAAAGGTCATCAAGTTAGTCCATTTGGCAATGTGATTCTGTTAGGACCAGGACTCTGCCCTTCACCCTCACCCTGGGTTCCATATCTGTCCCCTGGTAGATGACATTTCTTTACCCAGATGGAACCTTTCTGTTGGTGAGTAATGACTCCTGGGTGTCCATTTTCATATTCATGTTTTTCCTGGGAGCAGGGTTCATGGTAGAGGCACTTTTTTTTTTTTTTTTTTGGCATCCTAGGGCAGTGGTATCTGAGAGTTTGAGGTCATTTGGCAGACTAGTTCTCCAATTTCCTTTGACTCATCTTTTATCTCCTTTCTGTAGGATTTTCCTTTTTGCTCCAAATTTTCTTTTTTCCCCCTAAGCACAGCACTGACCATCTCCTCAGAGCAGCTTATCTTCCTGTAACTTTTGATCCAGATTATCCCTGTGGTGGGAGCAGAACTTGGGTTGAGTTCTCTTCTAATCTTTTTGAAAATTCCATAGGCAGGAAGGAACTGAGACTACTGTCATTTTTCTGAAGACATTTTGTCCCTCAACTTTAAGTGCTTTAATTTTCTTCTTGGGTCCTGGCATATGACTTGAGAAGTAGTATTGAGCTACCTCCTCTCTGTTCTCTGTCCCAAGTGAGCTGGCAAAAAGCCAGCTTGTTTCCATGGGAAGTGGAATGGACAGGAGCTGTGGAGTTTTCTGAACCGCATTTAAGATCTCATTATACTCCTCACTGAACTTTGGGGCATTTTCATCTCTCTGATATAGATTTCTTTTTTTGTGAAATACCATCGACAATAACTCTTTCAGATGGCTAGGATAGGGCCATGCGCCTTGCAGTGCCCTGCAAAGTCTGAAGTCAGGCTCTCCCACTTTCTGGTTGGTTGTATGTTTGCAGATAGATTACTAACTTCTCAGATTCCACAGCTGATGTGTTTGACAATAGTACCTATGACACAGAATGGCCAGCAGGATTAAGTGAGTGCCTATATCAAAATTCCTTGGAATGGGCCTTTTATTTTATCTTCTCACTTTTTTGTGTCTCTGAGGTATGGAGTGGACAGACCCTGGAATGGGGAATCAACAAACCATGCCTGGTATGGTTGGGCAAGGTGGATTTCACTCAGACGCAGAGCTCTGGATAATGAGCCCTTGGGTCCTTATTCTACCTTCTAGTCTTAAGACACAGCAATGAACCTTTACCCCTATTTGTTGCTGGGGTGCAGAATGAGGCTGTACCTAAGGGAATGGGAGTGGCACAAACTTTCCTCCTAATGCTGAATGTGACAGGAGGAGATAGGATGAGAAGATGGAGTCCTCACCAATGCCTTCTCCCAGAGTCAGACTGTTATAGGGAAGCAAGGTTTCATTTAGGTAGAAAGCTTCATTTTTGAGATGGCCTAGGAAACAAAATAAAACCAGCCTTAAACTCAGCTTTTTGAAATTGCCAAGCCATCTATATAAACTGTTGCTTCCACAGCCTGCTTCTGGCTGTTCCTCTTTAGAGGATTTCTTTTTTTTTCTTTTTTTTTTTTTTTTAGGGGGGTAGGTGTTTTTCAGGCATTAGGAGAAAGCTAGAAGGATCCAGATGTTTCTATTCCTCCAGAGCAAAGCTTGCCAGTGACTGACAGGTATGAGAGCTAACAGTTTGGCTCCAGTGCCTCACAGAGATGTCATTTTTCTTCTAAAGTTCCATTGTTGCATTGTGTGGGACCTGTGGAATTTTACTCAAAGTTATGCACTGCTCTTTCTATGCAGAGCACTTAGAACATTTCTTAGACAGGAATCCTTGTCTCAGACTCTGCTGCTATAGACCCCACCTAAGGTAGCCCTTTCCCCAAAGCCGAGCTTCATGCCACTAAGAATGCCCCTCCCTAAAGTCTGTTAAGGGTGCATGTCAGATATGGCAATGCAACTGGCAAAGCAATTTTCCATATATTTTATATAGAAAAACACCCATTTTATAATGTGATTTGGTTTTAAGTGCTTTGTTGAATTGACTTTGCCTCAGCTAACAGCATTCCATAGGTACATTACATAGCTATGCCATGTTAATAACTAATACTGCATTGATGTTGATACTTTCCTCTAGATTCCTCCCTGCCTTTCATTCTCTTCTCCTACTCTTTCCTTTCCTCTGCCCCCTCCCTCCCTCCCTCCTTCCCTCCCTTCCTCCCTCCCTCCCTTCCTTCCTTCCTTCCTCCCTCCCTCCCTCCCTGCCTCCCTCCCTCCCTCCCTCCTTCCCTTCCTTCCTCCCTCCCTCCCTTCCTTCCTTCCTTCCTCCCTCCCTCCCTCCCTCCCTCCTTCCCTTCCTTCCTCCCTCCCTCCCTTCCTCCCTCCCTCCCTCCCTCCCTCCCTCCCTCCCTCCCTCCCTCCCTCCCTCCCTCCTTCCCTTCCTCCCTCCCTTCCTCCCTCCTTCCCTTCCTTCCTTCCTTCCTTCCTCCCTCCCTCCATCCCTTCCTCCCTCCCTCCCTCCTTACCTTCCTTCCTCCCTCCCTCCCTCCCTCCTTTCCTTCCTTCCTTCCTTCCTTCCTTCCTTCCTTCCTTCCTTCCTCCCTCCCTCCCTCCCTCCCTCCTTCCTTCCTTCCTTTTCTCCTTCAGCTGTCATAGGTACTGAGCTCTGGCATGTCCTATACTTCCCAGATCCATACATAATGCTTTAGCTGCATAGGTGTTAAGGAAATGTTCATAGATTTTCTTGGGAATGTAACTATAATTTATTTTCTCCATCCTCTGGGAAGATAGTGTTTCTAGCTCCAAACCATTACCCTGATAGAAATGGCTTAGTAATCAGTAGAGCTAGCTGACCTACATTGAGGTATTTTTAACCTGGTGCTCTTTGGAGTACAGTTAGTGAGGAACTCATTTTTATTACAAATATTTATTTGCCCACTATGTGCCAGTCACTGGTAAGTATTATAATAAAGAGACTTTCACAAGAACATGTTTTTTCTCTGCAAACTTGTAGGAAGTCCTCCTTGCCCCAGTGTACCAATGTTTTTTGAGGATAGACCTCATTTTAGACACAATGCCATGTATTGCATTTGGCTCATCATGGGTCCCGTTACTAAGAATGCTTGCTTTTACTTCTTGAATTAAAAAAAAAAGATATTAAACATGTTTGATTGAATAAGGAAATAGGGAGGCAAAGAGAAGGTAGGAATGTAAAGCATCAGGTCTTGAATCAGGATGTGCTTACAACCATGGACATTGCAGCATGAGATTATATCTACAGATGCATTTTTCTGCACTCAGTGTTTCCCTGTGATATATATGGTTTGTGGGCTGCAGGTTGGACATCCCTGTGGGAACCTTCTAGAAAAAAATTCTGAAGATCTAATGCTTCAAATATGTCTAAGGCTTAAAAAATCAGGCTCAGCAGCTCAAGCAAAAATTCCATGAAGTGTTCATTATTTGTTTTGCACCCTATCGAAGGTCCCACACTTTTCTATCAAACTTCTAGTACTATAGCAGGTAACCTAGCTTTGAGGAAAGTTGAACTGCTTCTGTGGTCCATAAACTGTCAAGATTTCTGCAATGTGACTCTCGGAATATTAGCCCTTAGTGAACTTGTGTGTTCCCTTCGAACAAAACCATTCTTTGGGCTGGAGAGATGGCTTAGCGGTTAAGCGCTTGCCTGTGAAGCCTAAGGACCCTGGTTTGAGGCTCGATTCTCCAGGACCCATGTTAGCCAGATGCACAAGGGGGCGCACGCGTCTGGAGTTCGTTTGCAGAGGCTGGAAGCCCTGGCACGCCCATTCTCTCTCTCTCCCTCTATCTGTCTTTCTCTCTGTGTCTGTTGCTCTCAAATAAATAAATAAATAAAATTAAAAAAAAAAACACATTCTTTAAGGTATGTTCTGAATACTAGTGGGTCAGAAGACCTTCAACCCTTGAGATTAGCAACAAAGTAACTGATGGAGGAAGTTGTGAGAGACATATTATGTGTGTACTCAGACTGTACTTCACAGGAAAGTAATGGGAGTCCTAATGAAAGGTAATGGAGTAACTAGGAATTGCTGAGTTGTTACAAGGGCTGTAAATAAGAAAGCTCCACCCTCCAGGGATAAGCTCAATGTTGAGGCTTCACTTAAACAAGCTCCCAGAGGACTTCCGGCCAAGATGGTGACTGCCTAGCTGTGCTAATACGGGGGAAAGAGAGATAGATGCAGATCCTAAGGAGAGAGCTGCCCCAACATACCTCAAAAGGGGCCCGACTGAAACTAAGGAAAATTGGCAGAACAAGCAAGGGTGCTGTTTTCCTGATGAATCAGATACCAGCACGAAGGGGAGGAGACCAAAACAGAGAAAAATCAACTCCGACCAAATCGGAGAGCCAGAGTCTCAGAGGCCCGCAACATCTCAGCACTGAAACAGACCAAAAATGAACCCAACATGGCTCAGGGAAATTTTGCGGAAGAGGGGGCAGAAAGAATGTCAGAGTCACATGATGGGTCAGGATATGCAGAGACATTTATCGTACTAAGAATTGTGGGCTAACTCCACAATGTACGACCCATATACCTCAACAAGTAGGGTCCATTGGGAGAGGGTAGATCATGGATGAGCCTAAACAATGATACCAAACTGCCTATATTTGCTGAAAAGAAAACTAATAAATTAAATTTAAAAAATGATATATAAGTAAAGTAGAAAAAATTTAAAAAGAAAGAAAATAAAGGAAGCCTAAATTGCTGACAACAAGGTGGAATAGATTACAGTGTAAAAATAAAAGTCAGGGTAATATATGTTAGACTTATTTGATATGTATTTGTGTCTGGTGAAAATGCTTGCATATTTAAAAATATTAATTTATATTTAAATAATCAGAGACTTTATTAGAGTGAGAAAAGAAATTATATGTGTTCTCAAATTTTACCATGATACAATATGGTATTGGAAGCTGGGCGTGGTGGTGCACACCTTTAATCCCAGCACTTGGGAGGCAGAGGTAGGAAGATTGCCATGAGTTCAAGGCCACCCTGAGACTACATAGTGAATTCCAGGTCAGCCTGGGCTAGAGTGAGACCCTACCTCAAAAAACCAAAACCAAAACAAACAAACAAAAAAAAAACAAGCTCCCGGACTGCATGCAGAGTCTATTCATTCTTCCTTCTGTGACCATTGTCAATATGCAAAGTGTATTTTGCTTTTTTTCTACGTGAAAGAAGGAGAGGGTGTAGCCAAGAAGGAACCTTCTGACTCTGTTTAGTAGTCTGATTTACCTCTCAAGACATGAAGGAACATGGGAAAAGTCCATATATGTTATGGACTAAATGTTTGTGTTTCTCAGCATTTATATGTTGACTCCCAATCTTTCACATATGCCATGTGATTATATTGGGAAACAGGGTCTTTAGGGAGGTAACTAAGATAAAATGAGGTCATGAGAATAGAGTCCTAATATAATAGCATTAGCTTCTTTGCAATCAATATGACAGCCTCTGTCTGTCTCGTACTTCCTCCTCCCTTCCAAGCCCCTGCCATGGGAAAGTTATTACCAACTTGATCTTGGATTTTCTATCTTCCTGAACTACAAAAACATAAATATAAATATCTGTTGTTTGAGCCACTTATCTCTGGATTTTATTGCTGCAGCCCAAGGACAGACATATACTCCTTTGAGATTGTCTCTGGATTACTTTCTTTTTCAAGTCCTTTGAATTCTGCTTGCTGAAGTTGAAATCCTATCACTTTAGTATACTGCATCATTTTATTCTGAACTTGCAGATAAACTGTTGTCTGTCAGGAGGAGGAAGGGGCCACTGCAGCGACTTACAGGAGTCAAAGTGTCCTAGTTCACAGTGACATACTGTAAAAGATGAGAGAGAAAACCCATGCATGTATTTACGATTCTTCCCAAATGTTATTGAAACTTCATTGTACAAAGGAAACAAAAAACAGAACTGAAAAGCATGGAGAAAATGTTTTAGAAGCTGAAGAGGGGTGTGTGTGTGTGTGTGTGTGTGTGTATGTGTTGCGAAAGAAAGACAGAGAGAGAGGAAAAGAAGACTCCTGACTTCTAAGATGGAAGGAAATTGAAAGTAGGGGAAAGATGAGAAGCAACTGGATTTCATTGTTGAAATTCAGAAGTCTTAGGGACTGTGGGCATGAGTTACTTTTAATTCTGGAGTAACATAAGCAGTAATATGACCATGGTTTTGAGAAATTGGGCATATACTTAATGGTCTCAAAAAATTGTAATTACAGTTGTGATTATAGTGTTTGCCTTCCTTTATGATATAAATACAGCCACTGTGGGAACTTATCAGTGGGCTGATTTTGAGAGCAGGGATTTGAGTGAGTCAACGTTATGTAGTCCTGCCCACATGCTGACAGAATATGTAAGTCATCTCTGGCACATTCATAGTAGTGAAATATTAAGTGAAGAGTTTTGTGGTACTGGTTACCTTTGTTTTAATAGCATATTGACTTAATATTTATATAATCTACTGTTTAACTGTTGAGTTTAACAACTAGCATGACAATTTCTGAAAATTTAGCAGTATGCTCTTATGATGTGTGATAAGTTGACTTCTTTAAACCACTGAAGTAGCCCTTTCTTCTGACAAATAACTAAATATTTATTAACTTCATGTGTAACAGAAAGGGTTTATAAATGTGAAAGACAATGGAGAGTTAAAGACAGGGACCTTGAAACTTGAAGAACAGAATTATGTGGAAGTTTGTAAGTGAATTTAGAACCTTCCAGCTTTAATATTCTATCCAGGTCCCAGCACATTGCAATCCAAAGCCGTTTACTCTTAACACGGCATTAGAAACATCATTTTAAGAAATTAATCAGCTATTAGGGTATGTGTGAACCTTAGAAATTATTGACTTGAAAATCTGCAAGCCTGAATAGATCAATGATCTCGTAGTATGGGCCACAGTTTAGAAGTCTCATCTATTTTCACAGATGTCTAATCAGCATTTAAAATGACCCAAACTTAAATATTAGGCAGGCTTCACAATATATTTGAGTGAAGTATATAATATGGAAAAGAAACATTCACAAAAAAAAAAAGAAGCATTCACACACAAGAGGATAGAAAATTACATCTTAGAGGACACCGAAACTAGGCAGGGGAAGAAATTTTTTAAAAACAATCATTTATCTAAAGTACTTCAACGAGAGAAGAGAGAATATTACATCAGTGTGACAGGAATAGGATGCTGCTAAGAGAAGGAGAAATATGCAGAGTCCTAAGCTGGCTCTAGGGAAGGAAATGAAGAATATTATGGCAGAATGAAAACATATATTAGAATTAAAACATATATTAGAATTAATCTAGAAAAATAGTGCTATACATGACAAAGAATTATAAAGATTGATATTAGAGAAATGAGAGGATCCATCCTAGAAACACAATAGATAAACAAATCCATGGTCAGATATTTCTACCGAATAATTCAGCCTAACTTCCTGACATTGAGGAAGATGTTTCTCAATCACAAGGACTCCAGAGGAGCACAACATAGTGAGGAATTAGATTCACTAATAGAGGTGTTTGATCATGACATTTAAAGAATACTGGGCAGGCCTCTTTGGGAGGAAAAGACTTGTATTAAAACGATCCAAGACACTAAATGGTTTTATATTTCTTTTTTTTTTTAAATAGTTTTTATTTTATTTTATTTTATTTGAAAGTGACAGACACAGAGAGAAAGACAGATAGAGGGAGAGAGAGAGAATGGGCACGCCAGGGCTTCCAGCCTCTGCAAACGAACTCCAGACGCGTGCGCCCCCTTGTGCATCTGGCTAACGTGGGACCTGGGGAACTGAGCCTCGAACCGGGGTCCTTAGGCTTCACAAGCAAGCGCTTAACCGCTAAGCCATCTCTCCAGCCCTGGTTTTATATTTCTTTATGGTTAAAGAAGTTGAGTAGTACCTTCAAAATTCTAAGGAAAACTGATCCCCAACCAAAGTCTGGACACAGAAAAATTGTTAGTGATTGTGACAGTAGCTCAAAGACATTTCAGATACTTAAGGTATCAAAACTTTTACTTTCTGTTATCTTTCCTCAGAAGGCAGAGATAGTTGAGAATGTGTTTTCTCCAAAGAGGGAAGAGATCAAAAAAATTGTATCAGAGTGTGATGGGGGATAACTCAACAGTTAAAGGTGGTTGCTGTGCAAACCTGATGGCTGGAATTCAGATTACAAAATCCACATAAAGCTCAGCATATAGTGACACTTACTTCTGTAATTCCATGTGGGACTACAGCTATTGGAGGTGGAGTTAGGATAATCCAGAATCTAATGGACTGATTAATTTGGCCTTGCAGTTACAAAACAAGATAGACATTGTCTCAAACAAGATGGAAGAAGAGGATTTATAATCCAGGGTTAACCTCTGACCTCCACACTTGTACTGTGACATGTGAACCTTCCCACACAAATACTGCTAATAAAACAAAGTAGAATGAGGGTTAGTTAACATGAGAGTGAGATAACAAGAGTTTCCACATTGATGCACAAGGACACCTCATGATGAAAACTGAGGATCTAGCTTTCAGAGCATCAGATGCTAACTGAAGCAATACATTGCAAAGGGATTCCCTGACATGAACTTCATGGCATAACTGCCATGCATAATGCAGTGAGAAGACATTTAATTACAATGGGGATAATCTCACGTAATTTCATAACAACTGAGTTTAAAAGGAATTGAGGGTCTGGAGAGATGGCTTAGTGGTTAAGACACTTGCCTGCAAAGCCTAAGAACCCATGTTTGATTCTCCAGGTCCCATGTAAGTTCGACGTAAGATGATGTAAGTGTGTAAGGTCAAACACATGCACTAGGTGATACACATGTCTGAAGGTCGATTACAGTTGCTGGAGGCCCTGGCTCACCAATATTCTTTCTCTCTCTCATTAAAAATGTCTGTTGGAGCTGGGCGTGGTGGTGTGTACCTTTGATGCTGGCACTTGGGAGGCAGAGGTAGGAGGGTCCTCATGTGTTAGAGGCCACCCTGAGACTACATAGTGAATTCCAGGTCAACCTGGACTAGAGTGAGATGCTACCTTGAGAAACAAAAATGCAAAAAAGCAAAAAAAAAAAAAAAAAAAAAAAGGAATTGAGCACACAAAACAAAACAAAAACAACACCAAAAAGGTGTTGTTAGTGAAATATATAACACAGCTCTTCTTGAAAGAACAATTACATACATTGTAAGACGACTACATTTGCTTAACTGACATATGAATTACCAAACTCAGTTAACATTATTGTTGTGAAAACCCTTTACATCTGTGCTCTTTAAAAAATTTTAAGAGTATAGGGCTGTGGAAGCAGCTTAGAGAGAAGGGCCTTGTCTAGTCTGCACAAAGCCTCTGAGTACTGCAGGAAAAAAAAAAGTACTATACAAAATAATACAACATATTAGATAATGCAATATATAAAACAGCTATAAAATTATCTTAGAGGGAAGAAAAATTCATTTAAAGTATGTGAAAGTAGTTATCTCTTAGTCATACCTTGTGAAACAGTTTGACTCTTTATTTATTTATTTAACAAGCAGAGAGAGGTAGAGAGAAGAGAAATAGAATGGGCAACCTAGGGCTTTTAGCCATTGCAAATGAACGCCAGATGTATGTACCATTTCATGCATCTGGCTTTACAGGGGTACTAGGGAACTGAACTCAGGTCATCAGGTTTTGCAGGCAAGCACTTTAACTGCTGAGTCATCTCTCCAACCCCTGTTTTGACTCTTTAAATCATCTTCCTATACACCTTTGTTAGAAATGCAAAGCAAAACTAAAGTATATCATGATGTGCAAAGGTATTACTAGCAAAATGATGAGTTACACAAGAAATGGAAAGCCAGAAGGCATAATGATGCTTCTAGATAAACAGTGCAATTGTAAATACCTCCATCAAAATTAACTCTTACCACAGATGTGTCCTGTTATGTGAGAAGAGACAAAGGTAGTAGGTATGAGAAATGTGATGTTAGCTATCAAGTTTTCTGTTTCAGAGAGTGAGTAGGAGAGGGAGAAAAGGCTCAAAAGCCAAAAAGAGGAGAATGAGAAGAGGAAGGGGAAGGAAAGGGAACAGGAAGAGGGAAAGTGATAAAGAATGAGCGGGAGAGGTACAGAGTGAGAGATAGACAAGAGGTTGTACGATGTCAAGACCCACAAAAATGGAGCAGTAGCAGTATGGGTCTCTTAGAAATGTTTTATGATTAAAAATGCATGGCCATTATCATTTAGCAAGTTGTAATCCCAAATCTGGAGACTGAGAAACAAATTGAATTTTAAATTTATTTTTCTTTTACATAGGAAATAAATGAAAATTTTGTTCAGAATCTCACAAAATATAATTATTAAGCCAGTCAGTTTCACT
Organism: Jaculus jaculus; assembly: GCF_020740685.1. Classification (NCBI taxonomy): domain Eukaryota; kingdom Metazoa; phylum Chordata; class Mammalia; order Rodentia; family Dipodidae; genus Jaculus; species Jaculus jaculus. The sequence continues at coordinate 49,428,694 of NC_059102.1, forward strand.
GAAAGTATTCTTCAGTTCTGTCTCCTTATTATGTGAAGATACAACACTAAACATGAAAATTCATGAAAGGGACATACAGTCTTTAGTGCTCAGTGATGTTTTACTGAAAGTCAATGGGAATAAAAAGCAATGATCATGATTTGGTGTAATAGCCAATTCACATCAATAAACATTGAATTTCTACTTCATAGGAAATATGATGGAGAAACAGCAATGAGCAGTCAGACTGTTGACTTCCCCTCTAAGAAGGTCATGGTTAGGGAAAGACCCTGGTAATCAGATGAGTGTGTTGAGCCCTGATCTAGTGATATTAAAGAGTCATCAAATTTTTGGACAAGTTATTAACCCCTCTGAGCTTCAACTCCTTTATAAAGATGGCAGTGCTAACACTATGCACCTCACAGGATTGCTGCAATTACATTGGTTCATTCAGGTTAAAGCACACATGTGATGCTATGTTTGAAACTTGCAGGAAATTCTCCACAAATGTATGTGATTAAAACTTTTGAAGACATTTGAATTACAACTCAGGGGAGCCCATCCTTTGAGACAGGATTTAATAGCTAGGGACACCAGTGCATACAGTTTACAACACTGAGTCCTTTTTGCTGGAATGAAAAATTCTAAGAAAACCTTTCTTGAAATATCATGTCACAATTATATCTTAACCCCAGCTTCATGGAAAAAATAATTCTGAAGAAGTCAGTACCTTTCCTAGAAGGGGAGAAATCTGTGCCGGCGTACATGGGCTCATACAGGTGTCAGCCCTTCCTCAGCAGCAGAAACAAAGCCCTACTATAAGGCCTGCATCCAATTAGCTAGAATCCACAGACCCGGAAGACTGGCTACTTTTGGCAGGAAAGTGCTGTAAGGTTAGGTAATAGCAATAAGGATTTAAGTTGTAATTTGAAATGACACCTGGATAAGAAACCTTAATGGTAGAGACATCAGAGACATGAATTTCATATTGTATGGATATTCATACATTTGCCAAACGTTTATTGAGGACCCACAGTGTGCTTCGTGATGGAGTGTTGGAGACACAAGAGCGACAGATGAAAGTATCTTACTCTTCTGAAAGCTGGCAGAATCCAAGAAAGTGGATAAGAACCAGAGACAAGCACAAAGTAATCAACTGCAAGAGATAGATGTTTTCAAGTTACAGGGCACCATACATTTGAGGAAGCACTACCTGACAGTGAGTGGGCTGCTGTAGATTAACACCTGGGAGGGCTTCCTCTGACTGAGAGTGTTCTGTTGAATGGAGGTCACCATTTTCAGAGAGAAAAATTGAAGGGAGAAGAGCAAGTTTAAGGGTCTCAGGAAAGACAAAGCTCTGTGTGTTTAAGAGTCACAGGGGGTGCTGGGGGGATGGGAAATAGTGAGAGAGACAGAAGGATGTCAGATCCTGCTCAATGAAAGTAGGAGGGGAAGAGCTACAGTGTCATTCTAGTTCAACCGCTTGAATTAGGAAGATTTCTTTATGGGCTATGACATTACCTGACTCACAAGTACAAAGAGATAATTTTTCCATCACCAAAAACTAGAAAAGTAGGAGCAAATTAAGGCCAAAGTAAGTAGAAGGGAGCAAATAATAAAATTCAGATAGGAAATAGATAAATATAAAGCAATAAAAAATAGAAAAAAAGTCAATGAAACCAAATATTCATTGCTTGCATTCAGGCCATGGGTAGACTTCTAACCAGACGTAAACAAGAGAAAGAGGAGGTAGAACACGCAGACCCCAAGGGTCGAGAACAACTGGGAGTTTTTTTTTTTTAAATCTTCTACAGATATTAAAAGGATAAGAATAAGGAATTTCTGGAACAACTTAATGCCAGCAAATTTTGTAATTCATGTAAAATGGACAGGTTGAAATAAAAGGCTTGCTCCCAAAGCTTATCCACAAAGAAGCATGTAATCCGAACAGCAGTCTGTTTATTGAGGAAATTAAATCTGTAGTCAGAAGCTTCCCACAAAGAGCCCTGTATGCTCTAAGGTTTCCCTGGTGGTATAGTCACCAAGCATTCAAGGAAAACGCCATGCCAATTTTCACAATTTCTTCAAGAGAATGAAAGAGGGGGATAACCTCTGATTCAATTTGTCAGGACTGCATTGACTCATATTAAGTGAGAGAGAAGAAACTGAAAAAAAAAAAAAAAACCCACCTTCACAACACATAAATGTGAAAAATTAGTCAATGGAATCTAACAAAATATATGAAGTTAAATCCATTATTATCACCTGCGTTTTGCTTCATGACTATAATCTTGGTCTGCCATCTGAAAGTAAGTCAGCCTAATTCATCAAGTTAACCAACTGAAAAACTACAAAAAGAGAGAGAAACAAAACAACTGTAAACACTGAAAATCATCTCAATGCACAGACTAAAGGCATAGGACTCAAACCATTTCATCCTCAGGAAAAGCTCCTAACAGAACGAGAAGATATCTTCTTGAACCTGCTGAAGGACATGAGTAGAAACCATACTGATAACATCATATTTACAGAGGATATGAAGGAGTAAACATTTTACCTATAAGACCAGGATCAAAATGAGGGTGCCTCTATTCCCACTTCTACTCAATACAAGGAAGAGGCTAACCTTATGAAGAACAAAGGAACTGAGATTCTCAGATATTGATAGTGGGAATGTAAAAGGGTAAAACCACTATAGAAAATGTTTTGACCATTGTTTTTTATTTTTATTTTTTTGTTTATTTTTACTTATTTGAGAGTGACAGACAGAGAGAAAGACGCAGATATAGAGAGAAAGAATAGGCACGTGCCAGGGCCTCCAGCCACTGCAAACAAACTCCAGACACATGTGCCCCCTTGTGCATCTGGCTAATGTGGGTCCTGGGGAATCGAGCCTCAAACCTGGGTCCTTAGGCTTCGAAGTCAAGGCCTTAACCGCTAAGCCATCTCTCCAGGCCTTGACCATTTTTAAAACTCTTGTACCTACATCTACCATATGGTTCATTCATACCCCTAGCTAATTACACAACAGAAAAGAAAACACAGGTATTTACCTAAAGACCGTATATTTACATTCATACCACCTTTATTTGTAATAGCTAAAAAAAAAAAAATCCCCACAACTCAAATACCCATCAACACATGAATGGATAAGGAAGCAATGGTATAGCCCTATGATAGAGCACTCATCCTAAAAAGTGACCTAGTAACACTGTAACATAAAGTAGGGGCAAAAGAACACAGACACAGCAGAATATATGCTGTGTGGTTCCACTAACACAAACTTCTAGTAGCTGCCAATAACCTATAGTGACAGAGAAGAAATCAGTGTCAGCTTATGGTGGGGTTAAGGATAAGTAGAAGAGGAAACAATGGCTCAGAGGCAATGTTTGGAGGAGCTGGTAGGTGGTGTGCTCATTGTGTTGATTTCAAGGATTTGTTCATGGATGTGTCCACCATCAAGCTGTACATAGTGAGTCTGGGAAGGTGGTGCAGTGCATAAAGAGCTTGTTGCACAAACATGAGTACCTGATTTAAATCCCAAGCACACACACAAAGCCAAATGCTATAGGAGGAACTTGTAACCCCAGCATGCCTGTTGGGGTGATAGGAGGCGGAGACATGAGAGCTACCTAGCAGCTCATGGACAAGCTAGCCTGGTCAGTGGATCCATGAATTTGAGATCCTTCCCCAAATGATGCGGACTGACACCCAAGTTAGATTTTCACAGATGTACTGTGGCATATATGCCCACATGAGTACATGAACATACAGGCCTGTGACAAAACATTTGCACGTAATATGCATTAATTATTATTGTCTTTTGCATAGGCTCAATTAGATTCTCCGTAGTATCTAACTAGGTGCTAAACACAGGACTTGATCATACCACAAGCTGAGTGGAGAATGAGGTTAAGAGAAGAGGATGAGACTGAAAGGTAGGAGGATGACTGGAGGATTCACATAGAAGATGAGAACAAGGCTGGAGGTATGGCTTAGTGGTCAAGGCGTTTGCCTGCAAAGACAAAAGATCCAGGTTTGATTTCCCCAGGACCCACATAAGCCAGATGCACAAGGTAGCACATGCATCTGGAGTTCGTTGGCAGTGGCTAGAGGCCTTAGTGAGCTCATTCTCTCTCTCTCTTTCTCAAATAGATAAAACAAATTTACAAAAATTAAAAAGAAAAAGATGTGAGCTGTTTTGTGGGTGATGGTGGCAGGGCAAATGAGAGGTGGACTGCCACAGCAACTATTTGTGACATCAATCTGCCTCCAGTGTGACCCTTCTAAGTACACGTGGGAGGGCATTTGGGAAGGGGAAGAATGTCCGGCATCTCTGCATTGGGTTTATAAGTATGCTTCAGCTCTAAGCAGGTGAGAGAAGGGGAGACCTAGGTGTTTTGGTGGAGTTGTAAGTATTGAGTTCTGGTTGAGTACGGAGCCAGTGAGCATGAGGGTAGGAAAGCTTGGGAATGAAGAGCTGAGCCCCACAAGAGCACCTTGCACATGTCCAGAATGTTCTGGGCTTTGTGCAGCAGGTGGGTGGGGAAGAAGCAATAAATAGTGTTATTAGGGAAGCAATATCATTGGTTTTTGCAGAATAAATTGTAGCTATTTGTAGGATCACCTAAAGTCCGAGAGATGAATTAGGTAGACAGATTTGACTAGAAAAGTTAATGAAATCTTAACTTGGAGCTGAGAAGTAGAGGTGGAAAAGAGATTGGTCCAAACAGAACATGTTTGGCTTGTGCACTGACATTGACAGAGGAATAGGCACATGTAGTCTCCCAGATTGGATGATGCCAGCATCCTAGATGCAGGGTTCTCACAACACTAGCTCACATGCAATCTTCATGTGTGTTCCCAAGGGATCTGGATGCCCATTCATGAAAAAAAAAAAAAATCTTTCTTTGATGCCAAGCACTACAAAAAAAAAAAAAAAAAAGAAAGAAAAATCTTTTGATTCCTTTATGTGCTTCTTACACACGTCTTTTCGAAGTGCTCTGATTTAGGTAGAGCATGGGCTGTTACAAAATTTAGAGAAGTGAGATGTCTATTCAGAGGCAGCACACTGCTGAGCTGGGACCTGAGCGTGGTTCTTTTCTTCTGCTTTGACACTCTTTCAGCTACAGTGAGCTGCAAAGGTGAAAACTTCTAGGATAGCATATACTGCTTGCAGAGCTAGACCCCCTCCAGGTTGCATTTGATGTGGAAGCCACTGTGTTTGGGAGGCCAGGGAGGCTGGCACTGGGTACAGGACAGTGGTAATAAGGCCCTCCGTGTGTGACTTGGTAAGATTCTTTCACATAGTGTTGACCAAATCTTAGTGACCAACTCTAGGGCAGGGACTCTGTGCAGTTCTCTCATCATCAGTGTCATCACATGGTGAACCTAGGTCCTTACTTACATTGGATAGCATTCGAGTCCTTACTGGTTTCCTAGGAGACAACACCTCAAGTACCAAACTTTACCATAGATACTAGTTACACAATTTCTCAGCAGAAAAAAGCATTTGGGTTCTAAAACAGAAATAAAAGAAATGTAGGTTGGTAGAATAGTATATATTGCTTTTCTAGTCAAGGATAAAGAAAAAAATCCTCACACCCTTAAATTATAGCCTTCCACTAAAAAAATAAGGATTATATATAGTAAGGTTCGTGCCAGGTTTCATCCTCCTTCTGGATTTCTGAATCTGGATCTCCTATTTTGCTTCTTTTTAGATTCACAAGCACATTTGTTAGAGATGTTGCTAGTTCCAATTTACAAAGCTGTCATGACATGGGAACCTTGAAGGAGATCTGAAAGTGTGTTGAAAATAGGTTTGATAGTGAAACTGGCATGATTGTTTTGCTCAGATATTTATTTTTTTATTGCATGTTAGGAAAATTGGACTGGAATGGTGGAATTAGTCAACTACATGCAATAGTTCCAACCTTTGGTCTTGCTCGGCTCACCCACCCTTAAGTAAATTTATGTACAGAGTCTCGTGTCAAGAGGGTCATGCCATTTTTCTAAAGGTGTGTGCAAGCTAGACTTGCTTAATACTATCTATAACTGCCTTTTGAAAGTGCTATCCACCTTTTATGATATTACTCAATATATACCAGGTTGTATGCAGTGGAAATGAGAATCAAAATTGCAGAACTTCCATGGGCCTCCACTTGGCAGATGAGCATCACTTTCGTTCAACAACCACCCAAATCCTTCCTCAATGGATGACATGGAAAGATGATTTTAAACCTCTCTGCTAGTTTCCTGTTTTCCCCATAAACCAACAGACAACAGGCTCTGCTTTTCCTAATTCAAACTATGATGTTCAAGGCAATGTAATGGGAAGAACATTTGACTTTTCTGGGAAATAGACATGGATATAGATTTTAGTCACCACTGAGGCCTAGAGAGGCCAAGTGACTAACTCACAGATGCATAACTAGTCAGGGTCACAGGGAAAGAAACTCATGTTCATGACTTTTCAGACTAGTTCAGCTCTTAGTATATTTTTATTCCTATGTATGTGTTCCTTCAAATTCTTTCCACTGAGCCTAAGGATGGGTGCATGTTATACCGTGTGTTAGCTGTGAACAGCTCTACCCAAAACTCCTTTCCTTTTTTCCCTGTCTGTACTCTTACTGGTCCCTCAATATGTTTACTCCCTCTCAGGAAAGAAAAATTATCACAAAATGCAGTTAAATGATTGCCTTTCTCCATATTCTGATGCACACTAAAAGCAAGGGTTTTTTTATAAGGAAGATCCTATTTAAAAATAGAATATAATTAAAATACGCAGTTCTCATAATCAAATTACATTAACATGGTATAAGGAGAAACTGTTTTAAGCATGAAACAGCCACAGCAGTAGGAATATTTTGCACATTCTATTTCAAAAAAGCTAAAAAAAGAATAAAAAAACTGAAAGCCTCAATAAAGTGTCATTTTTGCCAAACATAACTTGATTCCATGAAAAGTAGCTATTTATGTCATAGCAGTTGGTGTGGTACCTATGAGCTTCACAGCCAGAGCACAAGATGCATTTCTAGAAGGGGGATTTCCACTGGAGCCCTTCAGAAATGGTTAGCCTGTGCACACACATGCATGCATGTGTAAACATATGTGGGTATTGATAAAGTCGCTGGTGAGGTCCAGAAGGGTTGAGAAACTGACTTTCAGACACTCACGGGTGTATTGTCAAATCCATTTTACCTTGTACTTCAGTCCATATTCCATAGAAATGACAGAAATGCACATTTCCCATAGATAATTATTGGATCATTGTAACTAAAATTGTGTCTCCTCTCTTGCCTTATATTTATAATTTAATTAACTGATTTTTTTCTTTTCCCATATAAGTCTAGAAATTTGTTAGATTTAAATATTGAGCTTTACCTAACTACTGATTTCTACCCCTTACTTTTTTGTACTCTGGTTAAATTTCTTTCAATACTACCTTGCTCCTGTATAGCAGGAGATATTACACATGTGAAAGAGTATGAAAGCTGGGGAAATTGTGGGATCTTTCTCTCTTTCTCTCTCTCTCTGTGTATGTGTGTGTGTGTGTGTGTGCGTGCGTGCATATATGTGTGTGTAGGAAAGACTATAAAAATAGCCTGATTGATTTTTTTTTGTTTTGTTTTAATGATGCTTTTCCATTCGATGATTTCCTTAAGAGAGGTGGTAACCATTTGTCAACTGTATTGATCAGCTGCTTGCTGCTCAGGTGTGTGAGGGTGTACCTGTGTGTGAGCATTCATGAGTGTGTGTGATTGTACACATGTGTGTGAGTGTGAGTTTGTGCCAATAGCATGTATGAGAGTATGTTCATGAGTGCATGTGATTGTGAGCATGTGTGTATGGGTGCTCATGGGCTTGTGAGTGCTCTTGTGAGTTTGTGTGTGTGCATCTGAGCATGTGTGCAAGTGAGCTCATGAGTGTTTATACATGCTTGTGAGTATGGGTGTGTGCTCTTGAGTGTGTAGGGTCATGAGTGTATGTGTGCTTGTGAGTGTGCTCATCAGAGTGTATGTGTATGTCATGAGCATGAGTGTGCTTGTGAGTGTGTGTGTAAGAGAGAGAGTCATTGAAGTCAATGTTCTTTCCAACCTGGGGAAGGATGGGGTACCTGTGCTAGACCCCAATACATCCATGTGTTGGAACTTGTGTGTTTGAACTTGTCATCATAATAAAGAAGAGGTACTGTTACAGTTACCTTCTTGTTTATAGGTGCAAACACTGGACCACAAACAGTTTATTGGAGGAAAAGCTTTATTTCAGGCTTACAGAAGCCAAGGAAGCACTGTCAATGTTAGAAGAAACTGGCTCACTCCCATAGATCCAAGTGGAGAGACACCACCAAACAACCTACCAATACTAACAGCCAGAGCGCCCACTACTCTTTTCACACCTTAGGGCTGGACTCAAGATCCCTCCTAAACACACCTTAGGGCTTGACTCCAAGATCCACCTCCAGTGACACCTCAGTTTACTCACTTTATCAACAATACTTCAGGCTACCACACATACCCAAATTCACTTTCAAGAAAGGAAATTTGAGTGGAAAGAGTAACTGGGGAGAGATAGCCAAGAAGACCAAGGTCAGGTAACTCTGATGTTGTAGGTACAGAAAAATGCTGGACATTTTTTCACCATGAGCTGGAGGTTTGATATTTTCTCCCCCTCTTGGCCAATTGGTACTTAAGGAGGGATGGGCTATCTGCTTACTTTGAGGATGGCATGAAATAATAAATATAAGATCTGCCTGTGAATAGTAAACTACTGTGTCAATCTGGATTACTCTCCATGATGGACGGATGGGCCCTGTGCCCCTTCCAGTGATTTCAACCACACCTTCCCTCCTTTGAGCACAAGGAAAGAACCCAGGCTGCTGCTGGGATTCTTGCCTCCCTGAGGAAGGGTGGAACATAGATATATAGCCTTTGAAAGCCAGAACTCTTTGGTCAGTCCTTCAAGTCACAGCTTATTGGCCTTTTTGTGTTTTCAACAGAGCTGTGGCAAGTCCTGAAAGGAAGCAGTGTCCATCACCCATGAGGACTGAAATCCTCTGAAGGAAGCAGAAAACCCACATTGTGCTCTGGCTCCCTATGGAGTTTAGGTGGGAGGGAGCTGAGCTTTCACATTATTTCACTAGACACGATTGCAGTTCTGCATCTGAAAATGAATTCAGAACATCTGATTCGTTCCTGAGAGGTGCTTCTTTACAGTACCTTTAACTGTGGGACCGCTGGAATGCTGCCCCCTTATCTCAGTGAGTGTTCTCTGAAAGCTGCCCACGTCAGAGAGGTTGCTGGAGGGCAAGGGAAGTTGTACTAAGTGACATTTGAGATCCTTCCCAATGCTGAGATTCTTTGAGATTCCAAGTTCCATTAAAACTATTTCAGGACATAGTTAAGATTAGAGCAGCAATTTTTAGGTCAATGTTTTATAGCTTTTGGCCAAAGGCCAGTCAGAGGTTGACAGAGCAAAGAGAAGTGGATGTAATGGGATTTGAAAAAAAAAAAGAAAAAGAAAAAGAAAAAGAAAAGCTAAAAACAGATAAAAGTTAGAGTAACCGTCCTTGTGACAGTAGGTAACTGTGAAAGGTAAATTCCAGAGAAGAAATTCTCAAATAATTGTAGTGCCACGTCATTTTCATTTTAGAGCACAAAATATTATTCTCTGTTTTTATTTAAAAAAAACTAACAGCAACAGTTAATATGGTTTCTACAAGTGATGCTTGGATCCAGTGAGTTTCTAAAGTAACTAAACTTCTCAAGGAAGCAGTGAATGATAATAACTTTGCACTGTAGAACACTGTTGTTGAGTGCTTTTATTGGTGCCAGACACTACACTCAATGTTTTGTAGGAGATTTTCTTCATTATTTTTAACCTAACTCCAAGAGAGAAGCATCATGATTAGTATCAGTTTGCAAATGAGCATGAAAGGCTCAGGAATGCAAAGAAACTTGCCTAAAGGCAGTATCTTCTTTATCACGCAGATCTGACTCCTGTACCCGCTCCACATAGCCTCTATTGTTTTCATCCTCTCTGCAGAATATGCTGTTTCATCTCTAGGAGGCAATGGTGTCTGTTTGCTTATTTATGGTGTCTGTTTGCTTATTTACCATAGCGTTAGCTCCTCTGTGCTTGAGTGAATGAAGTTGATTGAAGTGAGGAGAAACAGCATTTGGGTTCTGAATGTTAAAAATCAAATTATTTTGTAACCTGGTCTCCTATTTACTGATATGTGACTGTTTTATTTTAGATAAAACAAAAAGCAAATCATGTGAAATCTTAAGGCATAGTTTGATCTTGTTAATGAATAATGGGCCTTAGAAAAATTCTTCATTTCCTTCTCTCCCAAACACACACAAGCACACTTCCACACACCTACCACCTAAGGGTGAGAAATGTGCCTTCTTTATATTCATTAGCAAAACCTGAATTATTTTTAACATGTAGGCTATGCTGTCCCTATTTACCAGAATGGCTCAGTTTTACCACTCCATGCCTTTAGTAAAGCCAATAAATCTTCAGTGAACAAGGGGAAAATAAAAGAGTGTCTGTCCACAACATTTGTCTTATCTGCCTTGTAACTTTTCATGCCTTTGGCTTGGAAATATTAAAACATTACATATGTCTCAATTCTCTTAATATTTATAGAAATCTTCCTGCTCATCGAGAATCACCAATTAAATTTTGAAGAAAAATCTGAACTATAAAAATATATATATTTTTGGGCTGGAAAAATTGCTTATCTGTTAGGGCACTTCCCTGAAAAGCCAAAGGACTAAGGTTTGATTCCCTAGGACCCACATACGCCAGACGCACAAGACTTGGTGCATCTATTCCACATCTGCCTTTCTCTTTCCTCTCTCTCTTTCTCTGTTTCTCTCAAATAAATAAATGAATAAATAAACAAAATAGAATAAACAAATAAATAATAAAAAAGACAGCTAGTAAACTCTCTCTCTCTCTCTCTCACACACACACACAAACATTATATACCTGTAGGAGGTTTGATTCAGGTGTCCCCCATAAACTTAGGTATTCTGAATGCTAGGTTCCCACCTGATGGAGATTTGGGAATTAACACCTCCTGGAGGTGATGTATTATTGGGGGGGGCTTATGGGTGTTTCCTCTTGCCAGTGTTTGGCTTACTCTCCTGTCATTGTTCACCTGATGTTGGTCAGGGGGTGATGTCCACCCTCTGCTCATGCCATCATTTTCCCTGCCATCGTGGAGCTTCCCCTCGAGCCTGTAAGCAAAAAAACAAAGACCCTCTTTTTCCCACAAGCTGTTCTTTGTTGGTTGATTTCTACCAGGAATACGAACCTGAGTGCAACAAGACATATGTGCATGTGTTTATAGGAGATAGTATATTGTACTTTCATCTCAGAAAGATCATATTTTGATAGAAGAACCTTGACAAAACAAAAAATAAAAAAATGAGATGGGGCTACAGGGATTGCTCACTGTTTAAAGGCACTTGCTTACAAAGTGATGGTCCTGGATTTGATTCCCCAGTACCTATGTAAAGTACAAAGTTGCACATACAACTGGAGTTGTTTGCAGTGTCAGGCAGCCCTGGTGTGCCCATTCTCTTTCTGTCTCTCTCAAATAACTCATTAAAAATATTTAAAAAATCACTCTTTCATTAAATGACACTGGTTATTTCCTGTTTTGATTTTGGACATTATTCCAAGTGTGTCTCTCTAGAGACTATTAATATTCATGGCCTAAATATACAACAATTTTAATCTCATCACAAAGCAAGTCTTTTCTTTTATAGTAAGTCAATCATTGATATACTTTAATGTGTAATGACATTTAAAATTAAGTTTAGAGGCTTTGAAATTTTAAATAAGAGTTTTGGATTCATATAAAGATAATTGAGCTATTTATATTCAATCTGGCAGAATTTTGTTCATCAAAATTGGGAAATTAGTATTCATTTGCAAATAGAAAACTAATCTTCCATTTATTAAGAAGAAGTATTCATCATGAACTTGGGCATGAAAGTTTATAGATGCACTTTACAAATGCATCTCTGTTGCAAGTGTCAGCAGGTACTTGGTATAAAACTTACCAAGGGCCTGGGGAGACTGCTCAGTTGGTAAATAGTTTGCCTTGCAAGCATGAGGGCCTGTATTTGATCTCCAGAACCCCACATAATTGTTGAACATGATGGTGCATGTCTGCAATCACAAAACAGGGGAGATAGAAACAGGAGGATTTCTGGAACTTGTCTTTTAGCCAGTTTTGCCTAATTGGTGAGCTTCTGAGCAATGTGTGAGCCTGTGTCAATGGAGGTAGATGATCTTCCCGAAGATTGTCATCTGGCTGTCACATGTACAAGTACACATATTTGCATATGCAGTCTACCATATGGACACAAGCATGTACACACACACACACACACACACACACACACACACACACAAGACTTATGAAGACATTGTTTTTAAAAATATCCTTTCCTATTTATAATCTTTGGAAAATTTTTGAAAAGCTATTCTTAATGTTCTAAGAAAAGTTATCATCTCATAAAAATTTGTTTTAGAAAGCAGTAGTAGGTTACCATTTGTTTCAAGGCATGAGAAGTTGAGCTGTATATCAGAAGAAAGTAAAAGGATTAGTGGTGTCACTGCTAAGTTCACTTTTCCTTTTCTTGTGAAAATTACTATAAGCTGTGTAATGGGTTATTTAAGTACAAGGAAAGATAAAGTTTTTGGCAGAGTAGTGATGGTGGTAGTGGGGGTGTGGTTAGAATTTTTTGGTAGTGGTAAAATCACAACAGACACTGAGATCTCCTGCAAAGAAAGAAAAGAAACATAAAAAAGACTACCAGCAACTCCCCTGAGGAGGGCCCTCCATGGAATGGGGGTGGGGAGAAGGGATATAAGAATATAGCCAGATGGGAATATGACCAGTATGCAATATGTTCACACTATAAAGTCCATAATTAACAAAACTTAAAAAGAATAGTAAAGGCCCAATACCAATTTATACACGTGTCAGTATCATTTTCTGTAGGCCTGGTGTGGTGATTTGAATATAAATGTTCCCCACCTCCGCAGGTATATTTAATTATGCTTAATACAGAGTCGCCAGCAGGTAAAACCAGGCTGGAGGAGGTGCGTCACGGTGGGGGGGTGTGTATCTAGAGTCTAGCCTATTGTGTGTTCTGAATCAGCTAAAGTGTTTGCTATTTTGTCTCTGCTGCTAGTGTCTGCTGAAGTGAGCCAGCTTCCTCTGCCATGACGAAACTTCCCTCTAAACCATACGGCTGAAAAAAATCCATTCCTCCCATAAACTGTTCTTGATCCGATGTTTTTTTCCAGCAACGTGATGCTAACTGTAACACCGAGCGTATACTTTTTCCTCTGTATTCTTCTTTGAACTATTGAAATTACTTTCCCACTGTCTTTTCTGGTGCCTATTTCTGAGCACATTGCTAGATCTGTCTACTTCAGTAATTTCCTTAGCACCCATGGAGGTGTTTGCATTCTAAGGTTTGCAGTACCCATCCAGGTATTACATTCTTTAAGTTTCTGCAATGAACTTGGCCAGGGAGAATCTTCAGTAAGTTTCTGCTATCCTGTTCTATTAGTATATGCACTGCTCATGCACTAAATGTCCTTTGGTCTTTGGGCAAAGACGATTTAATAAAACCAGGAGCACTGTATTAATTTCCTGTTGCTGCTGTAACAAGTCTCTGCAAGCCTAGTGGCTTCAGGCAACACATGCTCACTGCACAGTTTCACAGGTCAGAATTCTGACAAGGGTTCCTTGGACTAAATCAAGGTGGCAGTAGAGTTGACTCTCTTTATGGACATTGGATGGAGAATGCTTCTAGCTTGTACAGGCTGCTAACTTTCATTAGCTCGTCCCTATTTTCTCAGCTAATTGTTCCCGTGTAGTCATTCTTAACATTACATGAGTCACATTCTGGTGCCGTAGTCTACTTCAGCAATAAGGACCTTTGGGATTGCATTCAACCCACATAGTGAATCCAAATTAATCTTCCCGACTCAAGAACCATTCATAATTACCTCCCCATGGCCCTTCTCCATATAAACTACTGCACTTTTGAACTTTGGGGAATAGGAAGTAGTCATATTGGTTGAACCATTATTCTGCCTTCCCCAGGTGTGGAGAGTTTTGTTTAGTTGCTGAAAACAGTTTTTAATGGAAAAAAGAACTAATTATATTTCATTTAAAAATATTTTATTTATTTTTTGAGAAAGATAGTGGAGAGAGAGAGAGGGAGGGAGAGAAAGACAGAAAGAGAGAGAATGGGCATGCAAGGGCCTCTAGCTACTGTAAATGATCTCCAGCTGCTTGTGCCACCTTGTCCATCTGGTATTACATGGGTACTTGGGAATCAAATTCAGGTTCCTAGACTTTGCAGGCAAGTACCCTAGCCACTGAGCAATCTCTCTAGCCCTATATTTTGTTTTTTGATATTGCACTTAATTCTACCTTCAGGAAAATGATTTTTTCCTTTCTCCACATAATGTATTGTTTGGGACATATTTAATGAACCTCTGTTAAATAACTATGATATGAAGTTCATTAGAAATAGTAATAGATATTTATTAAGTAATATACTTAGAGATGATCATTTCATGCCTTATCTCACTTTATCTTTTTAATTCTATGCAGAAGACTCATCCCTCCACCACCTCATTTTTCTTTTTGACATTTCTATGTAGGGTCTCACTCTAGCTCAGGGTGATCTGGAATCTACTATATAGTCTCAAGATGGCCTTGAACTCTCAGTGATCCTCCTAAATCTGCCCACCAAGTGCTGGGATTAAAGGTATGTACCACCATGCCTAGCTGTCCCCCCAACACCATTTTTATAATGACAAAATTGAGAATTTGAATTTTTATTGAGAATTTGAAATGTTAAAATGTTTTCCTAAGGACAGTTAATAACGACAAAAAGTAAGAACAGGTGTAATGTGACATGGAGATGGATGTCAGAACTCTTTTAAGACAGGGATATTTACTTGCAAACATCACTGCCACCCAGTAGCACATGCTCCACAATTATCCATTCAACCACCACTGGATTTGTGAATGGCAACACAAAAATATACTTCATTCATATTCTGACTGGGTGAGGTAAATATGGTCAACTGCTATGAAGGAACATTTCTAAGCTTATTTACTTACTGCTCTCCTTCACAATGAGTGTCTGCAGTAACCACAAGAGTAAGCCCTCAGCCTTGCCAATCCTCTGCTTCTCATATTGCACATACATCTGCTGTACCTTCTGCTGCTCTTCCAGCATCATCCCCACACTAAACATTTGGCAGAAATTTTAGCAACATCTGTTGCCTTAGCCCAACAACAGACTCGCTCTCTCTGGCCATGAAGATGATGCTGGGAAGGTATGCTTTGGTCTTTTCCCATGACTAAGGGCTGAATTCTTAGAGCTCTTTGCCATCTCACCTGATGCCCATGCAAAAGGTATGTTGTAGACTTGATTTGACCTCTCTCAGTCACCAGAAAGACATTGGTCTTAACGAACCATCACATGGTAGGTGATTTCTGCACAGCCCCAATCAGCTGTTGTAATCCTAATATGCCACTAATAGCTGGGTGGTGCTAGGGAGATTGCTTGACCTCTGTGAGAACAGTAAATGTCTGTGTCGATTCCTGATCAAGGTGTGGGCTCTAATGTTTAAGGAAGTCATCATTTCATGAGGGGAAAACCCATGATATAAGAACCCAATTATTATGAATCAGAATTATCAGTTATGCATATGCTTGACTAGATCTACCCATCTTCTTTTACTTCAAGAAAAAAAGAGCAAAAGAAAAAATGAAGACAGAAGGAGGGAAGAAAGGAGAAAGGAAGGAAAGTAAGGAGGGAGGGAAGAGAGATAGTGACATCTGGAAGCCAATCTATTACTCATAGCTATACCTCAACGATACTAAAGACTGAATGCTGACAGCTGAGCCATGTTCTCATTTGAGATGTGAACAACCTTATAGACTTTATGGACAGACAGGACAGTGTGCAAACCCCAAAGTACTAGGCATCTCTTTCTTTGTAAATGCACAGTATCTTCTTTACTACCCACGACTTGAGGCTTGTACTGCCCTGCCCTTGATAGGTACTCTTATGGAGATATCACTCTTCAGTTCTCTGACAACACCCAATCTAGAACAAATCTCTGCTTTAGAACCTGCTCAGAATTATCCAACCATAGCTTAAATCCTATATTAGTATTTTTGCAGCACTCTTAATATTTTGTTTTTGTTATTTACTTGAGAGAAAGACACACACACACACACACAGAGAGAGAGAGAGAGAGAGAGAGAGAGGGAGAGACAGAGAGAGACAGAGAGAGAATAGGCACACCAGGTCTTCTAGCCACTGCAAATGAACTTCAGATGCATTAGCCATCTTATGCATCATGGGTACTGGAGAATCAAACCTTGGTCCTTAGGCTTCACAGGCAAATGCCTTAACCGCTAATCTACTTCTCCAGAACTGCAACACTCCTGGCAATGTAAAACAAACCTAACTTGTTCAACCATAGCTATTGCTGCCTCCTGATAGACATAAACCATTCCAGAAACTATTTCTGCCAATGGTTGATGTGAGATAATTGTATAAAATCATAACATTCTGTGAAAGGCTTATTTAGCCTTGTTCTTTAAATGTGTATTCCTTTTGATTACCCTGTATGGCTTTAAAATCAGCAGTAAGAGAAAGGATTGCCATGAAGAACAATATTTCATTTTTGTGCTTCTCCCATTCTAATCTCAAGAGGAAATGGCATAGGGACATTCTACTCATTGTCATGTGAGGCCGTGACTACTCTATTATTTTCTATGAAACCCCTTCTCCTGGCCCATGGTCATCTCTCCTTCCTGTGTTCTTCGCAGCTTCTGCAGAGACCTCTCGCTTCACTCTTCCATGGACACACGTTTGGTTTCATTGTGATATTAACCTTAGTTTGAGTTGCTCTCATGTCTGAAATATTGTGCATTGGAGTGAATCTTACTGCTTTGCTTTAGTTTCCAAAATTAATGATGTAGAAATGTTCACCTATGTTTGTAGAGTATGTCTTGACAACATAGGAAGGCAGGCATCTGTTATACGTTTTTGTTATGTTTTCAACCCCTAGATTTCAGCATAGTAAAAGTTGTTTGTTATATCAATTAGAAATTCTAGGGCAGAATCATGTATGAAGATTTTATGTATCAATGGTTTGAAGTGTGAAGTTTATTTATCAATGAATGGCAAAATAGCTCAACTTGTAAATTGCTATGAGTTCAAGGCTGCCCTGAGACTACATAATGAATTCCAGGTCAGCCTGGGCTAGAGAAAGACCCTACTTAAAAAAACAAAACAACAAAAACAGAAGCAAACAACAACAACAAAACAAACAAAACCAAAACCGGAAGGGCTTCAACTCAGATTGTCCTACAAGATTTTAGTTTATTTACAGATAAAAAATACTCCTAAAAATATCAATTAAAGATACAGCTAGGGCTGGAGAGATGACTCAGCAGTTAAAGGCACTTGTTTGCAGAACCTGACCCCAGGGTTCAATTCCCCAAGTATGCATGGAAATCCAGATTGCAAAGTGACACATGAGACTGGAGTTCATCAGCAGTGGCAAGAAGCCCTGGTGTGCCCATTCTCTCCCTCCTACTTTTCTCTCCCCTGCTTGCAAATAAATAAAAATATTTTGAAAAGATCCAGTTACCTTTGTTATGAGAGAGAGAGAGAGAGAGAGAGAGAGAGAGAGAATGTGTGTGTGTGTGTGTGTGTGTGTGTGTGTGTGAGAGAGAGAGAGAGAGAGAGAGAGAGAGGGAGCGAGCACTGGTGCCTCAGGGTCTTAGCCGCTGCAAATGAACTCCAGATGTGTGTGCCACCGTGTGTGCATGTGCCACCTGTTTGCAAGCATCACCTTGTTCATCTCCCTTATGTGGGTTCTAGGGAGTTGAACTTGGGTCTTTTGGCTTTGCAGGCAAGCATCTTAACTGCTAAGTCATCTCTCCAGCCCCCAGTTAAATTTTCATTTAGCAGTCAATTTCTGGTTTGCATGTCACCTCTAGGCCTACATGACCTCTAGGCTTCCTTCTGCTCTTGTCCACTGTTTTATCAGAATGAAGGAAGCTGTACTTTGAGTGTACATGTGCCCTGCACTGTTCTGAACAGGGTAGACGTTTTAACTCCTGCAATCTTACATCCACCCTAAGAGTCAGCTCTACTCTAACTACTAGATATCTTTTAAAATGCTGTATTTGAATTTTTCCTCTCCTGTAAGAAACTGGATATTGCTATGATGTTTAAAAAAGACAACCCTGGTTAGAACTATGAGTAGGGATATGCATTTGCCATTTATTTAATTTTAGTTAAACCCAAAGTTGCTCATATGCCAACTTGATTTCACATATGTGTTGCAATGCTAAGGCTCCTCTGGTTGGAAATAAATAAAAAAAAAATCAGAAATCCTAATCAAGCTACCTTAATACTTTAAAAATATGTTTGCTATTTTGGTGTGTGGCATTTAAATCTTCTGAGCTTTCATGTAGCTTATGTTGTCATGACTTATTCCAATTACATTGCATCTGTATTTTGTTATGGAAAACTGATGCTGTGTAAGCACTTAACTCCTAATTTGCAATGTAAAAATAAGGAAAAATAGGAAGAAAAAACTCTTACTGCAATAACAAGATCCTTCCATGGAATAGATTCCATGTAGAAATGCCTGGTGTCTGTTCACACTTACAGAAGAGAGCACAAAGCTGCACGTCACATGTCTTGTCAACTGCCATCTGCAAAGCCTTACCTTCAATTGCTATAGAACTTTGTTAGATAATCTCAGTAATTGAAATTAAATACTAGGCAGTTATGAGTTAGGATTTATTGCTCTTTTAGTAAGAATGAATGAGACTAAATACTGAATTTGTAAAAAAAAAAACAAACAGTAAACATTCAATATCCATGTCTCAGGTTTGTTGTTAATGGGCATTGATTGAGCAGCAAAGATTTTAATTTGATGAAAGCTTATACCGAAATGATTAGAAGACCTATTTGAATGACACCCAGATTTAGTTACCTCTAAAGATGGTCTTCAGGATGGCAGCCTGACTTCCTTGCTTCCTTGACTCCTCTTTTTGTCTCTTGGTGGCCTGAAGAGTCCAGTAGGCTTTTCAGGTGATTTCTTCCTGCAGTGGCTGCTGCTACTGAGACTGACATAGAGTGTATGCAAGCGCCACGTCGCTTCTGACATGCTTTGCTGGGCGCCCTTCCTTATAGCTTCACTATCACCTTCAAGTATAAAAGCCAGAAAACACAGTAATATATATACATATACATATATATATATACATACATACACACACATATATATATATATACATACATACATAGACTTCATTGGGCCAGCAAAGTAGTTTGAAGCATTTCAAGTTAATGCCTTTCAGTAGCTAAGGTTTCCCAATTTCCATTCTTTCACCTGGGTTATGCTTTCATTTTGAGTTTTCTTCCTACAACCTTGTTCGCTCAATGGGAACTCCAGTGCCCTTGTGTTTCTTGCACAGAGAGCTTCCAGAGGCATTCACATGATGGCCTTTCTGTGCACATTGGGGTTTCCTATACTCGGCATGGGGCTGTAGAGACCCTGTGCCAATGGGCAAAACAAGAAAGGCTTCAAGAAGGGGCTGACATCTAAAATACATGTTCAAATTAACCTCATTCTGTTGGCTTTGCTCAGAGAGTCTGAGTCATAGACAACAACTGGAAAATTGGAGACCTGGTTTGTTTAAAACTTGAGTAAATCAGGGTTTATACTCATGCAACTTAGTCACCAGCTCAATTGTTCAAGTCAGAAGCCCATGAGTCATTCCAAGCCTCTCTTCTCTCAGCTTACCAAGACTCCTATGATTTTCCTTTCTAAACAGTTCCCCAGTGTCCTCCCCATTCCCCATCCTCACATACTGTGTAATAATCCAGACCTTAATCATTTTGTGACAAATGATCTGTCTTTTCTACCAGATGACACTCTGCCTAAGAGCCCCCATTACTGTCTATAGCCTTCAGAATGAAAAATTATTTAGCTTGGTTGGCTTCAACATTCCAATGTGGCTTAGGACTGTTAAATTTTATATATATATATATATATATATATATATATATATATATATATATATATGTACTTTTTCTTGCGTTCATTGTCTGCAAGTCTTTTTGAAATATTTGGCTGGCAATGACTAACTTCTTTTCTTCTCTGGTTATGCCCCTTATTACCTCTTTAAAGACATTTTCCCTGGTTCTCTATGGTGAGATTCAAATGGACTCAAAGGAGAAATGCCAATATTTTTCAACAGAAAAATCAAGCATTCTTTGGTCTTCACATTCTTTCAGCCCAACGTTTTACTTTACTATACAGCTAACTCTATACAGGAATAACTTGGTAGCAATGCTCTGCAGGGACCTTCACCTTTGCTTTCATCTCTCTCACTTTACTGCTGAGGTTCACCTGAGTGTATGAAGCACTTGTAAGACTGAGGTAGGAGAAGGCGAATTGTGGGCTCATGATAATGCCCCATAGGACAGAATAAGGGAGAACAGCCCCAAGGAGTAAAATAAGAACTCTGAACAATTTATTTTTACATTAAATAAATAATGACAGTTGTTGATACAACAGTGATACAGAATTTTTAAGCAGCATAATTTGTTAAGAAAAGGCTTGACTATGGATTTAGTCATGAGCATTATAGAGAAGGACATTATACACTGAAGGGTGAGCATGAGCTTCTGAAGGGAGAGTCACCTGATACAATAGTTCTCATTTTAATGTAAATATTTACTACTTTCCAGAAATTATATTATTTAAAAATATTTAAATGTGTTATAAAAATTTTGAATATGCAAATTTTGAATTATACTTGGGTATTAAAATTGTTCTTTCAGGAGAAATGTAAGTAAGAATGTGAGACCCTTTCCCTAAATTGAAAATTTCAACCACTGCTCACAGTGGAAGCACACAGAGAGCAAGAATAACATGAACTGAACTGGATCTCATCACCAGAGATCATGGTTTGGTTGTTCTGGAGTGAGGCCTAGGGATATATATTTTTAAACTTAGCCATAAAAAAGAATGAACTGCTGTCATTGTGGCAATGTGAATGGAACTGGATGACATATTAAACAAAATAAGCCAGGCACCGGAAGATAAATACTGCATGTTCTTTCTCATTCTCAGAAGCTAAAAATGTTGATCTCATAGAAGACAATTGATAGTGGTCAGTTGATTCTGGAAGGATGGGGGTAGGATGGATAATAGAGACAAAAATGAAATTATATTGAAGGTATTAGATGTTGTATTCCATATCATAGTAGATACAGTCCTCTGTGATTTATGATCTACTTCAAAATAACTGGAAGAAACTGAAGATCTCAAGCACATAGAAATGATGTTTGTGATGGGAATGGTAATTTCTCTGACTTTATCATTATGCATTATATGCATATATTGAATTGTCATGCTTTATGCATTAGTATGTACAAATGTATTATTAATAACAAACAAATTATTTTATAAAGGTATCAAGTGAGCAGATATAACATCAGCTGCTCCAGACTCCTCTCACACTCTTGGTATCCCAGCATGCGGACATGTGACCCTCACCTCACTGGGTACAGGGTTCTTTTAGATCTACAAATGCATAAAAGGTGCCAGGGAGGGAAGTAGGCTTTATTAGAGAACACATGCTTCTTTCAAAAGAAGCAGCTCAGTTTTGATTACATCATGTCCTGGGCTTGTTGAAAAGTGTTGCAGTGATGACAAACAAGATGTGTCAAGAAAAATCCCAAATCCAGATTTTCAAAAATATTAAAACAGCTAATTTTTTTGAGGTGAGCTAAGCATACTGTCCTTTATAATGCAAGAGAGAGAGAGAGAGAGGGAGGGAGGGAGGGAGGGAGAAAGAGAGAGAGATAATTGGAGCACCAGGGCCTCCAGCCTCTGCAATTGAACTTCAGTTGTGTGCACTCCCTTGAGTGCATGTGTGACCTTGCACCCTTGCATCACATGTGCATCTGGCTTATGTGGGACCTGGAGAGTTGAACATGAGTCTTTAGGCTTCG
Organism: Jaculus jaculus; assembly: GCF_020740685.1. Classification (NCBI taxonomy): domain Eukaryota; kingdom Metazoa; phylum Chordata; class Mammalia; order Rodentia; family Dipodidae; genus Jaculus; species Jaculus jaculus. Next base: position 49,450,791 of record NC_059102.1, read on the forward strand.
TAGACAAGTGCTTTAACCTGTAAACCATCTCTCCAGCACTAAATTAGCTAATTCTTAAAGCATTTCCTAAAGCTTTATTTATGCTATTGTCTGTGTTTCATTGTTTTAACTTGTGCCACAGACCATATAGAACATAACTTTGATCATCCACAGACCCACTGTTTTATTATCATTGGAAGCACTACAAAATGTGTTGCTTGGTTGCAGTGGTTAGAGGCCCTGGTACGCCCATTCTCTCCCTCCCTCTCTATCTTTCTCTTCCTCTTTCTTTCTCTCCATGTCTATAATAAATAAATAAAAATAAAAACTTAAAAAAAAACAATATTGAAGAAAATCATGCTGTGAAATTCTTTAAGCTAGAAAAACTACCAGGAATAAAAGGAATCAAAACTTTGACTTTTATTGTTTGAAATAATAAATGATAAATATGTTGGCTTTAGGAAGACTATTTGTATCTTATTTTAGGTCTTGTTTCATCAGAATCTGCTATTATCTAGTTTATCACCATGAAAGTAAACTTTTATATGTTAATGTCTAACCTGGAATTTGAGTGGATAGTTATGGTCCATGCAATTTCTTTTCTTTTCTTTCTTTCTTTTTTTTTGGTCCAGGCTGGCCTGGAATTCACTGTGTAATCACAGGGTGGCCTCGAACTCATCGTGATCCACCTACCTCTGCCTCCAAAGAGCTGGGATTAAAGGCATGTGCCACCACACCCATCTAGGTCCATGCAATTTCTTATTCTGAGACATTTTAAAGAGCTATTTCTTAAAGTTTTGGGCTGTTTTCTTTTACTTTTATCATATTTTTATTAAACTCACTATATGTAAGTCACCTCACCTACACTGCTACAAATGACAACTCTTCTAGTTAGTTTGGCATATAAATCATAGTTCATGTAACTTCTATATCATACTTGTATAGAAGGCAGGCTGTTAAGGATCAGGTTGTTTATTTTATGTACAATGTACATATCTAGTTGTCAATCTTCTCGGGGCAGCTGATGGTGTATGGTTCACTGAAGCATCTGCTACATACAGTCAGCAAAGCTCAGCTAGGTGTTTAGAGACTCATTTACTTTACAAAGGCTTCTTAAAGCTCAGCAGACTTTGAAATTCCTTTGAAAGTCTGTTTGAAGAGGGGAATGGACAGCTCTCAAAAACTCATATGTTGCAATCATGGTGTACTTAAATATTTTCTGTCAGACAAAAATAGTGTCTGTCAATAATTTCCAAGAAATACTATTATTATTATTGGTTTTTCAAGGTAGGGTCAGTCTCACTCTACCTCAGGCTGACCTGGAATTCACTAAGTCTCGGGAGGCCTCAAACTCATAGCGATCCTTCAGCCTCTCGAGTGCTGGGATTAAAGGCATGCACCACCATGCACGGCTTCCAAGAAATATTGTTGTGTGACCAAATATGTAATAAATGACTTTCAAAGAATTTAGCTCAAAAGATTTTCCTAATCTTACCCCAGGAGATAAACTGTATGTTTGAATTTTAAGTTTAAAAAAAAGGAAAAATAAAAAGGAAACTCCTTTATACACAAGTATATTAGATTTAGACCATTCTTGAATTAAGAACAGAATTAATTTCTAAGCTGGAGAGATGGATCAACAGTTAAAGGTGCTTGCTTGCAAAGCCTAATGGCCTGGGTTTAATTCCCTATTACTCACATAAAGCCAGATGCACAAAGTGGCACATGAATCTGCAGTTTGTTTACAGTGGCAAAAGGCCCTGCCATGACTATTCTTTCTATATATCTCCCTCTTTCTGCTTGCAAATAAATACAAAAAGAAAATATAAAAAATACCTTCCATGACTTATTTTTATTTCTACTTCTAATTCATATAAATTTCATGTTTGATTGAATTGGACAGCTGGTTGTCTATTGTTGCTTAAACTACTTGTCTCACTTTGGAAAAGTTCTTGCTTCTCACAATCAACAAGAATGACATAATAATATATTTCTCTATCATCTACTTTCAAATAAAATGTTAAGTTTATAATAAAAACATCTGGATAATAAGACTGGCAAAGAAAACCTTGAAAAACAAACCAGTTATTATCTCATATGTTATAAACATTGGCATCGGAGGAGTGTTCATTATGCCAATTTTGTAACATTTCAAGGTACGTTAATAAAAAGTAGGATTTTTTTAAAATGACATTTGCAAAAGCTAGAAGGCTTCTATGAAATAATTCTATGGTGATCTAATTTAATAGAATGATAAAAGGTTGACAGCCAAAAAGCAGTGTTTCTCTAAGTGTGATCTGCTCATACATACAACTAAATGCTATGTTAGTAAACCTTCCCAAGGAATAAACACAATTTAAAATTCTCTGAGAACTGCATGACTTGAAGAAAAAAAAAAAAAAGAGAGAGCTGAAAATCTTTTGTCTGCATGCAATCTCTCTCTCTCTCTCTCTCTCTCTCTCTCTCTCTCTCTTTCTCTCTCTCTCCCCGTGTGTGTGTATGAAAATTTCTGGTACTTGTTAAAATTGCAGATGGGCAAGTAATAGTCCAGACCTATTGAATCCTCATCTCTGGGTTGCAGCCCCAGTGTCTACATCTTAATCTGTCTCTATGAACCTGATGCTGAAATATGAGATTTATATATGTAATTGAAATTTTTCTAGTGTCCAGAGTGTTTGAGGCTAGAGTGCAAATGTTTTCAATTATTTCAAGAAATGAGTATGTCGGTGGAAGAAGTAGGGTCGCTCTTCTCCCAGGCTTAGAGGCTCTGCAAGGCCCTCATGCTGATGGAGCAGCTGGGCCTCCCTAGGGTCCTCCTAACTCAACACCTGTGCCTCTTTCACAAGGCAATCCACATTCACTCCTGCCTTTGGTCTGCTTCCTCTGTTCATTGATGATAACTGTCATCAATTTTGCACTTATTAATTCCAGGCACCCAAACTATTATCTCTTTAGCATAATGCAGTCTTCATTGTGACCACAGCATCAGGCATTATTTTCACACTCAGTTTTACAGATGACATGATTGAAGAGTCTAGCAGGGAAGGACTACAGAAATAGACTTAACCTGCTCTTAACCCGTCTTTCTGAAATCTCTCTGCAAGGCTGCTCCTGTGCATGTATTTGCTACTGGCATTCTGGACAAGAGTGTGGAGAGCTCTGATTTCTTAAATCTCAGCATGGCTAATATGAAAGAGGGATGGCCTAGTTTTCTTTATTTACTTAGCCCTTACAAGCTTTTAAGCATGATTTTAATATCAAAGGGAGGATATTAAATCTCACTCAAGTGAATTAGGATGAACACTAATTCATAGACTAAAAAATACCTACTGTATAAATGAGAAGATATGCTATGTGTTATGCCTTTTGTTAAAAAATTATCATTAAAAAGATAAATGGTACCAAAGACAGGTAGTACATTGTTAAAACATTAACCTGAACTCGCCTACTCTCTCTCCAAATCAGCACCATCAAGGCTCCTCTTAATGAATTTTTCTCTGTCATGACATAAAGCTTTCCATGATTTTTATCTCTAAATTTTATCATTTAGAACCTAAATTACAATGATCTCATAAAAAACAAAACTTAAGAGCTCAGACTTTCAAGGTCTTAAATATCACAAAACTGAATTCATCATATTAATATTAATATTCAATATTAAATGATAAAGTGACACCAGAAGTTTGTCTTGCTTTCTCATAGCTCCCAAATGTAGAACTCTAATTATTATTTGAATTTTAAAATCTTTTAATAAGGAGGCATGTAGATCTTAGTATTCTTTGTGAGTGGATACACTTCTTTGAAATCACTAAAATCTGTGTGTAAATGTGGGCAGCTTTGTTATTACACCTCAGGGAACCTGCCTTCTGGTACTAGCTGCAGTGTCAATGACTTTACTCTTCTGAGCTGTCTTGCTTTCACAACTGAGCGTGTAATCTCTGATGGTTTTTTGTAGCCTAGGCATCTTTTGATTCTGGAATAATGTAGTAGTCATTGTGGCATCTGTGCGATAGACTAAAAACTGCTTTAGGAGGATGCTAGGCATGCTAAGGTACTGTAAGACGTACTAGGACTGTCAAAAGCTGAAAATAGCAGAGAAATGTCCACTTCTTGTCATTTTTCTTCTGCCATATTGTGTATGTATGTATGTATGTATGTATGTATGTATGTATGTATGTATGTGGTATATGTGTGAAAACACACACACGTGTGTGTGTGTGTGTGTACAGGTGCACATGTATGTGGGCATGTAGAAGGAGAGATTGATATCAGGTATCTTCCTCACTTGGTAGCCATTATTTTATTTTTATTAATTATGAACTTTACTCCATGAACAAATGTATGTTGGTCATAATCCTTTTATGGCCCCTTCTCCCAAACCATTTTCCAGTGAGGACCCTCCTCTGTGGGGTTTTAATATTAACCATGGGGTCATGAATTCATATCAGTCAGCAGGGGGCTATGCCTCAGAATATTCTTTCTCACCATGCGACTCTTACAATATTTCTGGCCTATTGTCTGCAATGTTCTCTGAGCTTTGTCAGGTGTGTTATAAGTAAACTTTGTGTTGAGTACTAAGCAACCTCTGGCACAACTCCTAAGGCCTAGGAGACATTACAAAGGAAGTGGTGATTTAAAAATAACTGCTGTTCTCACAGCTAACCTGACAACCAGCTTCAGGGAAAATGGTGATAGACACTGAGGATACTCAAAACTCATCTCTTTTTTTTGGCATATGCTTATGTGCAGAATATATGTGGAATGTGATGTTATGTGTGTATAGTATATGCAAATATGTGTGCATACATATGTTGGCCAGTGGAGAACATTGTGTGCGTGCTCTCTTTTTTATTTTATTTTTATTTTTTTTGTTTTTGCTCAACAACCTGTTTTCTTGTGTTGGAGACTCTCACCCAACCTAGAGCTGTTGTTTTTCTTGGGTTTGGTTTTCCTTTTTCTTATTTTTTGTCTATTATTATTAAGAATTTTAATAGAAGAAATACTGTAATTTGATCATATTTGTCATTATCCACTTTTGTTCCCCTTCTTCCCATCCCCATCCCACTGAGCACTTTCCTTCTTCCAGGTAGTCCCTCCTTGGTTTTGTGTTCTCAATCCTTTGGCCATCCTAAGTCTTCCATGTCAAAATACTGATAAGGTCATAATAGTGTAGGTTTTGGGGTACTGACAACTACTGTAAGGTCCTGGATGCACCAACTGTTTCATGTTGGGAGTGCAGCCCTCTTTCCCACCTGACCAAAAGTGAAAACAGCATTATTATAAAGGGCGTAATCATATAAATTTGGAAGGCTTTTTACTGGGCATAACATTTTCAGGTAGTCAAAGAATAGTAGGGGATATTTCTTTCCAAGCCTTAGGTCTTGATTCAGTTCTAAATAGGCATCAATTCTCTCCTATTGAGTGGGCCTTGATTTCAAGCAGAGGCTGGTTACCCTATGTGTCACTGTTGAACCTGTGGCCACATTTTGCCTGGCTGGTTGATTTTGCAGCTTGCAGGATATATTCCTTGGACAATATGTTGATAACTTTTTCCCCTTAGCAGCCAGCATAGCACTTTAGACAAAAAGGATTTCAGTATCAGTCTAAAAGCTTCATTCACTCATTTGTACAAGCATTTTCTTGTTAGGTATGAATTTTCTTACCATATTGGGTTTATGGACTACTGGTAAAAATGGATTTATTTAATAAGAAACATCAAGTCTGAAGAATTTTTAAAATTATTTTTATTTATTTATTTGAGAGTGACAGACAGGAAGAGAAAAAGGCAGAGAAAATGAATGGGTGTTCCAGGGCCTCCAGCCACTGTAAACGAACTCCAGATGCATGCACCCCCTGTGCATCTGGCTAACATGGGTTGTGGGGAGTCGAGCCTCGAACCGGGGTCCTCAGGCTTCACAGGCAAGTGCTTAACCATTAAGCCATCTTTCTAGCCCAAGTCTGAAGAATTTTTAAGTAACAAAAATAAAGGAGGCCTGGAGAGATGGCTTAGTGGTTAAACCCTTGACTGTGAAGCCTAAGGACCCAGGTTCGATGCTCGATTCCCCAGCACCTATGTAAGCCAGATGCACAAGGTGGTGCACACATCTGTAGTTCGTTTATAGTGGCTGGAGGCCCTGGCGCACCCATTCTCTCTCTCTGCCTCTTTCGCTCCCTGTCTGTCACTCTCAAGTAAATAAAAATAAATAAATAATTAATAATAATAAAAAAAAAGGTTTCATGGTTGTAGCTGCAAGAAGAGTTAACTCATGCTGACTGAGGGCTGGACCGGTAGAAGTCCTTCCAGGAGAAAGAGTCACTTATCAGAAGTCTGTAAAACAGGCCAATGAAAAGCCAAGCAAGATTTGAGGCAACTGTTTAAGGCAGAGAGAGTAGCTCCCTGCCCCCTCCCCAAATTCTTAAGGCAAAATGGAAATTATGTGTCACTTTTGAGAAACTTAGACTTGTGCAGCTGTCTAAAACCAAACTGAGAAATAGAGAATGGAACATCCAGTAGCGCATAAGTTGAACAGCTCTTGAGAGGATGGTGACATTATTTAAGGGCATCATCAGGTTCTAGAGAGTAATTTTAGTGATAATATCTAAATAAAGTGTGGCAAATGAAAGGAGAACATGATTTAAAATATAGTCTCAAGAACTATGGTTATTAAACATACATAGAAGGAGTAGTATAGAAATATACTGGAGTTAGAATCTGTCTGGGAGGGAGAGACACAGAGAGGAGAGACAGACACACAAGATGTGGAAATTGAGCCTTATCGCCCAAGGAAAGAATATATGGGGGAATAAATGTCTTCTGTGCACTATTCTTTTATTTTTAAAGTATAGTATTTATAATTTCATAATCTCAACTTCATAATAAGGTGTGCTGCTTTCTATAGCATTACTTCAACCCCACCCCCACAACATGGTATTGTGGATTGAGAATACTCAAATAATCCTTATATTATGGATTTTTTTTCTTAAGATGAAAAGAAACTAAAACAACAACAACAACAACTGTACGTGTCAATGAGGGAATGAAGCAATGTATACATGAATTTATTTAACAGAGGTAAGGAAGAAGTCACCATTGTAGAAGTAGGAGATAACAGAAAGCATATCGACGGTAAAGGAATGATGCAAATAAAGGTTGGTGTTGGGTTGGAGAGATGGCTCATTAGTTAAGGTGCTTTCCTGCAAAGACTTAACGACACGGGTTCAATTTCCCAGTACCAACAGAGAGCCAGATGCACAAAGTGGTACATGCATCTGAATTCTTTTGCAGTGGCTGGAGGCCTTGGTATGCCCATTCTCTCTCTCTCTCTCTCTCTCTCTCTCTCTCTTGTTCTTGCTTTCTGCCTCAGCTTACAATAAAAAGCAGTTTATGTTAAATGTAAGATGAAACATTTAATCCTGCTAATCTTGTAATAGCAGATAAGAATAAAATATTTTTTTAAAGACATAAGGAAACTTGCTGTATAATGTTTATACAGAATTCCAAATGTGTGTGACCTGAGTGGGAATAAGCTGGTAGCTTAGCACGTCATCATATTCTAAAACCTGGGCTATTAATTAAAATTATTTACTTTTCACTTATGTATTCACTACCTATCATGTTTTTTCAAAAAAGTTCAAAGCAGTCAAGGAGATCATATTTTAATGGCTAACATTATCCATGAATGTAAGGAATAAATAGTAAGCATGATGGTAACCTAATGAGTCAAAAATGAAAAGAGGTATTCATTTTATTAACTATGCACAAAAGCCTTGCCTTACTGACATTTAGAGCTCCAAAATATCATATTTGGCATTGAAATCTTAATGATCCTCATGGAGCAGTCATTTCTTTGAATGGTGTCATTTATAGCACAATTCTCAGTTTAGGAAATAAATGGAGGGGTGGGTAATGAGGCTTATGTGGTGGCAAATGAGTCAAAGTATGATTAATATTGAGTCTCTTTGATGTTCTTATTGCCTGCTTTTTGATTATCTGCAGTAAGTTAACATGAGAATCAAATCCCTTGAACAAGTTTCATGTATGGATTAGCCTGCCAGGTTGCTTGCAAGTGAATTTCGTAAATAATACAGGATTCTTCTCACTACAAAGATGGCCATCTAATCTGATTTAGTCCTCATTAACTCCTATTATATTTTGATAATTGAAGAGGTCTTTTAGACATTCAGATTGCTTTGAACTCATATAATCTCTATCCAGTAAGTGTTGCAGACTTTCCTATGTGATATGTAGGTTGCTATGTTAGTGTCCATGTGTAGCTCTTACAACATGGAGGAAGACAATATGTCTTATAGGCTTTCTTTTGCAAAATTCTATTGTCAAGCAAAGTTTAGTTGCAGTGCTCGCCTTAGGCTTAAAGAAATCTGAGGAGAGGGATGGAGAGATGAATTAGCAGTTAAGGTGCTTGTCTGCAAAGCCTAATGACCAGCGTTTGATTCCTTAATGCCCACATAAAGCCAGATGCACCAAGTGCTACATGCATCTGGAATTTATTTGCAATTGCTGGAGGAGGCCCTGGCATGCCAATTCTCCTATCTCTCACTGCTTGAAGATAAAAAAAATATATATATATGATGAAATTTTAGGAATAAATCCAGAGATAAGCAGTGATAATTATGCTAGATTAAAAGACAGTGTTCATTTTTAATAGATGGATGGTGTTAGAGCTAGGGAGACCAATTATATAAAGTGGCTGAATTACAAATTATAGGTGTGATAGGAATCAACAGAAACAGCCAATCATTCCCTTCTTTACACCTCCCTGACATACATGGCCCTCAGTATTTTTGTATGTTTCAGCTACTTCTAATCTTTTGTTTTATCCTCTTCCTTGACCTGGCCACTAGATAAATTTGGTCCCTGGGAACCTGTGAATTCTCCAAGTCTAAGCCAATTTAGGAAACAGCACCAATGTTTATTCATTCATTCCAGCAAGAAACCCATGACTGTCCGCATTCCTTTGTCCTCATATTCATTCTTCTGATCCTCTAACTTTTACTTGCAAAATATACCTCCAGCCTATTCATCCTTCCACCTGTTTCTACTATCACACTCTTAATCTAGACCCTAGCTTCTTTAGCCCTGGGCCATGACTCCATGTGAGGTTGTGTGAATGGATGTAGGGGTTGTGAAAAATTTAGCCACAGTAAAAGGATTCTGAATATACAGTGACTAAAAGCTAATTAAAAAGCAAACATGTCATGAACTCAAGGCGCTTCCAGTGGCACCTGCCCATGTTGTATTGTGTGAGTTTACTGCAGCCCCGAACACACGATCTGTGTGCTTTGCCCTGCACATGTTGTCATGCTATGGAATACCAGCAGACACTGCCTGACACTCCTTGGTTGTTACCTTCCAAACACTTTCCCTATTTTACAGATATTATTAGTGTTTAGTCCATGTTGTCATTTACTACTATGACCTACTGGCCTTTTAGCTCCAAGGAGGCGTGGGTCCTATTTCACTTATCCCTGGATACCCATGTGCCATGAGCACTCAGGTATGAGTGTAAGGCTAACTCATACACCTGGGCCAGCTATGGCGAACTGCTATGAGGGAAAAGACAAAAATTGTATTAAAAAAAGTGTAGCAAAACTAATTTCTATGATTTTTTTGTTGGGGCTAATAATTGGATGAGATAATATGTACTAAAGCAACTAAAAAAAAAAATAACCTCAAAATATGTTCTCTTAGTCATTGCTACCCTTGGATGTTTACAATCCACAAGGGAAGTGTGTTTCCACATTCCCTCTTCCTTGTCACATTCCTTCGTCTTGTGTCTTAATTATTCCAGAATGTGACCAAAAAAAGTAACAGCCATGGTAGTTTGAATGTTAGATTCTCTCCCCCACAATAAGCTCATGGGTTTGAACACTGGATCCCTAGCAAAGTGGTGCTGTTGTAGGAAAGCTGTGGAACCCTTTAGGAGGTAGAGCCTTGGGGAGGCAGGCCTGTGTGTGAGGAGGGGAGCAGGCCTTGCAGTTAGTCTGGTCTCGCTTAGTGCTCTCTCTCCCTCTCACTGCCTCCCATGGCTCTTTCCCTTACTCTTGTGAGATGTGATGCAGGCTTCCCACTCCAGCCTGCCACCGTGAAGCATCTGCCTCCCCTCTACCTGAAGCCGACAACAAGCTTCCTTACATGGCTTCTGGTCAGGTATTTTGTCCCAGCAACTGGAAAGTAATGGAGCTCAGAAAACTGTGACAGTACTGTTGACAGTGTTGTCTAACTGTCTCTGAACCTTTGTTTCTGTGTCAGTTTATTGACGAATACTGGCTATATGGGGTACAGAGTGACCTCATGATACATGCATAGGTTGTACATGATCCCCTGACATCACAATAATTACCACATCATCACCTCAGATACTCATCATTGCTTTGTTGTGAGAACATTTAACATCCTCAGTTTTAGCTCTTTTGAAATACATTATTATTAACTATACTGACCTTGCTGTGCAATAGATCACCTAGGATTATAAATAAAACTTATTTCCATAAATACACTTTTATGGCAGCAGCCCTACATCACTCTTTAAATCACTTTGTGGGCAAATATATTTGTATTATAAACTCACCAATCACAATTGCTGGTATTTACCTATAGTGGTTGATTCTGAACATAGCAGTATTTTAGTATAAAGAGAAAAAGTATTAACTGTTTATCACTGAAAGGGACATATTTTTTGAAGACAACATGGTCATGATATATAGTGAGTGACTTAAATGTATCATATCACACTTACTTATCTTCTTTTTATGCCTTCCTTTTTTTCCCTGTCCCTTCATTCTTCATCAATAGAAACTCAAGATAGATAATTAAAATGGTAGTGCATAAACCATTAAACTAAAATATTTTATATTTATTTATTTATCCATTTACTTGCAATGAGAGAGAGAGAAGAAGAGAGAGAGAAGAGAGAGGAAGACCTAGAGAATTCAGATCCTCTAGCCACTGCAAACAAACTCCAGAAACATGCGCCACTTTGTGCATATGGCTAATGCGGGTACTGGGGAATCAAACCTGGGTCCTTAGGCTTTACAGGCAAGCGCCTTAACTGCTAATACATCCTCTAGCAGTAAAATATTTTGATAATACTGTAAATCTACATATTAGAGTCTACTGGACTATACCTACATGGAACATATTTAATGTTCAGAATTAGAGTTAGACACCTATGACCTATATAAATGGTATAGATTATTATAAAATGCTGATTGTTTTAGAAACAGGAATTTTTTCCCAAGAATCTTAACCTATAAAAAAAATGAGAGCTTTCTTTTTATTTACTGCTCTACTGTGGAAGAAAACAAGGTTCTCCTGCATGCTAGGCAAGTGATCTGTCACCGAGCTACATTCTCAGGAGCTCCCTTTCATGTTTAACTCAAACACAAGCATTCATCTTGGTTAATGCTAAACTTTCACATACGTTGTTCCTTTTCTGTAGTTGTATATGGAGACCAGCTGAGTCAGCATGTGTAGGAAATGAGGGAAGTATATAAACAGACTAGGATCAGAAATGAGTTGAATTCCACTGCCAAACTCAAAAGCGGTTTCTGCCTCAAAGGTTACCTTTCTATAAAGACCACAAAACTTGCTCCAGTTTCTTTAATGTAGAGAATGAGCTAAAGCAGAAAGGAATGTCTCTGAATGAACTAACACAGACTTTTTTAAGCTATAGAATTATTGTCAAATGGGCCCAGTTGCCTGCTGCTACTGTTGTAGTGAATTTGTTTAGTCTTTTTCTAGGTGAGTTTGAATACTGAAATGGCTAATGAATGACAGAGAATGAGATAGAGACAGATAGAAACAAAGAAGCACACAGAGACAGAAAGAATATGAATGAATGAATATCCATTTAGTGCATGCACTAAAGGAAGGCTCGTACATATGTCTTCATGCTGGTAGTCATTGACCTGAGTTCTACTCTAATTTTGAACATGAACTCCCCAGGAATCTAACCTCTTTGTGCTGTCATTTTCTGACCTGTCAAGTAAGGATAATAGCCACATCTGTTCTACCTCCTGCACAGGTTTGGGTAATAATAGAATGAAATGTAAGATGTGGAACTGTTTTGAAAGCATGAAATAGTCTTCACAGATAAAGGTCATATTACTCAGGCATAACATTCTTTTGCAGAACTTGAGAGAAGTGAACAGAATATTTGCCTTTGGATTTTATAATTAAGATAATTTATTGAAATCGGACCATATAATTTAGTAGTTGGGGATGAAAAATAGAAGAGTTTAGGATAGACATGGTCTCAGAAGTCATATATATTAATCTTTAAAACTTTGCCCATCACTTCCTGGCCGTGTGTCGTTGAACAGTTGATATACCACTTTCAGTTCCACTGTAGGGAACATAAAGAACATAGTGACATGTCAGTGAGGTAAAGCTTTTCCTACTGTAGAACATACATATTAATAGTGGTAATACCACTATGATGAAGATTGATGATGTCAGTTTGGCTTCTTTTCCAATTTGTTGAACAAGCCAGGAAGCCATAGAACTTTGACAGCTAAGATTAAGAATTATACTTCTGGTTCTGGGCAGATGGTTCAGTGGTTAAGGCATTGCCTGCAACACCTAACAACCTGGGGGTTGATTCCCCAGTATCCACGTAAAGCCATATGAAAAAAATGGTGTGTGCATCTGGAGTCTGTTTGTAGTCACTAGAGGCCCTATAGCACCCATACTCTCTCTCTGTCTGTATCTCCCTGCTTACAAACAAAAAATTAAAGTACTAAAATTTTTAGAAAGATAATTTTATTCTTTTTAAAGCCTTCTCAATGTATGTGGCATCTCCCTTCAGGAAGACTCAGTGTGCCTAATGTATTAAACCCACTGCCAAATAATATTTGGAGTAAAAAGGTCAGAGTAGATGTTCTGTTTCCTCAGACAGGCAAAAATAATAGAACATGTCTCAATCTGGCTTCTTTTCTGAGTAATCTAGTCTTTTGTTGTTGTTGTTGTTATTTGTTTTTCGAGGTATGGTATCACTCTAGCCCAGGCTGACCTGGAATTCGCTATGGAGTCTCAGGGTGGCCTTGAACTCATGGCAATCCTCCTACCTCTTCCTCCCGAGTGCTGGGATTAAAGGTGTGCGCCACCATGCACAGCCTGGTCATCATTTTTAGCCAAAGAAAAGTCTACACATAGGGGCATGAGGCCTGCTAGCAGAGGGTCATCTGATTTTCAATTTGTTGATTCCAAACTCATTAAAAGGTATTTAAAAGAGAGTAAGTTTGAGAATTATCAAAATTCATTGAATTATCAGTTATCAAGTCAAGTGATGGAGTTATCAACATGACCATGTATACATATGGTGATTGTGTGAGCTATGTTGTTTTAATGGACATCTTGGCACCCAATAAGGTCTTGAGGTAGCCCAGGGTGGTGACTAGCTTAATGAATATTCATAGTGGGTGTTCACCTTATTGGGAACAAGTGAGATCTAAGAGGCTTCAGTAATTTATGCTTTGAAAGGTTAAAAAAATGGGGCTGTAGGGATTGCTCAGTAGGTAAACATGCTTGCTTACAAAGCCCAATAGCCTGAATGTGATTCCAAAGAACCCACACAAAGCCAGGTACACCAAGTGGCTCATCTGTCTGAAGTATTTTGTAGTGTCAGGAGGCCCTGATGCACCCATACTCACTCTGTTTCTCTGTCTTTCTCTCTCTCAAACAAGTGAATAAAATATATTTTTTTAAAATGCTACATACTGTTAAATTGCAACTAGGCATATAAACATATGCCACATTCTTTCTTTTCAATCATTGTTCAGTTTTGTGGTTTGCATATCTGAACTTCAGCAATGGAGTTCATTCTTAATTGATCAAGATATGGTGTACTTTTATTCTGGAATGTGGTGAATAGGATCTTATTCGTTCTTACATACAGTACTTCACAGGACTTCTGTGAAACCTCAGTTCTGCTTCTGTTATATAAGAGGGAGCTTCCGAGCAAGCATTTGAACTGAGTGCTTTTGGAGACTTCCCTGAGTACTTTGAATTATCTGTCGCCTGTGTCAAGTTCTGGAGGGCAGAATGACTTGTATAGTTGAATGGAAGAATTTTAATACCAAGTCTGGAAGTAGATAAGCACCTACAAGGGACAGTAATTTTCCTTTAATGAATATCAGCTTACATTATCTGTCAATAGCCAACTGGTGATTTTGAAATCAATTTATCTTTTGTTCTTAGTCAATGTAACTGAGGGAAAAATATTAATTAAAAGAGAAAATTCTAAATGAAATTTGAGCAGACTCATGCTTTACGACTAACCATCCTCCCATTTAATCAGTTATTTCTACAGTTATTTCCAGAAGTGTTTCACTGTAATTTCATGATTACGGTAATGGAACTAATTTTTAATTTTAATTTTATTTATTTATTTGTACAGGGGGAGAAAGAGAGAGTGGGCATACCAGTGCCTCCAACCACTGCAAACGAACTCTAGATACCTTGTACATATGGCTTACAAGGGTATTAAACTTGGGTCCTTTGGCTTTCCAGGAAAGTGACTTAACTGATAAGCCATCTCTCTAGCATCTTCCTTCTTTCTTTCTTTCTTTCTTTCTTTCTTTCTTTCTTTTTTTCTTTCTTTCTTTCTTTCTTTTTTTGAGGTATGTCTCACTCTAGTCCAGGCTGATCTGGAATTCACTGTGTAGTCTCAAGCTAGACTCCAATTCACGGAAATCCTCTATCCTACCTAAGAACTATGTTGCTGCCATGCATTTTGGCCTAATGATACCCATGCTTTGTCTTAAATACTGATCATAAGCATGAGGCTGCAAACATTGTGTATTTCCCCATGAGTATTCTTCCTGTAAGATTGTGATAGCACTAGAAGACTTGGTAGATATGAAAATACAGACTGAAAATTCTAAAAAAATGTTTTCAGTTTTGAGGAACTACCTGACTTGGCCAATAGTATTGGCTAATTAAACCTTAAACTTTATGTTTGAGAACTAATATCAATCAGCTCACACTTATGCCTCTAGAGTTCATTCAAGAAATTTGCTAGGCAATAGATAAGATTCACTGTTTTTGTATAATCTTAACAGTATGTTTGGATTCACTTACTTTCTTTGTAGATACTTAATCTAATATTTCACAGTAGGAGGATGGAGTTATCATACAATGACTCTTGGTCTTTGAAAGTGCTAGATAGCCCTATGAGGACTATATCTGGATGAAAAACTGAATTATCCATGAGGATGGGACTTCAGAGTTCCCAACTGCAGAAAATATATTGTAAGCCAGAATGATCTGGAAATCACTATTTACTGTTTTCCCAAATATATGAACTCACAGCTGACTATTTCATACTAAAGATATTGAGGTATTTTTTTTATTTAAAATGTTGGCTATAAAAGTTTTTTACTCCATTTTTTAATTGATTTAGTTGAGTTCCATGTTTAGCAACACATTAATGACTGTTACTCTTTGCTTTTTAATTTCCTGGAAGTCCTTTCCAAGCAGAGGAATTAGCTATCATTCCAAAGTTTCTAGGTAAGGCTGCATTTGGTGCAATCACCATTGCCTTTCATATGGTTGAGGAGTTTGTCTTTCCTAAAGATAACTGTAAAGGAAGATGAAGACTTAAAACCTTTGGATATGGCTTTTGAAGTTGTAGTGGAAACCTTACTTTAGCCTGTCATGGGAGAATTACCTGAGAGCCTGTGATTTGGGTTCTAAATAAATTATTTGTGTATAGACAGTAATGCTCAAGCAATTTAATTTAAATACTAATTATTAGCATAGCAATGTTTGTTCTTAGTGTTATTAATTGATAAAATTCATGACAAAAACCTCCACAAACTTACTAATGTTTTAAGTAAACAGGTAGGTGGCCATTAATCTTTTTGTCTGAAATGTTATCATCTGTAAAACTTACCCCTTCCTAGGAGCCTTTGCTGCATTCCTGTGGCCTTTGGAATAGAATTGAACTTCTTAAAAAATCTTTTATTTATTTATTTGCAAAGGGGAAGAAAGATAGAGAAAGACAGAAGGAGAAAGAAAAAAAGAGAGTGAGAAAATAGGTGCACCAGGGCATCTAGCCACTATAGATAAACTCAAGATGTGTGTGCCACTTGATGCATCTGGCTTTACATGGTACTGGGGAATTAAACCCAGGTCATGTGGCTTTCCAGGCAAGAATCTTAACCACTAAGCCATCTTTCCAGCCCCCAAACTGAAATTTTTCTTTGAGATAGTATCTTGCTGTCGCCCAGGCTAACATGGAATTCACTATGTAGTCTCAAGTTGGTCTTGAACTCACAGCAATCCTCTGACCTCTACCCCCAAAATGTGGGGATTAAAGGTATATACCATTCCACCTGGCTGAATATGGGTTGATATTTTGTTGTTGTTGCTCTAAAATTGAACTTAAAAAAATCTTCAAATCCCTACATGATCTGGTCTCTGTGTACTTTGGAGGTTTCATTCTCCCATCTTCATCTCTGGCTCACTGAGTGCTTCTGTCAAACCTCCTTTCTGAGCTTTGGAAGGATTCTACCCATCCCAGGCCATGGATCTCATGCTCTTGGTCCTGGTACTCAGGACACTGTTACCCACAGTCTATGATGGAGGAGACAGTAGCTGAATAGCATTTCCTACAGCCCTCAGGTCAACGAGGACCTTCTGGCCACTCTACCTGAGTCTGCCTTCCTTCTCCACTCTTATTTTAGAGCTTTTAAAAAAAAATATTAATTAGTTTTGTATTCAGCAAATACAGTCAGTTTGGTACCATTATTAGGCTCATACATGACCTACCACCTCCCCTTGGCCCCTCCTTGTTGAGGTAAATGGGTCATACATTGTGGAGTTAGCCTAAACTTATGGTTAGGATAAATGTCTCTGAATATCATGATCCAACATGTGGCTCTGACATTCTTTCTGGCCCCTCTTCTGCAAAATTTCCCTGAGCCATGTTGGATTCATTTTTGGTCTGCTTCAGTGATGAGGTATTGTGGCCTCTGGGTCTCTGGCTCTCTGATTTGTTAGGAGTTGATTTTTCTCTGTGTTGATCTCCTTCCCCTTTGTGCTGGTACCCAGTTCACCAGGAAAACAGCACCCTTGCTTGTTTCACCAATTTTTCTTAGTTTCAACTGGGGCTCTTTTGAGGTATGATGGGGTGGCTTTCTCCTTAGGATCTACATCTATCTGAAAAAGATAAGCAGATTCTCCAATGGAGAGTAGGTTAGCACCAGGACAAATAAGATATTCCTTACTTTTTAAATAGGGAGTTTAATAGGTGTTGGCCCTCTTGTAGCCCACGATTGATGGTAGCTTGATAATGGAGGGTGGGCTTATGTTTGGATATGGTTCTGACTTGTTTCCCAGCTCCAGCTATTGGGTCCTGAACCACTGAGGGGATCAGTTAGCCAAATCAAGAGCAGTTGGTTCCCCACCATGGCTGTGTGCCACTATTGCACTTGTGTGGGCATCACAACAGGTTATTTTCTGCTAAGTGGTTTAGACCATGATTTGCTTGGACAGATATTGGTCATTTTCCCCCAGTCATCCATGTAGCACCTTCTGGCACTAGACGCGCTGACTGTATGAGGACTGACTCTCTTCCATCTTCCAGCCATGCCATTCCATTTTACCTGTTGACCACATAAGGTGTCTTCATCAGTAGGGTCTTACCACTAACCTTTGGTGGATCATCAAGTACTCAGACAGAAACTTTCTTTTAGAAACCTTGTAGGCCTCTCTGATCAAAAGTTCCTTGTGGATGATAGCCCTAATCAGGTACTGGGAGTTACAGGTCAGTGACCACCAAGAAAAGGAAGAAAAAGATAACTAATATACAAGCATTAGAGAGGAGAGAGAGAGAGAGAGAGAGAGAGAGAGAGAGAGAGAGAGAGAGAGAGAGAGAGAGAGAGGGAGGGAGGGAGGGAGGGAGAGAAAAGCTATAGAATATTAAGGTTAGTCTTTATCATGCCCTCTCCAGTGTCTTGTGGTTCAGGTGTTCCCTCTAAGGGCCTGGTGAAGGTTCAGCCATTTGGTCTACCTTTTAGGAAGTAGAATTTTATGGTACCATTGCCGTCTGGGTCTAGATTTGTGTTTCTCACCCCTCTGTCGCCCTCTCCTCCCTCCTCACCCATCCTATTGTCTAGTCCACAAGATGCTTGCTAGGTATGTAAAGCATCTTGGGTAGATTCAGGTTAGGTGCTGTAGATAAGTGAGACTATGTGGTGTTTTTTTTTTGTTTTTTTTTCTATGATTGGGTAAGTTCACTGAGAATGATCTGTTCCAGGTTCAACCATTTTTCCTCAAATTTCATTGTGTCATTTTTTCTTACTGCTGTATAGAATTCCATTGTATAGATATGCCACATCTTAGTTATCCATTCTTCTAGTGATGGACATCTGGGTTGATTCCAGCTCTTCACTATTACAAACTGAGCAGCTACAAACATGGTTGAGCAAATCTCTCTGGCCTGTGGTTTGAAGGTTTTAGGGTAGATTCCCAGTAATGGAATAACTGGGTCTGTTGGTATCTCTATAGTCAGCTTTTTCAGGAGTCTCCATATTGCTTTCCAAAGTTGTTGTACCATCTCACATTCCCACCAACAGTTTTTTTTGTTTTTTGAGTGAGGGTTTCACTCTAGTCCAGGCTGACGTGGAATTCACTATGTAGTCTCAGGCTGGCCTTGAACTCATGGTGATCCTCCTACCTCTGCCTTCCAAGTGCTGTGATTAAAGGTGTGTGCCACCATGCCTGGCTATTTAAAGCCTTTAAAACTATGTTTTTATTTATTCATTTTCAAGGAGAGAGAGAGAGAGAGAGAGAGAGAGAGAGGGAAAGATAAAGAGAGCGAGAAGGAGAGAGAGAGAGAGACAGAGAGAATAGTCGCAACAGGGCCACTTTCTGTTGCAAACAAATTCCTGACATGTGCCACTTTGTGCATCTGTCTTCACGTGGGTACTGGGGAATTGAACTCCAGTCATTAGGCTTTGCAGGCAAGTGCCTTAATCTGATATGCCATCATGGCCAGTCCCATGCCTTCTTTGCTCCTTGAAATAGCATGACTGCCTCCTAGATATTGCCAGTCTGCTACATGGTGCCCACAGTGCAGCGTGACCTTTAGATCAAGAAAACTAAAGAACACATGTTTATTAATAGTAGATAATGCTGAATTCCTTGGCTGAGAAGTTGGTGTACATTTTCTTATACCTATCTAGAAATGCTAAGTTTTGCCTTAGATCATGTTGGAGGATAATTTTTCTCAATTTTTGGTTGTGTCATTCAGGAATGATTTTTTGCATTAAATAAATGGGTAAGTAGGTTTTCTAATTCACTTTGTTAAAACTGAAGGTTTAGTGTAACTATTGCTAATCCTAGAATTTAATTTTCTAGGGATATTATAGCACAAGATGAATATTTTAAGAATGAGAAAGATTATCTTTGTTTAGGCATTCATAAGTCACATTAATTCCTCGGGTATCCTGAAATAAACATGAACTATCATGTAAGATCTGTTCATGAAATTTGTGGAAACTTTGCAAGCAGGTTACTTTTTCTTAATTTAAAATTGGTCATGATTTGAGAGAACTTATACCATAGAATTTAACAAGGCTGAACCCCAGGGCTCCCAACAACCAGGGAAAGCCGGCATATCACCTCAACATTCTATATGCTTCAGAAGCTCACTGAAGAATGACCATAAAGCCAAGGGGACTAGCTCAAAAGAACCAAGTTCACATAGTGTCCCGCCTATTGGGATGTAAAAGTCATGCATGTGGCTGAGCGTGGTGTTGCACGCCTTTAATCCTAGCACTAGGGAGGCAGAGGTAGGAGGATCACCATGAGTTCCAGGCCACCCTGAGATTACAGAGTGAATTCCAGGTTGTCCTGAGCTAGAGTGAGAATCTACCTTGAAAAAACAAAAAACAAAAATATAAAACACAACAAAAAGTCACATTTGGGACACGGAAGAGAAAGTTCTTTCTTTTAACTTTTTAAAATTTACAGAGGAAGCTAAGGATTTTTAGATATTAAAAATCTGTGTTTTCTTCTTGTACTTATGCAATCTGGCTGAGGACAAACAAGTCTTCTTTAGCCCCGTGCTGGTAACACAGTTCAAACGACCTTATGTGCAAGTCTGTATCCTGGTGACAGTGAGTATCTCAGACTGTTTCATCAGAGGAACAAAAACAGTCAAAGCAGAGTCAGTTGCAGGCCCTGATTAATTATGGTCTTCAGTGTTGGCGCACGTACAGAGTCATGACAGAAGACCTGAGGGTCCTGGTTGTCATGAGAAAGGACTCACATGACAACTACATGAAGAGACAGGGCTTTGGATATTACTGACAAGGACATCTTTGAATTGCCTCACACAATGGCATAGGTTTCCCTATTGCTGTGATACCTGGGAAATATTATTTATGATGTTTTATTGGCAATGGATATTATTTTGGCAATGCCTACATGAAGAGGTCAATCGTAAATCTTAGATCCTCAGGTATTTACTTATTTATTTTTACAATGGTGGTAGTAAACCAATGACCTCTCATATTAGCCCTCCCACTGAATTTCATCCCAGCACAATCAATTGCTTTAAATTGACTCAGGCTTATATATGAAAGTCTTTGTTTCTTCAGACACCTGAGATTAAATGACTTTATCCAGGATAAAATTTGAGAAATAAGGGCATAAGTAGCACATGTTGTAAGGAATTATAGTAGAGCTAGCTCATTGTTTTACCTTTTCTGATGCTTTCATGACATAGGTTAATAGTACCGTTTATGAGAGGAGGGACATGACTTTCTTCAGTCACTTTTAGATGAAGTTAATTATGTTTTCTTGAAGAGAGCCGTATTTCTAATTTTGGCAAGCTTTTTAGGTTATAGACATTTAATACCATACTATAATATTTCCTGAAGGATAAGATACTATCTTGGCTTAATAGGCTAGGGTTATGGTTTATAAGATCTATTCTTTTAATATTAGAAACTATGCACCCTTTGGATGGACTCACCCACTGACCCAAATAAGATAGATGAAATTTTGTAAAGATAGAAAATATAATTTAACTAAAATGAGTTTCTTGGAGGTTAAAAAAAGTGTCTGATATTTGGAAAAATAATCATAGATCACAACATCTTATGATTTGCTATAAAGGTACCTCTATATTTCTGTGGTCAGGAAGAGGATGGTAGTCAAAGGAGTAAGCTTCTTAAAAATCATCAGTGGGGACCAGCTTTGCATCTTGTTTTGAATACTGAAGAGAAGCAACTTTGGGCCCCAAGACAAAGTTTTGGTACATGTAAATTTAAAAATATATGAGAAATTCAGAAATAATACAGCTAAAGAACTCTACCTCATTAATAGGGCTTTTAAAACAGATGAAATAAGAGATTGTTAATCCTTTTTCATCTATAAACTCTTCCAGAAGTGAAAATTCCTGCCAGTTGCATTTTCAATTTTTTTGTATTTTCTTTAATTTTTATTTTTACACTTTCCTACATGTACATAATGTATTTTTATCTTATCCCACTATAATTACTCTCTGTTATCATACTAAAATCTTTTTTATAATAAATCCCCATCCTACTTTCATACCTTTTTTTTTTAGTCAACAGGGTTGAGTTAGAGTTGCTTGCATGATTATGGACACAATTTTATTTACTAGAGAATGGACTATACCGCTGATGGACAAGAATCCCCTCCCTTGGCTGCCAATAGCTACTGAGGGAGGCGTGGAATCTTATGAATACTTCCCATACCCATGGTTAAATATTGATGAAATATTTCCTTGTGCAGGTAATCACAGTTGCTCTCATTTTATGAGTGTATAATGGGTATGAGCTATCCTGAAGATAACATTGTACAGCCCTCCATCCCATCCTTCTTCGCTTGCATTCTTTCTGCCCTCTCTTGTGCAATGTTCCCTGAGCCATGGAGACAATGGCATAGATATCCTGTTTAGGGCTAGGCACACAGTAGTCAGTAATTCTTAGCCATTTTGCTAGTCATATGTGGTGGTTTGAATATGATATGTAGATGTATGTCCGCATAAACTTGGGTGCCTTATTAAAATAGAGGTCACAACTCCGACCCCTAGCAAGCAGATTTCTGTTATGGGAAGGAGGGGATGTGTCACTGGGGACAGATTTGATTCCAGCCCAAAGGTGTGGAGAGAACAGCTTGAGCTCTCGTGGTTCTTTTTTTTTGCTTCTGATTGCTTGTGGTAATGCTGGCTGTTGATGTTTGCTATCTGCTTGGATCTGTAAAAGGAAGCCAGCTTCTTTTGCCTTTGGTGGAACCTGCCCTAGACACTTAAAATAAATCCCTTCCTTCCATAACTGTGTCTGGTGAGATGTTCATTCAAAGTCTGCATTAACCTCGCCATTGTAGTAAGAAACTTCTGTGACGAAAGCTTCAAGCAGAACTAATCTATGAGAACAAACATAAATATTTAGAAGACAGTTTGACAAGCTGTCCAGTTAGCATAACCACATAGTAGGTTCTCCTCTAGATCGTTAGGCATCTTTATCCACAGGCTTTTGTCTAGGTTTATGGTAATAGGCATGAATTTCCTTCTGCAAAGCAGGCCTCAGATCAAATCAGAAAGCAGTTGGTTACTCCTATAGCATTCATGCCACTATGGCACCAGTGGGCACGTCATTTCTGGCAAGTTGGAGAGGACTGTTGATGACTTATTCTCCCCCAACAGCTTTCATAGCACATTCGAGCACCAAGAAAACTAGCCAGCCAGGAGGAAGCTTCTAGCTGAGTTCCAGCTTTGTTTCCCTAAGTCCTGCAACCAACGCTTGTAGCTTCTTAGACATTTCGAATTACTATCTAGTTTTGGTGGGCAATGGAATCAGCAGTGGCAATATTGTTTGAAGTGCTGTAGCCTCGCTGACCAGTAACTCACTGGAAAGTATCTCATTCCTAGCACTGGGATTTTGATTACTAACCTGTGGTTTCAAGCTTCACTTACCAAAACCCAGGGACCTTGCTTTCAAGAATTGTAAGCATGTGATCTATATGGAAGATAACCTACTGAAGAGTAGTAGCCAGTATGTCCATAATAGTTGGCCATTATTAATTTAATGGACAGTAGATTATATTTAATTTTTATCAGTATTTCTCATGACTTACTTTTAAAATGAAAGTTTTTGAAAAACTAAAAAGCATGTACATCCTAAACTTTATCAATATGGAAAACTTTATAGATAGGGAAAAATAGAAAGAAACAATATGATTCTGTTTCCAAAGGCAAGAAAAGTCAAAACTTTGTTTAATCCTTTTGATATTACGTGAAGTCATGGTTAGATAATATACTACAGTCCTTGTATATTACTGCTGTTGCAATCAATGCTACTACCAAATTTATCATCCAGCATTAACTTAGAGTAATTTCATTCTGTCACTAGTCTTCACATATGAATCTGTTATGTTTTTTCAAATAGCATTTTACAAATACTGACACAGAAATTTAGAAAAGTAAGGAAGTTTTATAAGTGACAGTACTAAGTGGGTAGAGGTTACTCAAATCTATATTTTAAATATTATATATATATATATATATATATATATATATATATATATATGTAATATACTTTAAAACAATTCTATATCCTACAGTGATTATATTATATAATATTATAATATATATATTATATATAATTATTGTGATTAAGTGATTATATAATATAATATTATAATTTTCCTATACCTATGCATAAACTTTTTGTCATAATTTTATTATAGTGTAACAGTCCACTGTAGTTTTCTTTTGCACAATAACTTATTTTCAATTATTTTTCACCTTATGTGTGTCTTTTTATTAATTAAACCCAAGGTGTTAAGAATCAGTATATGAAGACAGGCCAGTTTAGATTCTGTCTGGATGGAAAATACCCAAAGTAGAGGAGATGTCTAATGTTCACTCTATAGACAGTACTGTAGGGCAAATCCCTAAGAGCCATTTGCTGAGTCTTTGTGAATAAAAGCCAGCTTATATTCATGCTTTCAAATGTTAAATTTTTCCATATAAAATTCCAAATGTTTCACTTCATCTGTGTTTTGCTAAGGACTTGGCTTTCCTCATACCTAGTTTCTCACCTCTCTGGTGTTATTATGACAAAATAATTCTTAGTGTATCTTCCTCATGGATTTATGCATCTTTGTTAAGTGATTTGGAGTTTCTTAGCTCAATGAATAAATTTAGCACTATTCTCTTAAGAGATACTTCCCTGTTGATCATTGAATTCCCAACTACAGAATCTATGCATATATGTTCTCCAAGCATGTGTATTTAATCCCAAACCTAAATCATGTGGGATTTCAAGTATCTTGTTTGACAAAGCTTTATCTATCTGGTTACTTCAGATTAAGGTAGTTCAAGTAATAGTATTCTCTAAAGAAACATGAGATTCAGAAGAAAAACAATGTCAGATTTCTGCCAGTTGTTTCAACCAGCTAATTAGAAATCCATTTCTTACAAAATTTTTCTAGAAAATTTCTTGAGCTCCTGTAGTATATGATTGGCATTGTAGTAGAAGTTGGATGTACTCATGAGAGCAAATTAAAATGATCTCTGCTTATTCAGAATATAAAATCTTGCAGAAGAAGCATATGAAAGTAAGTAACCAAATTGTGTTTTTTCTATAATTATGTTTGATAAAATACAGTATAAAAATACACAATATTTTTATAATAACTTGAGAGTAAAAATATTTTCTTGCATGTGAATTTTATCTACATTTTAAAATATATTTTTAAAATTTATTTTATTTATCTTAGAGAGAGAGATACAGAAATAGGCAGGCAGAGATAAAGAGAATGGATGTGCCAGGGCCTCCAGCCACTGCAAACAGACTCCAGATGTATGTACCCCCTGTGTATCTAGCTTACATGGGTCCTGGGGAGTTG
The DNA here is from genome assembly GCF_020740685.1 of Jaculus jaculus. Classification (NCBI taxonomy): domain Eukaryota; kingdom Metazoa; phylum Chordata; class Mammalia; order Rodentia; family Dipodidae; genus Jaculus; species Jaculus jaculus. The sequence continues at coordinate 49,475,680 of NC_059102.1, forward strand.
AACCTGGGTCCTTTGACTTTGTAGGCCAGCACCTTAACCACTAAGCCATTTCTCCAGCCCTTATCTGCATTTTAGTATTTTATTTACTTATTTGCAAGGAGAGAGAGCAAGTGAGCATGAGTGGGCATAGGAGCACCAGGGCCTTAAGCCACTGCAAACTAATTTGTGCATCTTTTTTACATGGATACTGGGAAATTGAACTTGGGTCATTAGGCTTTGTAGGCAAGAGCCTTAACTGCTGAACCACCTCTCCAGTGCTTATCTATGTTTTTAAATAAAATAATAAGCTTCAACTTAAAATGTTTCTCTGCTGATGTCTTCCCTCACAATCTTGTGGATCAAATAATTCTAAAATAAAATGAAGTTGTATGATTGTTAGCCACTTATCCATTAAATGGTAGGGACCTTACAGGAGAATTTTTCTGTTCTATTTCTGTTGCTGTGGGCCTATTTTGTTCTCATGTCTTTCAGAAAGTTACTGGATTCCTAACAAGAAATTTCATTTGTTGTGTGCCAGAGCATTTCACGGCTCTGTTAAACATCAGAAACTATGAAAGAGCTTGTCAGACATGTCCATAACCCTTCCCTCTCTTGCCTTAGGTCCAAGGATCTTATAAAGGAGGCCATTCTTGACAATGACTTCATGAAGAACTTGGAGCTGTCACAGATCCAGGAGATTGTGGATTGTATGTACCCGGTGGAATATGGCAAAGACAGTTGCATCATCAAAGAGGGAGATGTGGGCTCACTGGTGTATGTCATGGAAGGTATGGTTCCTAACCCTGTGCCTCTGCCTTTCAAATGTCTCCTTTCTATCACATCCTCAATGTTTTTACATGGCACATTTCCAATTTTCCTTCTGTCATTGAGAAACAATTTCAAAAGAGCTAAAACACAACCTAGACACGATGGTTGATTAATTATATGAAGTTTTCGTGATTAGAATATTAATATCCTAACCCAGTCATTTTTCAGACATGGGTAACAATAGTGATGTGATGAAAAAAAAATGTTTATTACACTGGCTAATAGAATTCAAACGCTGAGCATGTTTTAGTTCCTGTGCTAATGGAAGCTCAAGAAATTGGAAATGTTTTAGGTCAGACAACCAGTGCCTTTGTCTTTACTCATAACTTTTAATACCTGACTAGCATTATGTTACAATGCTTCCATAAAAAGACACTGTTTTCTTTCAATGACTTACCTGTGTATGACAGAGGCCAGGCCATAAGGTTGAATGGCATCTTAGCTGCCAAATTATAAGAGTGAAAGCTTGTTTCATAAATCTGGGACATTGAAGTTTCTTTACAAAAACAACTTAGACATACATTATGCAGATATATGTTATGCCTAGGTGAATTTTAATAATGGTTATTTCTAACTTGCAAATCTATTGGCATGCTTCCCCTTTATGAGAAACAAAGCAGCTTGAGGTAATAACTGAGCCATCTCAGAAGACTGTGTCTTCAGAAGTGCCTGTGCTATATTTGGTACAAAAAAAAAACCACAGTTGGTTTTTTAGTTATGTTTAATGTTCTATTCAAAGCTCATGTCAAATTAGTAGTTCATTAGGTGATAAAGGACAAATCACCAAATAAATTTAAAAAAAAAAAGAAAAAAGGAAGAACAAAAAAACACAAACCAAAACCCACAACAAAACAAAGCAAAACAAAAAAGCAAAAGGAAAGAAAGAAAAGAAAACAACAAAAAAGTATAATCCCTCAGAGGAGATACAGTGCTGTTTGGAGACATTATTCACTGTCAAAATTAGAAGTATATTCAGAGGGCTACCAGGTTGCAGTAAGGCCAGGGTTGGTGCTAAATCAGGTACTTGCCCAACACAAATTATTTCCTGATCCGCAATATTACTAGTGTCAGCGTTGATAATGTCCACTTTCTCTCTGCTTTACACAATTGTTAGAAATTACATGGGACAATAATTAATATTTAGTGTACCATTTAATACAATACAAAGCAATGATGTCTTATTGCTTCTGTGAAATACCTGATACAATGCAAGAAAAGTTAAATATGTGTTTTTCATTCATCTTTTAATTTTTCTTTGTGTATTTTGGATAAATATTATGTATTGAGATTTAGAATAATAACTTTATTCATTTTTTCCCATATAGTTTTCATCTTTTGACTCAAATTTATAAAGCTTTTCCCCAGGCCAAAAGGGCATTTCAGCTAGGATTTCTTCTGGTAAAAGTAAAACATAAATAAATAAATATACAAAAATATAAATAATGTACACTTGACAGAGAATTGTAAGGAAAGGACAAACTTGTAGGACCTGTTAAATGTAGATAGTAACAGGAAAGTCAAGAAAAATTGAAAGAAATATGTAGAGGCAAGTGTAACTCCTGGAGTAGATTCAACAATTTAGGAATTGTTGCAATTAGATACGATGCTTAATGTATCAACGGCTTCATATGGCTTGATTTTTCAGATCTGTTGATGGTTTTCTATTTAAGGCATAGCTATTGTATAAAGCTAGTTGTACCTGAATTGTTTTCAAATGGTGGTGGTGCACGCCTTTAATCCCAGCACTCGGGAGGCAGAGATAGGAAGATCGCCATGAGTCCGAGGCCACCCTGAGACTACACAGTGAATTCCAGGTCAGCCTAAGCTAGAGTGAGACCCTACCTTGAAAAAACAAACAAACAAACAAACAAAAATACAGTTTAATAAATTAACCTTATAAATTAAAAAAAAAGCACTGCAGGTGTAATCTCATCCTTTTCAAGAACTGACTGTAACTTTGATAACTGTATTGTTTATTGACTATTTGGAACAGCACAAAGCATTATTTTCCTAAACACTTTCCTGATATAGAATTTATTTAATTTTCAAAGCAATCATGGTAAGTAAAGTACAACATTTATCATCTGCTGTGAGAGAATAGGAGACTGAGACTCAATGAGGTTATATAATTTGCCTATGTCTCCCCAGTGGGTCATGTAGAGTTAGGATTTATACCCAGGCAGGCTGGATTCAGGCTATAAACTTAACTATGAGGGAATGTCATGGCTTTCCAGAGAAAGAGCACAAGCGTACATGTTGTGTGTATGTGTGTGTGTGTGTGTGTGTGTGTGTGTGTGTGTGTAGAAAGAGTTTTCTTTCAGAATGGAATCACATAATTATGGAGCATATCCAAAATTCTAAAGGTGAGGCCAGGAGGTGAGGGAATCATGGAAAAGTTGATATAACAGCTGAGTACAAAGGCTGTCCACAGCAGAGTCCTCACTTCTGAGCTGAGAGGCAGCCTCTTCCTATCTAGGCTGCTAGCTTCGTTATTGGAGAATAATCAGCTTAACTGAAAGTCTACTGCTTTAAATATAATTATCATCAAAAAGATACCTTTATAGAAACTTCTGGAATAATGTTGCGACACATATGTGGTACCCTAGGCTAGCCAAGATGACACTTAAATTAAGCACCACAAGTCCCATTGGTCAACTTGGCATCTGTACACACCTTGTTAAACCACACTTGATCTGGCAGCTACTCAATGCAATTGAAAATGCATAAATTATTTCTCAAGAAAAAGATGCAAAGCCCTTGTGTGATTTTCACTTATCTTGTTGATTTCTTGTAACTTAAATACTGTGATGTAAAGTTAACAATACTTAAATCCTGTGATAAGAACCTGTAAGAGACAAAAAAGAAAACAAGTGTCTTTTTTTTTTTAAATTATTTATTTATTTATTTGAGAGCGACAGACACAGAGAGAAAGACAGATAGAGGGAGAGAGAGAATGGGCGCGCCAGGGCTTCCAGCCTCTGCAAATGAACTCCAGATGCGTGTGCCCCCTTGTGCATCTGGCTAACATGGGACCTGGGGAACCGAGCCTCGAACTGGGCTCCTTAGGCTTCACAGGCAAGTGCCTAACCGCTAAGCCATCTCTCCAGCCCAAGTGTCTTTTTTTAATATACAAATGGATATGAATATATTCATAACAAAACACAGAAGAAATAATTAGACTATATTGTTTCTTTTGGTAAAAGTGATTAGACTAATTTATCCCATCATTTCCAGCTAATGTTAGTAAGTTTTATTTACCTTCTTTTACTTGCTAGATTAATAGTGTGTCATCTTAATTGTCCATTAAGTACCTTGTTTTAATTACCTTTTTAAAACAAGATTTTAAAACTGTATCAATATTCAGTGTCACACATTTCAACATGAGGCTGTTGATTGCTTTTAAACTCAACAGAATGACCATAATCTTGTAAACTGATGCCAGTCTTTCCCCAAAGAGTAATTCTAACCAGCTCCATCAAACTATGTTGGATCTTGTGCTATTTATTATTATGTCAAATGATTTAGAGTTACAAACCTTATCATTTAAATTTTTACAAGTATTAATTGAGGAAATGTTTTATTGTGTGATTAGCTTTTTTAATCAGCATATTCAATCTTCTCTAAGTTTAGACAGCAAAGTTCTTTTCATCTGTGAAGATAAATATGTATGAAGAGTCTTGCACAACAGTGGTTGAACTGGCTCTAGCTAAAGGATCTGTCGCAAGTTTGCTTACTACAAGGACATTCAACCAAACAACAAAAGAGTTTACTAAGAAAATCAGCTTAGTTTTCTTAGTTTTTTTTCAATTTCTCTCTAGTGAAATGAACAGTTCTTTATAAAATATTTGTGTAACATGTGTTTTAAGTAATTTTTTAAGCCTGGGTAATGTCTCAAGTGTGTCTTGGACACTGTGTGCTAGAGTTTCTCCTGGTCTTAACAAAGAAGTCATATGGTACACTTCACTAACTAGAATGATAGGGAAGGACTTTGTAGGATAACATGCTTTTTCAAGAAAAACAACCTAGGTTCCTGTTCCTATAGATACTTAAAATCATGTGTTAGAAGTTTCAATTTCTAGGAATTTTTTTGTTTGTTTTTCAAAGTAAGGTATTATTAGCCCAGGCTGACCTGGAATTCACTTTATAGCCCCAGGCTGGCCTCAAACTAATTGGGATTCTTCTACTTCAGCCTTCCAAGTGCTGGGATTAGAGGTGTGTATAACCATACCTGGCCAATTTCCAATTTTGGTAACAGTAGTTAGAAATTAGCTTCCTCAGGCAGTAGTGTAACCTAAATTAAAAAGTTGCTTAAGACTTCTTTATCATTTTAGTTTTCAATATATCAGTGACTTGCCACACATTTGAATGTAGTTTATTTTCTTAAACATATAGACATTGGAGTTATTTGAAACATAGTATCTGTTATTGCTCACTTTCTTCTTTTATTTTGATCATAAAGATAAAATTTATTCTACCTTCATTCAAAATAAAACAAATTCTGTTTAATGATTTAGAAATGGCAAAGTTTCATTCTATGGGAATCTAATTTAATATTCAAGTACTGAAAATCTCCATAATTCTTAAAATGATTGACTTGCTTAGAGATAATAGTTTTGCCCCACTTCATGATCTTTCATCATGGAAGTAATTTCCATTTTATTTTTAATGGAAAGTCTGCTTAGCATTTTTAAAAATATTTTTATTTTTTAATTTACAATCAGAAAGAGATAGGGAGAAGTGAGATAGGCAGAGAATGGGTGAACCAGAGCCTCCTGCCACTACAAATGAACTCCAGACACATGTTAGGCTTTGCAGGTAAGTACCTTAACCACTGAGCAATCTCTCTAGCCCTGTTTAATGTTTTTGACAATTGCTCACATTATGTTCAATATTTTTAATAAAAGTACCATCTCTTAACTATGATATGTGTGTTATTGACGTGGAAATTTAATAGAGAGGAAGACTGATGGCAACACATTAGATGACTTGGACAAAGTCAGTCTATTAGGACATTGAAATGTGAAGCTTAACCATGGAGATCCATACCTAGGTACTCTGCTGTGCCAAGAACAGAATAGAAATACTACAGATAGAAATTTATTATGAATATCCCAATTTGGGGATTCCATAAAATAGGCACAGTATCAATTATAGGATAAAAAATGATTTGATTGTAACAAAAAAAATCTTGCAAAACTGGAGTAGTAATAGTTTAAAATCAAAATGTCCAGCACGTTTCTCATAAGTTCTACTGAAGTTCTGGCTTCTTGGCATGCCTGAAGCAGTGAGCTGCTTACAGAACTCTACAAATTATCTGGGATCCATTTCTCAAATCTTCATAGTTTCTTTTGGCCTTATTGAAGGAACGATTGTGATTTATCTTAATTTTGGTTTACCTTTGTGTAGATATTGTTATATATTAAACTCTTTTGTACCTTGCAGGACATTTTTTTCTTTTGATAGTCAATAGCATTGATTTTATTTCTCACAGTTCTCCCTCCACCACCCCCAAGGGACATTTTTTTATTTTTATTTTTTAAAATATATTTTTTGTTCATTTTTATTTATTTATTTGATAGTGACAGAGAGAGAGAGAGAGAATGGGTGCACCAGGGCCTCCAGCCACTGCAGAGGAACTCCAGGTGCGTGCGCCCCCTTGTGCATCTGGCTAATGTGGGTCCTGGGGAATCGAACCTCGAACCGAACCAGGGTCCTTAGGCTTCACAGGCAAGTGCTTAACTGCTAAGCCATCTCTCCAGCCCCCCATGGGTCATTTTTAATATATTACTTCAATGATTGAATTTTGTGTGTGTGTTTGAATGTGTGTGTGTGTGTGTGTGTGTGTGTGTGTGTGTATGTATGAGAGAGAGAGAGAGAGAGAGAGAGAGAGAGAGAGAGAGAGAGAGAGAGGGAAAGAGAGAGAGAGAGAGGGATTGAGAATGCATTAGTACTCCAGGGCCTCCAGTTACTGCAATAGATCTCAAAACATGTGGGATCTGAAAAGTCAAATATGGGCCCTCAGATTTCATAGGCAAGCCCCTTAACAGCTAAGCCATCTCTCCAGCCCCTAGTATTTTAATTTTTTTATAATACTTTATGTCTTAGCTAAAAGTATCTGATCCTCTTTGTTAGTTGTAAACTTTCCTTGGAGATGGAATCATAACAATTTTAACCCAGTCATTTTTTTTATTACAGACATTCTTAGAAATCCAAAAAAAAACAATTCCTTCAATTTATGACACAAAAGATTATTTCAGTGGGTCTTTTATATGCTAGCACACCAGCTCTCCAGGAGTGACCTCATGTTACATTCTGATGCTTCCATTAGCTGTGAGTTCATTGGTGCAAGGTCTGCATAATATGAGCATGGTCATGGTACTTATTATTCATTGTGGACATGAATCATGCTAACCACCATCCACAGAAAACAAACGGTTCACACTGCCAGTTCTGTTACCCTCCAAAAACTTTATTCTCTTTATGTAATTAAATGATGCAGTGAATACTGACATACAAAGAGGGATTTTACACAAAAATGAGCACTAATCATTGGCCACTCTGTCAGTGAGCATTCAGATATTGCCGGAGAAAATGAGGAAAGTGAATGCATTTCCATATGAAATAGTTCTCTAGTAAATTTAATAGAAGAAACAGACTATTTTATTCTCCAATATCAGGTGTGGTCTTTTGGCCTTAGGTGTTTTGATGTTAGTCTATAAGCTGTTTTAAGAGCACTTGAATATGAATGCATTTAGTTATTATCACAGTTCCTTTAGAGGAATAGACTTCTAATATTTATGCTAGAGACAAAGCATATGTAATACTTATGTAAAAATCAACCAAAACACGGAATGCACTTATAAAAGGTTACAAACAAAGAGAAACCTGAGGTGATAAGTATGCATTTTAATGTGCATTTCAGTTATGAATGTGATGTCAAAGACAGAGAACTGTGATATCTATCCAGCATATAGAGTTTTGTGTTCATTTGGGGTACCAATTCCCAAAGAGACTTTTAAACATACTGGATAATGTTCAGGAAGCACAGCATATTCTTAAAAGAATTGATATTTCCTGTATGGATGGAAGCCTTATGAGGAAAGGATAACTGTTTTCCGATGCTGAAAGCAGTATCATATCAAATGGATTTCATGTGAATCTAGATGAAAGAAATGCTATTATAAGGATGTCTAAACTGAGTCAGATGGAGAATCTATAATCTATTGCACAGGTGAGTCAAGCAGTCATATATGATAGATAGCAGGAACCAGTCTTTGGAGGCGCCATACATTCCCTACGTTGCCCCTGCACCATCCACTCATCTCTACCCCTTACACAATGCCAGGTTGGAGTTGGAAGTCGGTGAACTAACATTCTCCAAGTTAGCTTACAAGAACCCATACCTTGAGAGATTTCCTCTTAGCTTCCTCACCCCTCCTCCTTCTACATGTGTAGTGTTGATGATTATAAACTTGATATTAATCTAATCATCCTAAATATGTTCTCTGACCACCTGATTTTTTTTTTTTTTGCCAAGAAGGTTTTTCCTTGTATACATGTTATGTTTCATGTATTTAGCCTCTTAGCTACTGAAGATATTTGAGTTGATTATAGATGTTTTTGTCATTCCAAATGACACATGTATACAGTTAAGCATGAATCTTTATAAACACTTTGGGTACTTTCTGTAATAAAAATATCTAGAAATAAATTCCTAGATCATATGAAATATGAGTCATCCAGCTTATTAAATAGTATAAAAACCTTTCCAAATATTTTATTTTAAAATATTTTTATTTACTTATTGCACGTGTGTGTGTGTGTGTGTGTGTGTGTGTGTGTGTGTCAGAGGCTCTTGTCATTAGAAACAAATTCCAGCTACCTCACCTTTTTTTAGATTGATTAGAAATAAGATTTATTAAGAAAAAATTGAGATAACCTTACTGGTCCTGAAAAATAAGCCTTCAACTCTCTCTGTATATATACATACATACATATATATATATATATATATATATATGTATGATATAGAAGTCATTCCTTCCTTCAATAATTTATTATGTATATTTTTCTCACTTCAAAGAAGTCCCCCCCCCCAAAATGTTGGTATAAAACAGTGTATGATGTTGAATGAATGTACCACTTTTTGTATATGATTTTTCATGGGCACTAGGGAATTGAAACCAGCTCAGCTGGCTTCATAGGCAGGCACCTTAAACCTCTGAGCTATCACCCCCATCATCTTCAGACTGTTTTATATGTTTATATCTGATTATAATTTATGCTAAAGTTTCAAGGTTGTTCCTTGTATCGGCAACAATTTATATTGGCTGACATGTTATCCATTTGATTGATATGAAGCTAAATAGAGCATTCTCAAAGGAAGAAATACGAATGGCATATAAGCATCTAAAAAGTGTTCTAAATCACTAGTCATCAGGGAAATGCAGATTAAAACTACATTGAGATTCCATCTCACTCCTGTCAGATTGGCTACCATCATGAAAACAAATGATCATAAATGTTGGCAGGGATGTGGAAAAACAGGAACCCTTCTACACTGCTGGTGGGAATGCAATCTGGTCCAGCCATTGTGGAAATCAGTGTGGAGGTTCCTAAAACAGCTAAAGATTGATCTACCATCTGACCCAGCTATAGCACTCCTAGGCATATATCCTAAGGACTCATCTCATTTCCTTAGAAGTACATGCTCAACCATGTTTATTGCTGCTCAATTTATAATAGCTGGGAAATGGAACCAGCCTAGATGTCCCTCAACTGATGAGTGAATAATGAAGATGTGGTACATTTATACAATGGAGTTCTACTCAGCAGTAAAGAAAAATGAAGTTATGAAATTTGCAGAAAAATGGATGGATCTGGAAAGGATTATACTAAGTGAGGTTACCTAGGCCCAGAAAGCCAAGGGCCACATGTTGTCCCTCATATGTGGATCCTAGCTACAGATGATTGGGCTTCTGTGTGAGAAGGAAAATACTTAGTAGCAGAGGCCAGTAAGTTAAAAAGGAGATATGAAAGGAAGGAAGGAGGGTACTTAATAGGTAATATGTAAGTACAATGATTGAGATGGGGAGGTAATATGATGGAGAATGGAATTTCAAAGGGGAAAGTGTGGGGGGGAGGGAGGGTATTACCATGGGATATTTTTTATAATCATGGAAAATGTTAATAAAAATTGTGAAAAGAAAAAAAACAAAGAAAGGGTGAACAGTGTGACTTTTCTTAGTTTGAAAGTTGCTATGCTTATATTTTTGAGATGACAGTTGGAAAGCTAACACTTTTTTTTTTTTTTTTTTTACAAAGAAGTCAGTGTGATATTGGTAAGGCAGGACCTGAGTGATACATTTTAAGTACAGATATTTTTTCTCTTACTGTCACTTTAATAGTTGTGGATTTTATTTCTATTCTATTCTATTCTATTCTATTCTATTCTATTCTATTCTATTCTATTCTATTCTACTCATTGTGCTCAAATGTCAGACTCTGTAATCTTCATTCTGAAAGAATGTCCAACTTGAAAGTTTAAAGTTATATCTTGGGGTTGAGAAAAGTTAAGTAAAAAAGGTAGCCTGGTTGAAAAAGAAAGAATGCAGACTAACAACTTGTGGGTACTCATGGAATAATACACTGATTTTGTGCTAATGAGATCAAATTCAGTTCAGACATCATCACATAAACATTTCTGAATAGTTTGCAAACTAAATATGTAACAGTATCCTACAATTGGTGTGGATCTATTTTAAAAACATACAGATGTGTTTCCTCAGGGACTATAGCACAACTTCCAGTGATTGTTGTGAGAGACTAGATAGTCCAATGCTTTTAGTATTCACTTCTTTAATGAGAAATACTTAACTAGTTTGTCATGGTTTGGGCACAACCCATGATAACAGCCCCCTTAGGCCCTCATTAAAGAGCCTATCAGAATAGGTGCATCAATGTGTTATTGGAAATCTCCAGTGGCACTGTATCTGAGAAATGCAGTCTATAATTACACATACTTTCTTGAATTTGATTTGCATGGATTTGGAAGGCTGCAGTGTGAATCTGATCTTTATATTTACATCTTTCCATAAGCTCCTTTCTGATAAATGAAAATATTTTTGTCCTAAAACTCTGTTAATAGTTCACAGAGATTTACAGTTATTGTAGTCAACTTAAAAAATGTTAAAGCCAATTCTCTGAGAATTCTCAATTCATGCATGTTTACTATATTAAGGAATTATTAGAGTATATTTATATTACTGATTTATTTAGTTCCATTTTTCATGCCTAATCTGATTGACATTGTTGAGGTTGATTGTTTTGTGCATCATAAAAAGTGCTTACAGTTATTTATAAGAACATAAGAGAGTAAATTCTACTAAAACCCAGCCAAATACATTCTGTTTACTATTTCCTCTCTTGGATAACTTCACAAGAACAATGGATTTCCTCAGTACAATTTTCACCATTAAAGTCAATTAGGTCACTCTGTTTATGTTTAGTAGTCAAAACATATTGACAAAAAGCATCTAGTGGAGGTGCCCACACTCTTATTAAAGACAATTTTGCATTTCACAAATACATAAAGATGTAATTACACAGGGAAACTAAAACTTTCTACCAAACCATAAGTGTTAGTCAATGTGTTTACATTTCTGTTAAAAAATTAATTGCTGAGGAGATGGCTCAAAAGTTAAAAGCACTTGCATGAAAAAACCTGCCAACAGGAGTCTGATCCCCCAGGACCCATGTGAAAAGCCAGACACAAAGGCTGGGGAGATAGCTCAGTGGTTAAAAGTGCTTCCTGGCAAGCCTGTCACTCAAGTTCAAATCCATTCTAGAATTCAGGTGGTATGGAACTGGAAATCTGCTCTGGAGTATGTTTCTTCCTATTGAATGCTAGTAAGCCCCTGTGCTCTCCTTCATCTTACATGGTGTGTTTCTACCAAGAAGACAAGCTAAGGATGCTCATTTGAATGAGTACCACATATTAAAAAATTCCTCAACAATTGACAATGTCAAAGAAAGTAGGAAATGAACTTCTTTTGCAATATGCCTTCTTTATTGAATTAACTTAGTAATTCATTTGAGTATTCATGCCTACATTCAAGAAATATAGGATTGAAGTCGTTCAAGGTGACTCCCTGGCAGCAGATATTAAATATAGAAAATTTAACAAGGTATATATTTTTTTGACAGTTGAAGGGTAAAAAAAAAACAAAACATATGGAAGTAAGTGGCATACTTTCAGATGGTGATAAAAACTGAGAATAAATGATATCCAACAAGGTAAAGAACTGCGATTCCGTAGTTTATGTGGTGTGGAAGCACATCCCTGCAAAGGGAAGATTTGAATTAAAACCGGAATGAGAAGCAGCTAGGTAAACTAAAGTGTGGATAGAAGATTCTTTGTGAAGAAAACTGCAAATAGAAAGAATGTAAGGCTTGAGAAACCTTCCCATGTTAGAAAACAATAGTTAAGGTTGATACAGTGGTAGAGGCAAGGTCACACATTGGGTCTTTTCTTTTGCTTTTTCTGAGAAATTTAGACAGCATTGGAGGAATTTAGCTAGAGACGGCACACAGTTTGTTTTATATTTTATGAGTATAAAACTGGGTTACACTAACAATCATCAACTGGTAAAAATGAATTAAATTGTGGAGGGTGGGGGTCAGGGGTGCCAGCTGGAAGGAGATAGTAGTAATTCAAACAAAATATAATGGTTGCTTGGAGAAATGCAGTAGATGGGAGATGATGGAAATCATGTTATAATTTGGCAGTTCAAGGATTAGATACGAGTGTGAGAAAAAGATATTAAGAGTGACATATGTTTTATGTAAATAAGTGAGTGTATGGTGGTATTGTTTTCTGAGGTGGGAAAAAATACTTTGCAGGTTCAGATGGCTAAATCAGATTTGCTTTGACAGTGGGAAGTAGGCACCTTGTTGAAGATGTTAAAGAGGTTAGTTAGTGCATGTGCCTGTAAACTCAGTAAAGAGGTCAGGGTGGGGCAGTTAGGTGTTCTGTTGACTGAACTCAGCAGAGGGGACACTCATGGAAGTAGTTCTTTTAATTAAATTAGTTGTTTCACAGGCATCTGACCATTTGAGTGAGTTTCCATATTTTTATAGGTTTCATAATTATAGATATTCATAATTTTAAAAAATGCTTTTCTGTGAGAAATCTTGGTATTGAACTGAAAATTCCTCCCTAGGTTAGGAAAACTAACAATTTTAAAGCAGCAGTTCTCAAAGTATGGCCTGGCGCCTTTGGGGTGAGCACTCTAACATAGTATTTGTATAAGAACAACACTGGCATGTTGTTTCTCTTCTTCTGTGTCATTCTCTCATGAGTGTACACTGGAATGTTCTAGAGGCTATGCGGACTGTGTTATTGCAGCTGACTAACTGCAGAAGCAGGGAAGACAAAGTATGAAGTCAAAAACATCAATAAGATTTCCCAAAAGCATACAACAATTATGTGTTTCTTACTACCTTTAAAAAAAAGTGCTTAGGTTTCAACTTTACTGAATTGTTTAATGTATAATAAATTTACTATTTTAAAATGTTTGTATATTTGAAATCTCAGTTTTATTGTCTAGTACCATAAATATCAATGTGACAATCCATATAAGCAAAGGGTTTAGAGATTTTCAGTAACTTTTGAAACATATTTTATTTATTTATGAGAGAGAGAGGAAGAGAATGGGCATGTCAGGGCCTCCAGCCACTGTAAAAGAACTCCAGACGCATGTGCCTCCTTGTGCATCTGGCTTACATGGGTCTTAGAGAATTGAACTGGGGTCCTTTGGCTTTGTAGGCAAATGCCTTAGCCGCTAAGCCATCTGTCCATCCCCAATTTTCAGTAATTTTTAACGCATAAAGCATTAAGCCATGTCATTTGAAGACCAATATGACTAGTTAGATGTTTCAGAAAGCAGACTATCATTAGCTAAGGGTCTGACTAATCAGATATTGGTGCCCCTCCCTTAAATTATACACAAGTAGGACCATGGAGAAAATAAATGCCTCTCAAATAAAGGCTTGGTAAATTAGAAGCAGAAAACATTCTGTGATGTTTGGCATTTAATTTTAGGGAAAATAGACAATTCAGAAGGTACAAACATATCAAATAGCTTTTACTGGAGTGCTTATTATTGTGTTAATCCCATTTCATTTCACAGTTAGAAAGTATCCTTCACTCATTTGGTGGGTTCTGTTTCATACTTCCTAAACTTTAAGATTTAGGAATTGAATCATGTTCCCCAGTGATTATCCTGAATTAGTATGGCAGTACCTAAATTTTTTTTTTTTTAAATTGACTTTGCTTGTACTTCAAAGGAGAAAAGGAACAAAATATATTTTGAACCTAATTGTTTTATCATTATGCATTTTACTTGGAGGCAATGGTTTTGTCTTATACTTACTACTTACTTTAAAACCCTATTAGATATGACATTTCATCTTTTTAATGCTTAGTATAATATCTCATTCAAATACCATAAATGATTACAAATGAAATAAGAAATTTCATTCTTTCACACATGGCACCAGTGTGGTTTCACTCTGAGGATATATGTAATCCTAAATTGTCAGCTATTGATTGGCTGTCTCTTTTAAGATTCTCATTGCTATATAAATGCTTGAAAGGTCTATTGTTTCTTGTGCTGGATTTTGCAAAGAGCTTTTTCTTTGGCTAGTACATTTGCTCATTAAAAATATTTTATTTATTTATTTGAGAAAGAGTAAAATACATATAGAAGCAGATGAGAGAGAGAGAGAGAGAGAGAGAGAGAGAGAGAGAGAGAGAGAGAGAGAGAGATTGGTGTACCAGGGTCTCCAGCCACTGCAAAATAGCTCCAGATATAAGTGCCACCTTGTGCCTCTGGCTTCTGTGGGTCCTGGAGAATCAAACCTTGGTCCTTTGGCTTTGTAGGCAAGTGTCTGAAGTGCTAGGCCATCTCTTAAGCCCATATTTGCTTGCTTTAGGTATTTTACTACTATGGTGCTAAAAGTTTTCATTTAAAAGTTTTAAAAAAGACTATTTCCAAACAAATATTTTACTGCTTTCATTTGTTGTTCTTGGAAAGACAGCTTTTCCTTTCTTCTTGCAAAGATTGCTGTTATGATATAAGACACATCGAGAGATAGAAGGCATGCTACAACTGTGAATACCTATAACATTATATTGTGATGGAAAATTAATTTCAAGATGCTTTAAATGCAAGCTATATTGTTTCTACTATAGCACATTTTGTCCCCTGTGCTCAGAGAGCACGCCCTTTGTTAGATGTAACTAAATGGCTGAGCTCAGTTTCTGTCACTGTATGTTTTATCCTATAAGCTATGGCCATGTGGTTTTAGATGACTTTTAGAGAAATGACCACACAACTAAAAGCTATAAATCCTGGGCTTTTAATCCAGATCCATGCATTAAACAGCTGTGTAACCAGATTGAAATGATTGAAATAATCCTTTCTGTGCTTATTTCATTTACCAACATTGTGGATGGCACTTTCCTTTTCTCTGCAAAAACTCTGCACAAATCTGGAGTTATTCCAGGATCTGTTGATCACAAACTCCATTATGTCTTTCAGTCTATCACTAGAAAGTGTCCTGTGTGACCCTACTTTGACTTCATGACTTCATGGCTTCCTGCTTGACTTTCCCAGTGTATCACCAGCAAAGTGTTCCTACACCTAGGTTTATTCTATTTTTTTATGTACTGTCCACATGATTATGAGCAAGATATTTTAAAAATTATGTTCATATATACCATTCCCTGCTTAATATCTTCCAGTGTTCCCCTGTGGTTGAGAATCAAGCTTCTCAGGATAGAACACTACAGTGAAATGAGGCAAGCTGAGTTTGGGAATTTGCATACTTAAATTCTGATTCATGCGGCTGGTTATATAACCTGTGGGAAATGCTTTAGCCACTTCTGTCCATCATCTCCTCTCTTGTAAGTCTGTGGAGTCAGGTGTCTGGCCTATGTGAGTAGACATAACTTGCTGATCTGCCTCACTTCCACTCAGTTCCCCTGAACCACTCCCCTGCTGTAGCTCAGTTTCCTGTGTGTTCACTGTGCCTGTGATTCTACACATGTTTTTCTCTGCTTGGATTACATATTTCCAGACACCACTGTTTTTTAGAGTCAATCAACTAAACATAAGACATCTCTTTTTACCTCTTTGTAGGGCTGCCTTCTCTTATCTGAAGTTTCTGATGCTTACTGTGTCCTGTATAAGAATATTGGCTAGACTGATTTGTTCATTTCATTCATCAGACTTACTCAGTAGTATTAAATTTGTGCGCGTTGTTTGCTAGACAGAGTGTGACAGCATAGACAAAAGAATACAGAATTGTATCCATGTAGCAATGGAGGAGATTCATAATGCAGAAATGTATGTGTAACAAATATCATGAGCACCAATACAAAGGGATCAAGAACCACATGCAGGATGCAGATAGGTTTGCTATGCTTTATGGAGTAGTCATGAAAAACACCTCTGTAAGTTGAGCAGAGATAAATGAGTTCTTCATGGGGCCAAACATTTTAGGCAGAGAGGATGAAACTGTGCTATTCAAAAGAACAGTATGGAAGTCAGAATGATTGGAGAGCAGTGAGTGATCATGAGGCACAGATAAGGGTATAGGTTAACAAATCAGTGTTATAGTGGAGCCCTGAGGGGATGTTTGGTCATGCTAATGTCTTATTATTATTTTTAAGAGTTAGTACTAGAATCCATAGGAGGTTTTCCACATAATAGCAATGTGCTATAAGTCATGACCAATAAGGATCTTTCATGCAGATATAGAAATAAACTCTCTAGCACCAGAGAGGGAAACAGAGACATTTGTTAGAAATCTGTAGAAGTAGAGTTAGATCTTAATTTGGATAAAGGTAGTAGAAAAGTAAAGATGCTGAAAATAGCCCAATTTGGAAACTCAGCTAGTTGTTTTTTCTGGTACATTGGACTTGTGAAGGTATGTGCAAGAAAGTGAAGAGTGAAGAATGACTCCATGTTTTTGTCTTAAAAAATTGAAATAATAAAATAGTTTTATACAGAAATGGTGAAGTTTCATGAACAAAAAGGCTATTAGACAATATTTAGCATATAATAATTGTTACTTATTTGTTTGTATTATTAAGTCACTGTTTTTATAGCAGAGAGTCCACCAAACAAGAGAGCTCAAGTACAACATAGGCTTATTCTTGTTTAAGCAGTGTCCTCAAAGTGAGTGGTGAGCAGGCCCACCTCGTATGGAAGTTCAGGCATCCAGATTTCTTGTTATTCTGCTTCTGCATTACCAGGTTTTGCCATTGTGCACGTGTTTGGATATAGATCACTACCTGGTTGATTTTCTATCCTGCTGGAGTAGGTAAAAGGAGAGGACAGAGCAAACAACTTGTACTCCACGCTTCACGCCTTACTTATGCTCATCTTTTTGTCTGATGCTTGGCTATGCAAAGCCTAGCAAAAATGATCTTTACAAAGGCCCAGTGAAAATGCATTTGTACAATGTTCTCACCAACATGAAGGAGAGACTGAATCCTAGGGAAAATGATTCCATATTTGTCTGTGTTTTATAAGCAATTTAACATCAGAATTGCCATGGTTTCTATAATTTCATATGTAGCCTATTGCCAATGTTCACCTTGTGTAAGATTCTTTAATTATATGCAGTGAAAATTATTTTATACTTGATAGCACATTATTTCCTGTTGTCACCTGATTTAATTTTATAGCTTATTTCCATATTTCAAATTATTTTAATGTATCTTTATCACTGATGCTGAAAAAAATATAACATGTCAATCACCTGTAAGTCAGTGCCTAACATTCATTCCTTACTCAGGATGAGCAAGTCATGATGAGTTTTTACTTATGTTTCTTCAGAGTATTTATGTCACACATTGGCTTCCAAGTAACAATTCCAGCAATCACCACCAGTGATAAAAGAATGAATCACTTCCATACAATAAAATTGCATCACCTATTCCAAGCTGTGCAATTCTCAAATTTCATGTAAGCTTTCCTTGAGCCAAATGCTATTACTATTTTCTTAGTATTACTACTTAGTTTAAAAGTTAGAAGAGGGGTTGGGGAGATTGCCTAGTGGTTAAGGCCCTTGCCTGCAGAGCCAAAGGACCTTGGTTTGATTCCCCAGGACCTATGTAAGCCAGACGCACAGGGTGATGCATGCATCTGAAGTTTGTTTGCAGCAGCTGGAGGCCCTGGCACATCCATTCTCTCTTCTCTCTCTCAATCTCTCTCTCTCTTTCTCTTTCTTTCTCCTCTCTTTCAAATAAATAAATATGTTTTTAAAAAGTTGGAAAAGATCTATTTCAATTTTCATTAAAATATAATTAAACAACATTTTTAAAGGATTTTGTTTATTTATTTGAGAGACAAGTGAGGGGAGAGAGAGAGAGAGAGAGAGAGGGAAAATGAGTGCAACTGGGTCTCTAGCCACTGGGAATGAGCAACAGACATGCTCCACTTTGTGTATCTTCCTTTCCATGGGTACTGGGGAATCAAACCTGGGTCCTTAGGCTTTGCAGGCAAGTGCCTTAACTGATAAGCCATCTCTCCAGCCCTTAAACAACATTTTGAAACTATGATTTTAGAATAAATGACTAACATTAATTTAATAAGAAAACAAACTTTTAAAGCAATAAAGTACTATAATAATCAGGAATATAATAATATAATCAGGAAACTGATAGATACACACAGAATTTATACACTGCATGGAAAATTTGAGTTTCTGCTACAATGCGAAGTAAGAATATTTCCTAGTTTTGCCATATTAAGATATTTTAAAAATTGGTCCTATATTTTTCTGTGACCAATTTATTCTATCATTCTATTTATGTATCAACTTTATTTTCTTCTTTTCCCTTTCTCTCTCTCTCTTTCTCTTTCACTCTGCTTTCTGCATGTTTATTTTATTAGGTCATCCTGTTCTTGGAAAGTCACTCATTCTCTAAGTATACTCAATAAAAATGTTTAAATGTTTGTGCATTTGTTTGTTAAATCTTGGTATCCATAGCCACACACCAAACATATATTCTTCACTTATTAATACAGTTTTGCTCAAAGGTTGAAAGAAGATATGGATAGTTAAAAATTTTTAAAGTCTATCCTCTGAGCCAATGGGCAGAAACCTTGTCGGTATCCCTTAGTGCTTATCTCTGAGTTAGCACATAAGTAGATATTTCATTGATTTAAAAAGAGATTTTCTGACTGAATGGTAAATATAGTTTCTGGCACAAAAAATTGATAGCTCATTTGAAGGATTAAATACCAAAACCTGTACTTATGCAAAAAAGAGGGAAAAAGCCACGTGTGGTGGTGCACACCTTTAATCCCAGCACTCAGGAGTCAGAGGTAGGAGGATTGCCATGTGTTCAAGGCCACCCTGAGACTACGTAGTGAATTTCAGGTCAGCCGGGGATAGAGAGAAACCCTACCTTGAAAAAAAAAAAAAAAGGAAAAAGCTATCAGACAATATAAAACACACATACACATTCTCACACACACACTCACACACCACATACACAGAAACAAATCTGTATCCAATTTATGCCAAATCTCCAGTTATCCTCTTATAGACATTTTTTGATGTGATGTTGTGTATGTGTGTAATACAGACATGCATGTGCCTGCACAGACCTCTCCATATACAGAGGCCAGTGAAGAACATTAGGTGTTGTCTATAAATTTTCCACTTTCTTTCCATCAGACTGTGTCTGACTGAAGCTGGAGCTCAATGCTTTTCAGATCATCTGGCTGACCAGTGAGCATGAGTGTTCCCCTTACTCTGTCCTCCACAGTTTTGGTACTGCAGGTGTGCAAACCATGCACAGCGTTTTACATGGATACTGGGCTCAAACTCAGGTCTTCACAGGTGTGTATCACTTACCCACTGAGAAGCCTCTTCACCCCCCTTACAGACAATTGTAATTGATAATAAACCATATAGTTTCTGAAACACTTTTGAAAAGCACTTCTTATCTAGTTAATTCTAAAAATCATTTCTCCATTTTCCCTCTAGAATGAAACTTTTATTCATTTAATTAAAAATTCTCCTACATTTAGACATCTAAGCTTTCCAAAACCTCTGTTGAGACTTAACAATCCAAAGCTTTAAAAATTATTTGTTTGATCTAACACATTATCATATTGAATGTGCAAAATTTCTATTAAAATTTTTAGCCTTGCAGTTGATCAATATGTGTATAAATTTTTAACTTTAAAAAAAATGGTGGTATTGGAGAGCTTCAGAGAGCTAAATTTGAGTTTCTCATTATTATGGAAACATAACCCATCCTGCTCAAAGATACCTCGTTGAGTTAAACTTTGCCCTAAGGAAATCAAAGAAAATTAGAAAAAAAAGTTAGACGGTTTGGCTTTCAATATCTTACAATATTTGCCTGTAACTAACAGGAAACCTAGCTTAACAAATTCTTATCATGCATGGTGAATGTGGTTTTCCATCATGTCAAAGTTATTCCTTACTAAAAATGTCTAGCCACATAACAAAAGTGCTACATTGAAAATACCTTACCAAATGAACAAATCTTTCCTGAGGCATGATTAGAGGAACTATGTAAAATCAGGTACATGTCCTTAAATATTTAAGAACTTAGATTCATAACACCTTTTGCTATAGTGAATGGCTTTCCTACGCTGAAAGTGCTGCAACTTAAAATTTTTCTAAATTAAATTATTCTTATATAAAAATGGAAATTTAGTAATCACATTTTGTTCATTTACCTTGTTCTCAAGGTCAAGAGAAAAGAGCTGTCCTGTCTGGATGCTTTTGATTTTCAAAGAAGGTAAAGTTTACTAGTCAATGAAAGTCAAGTGTTCTCACTAGAGAAAAGTGTGTAAAGGAAATAATTACTAGCTTGTTTATACACTCCATGATATATACATATCATGTTGTGTACTATATATATGTCATTTGAATTTTTTTCAAATAAATAAATAAATAATAACCAGGGAAAGGGAAGGAGAGAGACAAAGAGAGAGACAGTCAGACATAGTACCCTTGTTTGTTTCGCCAATTTTCCTTAGTTTCAGTCGGGCCCCTTTTGAGGTATGATGGGGCAGCTCTCTCCTTAGGATCTGCATCTATCTGAAAAAGAGAAGCAGAGAGAGAGGTTTAATGAATGAATGCACCAGGACATTTTGCCACTGTGAATAAACTACAAATTCATGTCCCACTTCATGCATCTGGCTTTATGTGGATAGTGAGGAATTGAACTCAGGCCAGCAGATGTGGCAAGCAAGTACCTTTAACTACTTAACTGGGATTAGCTATTTTCAAACAACCAGAATGTGCCCTGGGTAGGTTATTAAACCTTTATAAATCCATCTTGAAATTCTTATTAAAAATTTTTGAAGGTTTCCTCAGAGTGTATTCATAAAGACAGGGTGATACAATCATGAGTTTTAAATATTTAGTACAAGACCATTTTAATGAAAATATTCTGAAAAAATATACTAATTAATTTTAGTCTAGAAATTTCAAATATTCAACTTTTTCTTCATCTAAGCATTGCATGTAATCAAAGGTTTCTTTCCATCAATCTGAAGAAGTGATAACTTGAAATTGAAACTGATAAATGTTTAATTATTGGCTCTGGGAGGGATGGGAAGGAGAGATAGGAAGTGAGAGATAATTGACAGAAGCTATTCTTATATTTCAGTTTTTGCAAATTCCCATGCTGTGACTTTTTCCATCATTCTGAATTTCTATCTATGAACATGCTATGTGTATACAGAGTTGTTAATTTGCTTAGCTAACCATGGCCCAATACTGAGTATGAATATGAACATAAAGAAATATACCATCATATGTATAATATCAGACTTGGTATATGAATTTAACACATTCTGTTTTATTATTCATATGATATATTTCACATCAGACGGCTCACTGATTATATTTACATTGTGAAAATCATTCAATTTTAGAATTTCAGTCCCTTCACTTTGCCTTGGAATTTGAAACTGACTCAGAACCAATATTTGCCCATCTTCAGAGCGGCACTTTGTCCCTGAGCTCCAACAAGGTTTCAGGGCAGCCTGCTTGGACTCACATGTGTGACGATTTTACTTATACATTGTATTTTTTCTTTTCCTGAAACAAAAGGAGTTGTTTACTTGTGCTAGATTTAAGTTATAATCAGCTATTTTTATTACTTTATCACTTAGATTTTAGAGAAAGTGTGTTTTATAGAACAGACAATCTGTATAATGAAAAAACAGCAAGATATAGATAAAGTACTAAGTTGGAATCAAGTTATGTTTCTTCAGCCATACTCAGCATGATACCATAGGGGGTATTATCACAGTAAACTCAATTCATACAGTTATTGTAGATTTAAGTCTTTTGACTGATATCTTTCATTTGTGTGTATGTTCCTACCAAAAAATATATAAGTTCTTTTTTGTTTTCATATATATGTTTATTTCTTATATATTTATAGCACTTTATAAATATTCAAAAGTAGTGTGTGTGTGTGTGTGTGTGTGTGTGTGTGTGTGTGTGTGTGTGTGCAGTTAGGGCTTTTAATATAATAGTTGTAACTTATTTCCATCAAAAAGAACTTTATATTTTCAATGTGTTTCAACCAGAAGTTTATCAAAATATTTTTTGTAGTATTCATTCAAATGTGGTATCTTCCTTCCAGAAGGTAAAATCCATAAAACTTCATTCAAATTCTTTCCCATCGTTTATGGCCAAGTTTGATATCATTTCCTCCGTCCAACTACTGAAATTCTTTTCTGACAGCAATGCTTCTATAGTCTCACTATACTCTAGTTTTTGGTTCTTAGTGTGCTGATTAGGACCACTTGTTCTTAAAAGTGATTTCATGATTTCTGCACATGCTAGAATTGGAAGTTTAATATTTTATTCCCATAAGTCTATGGAAGCAAAAACTACAGAGTTGGTTTCGAGCTTCAGAAAGTTCTCTGCATACTGCTTATTCTGATTGCATCATGTAGTTTCCTATTTACCTGTATTTTAGATCATCATCCAGGATCTGCGAGCAAATACAGCTTTTACATATTAGGTATACACCAGATAATCATTGAATAATGTGACAAATCAATGAATATAAGAAAAAAATTAGGAGACAGAGGCAGGTAATTGTAAAATATAAAGTACAAGCAATTTCAATTAAAAGGCACCTAGAATTCATTAGGTAATCTCAGGGCGACCTTGAACTCATGGTGATTCTCCTTCTTTTCTGCCTCCCGAGTGCTGGGATTAAAGGTGTGCACCACTATGCCTGGAGTGATAGGTTTTTTTAAAATGGAATTATGGGCTAGAATTTAGATATATACAAACTATGAATGAATAATTTGTTCCAAATTCTTAAAGTTAGATTATTTTTATTATATTATCTGATTAAATCCTAGCATGTCATGTAGGTGTTACATACATTTACTAATGACAAAGAGACCCAGGGAGTCTATATTTCCATCAGGGTCTTATCTAGTGAGCCAGCTTCCTAATCCAGTTCTGCCTGAATCATTTTCTCCATCATGTCCAGAGAGTCAGATTTCAACTCTAGGAGATAATTAGTTCAAATAGTTTATTGGATTATAATTTATAAATATCAAGCACTGTGCAAGGTACATGGCACTTAGGCCCAAGCAGCCAATTTCCAAGAATTATGTACATATATATTATATAATAGAAGCATCTAATATGTAGTATATGTATTATTAAGTATATATATGTGTGTGTATGTGTGTGTATGAGGTAATAGAAGTGCCTAGTATGTAGTGTATGTATTATTAAGTATGTATACATATATATGAGGTAGTAGTAGTGCATAGTATGTAGTGATATGCTATCTAATATGGACATATATGTTATGTGCATATATATGGATGTGCCTAGTATGTAGTATATGTGCTATGTAATATGGACGTATATGTTACATGCATATATATATAGAACTGCCTAGTATGTAGTGTATATGCTATGAAATATGGACATATATGTTACATGCATATATATAGAAGTGCCTAGTATGTAGTATATGTACTATCTAATACAGACGTATATGTTATATGCATATATATGGAAATGCCTAGTATGTAGTGTATGTACTATCTAATACAGACGTATATGTAACGTGCATATATATAGAAGTGCCTAGTATGTTGTGTTATGTATTATCTAATACGGACGTATATGTTACATACATATATACAGAAGTGCATAGCAAATAGTGGAGGTTTTGTGAAGTTTAACTATCTTACACATCAAGGTTACAAATGAGGAATGATAAAAATGTGTTTAAAATATCATAATAAAAATCATGAAAATACAGAAGTGGAAAGAAAGGCTGCAGTGGGAATTCATAATAGCCATACCTGATTTAGGCTGAGTGTCCAGAGTAGAGGTTCTCTAATGCAGTGGCACAGATGCTGGTCTAGAATGGCAAGTGTCATTTGGCCAGATGACCATCTAAGAGAAGAGACATAGATGCTATAGGAGAAGGACACTGCAGTTTGGAACAGGCTAGAGACAGCGCCCGCATCAGTCCCCACTTACACTGCATGTGCTGTTAATGTTCTGTTAGTATACTGTGTCTGCCACTTTCACACTACCTGTAAATGCAGTTGATATGACAGCCAAGCAAGATGTATAGGAATGCCATCAAGTAGTAACAATGGACGTCAAGTATTTCTTAAAGAGTGAAATCTAGAAAAAAGGCCCAGAAATCTGAAGAATGTAGAGCTTGGATGAGTCAGTGTTGTGAGCAAACCTGTGTTCACTATGATATCTTCTCGTTTTATTTTTTTCCCCCTCTGGCACTCTCTAAGAATAACTAAGGATGCCAGATGGCCTGAAGTACTTTTTTCCATGATTAATGTCTTGAACTATTCCCTAACTGGATTATAGTGTCATTTCTTCTAGAAAATCTCAGATTAGATTCCTTCCCAATCATACTTATCATTTGATATACAGTCCATAATGTAGATAGGATGGGAAAGCTGCTGGTGGTGGTGGTGGTGGGGGTTGAGTCCCCAAGTAAAATGAATGAGCTTAAAATAAAATTAAATTGTGATAAAACTTTATCTTATTTCTAAGTAGCTCTTTGGAAGACAGTACTAAGTAAAATTTTAAGTATTTTACTTTAATTTCTTTTTTTCTGTTAACAAACTTTACTTATTTCTTGTTTGCCTACAAGGCTAGTAAATGGGGGCTGCTTGTTTCTGTGCTTGCAAATCCCAAGCCTCTAATGACCACACTATATCTTCTTTTCCATTTCTCACACCAAATACAAAACTCAGCAATGAAAAACACCACTGATGTTTGTTGGATAGTGATTTAATGAGGTGGAGATTAACATATCCAGTCAAATAATTATGAATGGAAATTGGATCTCATTTTCCATATGTCTAACTCTGTAGTAGAAGCACTAGGACTAGTACTACTCCCTGAGGTGTGTAAGTGCCTGTATCTCATGCCATAGTGTTTGCAACAACCAACAGAATTCTGCATTCAGAAGCTTTCATATGATAGTAACTGTATATGAAAAACCATATTTTTAACTTAACTATGTTAAAATCTACTAATCAAAGTGCATATGTGGTAAGTCTTAGTAGTAACCTCTAAGAAATATTTACAATTGAAGTAGGAACAGTGTAGTTCACTGTAAATAGTAGTATTCTTCACATGAAGCATGACAATTTTCAAAGAATACATTTATTTTTTGAGAGGGGTGGACTGAGTGAGGGTCTCCCTCTGTAGCCCATGCTGGCCTCAGATTTGATGGAGTCCCCAGCTCTCAGGCTCTGCAGTGCTAAAATAATAGGCCTGAGCTCCTTCTCCTGGCTTAACATTGAACATTAAAGTGCATGCCTTGCAAGTGTGAGGATCTGAGTTTGATTCCCAGAACCTACATAAAAATGCCAGGTGGGGTGGTGTAGGTTTGTACTCCCAAAACTGGGAAGGAAGAGACGTAGATCCCTGTGGCTCACTGGCCAGGGTAACTATCCAGGGTAACTGGCAATCTCAACACCAGTGATAAAGCCTGTATCAAAAAGTATGGCTTTTGGGCTGGAGAGATGGCTCAGTGGTTAAGGCACTTGTCTGTAAAGCCTAAAGACATAGGTTCAACTACACAGAACGCACATAAGCCAGATGCACAAGGAGACACATGCATCTGGAGTTTGTTTGTGGTGGTTAGAGGCCCTGGTACACTCATTCTCTCCCCCCCTCTCTCTCTCTCTCTCTCTCTCTCTGATAAATAAATAAACAAATGGAAATTTTTAAAAAATTGGTTATCTGGAAGAAAATTTTCAACAGGTACATACATGTTCACATTTGCACTTCCCTCCCCCACATACATATGCAGTTTTAAGGTGCATATTTCTTATTAATACCCCAAGTTCTTACTCTGTATATCTCAGCATGGGTATGCTATGGAGGAATTCGATTTGAGGCCCATTCTATGTGTCACTATTCCTTATAAAACATGAGTTTGCTTTAGTAGGAGACATCTTAATAAAAAAAAAACAAGAGAATAAAATATACATGATATATCATAATAGCTCATACGGAGAAAAACAAACTTATCTTCCAAATATGCTGGCCTCCTGCCACCCAACATAACACTTTGATGAGTGTTATTGGTACACTAGAT
The DNA here is from genome assembly GCF_020740685.1 of Jaculus jaculus. Lineage (NCBI taxonomy): Eukaryota > Metazoa > Chordata > Mammalia > Rodentia > Dipodidae > Jaculus > Jaculus jaculus. The sequence goes on from NC_059102.1 coordinate 49,502,180, forward strand.
AGACTAAGCCTAATGCAGCCAAAGGAAGACTACTCATACCCTGCATTTGAACATGATATTGCTGAAATGCATTTTAATTATATATGAGCATACATACTTTGTTATTTCCATAAGACCTCCAGAGAAGCTTTTACTAGTGTCTCATAAACGCTTCATCATATCAAGTTTCAGTGAACCAGAAGTCATGAACATGTAAATTGGTGTTCAAAATTTTTGTGTCAATCCCAAGACACCGCTATTATCAAGAACTACACCAAAAAGTAAATTATTTGGACTCTGCAGAGCATGTTCATTCACTGACCATTTCAAGACTATTCAAGAAGAACACAGCTGTATCCAAGTTTTCTTTCTTTTAAAACATTGCATTTATTTATTATCATGTGTGTGTATGTGTGTGTGGGGGGTATGAACAGCATGACATACATGTAGAAGTCAGAGATCAAACCCAAGTTTTCTGCGCCTTATCTTCTTTGAGACAAGCTCTCTTACTCCACAAACTTCAGAGTTTCCTGTCTCTGCTCCCATGGTTGTCCATGCCTTGTGATCACCGATGTATGCTCCACTTTGCATCTGGCTTTATGTGGGTAGTTGAGAATTGAACCCAAGCCAGCAGGCTTTGCAAGCAAGTGCCTTTAATGGATGAGCTATCTCCTCAATACCCAAGTTTGATTTCTTTTTTAAAAATGTTTTTTAAACTTTTTATTTATTTATTTTATTTGAGAGAGAATGGGCACACCAGGGCCGCCAGACACTGCAAATGAACTTCAGATGCATTCGCTGCCTTGTGCATCTGGCTTATGTGGGTCCTGGGGAATCGAACAGAGGTCCTTAGGCTTTTCAGGAAAACACCTTAATAACTAAGCCATTTCTCCAAGTTTGATTTTTTAAAAAGAAGTTTTAGAATGGAAAATATATAGTAACAACAACAGACAGAAATTAAATGATAGTGAATGCTATAATTTAAGCAGGACTCTAAAGTGACATAGTTATTGTGGATGGGTTAATCTTCAATCTTATCCATTCATATCTACTCAGAAAAAATCATCAAAATGATTTTTCATCTCTTGCTGCACTTTCAGACCAAATAAAATGTGGTTATTGGGGAACACTTCTAGTCTGAAACACACAAAACTAGTGGATAGTTGAAAATCTTTTAAATTTTTTCTGCAGCATGGTAATACTGAGATAATGGATTGTCATTACTTCTTAAATTACTTTTTAAAATTAGGATTAGAAAATTACAATGAACAAGTCTCAATACACTGTGCCCAACAATTCTACTTGGTGCCCAATAGCAGCATGAGCTCCCATCAGGACACTGATCTTCACATAGTAGTTTTTCTTCTTTATTCAAAGCCTAAAACAGCCCCTTTTCCTCATTTAAAATGACATTGCAGGGCTGGAGAGAAAGCTTAGCGGTTAAGGTGCTTGCCTGAGATCCCTATGGACTCAGGTTGGATTCTTCAGGGATCATGTTAACCAGATGCACATCGTGGCACATGCATCTGGAGTCCCTTTGTAGTGGCTAGATGACCTGGTGGGCCTGTTTTCTCTCCCTCTCTTTCCCTCAATCCCTTTGTCTCTAATAAATAAATAAAAACGATAAAAAATTGTAAATGCCATCATATATATATCTATATGGCTGGGTAATTTGTAGTTCTGTTTTTAGGGTTTTTAAAAATATATATATATTATTTATTTGAGAGACAGAAAGAGGGAGAGAGAAAGAGTATGGTTGTGCCAGGGCCTCCAGCCACTGCAGACAACTCCAGATGCACATGCCCCTTGTGCATCTGGCTTACATGGGTCCTGGAGAAGCGAAATGAGATTCTTTGGCTTTGCAGGCAAACACCTTAACCACTAAGCCATCCCTCCAGCCCCTAGGTGTTTGTTTGTTTGTTTGTTTTCTTTTGAAATGAGCTTATACTGATTTTCATTGGGGCTGGACTTTTTTATATTTCTACCAACCTACATACATATGTGTTTGAGGGTTCCCTGCTCAAACGAGTTTTTTCCCCACTGGAATCTTCTTGAGTTCCCCCAAATCTTCATGTTCTTATCCCCATACTAAGATAGTAGTGAAAAAATTCATTTTCTTGAGATAGAATGCTGTCCAAATCTTTCTCTGCACCATACTAGCTGGGTGATTTTAAATAGACATGTTTCTGGTTACTGAGTCCTCATCTGTGAAATGTCAGTAATAGTTCTCCCTACTTCACACAAACAATTCCTTCAAATGAAAGCACCTGTAAGAAAAAAATGTAAGGACGTCGTCTGACATGAAGAAAGCCTCTGAAAGTGATGCGCTTTGATAATTTTGCCTCATCCCTCAAAACTCTGTGAGCTTATCTCATATCTATTCTTTTGATCTAATTTAAATGAATAGCACAATAATCATCCAGGTCTTAATTTCTTGTGTCCTCCCTTCTGCTACAGGGGCACCTTCAAAGACATGTGCAGGAGTGAATGCCATAGTTATTAAAAAAAAAATTTATAGGCTCTCTCTGTCTCTCGGGGAGCATTTACAAGACGTGGAGTCTGTGACCCTGTGGAGGTTTATTCTCTGGACATGTAAGGGCAATATGGTTTATTGTATCACCTGTGCCTATTGTCTAATTCCTTTTTGCTTCCAACCTCAGGGCTGGCCTAAAGGCAAAAATAGTTAAATCTATTTAGTTTGCTTTAACCATCTGCCTTCATCCCTTTTAACATGTATTCCCCACATACCAGTATCCAGAGATGCCCATCCTTGAAGTATTACAGTTAGTGCAGAAAGTATAAATTGTATTTAGCAGACAAAGAGACTCAGGTTTACAGACAGACACATACACACACATTTAAATATAATATTACCTCATATAATTTCAATCTAATTAAGCCTAATGCTGGGGTATGCTTAACTAGTAAGTAGTAAGTCAAACACAGCATGTGATTTTCCCCCTTTTTGCTCAGAGTCAGCCCCCTCCAAAATGAGTTTGGACTAAGTGGGTCTGTGTGGCCATGCAATTGTATAGTAAGTGGCATTTCTTATCAAGTATTTTTTTCTCTAGCAGCAACAGGCAAATTTCTTCAAAATTTTCTGGCTATAGCTAGTTCCCATGTTTAAACAGAAATATTGCAAGAAGGAAGTTTGAACTTGCCTAGTCTTAGAATATAAGTCAAATTAATTTCTGAGTTCTGAATCACTGGAAGTATTAAAAAAGGAATTAAATTGTCTTCTCTGGAGTTTTGATTCCTCTGCTTTATCTGTATGATTATATTGTGTATAAAGTTTCACTCATTTATACCATTTTTATCTTATTGCAAATGTAGTTCATATCAATAATAGTATTTATTACTATTACATTTTGCATTTTAAATCAATTACACTATGTAGATTACACTAAAGAGAAGACAGAATCTGGGAAGAAATAAAGGCTCATTACAATCCATTGCAAAATAATAATAGAACCTTTTTGCTCTGTTTCTGAACGATTTTAAAGAAATATTTTAAAGGGAAATTTTGTAATACTACATTTTAAGGGTGGGTTTGCATGTGTTTGTATGTGTGTGTGTTTTAAATTTCAGATCAGGGACTAGCCTCTTTTACAACATAACAGTAAGCTAGACTTTGGTGGTATAGTGCTATGCTTACTAATGTTCATCCTGTCCCTGACACTGACCTCAGGCTGCCATGGGTACCATGTCATTTAACCCTCACAGCAGCCCTAAAGGGGCATGTTGTATAAGTCAGGAAAATGAGTCTCGAGTTGACTGCAGCACAGGACTATAGGCTCATGAGTCTGCGTAATCAGCCTCCATGTGATGTTTCTTCCGGGAAGTATCTTGCAGACATGTGAATGTTCAGGCTATAAAATGACCAGATACTTTGTTTGCAAGCTACTTTTGCTGTGGAAAATCACATAGCTGGAATAATACTTATTTTGTGAGGTATTTTGAATCCACTTTTCTCCTGAGGCTCCTAATTTCCATGACTGTATGCACAGCCATCTTTTTTTCAAAACCACCTTTTAATTAATTTCTTTGGTGCTTTGGATTGCACTGAGGGTGTCGTCCATGCCAAGCACGTGCTCTTTCACTGAGGCGTTGCATAGAAAAGCTCCAGTATATAACACATGTCGTGTACAGAAGACAAATCCTTTGAACTTCATGTTCAAATTTAATTCTCCTTTCAAATTGATGATGCTTTATTCATGCCTTCTGCACAGTGAAGACTGAAAATGAAAGGTGCAACTTCTGCTATGTAATTGTTTCTTCTTAAAATCAGTTTTTGGGGCTTGGATTAAGGCTCAGTGTAGAATGCCTGCCTAGTATGTCTAAGTTCCTTTATTTGATCCATAACACTGAAAGAATGATATTTTCTACTTATTTGAGCTCTATGAAACACATACAATATACCTGGGAATAAGTTCTGTCCATTATAAAGGCTTTACATAAATAGCTCCAAAGGTCAAATGTTGCTTTGTTCCAGATAGCTGTGAGGATGCCTACTTCATAGCTCTCTGTGATGACACATCAAGAGGGTTGGAGTGGGTAATATGTCCCAGGTTGCTTAGAAGTACATGGTTGCAATAACTCAGTATAAGTCTAGCAGCAAATGAATTATGACCTGTTTAAACACAAACATCAAGGGACAGATTTGCATGCAAGGTCCATCAAAGCTTCCAGGTCTACAGTCTGTGAGGTCTAAGATCAGTGTCGTCAGAGTCCAAAAGAAACCACTCACCTGGAATCCCGAGAGTCCTTGAGTATTGATTTCCTATTTAGATGAAAGCACTTATTTCTTGACTTGATTCTATACTTCCTACTGAGAATGAGGAGCCCTGGAATGAGTGGAATAGTCCCAGTTATCATTTTAACATTTCTGATAGAAACGTTAAAACAATTATTGAATGAAGACATAACACAACTCCTTTGACAGCTATTCATAGGCAGTAACAGTGCCTCACACCTGTGTGGTGTGATGTGATGCCCCTCGTGCTGGGTCGTAAAGCACAGACACTGTGCATAAGGGATTCATTACCAAGGGAAAAACAAATCAGTTTGCCTTTCCCTGACATAAGCTCTTCTGTATATTATACAGTTCTTTATTCCTGTGAAATGTAGAACTATAGCATGGATTCTGACATTCCATTACCAGTTTTTCTGTTTGCCGATATATTTACATCTATATATTAATTCAAACATGTCTTTTATAAGCATATGTATGCTTATAATCTGAAAAATGTATTTATATCTGCCTTTACTATTCAAGGTTTACTAATTTGCTAGTGCCCTTGTTGCATAGCATGGGTCTCCCCCAACCTCACCTTAAGCTTTCTTCCTCATGTTATGCAAAAGTTCTGATTGTATAGCCCCAATTTATATATGTAGCTACTCCTCTTTATGGAATATGATCACATTTAAATTTTGGAACACTTGTGAGAGGTGTTATATCTGAATTAATAAATCAATACATTTCAATCAATAGAAGTAAATTTACTTGATATTGATCGACAAGATCAATCTTATGAAGTTTCAACATGTCAGAATCAGGGATCCTTACATTCTATTCCTGTGTTTTCTGTTGACCCATATTTTTTCATATCTGTATATTAACATGAACACGTCTTTTTCTTGCTTATAAGCACACACAGGTTTATAATCAGCAAAGTATGTTTGTATCTGTCTTTACTGGTCTGATACTAATTTTAGCAATAGCTTTCCTTGTTTGCCTTAATTATTAGGTCACAGACAGGAAATTTTGTGGCATAAATATTGCTCTTTATTACATATTTGTCCTTGGTAGACATAACCAATCATAGCCTTCGTCATTGGGGCAGATTCAATCTCGTTATGGTTTTAGCCCATCATTCTAGTCAGGCATGACTAATAGATTCATATTGTCTCTGAAGATAAATCCCTTTGCCAGCCTTGTACCAACATTTATGCTTCTCAGCCATGTCCTCCTTTACAAATGTGTGACATTTACTTCGGTCTCCTCTCTGAGTCTAATGTAAATGAAGTCCGCGCTTTCAAACACCAGCTCTACTTGTGACTAGTATAGTTTAGGGGATTTTTTTTTAAATTTATTTATTTGAGAGAGACAGACACAGAGAGAAAGACAGGTAGAGGGAGAGAGAGAGAATGGGCGCGCCAGGGCTTCCAGCCTCTGCAAACGAACTCCAGACGCGTGTGCCCCCTTGTGCATCTGGCTAACGTGGGACCTGGGGAACCGAGCCTCGAACCAGGGTCCTTAGGCTTCACAGGCAAGCGCTTAACCGCTAAGCCATCTCTCCAGCCCTAGGGGATTTTTTTTTTTGACCCATGAAAAAAGAAACGTTGATTCATCCCCAACCTTTATTAAAAAGAAAATATTTCTTTTTTTTTTTGACAGTCCATTGCTCATGAAGAATGGGATAGACCAACAGCTATTGTTGAACATTTGTTATTACTGTATTTTAAAAAATTTATTTGAGCTGTGTGAGGTTTTTCATAGTAATAAAATATTAAGTAAATTTATATTGTAATAAGAATCTTCATATCTTCATTTCATGCATTACCATAGAGTATGTAGCTTTATCATTGTAGCCATGTAATTTAGGAAAAATAATAATAACAAGCAAATTATCTATTCACTTGGAATTGCACTATATGTAAATTCTGTTTTAGCTTGGGATGAGACCAATGTAGATTTTCTTATTCCATTAAGATAATTAGCTAGATTGAAGAAGTTATTTCACAAGCAGGTTATATGTTTATTTTAAAATTTTATTCTATAAAACCTAGCTTAACTAGTCAGTATCATTTAGCTAATGCCCTAGGGCTGCTAACTCCACTTTGTATATGTCTGTGGTCTTTGCTCTTTGACGAGTACAGTGAGTGAGTTATTAACTGCTTCCCTCACCTTGGCGAAGAGTCTGGTCTTATATTTGCCACTTTAGGCACAAAACTGAAGTTCTCTCCTTTATATTCCTTGGGAGAAGCCAATGGCCAGCAGGTGTGAGAGAGGGCAATTTATTCTGCAGAGCCTAAGTGACCAGTCTTGCTCCCTCTTTTTTAATGATTTAATTATTTTATTTAATTTATTTGTTTATTTTGTTTGCCATACAGAGATTTGGATTCATTCTTGCATTTTCAGTGACAATTTATTTTATTGATTTTCCTCCCCTCCTTTCCCAATGTTCCTATTTCCTCTTCTCCCAATATCACCCCCTCTGTTTACATGTCACCTGTATATTCTATTGGCCCTTCTTCCTGCTCATCTCCTTATACTTTTTTCAGCATTCAGATTCTTTCTTTCCAGGAAGATACAGCCACATCAAGCTGATCCTGATGATGATAACAGCTTACATCATCAAGTGGAGATGTGACAAGCACTAATATTTGTCATGTCATCTGCAGTGCCACAGTTTTGCGAAACGTACATACAGTTCATGTGATTAAATCCTGGAATCATTATGCCATAAACAATGTAATCTTGAAAAAGGTATTTAACTTCTTTAGGCCTCACTTCTGCCTGTCATCTGATGGTAAAACAGTAACTTCAACAGAATGCTGTGAGAATGAAATAGGTCAGTACAAAAGGAACATTTGTGTCTGGTGACTATTCACTTGACTACAACTTATGGATATTTCCAAGTTCAGAACAACATTTACACAGTGTGTTTCAAAGGAAAAACACCCTTAGAAAATACAGCAACACAACATGTTTACAGTACTCCTTTCTCCAACAATATTTTATTTCAAGAGCCCCACTCATTTATGAGGAAATACTACAGGACTTATTTTAAGATATCTCCCTAGGTCATTAATTTTTTGAGGATTGGCCAAATTTTTCACCTCACCAAAACAAGCCTATGGTTTAAACTATCAGCTGTGGGTTTCTTCCATTCTTAAGTGACTTGACTGCTTTTCCTATGTTGTCTCTTTTGTGTTTTGTCTATATACCTTTTTAAAAGTATGTTTGTTTATTCATGTATCTATTTGAGAAACAAAATCAGAATGTATGTGGGTGCAACCAGGCTTCCTGCCATTACAAATGAACTCCAGTCACATATGCTACTTTGTGCCTCTGACTTTATGTGTGTTCTGTGGAATTTAACCTGTGATGGCAGGCTTTGTAAGCAAGAGACTTTAACTGTTGAGTCATCTCTCCAGCATTTTTGGGGGGAATTCTTAATGACATATTCCACTTTAAAAAAATATATATATGTGGAACCTTTTGATTTAGATATTAAACTTTGTCTGTTCATATGTCATGATTCATGGGAATAATTCAGTTGATTTTGTTTTACCAGCCATCAACCATAAACTTTACAAATATAAAGAGTTTTCTCCTCTTTTTTTACAATTTTCATGACTCTAGTTATATTATTGTATATAAATGTGTGCTTCTCAGTTGTGCTAGACTTTATCATGAATTGCTTTACTGACCAGTAACAAAACAAAATTTTCTTAGGTGAATAGCTACCTATCCCCATTTCATTGAGCTTTTTTCCTTCCCCTCTCTCTCTCCTTTTCATTTTCCTTCCTTCTCTCTCTTTTCCCTCTTTCCTTCTGTTTTAGATTTTACCAAGTGCTTTCCTTGAGCTACTGAGATGTTGCTTTTCTTCTATATCTGATAATATTAATTTTCCTACATCCAAAAATTCTTGATATTTTATATTTTAATGTTGCTACATTTTGTCTTTGAATAGGATTTCTGTGTAAGCTGTCCTAAGACCCCAGCCTCGTTTTGTGTGCACATGCATGCAGGTGGAGCAGCAGGATTCATTTGCTCAGTTTGAGGGCTGATGCTCTGCTCACATCACCAAAAATGGACTAGAAGACTTCCACCCTCTTGGGGATGTACAGGAACCATCTTTCTCATAGTTTATTCCTTAAAGTCTTGTTATAATTTGTGAAAAATTTTTGGTCTACTGCTTCTTTCCAATGTTAACCCTTATAGAATTTCCCTGTATCTTTTTTGGCACTAATCTATTTTTACTTTCTCTTGCTTTGTAGTCAGTTTTGTTAAATTATATATTCCTTTTTTTTGTAATTTGCCTGAAGAAAATGTATCCATAAATTTGTCTTTAAATTTGAATCATAGTTTAAGAATTTTTCTATATGAAGAACATGTCTATAAGTTTTCCTAAAGTATATTCCTGTCTACTTGTATTTTTCTGCTTTGCTGAGATTCTTCTAGGAAGAAATAATACACATATAAGATCTTCCTTGACTTTCTTTTGGATGACTTATTGTCTCTTTGCTCCCAACTCTTTTGGTCATATTTCATATCTTTGTTTGTCTCCTCTTGTGTTGCTTTCTGTTGCACATTCTTTTTTTATTTTTTGAGATAATGTCTTGCTGTAGTCACTATGCAGTTTCAGAGTGGCCTCAAGGTCACAGTGATTCTCCTGCCTCTGTCTCTCCAGTGCCGCAATTAAAGGACGCGCACTGTGATGACTCGCTTCCATTTCTTTTTTAAATTTTTTTTTGAGATAAGGTCTCTCTCTAGCCCAGACTGACCTGGAATTCACTATATAGTCCCAGGCTGGCCTTGAACTTATGACAATCCTCCTACCATTGCCTCCTGAGCACTGGTATTAAAGGTGTGCACCACCACATCAGGGTGATTTCACCATTTGTGTGTGTTCTTATGCTCTGCAAGTTTTCTCCACTCTCAGATGACTTTGTTTTATTTCTCTAATTCTTTCCTGAGTTTGACCAGATTACATTTCATCTTCTCTTTTTATCTTTACTACTCCCTTTTTGAGGTCCTTTATTTTTTGGGCAAGCAGAGTCTCAGCCTGGGAAAGGGGTGGGCCAACATAATGGGCACAATAGCAACAGGAGAGTGTGCCAACCACTGACATGGGGAAACTGGCTATAACACCCATAAGCCCACCTCCAACAATACACTTCCTCCAGGAGGTGTTAATTCCCAAATCTCCATCAGCTGGAAACATTCAGGACACCTATGTTTCTAGGAGACACATGAATCAAACCACTACATTCCACCCTGGCCCCCACAAACTGATAATTATCCATGATGTGAAATGCAATGCATTCATCTAATTTTAAAAGTCCCCATAGTTCTTATCAATTCCAATGATGTCCATACATCCCCATAGGCCAAGATCTTTTTAACTGAGCCATAATACCAAGAAATAACCTCAAAAAACCTATAATGGTACAGAATAAACATTCATACTGCAAAAGATGGCAATGGGCATAGCAAAGAATTACTCAAGCAATACATGATTTAAATAGTCAAACACCAAACTCTGTAGCTCCAAATCCAACAACTCTACCTACTGACAAATCTCTCAGTCTGATCACTTTAACCAGCAACAAGTCTCTGGTATTTCAATTCCACCCTTCCAGCTGAGCTACTCACAGTCCTAGAAAACTTCATCGGGGATGGCAGCTTTCCTTAGCAGCCATCTCATGGTCCCAGCATCTCCACTGGGTCTCCACTGCAATCCACAGTTCATCCTCATGGCCCCATGGGGTCTCCATTCAGGCATCCAGCAAACCTGCTTCACACTGCCCATGGCTGTTTCCAAAACACAAGACTGTGTTGCAAACTCAATGACCCTCTCTTCTTCCTGCGTTTTTATACTCCATAATACCAGATAGGGTGCCAGTTTGTTAATTCAGGGGGGAATAAAGCAGACTTTGAAGAACAGGACACTTCTTGAGCACTCAGCCCCCTCCAAAAGAGTCTACATTCTTCCTTTTGACCCAGTGCAGGTCAGCAGGCTCAGTCTCAAAGGTTGTAATCTCTCAATTGCAGCTGAATGTGCAGCAATTCACCCAAAGATTTTTCTTTTTTTCTGTGCCATATCCCTCTGCTCATACCAGTTCATTTGTACACAAAGCAACCCTGCACAACATCTCAGGACATAGGCATAACTGCAGTCTTTTCACTCAAAATGCTAGCCCAGTCCAAGCAAAGCTCTTTTTCACCCTCATAAGCCAAACCTCACAGTCCATAGTTCTTACTGCATTCAGGTTTTCTACTCTGACCAGAATAGTCATCAAGCTGTACTTACAGCACTGCAACGCATCTCTCTTAGGCCAAGGTTTCAAATCTTTCCACATTCATTCCTCTTGACACTCAGCTCCAAAAGGCCAAAGCCACACAGTCAGGTGTCTAGCAGCAAACCCACTCCTTGGTACCACTTTACACTTGCAGTCAGGTTCGCATTGCTGGTAGAAATCACCCAACCAAGAACAGCTTGTGGGAAAAAAAAGAGATTTATTTTGGCTTAAAGGCTCGAGGGGAAGCTACACGATGGCAGGGGGAAATGATGGCATGAGCAGAGAGTGGACATCACCCCCTTGCCAGCATAAGGTGGACAATAGCAACAGGAAAGTGTGCCAAACACTGGCATGGGGAAACTGGCCGTAACACCCATAAGCCCACCCCCAACAATACACTCCGTCCAGGAAGCATTAATTCCAAAAACTCCATCAGTTGGAAACCTAGCATTTAGAACACATAAGTTTCTGGGGGACACCTGAATCAAATCACCACTACTGCTTTATACAAATGTACCTCCTCTGTGTGACTGTATATGTATGTATGTATGTGTATGACTGTGTGTTTGTTCTCTCCCCATGTCTATGAATAATTTTATTATTTTTGTTCCATTAATTAGCCATATTTCTTTATCATTTTATTTATTGATTTATTTTCAAGTGGAAAGGATGGGAGGGAAAGGGAAAGACGGAGCGGGAGAGAGAGAGAGATAAAGAGTGAAGAAGAATGAGAGAACAGACAGGTCAGGGCCTCCAGGCACTGCAAACAAACTCCAGATGTATGTTCCACTTTGTACATCTGGCTTTATGTGGGTACTGGGGAACCAAACTCAGATCTCTAGGTTTTGCAGGCAAGCATCTTCACTGCTGAGCTATATCTCCAATCTCCTTTATCATTTTGTGTGACAGGACTATCAATTTCTGAGGTCTCTTGCTGCTAGGGCCACATAGTTCTTTCTTCTTGCCTTTTGCCACTTGCCATGGTTAGGATTTGAAATGTCCTCCATATGTTCACATTTTGAGTTCTTGTGGTACTATTTGGAATGATATGGACTTGTTAAGAGATGGGTCTGGCTAGCAGATGTTACCCACTAGTGGTAATAATGTCAAGCTTTCAAAGGGATATATCCACCTTGTTTCCAGCCTACCTACCTCTGCTTTCTGGTCCAACAACATGTGACCATTGACTACCACACACTCCCACTGACCTGCGATTTCCTCATGATGGACAGAAATCTCTCTGGAAATAGGAAGCCAAACAAATTTTTCCTTCTTTCCACTGTTTTCTTTATTATGTAGTTTGGTAAAAGTGATGCCCAGATAAGTCAGAAACCCACCCTTTCCTGATCTTATTCTTAATACACATTTTGAATTCTGCAAATTGTACTTATTTCAGACTGAAGTGAGTTTAGTGAGGCCTTATTCTTTAATTCTGTCTACAGGTTTGAGATGTTTTCCAGGAATAGACTGGGGGAAGGGGGCTGGGAGGATTCTAATGCATATTCATCCTTATGCTAGAAGTTCATAGTGATTTTTTTTGCCATTGTTTAATCAACATTACCTTGAAAATATTGTAAATCTTGATAATCTGGACATGGTATGGAGCACAAGCTCAAGTAAGCAATGGTATATATGAAATTAATCCAAAAAGTCTAACAAGGGATATTCTCCACATCTTTTCTGGAAGTGAGCAAAAGGATAGTTGAGAAAGGGTAAATACCTAAGTTAGGACAATAGAGTATGCTCCATTTAATTAAACAATCTCAGCTATTCTCTCCCGAGAACAGGGTCACTGGAAGGAAATATAATTTTAGTTCAAAATGACAATGTCCAAATCTTAAAAAGTTATAAAAATAGCTGAGTTATTTAAAAGTTGACCCCTTTCTCCTTGTATTTGTTTCTCTCACACATTCAGATTCTCCCGCTTATGCCTCTTGTGCTATGCAGTGTCTTCCGTTCACTTCAGAGCACTGAGCTTCTCAGAAGAGGGACTGGTGAAATTAAATTCAAATCATTTCCATAAAAATTAGAATAAATCATCCCGGGAGATGGCTGAGCAGTTAAGGTGGTTGCTTACAAAGTTTACTGGCCCGGTTTCAATGTCCCAGCACACACACAAAGCCAGATACAAAGCAATGCATGCATCTATGATCCTCATTCACCTAAGGCCATGAGAGCCAAGGCAGGAAGATCCAAAGCTTTTGGGCCAGGTATTCTAGAGTTTATGGTAGTTCATTTGTAGGAGCATGAGATCCAGTTTCAAAGGTGGAGCAAAGACACCTTAAAATTGTCTTGTGACCTCCACAGATGTACTACGGCACACACACGTGCACACACACGCACACACACACACAATAAATTAATAAATAAGTAAGCAAGTAAAGACAACAAATTAGAATGGGTTATTTTATATTGAAAGATGGAACTAAAATTTGGCCAGCATTTTCCAAATAAGTTGTCCAGATTTTCATATTGTGATTATTATTCCTTTCTTTTGAGACAGTGTCTTTCTGTGCACACCAGGCTGGCCATGAACTCGTGACTGTCCTGCTTCAGCTCCTTTCCTCATTCTTTGATGTCATTACAGCCCTATAGAAAATTTCGGTATTTCAAATCATGAGTTACCATGTCCCAATATCAGTTGGGTAGACTATTTAGAATAGCAATGGAGATTTTCTTTCCTCTTAAGAAGATATTATTTAAAATATTTCATTTATTAGAGAGAGAAAGAGAAAGAAAGAAAGAAAGAAAGAAAGAAAGAAAGAAAGAAAGAAAGAAAGAAAGAAAATAAAGAAACACAGAGAGTGAGTATAAGTGCACCAGGGTCTCTTGACTCTGCAAATGAATTCTAGACACACATACCACTTTGTGTATATGGTTTTACGTGAGTGCTGGGGAATAAAACCCAAGCCATAAGGTTTTAGAAACAAGCACTTTTAACTGCTGAACCATCTCTCCAGCCCCCATGATATTATTTTTAATGTGTTTGAAAACCACTAAGATGATTTCAACCACATGATTTTGTGAGAACTTGGTTATGTTTTTGAAGACAGTTGACCTAGGAACAAAGCTATTGTGACAGAAAAAGAAATAATGTAATTAGGCTTTCACTTGTTTCATTGTCCTTGCTGGAGCAACTCTTTATGCATCCATCTTCTGTGGCTCCCGTTTAGTGCAATGTGAATGGAAAATTAGGAGCATAGAATTTTGTTGGTTGATTTTGTCTGAGTCTCTAAACACTTAATGCCATTTTCTTGCACTATATGATAAACACTGAAGAGGAAATGAAGGCTAACTGAGCCAGCTGTGTTTATCCACCCTGGTTGCCCTCAGCCTTGTCTTCAAAAAGGATCTTTTCATTATAACTGACCTCATCTAGTTTGGGGCTATTTTTTGTTGACACAGATTCTAAGAGGAATAGTGTACAAGTGACTTGAGAAGATCATAAGGCTTCTCATGGAATTTTTCATCTTCACAAGCAACTTTACACCTCAATTATAGAACACTTCATTTCATAGCTTCTTTTGGATTACAACTGGTCAAAATAACTCTCAATTTCTACCTTGTATGGTTGTGCAAATTAAATGTGTTATATATTGAAAAATATTTTCCTGCATGTCTACTTTTAAATCTTTAATGATACAGTTAGAACAAATTAATAAATAAAATCATGATGGGGGGTCCTTTAGAAAACACTTGAAACACATTCAAACTTTTAAATGGTAATGTAGTTGATTTCTGAAACTCATGGGACACTGGGTGTTCCTGATGTTTGTCTTTACCATGTAGGATGGGATTGACATCTCAAAGAGAGTATTATCTAAATATATAGGAATCATCTGACTGGTTAACTAAGTTGGTTAGAATGATGTGCTAATAAATATATGCAAATCAAAAGACTCGATAGGATGAGTTTGTAGAAAATTCTATAGAACCCAAGGTAAGAAATAGCACCGAGGGCAAAACTTGAGCCAAAATTAAAGAAAACCCAGAATCTTTAAAGGAACTGAAATAAGAAAGAACAAGGAGAAATTTAGTAAAATTTTGGATTATTTACAAATGGAGGACAGGTTTTCACAGTGTGACTTTGTTGATCTCAGCTACCTTTAGTGAGGCAATGGCTGGCTCCATAAAGAAGTGTTACTCTGGACACTACTCATAAAAATCCTGGCCTCTTGAATCTCAGAATAGTCTAGAAAACACAGAGGGGAGACCTACCCACAGTTACTTAAAGTGGAGTGGCCTCTGAGGAGCATTAGATGATCACAGGTTTTCACAGACCCTGGGAAGAAGTCCTCCCTAGGAGAGGAGGCTTCTGATCTCCGTCTTCTCCATAATTGCTCCTTATTTATGATGCTCAGAACAAAGTGAAGTTCTAGGCTTTGATTCTTTTAGCTTTTTTAGTCAGAATTTCATTTTAAGGCTTCATCATCTGTTAATAGTGCTATTGGAGATTAAATTTTCAACATATGTCCCTTGGTGAACACCTTCAAACTATAGCCATCAGTCAGAACCACCTTCCAGCAAGGAAGACCACATTCATCAACCCATACAGAACTTCTTTAAGAAACAAGGTACTATATTAAAATTAAACCACAACAAAACACCCCAGTTAGCGGATTCTTAGGCTTAATAGCCACAATTGAATAAGTCTTACTTATAAACTGATGCTGATGCTTAGTTATCTCAAAGATAACAAAGGTGTCATTAAGAATTGGACCCATTCATCCCTGAGGCAGGTTAGAGCTACTTGCATTTGAATTGTCTCCTTAATTCAGTTCAAACATCAATGTTCAATTTCCCAATTCTTTAGCTATTTAAATTAATCAGTTGAATTAAAGATGAATAATTATTGGCTCTGTTCCTATAGTAACAACTGTCACATTCCAACAACTTAGAAACAAGGTTGGTTATTTTCAGCTTTCTCTGTTTACAGCCTTCAAGACCAATGGTGGGAAAAACATTTTAGTTTCTCTTTATTAGTCACTATGTCCTAATTAGGAGGCTCTGAAGGATGAATTCAGGCTAAAAGAAGGTCTTCTTTTGTTGACATCAATGTTAACTTAAGTAAAATAAATGGCATCTTAGAACTCCATTCATTTAATGACGTGATTGTTTTACTATATCTTTTGTATCTATTAGGAAAGGGCCACAGGTCTTATTTGACTTGAAGAAGATAAATATACTGATAGCCACAGAACAATCAGAAGTATTTAGTCTACTAAAAAATGTACTTCCAGCTAGTGTTTATTAAGCTTACAAAGTGTGTCAGACACTCTGATATGAGCTGATATACCAACTTTATGGAAATATACAATTTTGGTGGAGAAGTTTAAGCCTACATTAGTTAAAGCACATTTTTTCACATGGGCTACTCAAAGATTCCAAGTCAGAATGTGCAGCAGTCTTAAAAGCTCTATATTCTCTACCACATATCTGGCTGAGGGTTGATAAGAAGAGAAAGAAAAGGGAGGCCTCTTGCTGTAATTATTACTAATAAGTAAAATGAGAGGTGAGGCACATGGGAAGAGAGGCTGCAACGAGTCATATAAGACATGTTTGTAATTAGCATTAACCATTACAAGATGCTGGAGCCGTTTTACATGCAAAAGATAACTAGTGGCATCGTCCATGTTGAAAACTAGTGCATGTATGTGGGGAGGGTAGACCTATGTATTTTTTGTTTTATGTCCTTATTCAACTAATATGCATATGCATCATTAATTCTGTAACAATATAATTTAAACACTTCTAAAACTCACTACACTATGCAGAATTTCTGGAAAACATCCACAGTATTTATGTGAAAAATGGGGTTGAGAGACAGCACTGAATAACTATGCAGGGTGAAGTTAATATCGGAATCAAATACAAATAGTAAGTTGTGTTTATAGATGTTGATCCCTTAAGACACACTTACTACATACTACAGTAAGTGTGATACTTTATCCTGTGGAGACCTCGCTTTTGCTACTGGAAGTGGTCTCAGGAAGGACGGTAGCTTGAGAGTTTTTGTGAAGTGGTGAAATTGGACAGAAAATTTGATGAGCTGAGCGTGACTCAGTTCACTGAGGGAGGTACATGCATGCAGGCAGCTTTCGTATGCTTGCAAAGCTGAGTTAAGGTTGGTGCCAGCACCTGTGGAGGAAATTACGCAGAGGCACATGTCAATCTGCTTGATATTCAAATTGTCCTCTAATCTATGATTGGCACTGGAATGTGCTCCTATGAGCACATCTATATGAGGAGGTATGTTTCTTTCTTCTCTTCAAGTGTTTACTTTTTGATTTGGCCACTCATACTCTGTTCATATTCTCAGTACTTGCACTCTTGTTTCCTCAATCAGGAATTAAAATCTTCGAGGCAATGGCTATCTCAGGCTTTGATCTGTATAGTACCTTTAAAGTGGTTCACTCATTATATCATCATTAGCGCCTATAAGTATGGAGGGCATTGAATTATGGACAAGTTTCCAGAAGGCAAGAGGAAAGGTTCAATTGTGAGGATTTGGTAGAAGGATATTGTGGATCCAGAAATCCTCAAGTAGTGAGGAGTAGATGCAGAAATGACCTCAGTGTGCTCGGGGCAAATCAGAAAGTTGCTCCTTCCTTGGTTTCTCTTCTCTACTTAGCCAGACTGAAATAAAGCAGGATGACCCTTCTCAGAGGAAAATTAATAAAACAATGGCTCCTTGAGTATTAGGTTTAGGAGTTGTTGCATTGCCAAAGGTGCTGTCTTAACCTCTGTATTAGCAGGGGACCTTATACCAGTATCCATGAAGCTCTGGTGAGTTGAGGAGCTCTGTTTTAAGTTGTTGTGAACCTGAACAAAAAAGACAAGAGGTTTTACTGCCTTTGCCTTCATTTCAGACTTAAATTGTTTTGTTTATGCAACAGATGGTTCCATGATTATCAGTTAAAATCCATTTACAAGTGGCTCTGAGCTGTGTAGATGGCAAGAAGGTTGTTTTGTGCATGATGTGAGTTTTGTAAGCCCCATAACCTTCTTATTCTCCATTGAGCTCACACTGCATTTTCTCCTTCCTTGCCTCTGTGAATGAAATTAGAACACCATCAGTAGAGGAGGCCTGTCAAATGTACAGCATGCTGAAATGCATTATGTGTCTTATAATAGGACTGGTGGTATAAGGAGAGATATTTGGGAAGCATTATTTAAAGCTTATAAAAATTTGGGCATGATCTTCCATTCAAATGAATCTGCAATTGAATTCACAGTTTAAGATCCAAAAACTTAAGATCTGTTTTCCCATAAGTGGGTGTAACTTAATTTAAAACATTCTAAACACAGTACTGTATTCCTCGAACAGAGATTACATTTGACTGATACAGCATCTATAAAAATTGCATCGAACCATGGGTGGAAGAGAACATCATGACATATGCTCAGCTCAATATTTTGCTTTACAGGTTATTAAGCTTTCATGTTTCTTGTATTGACAGTCTTTTGGTTGTTTGTGTGGAAGGTTTAGGAGCTTTTTCCTATACTAGCTGCTTACTAAGAATATCTAGGTTGAAAGATATTGAACATTAAAGTCCGTCAATTACAGTAACAGTTACAGTTTCATTTAAGGATCTGGTACTGACATCTGTAAATAGGATTTGGAAACATCTGTGGATTTGATTAACCTATGGTCTTCCTATAACAAATTATACCAAAATTATCCATGCATCTTAAGTATTTCTAGGAATGCAACTCAAATTTTGAGCCCTGGAGAAAGAGGTAAAAGATAGTACCATATTTGTTGAGTAGTGCATAAGTGGAAAAGGATGAGGAGAAAGGGTAATGATAGCCTTATTGTTAAAAATTATTTTCTCTTATTTTTTCCTGAAGTAAAATTGCTAGTAGTTGAATTACACATAAAATTATTTGCAATGCATAGCAAGTAATCAAGTGCCTATAAATGTCAACAGATATATTAATAAACCCAACAATTAATCAATCAATATGTATAACTTAACTTAGCCTCTGCTCATTGATGTTAGTCAGATATAATCATCTGTTCTGAATATTAGAGTTCCTTTGCATGACATCCAATAAGAACATACCTAATGCTAGGGCTGAGAAAATGGTTCAGTGGTTAAAAGCATCAGCTTGGAAATCATACTGGCCCAGGTTCAAGTCTCAAGCCATCCAGGTAAGCTAAGGAAAAAGAAAACAAGGATGCAAGTGTATGGCATTTGCAGTGGCAAGAGGTCCTGGTGCATGTGGGCATGTGCACATACACACATAAGTATAAATAAAAAATATATAATATGCCTAATACTAGTTGGTATACCAGTAGTCTCAGGTACTTGGGAGGATGGCTTGACACCAAGTTTGAATCCTTCCTGAGTAATATAGCAAGACTGGGAAAGGACCCAGGTATGTAAATGGATTGGATTTTATCCTTTACTCTGCACACATGCTTTCTACACTTTCTAACCCTATTATCTGCCTGAGCACAAGGGTATGTGTGGACTGTCACCAGCGCATCCTGTCTTCAGCTTTTAGTGGGATTTTCATGACTTTCAGTGGAATTGGGACTACTGCTGACAATTCAAAGTACACAGGAGGTAAGGAAAGCAAGGTCAGAGTATGCTTTCCTCTGTTACCCTCCTGGAAATAGTTGTGTTTCTCCAATCCTCATTTACTGTGCTAAATTTTATGATCCCTCTGTATATTACTGCCAATAATCTCTAAGTAAACATTCTTTAAATAATCCTATTGGAACACAGCCAACCGTTTCCACTTGTGTGTTTTCTCTAATGTAGTATAGCTTATTCAGCCATGTCAGCCAGGTGTGAGGAAGGCTATGAAATGCCAAACAGGGACCATGGAGAGAGGGGCTACCTATTCTCAATAATGTGTCAGGAAACATAGTTCAGAGTGGTAGCATGGCAGCTTAAACTAGCAGCATTTGCTGGGTGAAGAATATGGATCAGGTGGGGGTTCCAGAAGTTGTGAATACTCTTCTTTTAAGTTTATTTTTAATTAGTTATGGACATACTTAACATGTAAATACCACATGTTGGCACCATCATTTCCCTCATCGCTGCCCCTTTTTTGAAGGGGCCCTCCTTATGGGGATGCAGGCCATCTTCATGGGGGTTGTGGGTCGTGCATTGTGGGGGCAGCAGTCAGTTATGGGGGAGAGACAATGTCTCTGTGAATAATGTCCCAACCTGAGGCTCTAAGAATCTTTCTAACCCCTCTTCTGCAAAATTCCCTGAGCCACATTGGGTGCGGTTCAAGTCTACTTCAGTGATGGGCTTTTAGGAGCCTCTGAATCTCTGCTTTGGTAGAGTATCCTCAGTGTCTATCTCCTTCACCCTTGTGCTGATAGGTTTACTGAGAAACCAGTACTCTTGCTCATTTCCCCAATTCCTCTGTGTTTTCAGCTGGGGCTGGGGTGAAGTGTAATGGGAGTTTTATCTCCTCAGGTCCTGCTCCCATATGAAAAGGAGAAGATTATCCAACAGAGAGTAAAGTCAGCTCAGGTCATTTGGGATAACAATTATTAATTTAGAGGGAATTTAAAGGATGTAGACCTTCTTATAGCCCAAGTTTAGTGGGAGCTTGATATTGGAAAACAAACGCATTATGTGGATATGACTCTGACTTGTTTCCCAGTTCCAGATATGGGTTCCTTTGTACTGAGTGGATCTGTCAGCCAATCCAAGAGCAGCTGATTACCCACCATGCTGTGTGTTACTATATGCACTTGTGTAAGCATCAGGTCAGATTGTTTGCTTCTGAGTAGCTTAGACCTTGAGTTGCGAGGATAGATGTTGGCCACTTTCCCCTGGTAACTCAGGTAGTGACTTCCAGCATTAGACAGGCTCACTGGGGACTGGCTCTAAGAAGTTGTGAATTCTATGGATCACTCTGGGAATGGTTAGGTCTATGTGACAGAAACTTAGCATACCTGGAAGGATGGGAGACTCTAATATACACAAAAGCATGCATAGATTTTGTCTTCTAGAACCTTATGGCTCATCTAAATGTGGCACTTTATAACTATCCTGTTTAGGAAATAAGTGAGTGGAAAGGTGGTAAAGGTCAGAACCTGAAGGGGTTTGAATACCAAGGCTTTTGTACTTCATAGAAAAGCGATGAGGAAATTGAAAAGAGTTTTAAGCAGGGGGTCAGTAATGACCTTGCTTTCAATTATCAGTATGCTTAGAGTTGCTTACCACATTGTAACCATCTTGAAGGCAGGACAATGCACTTCAGGTATGTGGCGACTTTGATTTTCTCCTGGAAAGCACATTGATGGCACTTGACACATTTACTGAATTGTTACAAGTGTTAATTACATGGCTACAGTTTCATAGCGTGTACATTTTGTTTTTGCTATTTAACTAGGACTTTTTAAATGAAACCGTACCATTTTTCTATCCAAAACACTGATGTAAACATGATGCAACTGAAAGCAAAAATAATGCCACTGATAGGCTTAATCTGCTGCCAGCTGCAGTATCAGAGTTCATTTGCTCCATATCAGTCCCAGGAAGACCTCAACTTGGCAGATGATTGACTATAGCTAAGAGATCCTCATAGGATTAATATGGCAAAATTTGGCTCCTCTGTAAATATTTACCGCCATAACCAGTAGCATGATGGGCTGCTAGCAGCCATCCTGTCCTTAACAGAAGTAATCATTTCATCAGACACTATTTGCAATATTTTCACTAATTTTCATCTTAAATCTCTGAGTGATTTTTCTATGGTATGAAATAATTTAAAGTTACATATGTTGGCTTAGACTTAATAATGAAAGTACTTTATCAGAGAAACACAATATAACACACCTATATGTTTTCCCCATTTTTATATAGTTTTACTTTCCTTGAGTGAGTGTTACTAAGTATTTGTAGCTTTCCAAAATGCTATGTTAAAATTAATTTACAGTGTAATGGTATTTAGAGAATGCCCTTAGGAGATAATTAGGTCATGAAGAGTAGTGGCTTCATAAATGAATTAAGTGACATTATAAGAAACTGGATGGAGCTGGGAAATAGCTCATTTGGTAAAGCACTTCTCATGTGAGCTGTAGTCGCATGATAGGAAAAAGGTAAAGTGGCTTTCTGGTTTCTTCTCACTAGGTTTTGCATGAGTATGTATGGACGATACCCATGTTTGCATGCATTTGCATATATGTGGGCACATATGTGTGTAGGTGTATGTGCACATTTATTCAGGTGTGTGTGTGTGTGTATGTGTGTGTGTGTGTATGTGTGGATGTGGTAACCTTAGAGGTATTTGTTCATGCAGTCAGGTCTTTTCAACAGCTTTCCCAGGAAGCATTTGCTTTTGGGTCTGAGGTTCTAGAAGTGTTACAAGAATTTCTATAGCAAATGCTGGCGAGATCTTCTAGCCCTTAGGAGGATGTACCCATACTTAGTGAACACTTGCTTTTGGTTCTGAGGTTCTAGATGTGTTGTAAGGGATTCTATAGCAGATGCTGGTGAGACCTTGTCTATTCAGGACATGTACCTGGTGCCATGTAGGCTCGTTGGCAGGAAATGCAAATTGGAAAGAGCAGTAACAAGCTAGTAGTCAAATAAGAGAAAACAGTGATGTTCTCCAGCGGTACTAGCTGAGAAATGATGAGGGTCATTCCGGAAATAGAATTGATGAAACTTGGCAAGTAATTGAATGTAGAGAGCCCAAAGTAAGAGAGAATGGTGACTCAATGCCTCTGTGTCTGTCTAAATGGTGACTTCTTAATGCCTTCCCAGAATGGAATGGCTGTATTGAGAAACATGTACATTAACAGTTCTGTTTAAAAAAAAAAAAAAAAAAAGTACCACACTGAGATTTATCCCTTTTAAAATCTTGAGCCAGTTTAATGGAGGGTGAGATAGTACCTCAAAGTAATTTGCATTCATTTTAAAAATTATGGGTAAATGTAAACACTTATCTGGTTTGTGGACTGTAGCAGTGGTGGGCTAAGGGAAAAGCAAACCTTCCTCCTATTGTGTTCTCATTTCTTTGAATTTGGAGGAATCCTGATATCAGGTCTCCAACGCTGTTATCAGGCCTATGATGATTTATGACTGAGGAGCCTATTAAGACTGTTTTTAGACTAAAAGCCCAAGGAAAATGTGAAGCTCAAATGGAATTTTCTAGGCAACAGAGCTCATGGCAGGAGGTGCGGCAATGCTAAAGAAATTTTTTGCTGCGAGTCTTTTGGTCAGTATTGTGGAAAGGTGTTCATTCAAAAAATCTGAGTTTGGACGCCTTTCCTACCAACATATTTGTATATCCACTTAAATTCTGTGGGCCTCAGTGTTCATGTAAAGCAGTACTTTCATTAAATTGATGGACAATTGGGGTAATATAAATTTACTTATATTTGAAAAATGAATTTTGGTGGGTTTTCTTCTTATTAGTTGTACCAGTTCATGGACAAAAGTTACATTTTTCATATATCTTCTTGCCAGCTTCCTTCCTAGCTCATATATGTGTTCATTGAAGTTTGTCCTATGCATTATTAAATAAATGATTTTCCTCCTCCCCGTGGCATACATGACAGTCTCTATACTTCACTTCCTTTTGCTATTTCTGAGATGAGAAACAGGAAAGGAGAGACATACTGGGAGCCTTTTCAATAATGACACTGTTCTCTTCTCTCTCTGTTAGCCTTTTCTTGGTGACACACTTTAAGATGGATGAAACTAGTTTCCACTCCTCATACGGCCCTGTTATTCCTGATAAACACATAAATTCTACAACTGTTACTTAAACAAGGCTTTCCTGTTGTGGTTGCAGCTGTCCTAGTGCATGGAGAAACTGTTGTTGTATCTTTTGTTTTAACTTTTTGACACTTCCTGAAAAAAGACAGGAAGATGAAAAATGGCCTGCTGTCTGGTGTGCCCCGCCCCTACACTGGAGGCAGGCCTCCTTCAGTTTATTTGAACAGCTCCCCTCCCCACTGTCTGTGTTCCTGTGCACTCCAATTTCCTTTTCCATCTTTTAGGAAAGGAATTTGATGCTTGATAACGTTTTCCTTAGTTCTGCAGTGTATTTCTCTTATGATCTTTTTGCCAGGCCATTGTCAACAGAATTATTCTGTGGTAAGAGAATCTCTGTAGCCCCATAGCTACGCTGCTGCAGATCGACTAGACAAGTAGAATTATCCCCAGGGTACCAGTGGGAAACCTGGGCTCCTAAGAACTGAACAAGTTATCAGGGAGTGCAGATTAGCATTTTAACTTCAACTGTTTTGTTTTGAAAGACCCCAGGCAATATTTGAATATTTATATATTAAGATATCGAAGAAATGCCCATTCCTTGAAGGACACTGAGATGTGATTATACCTAGCTCACCTTTGGTCTCATTACAGGAGCCTGTGTAACCATGGAATGGCCCTCATGGGGCTTGGGAGGATTGCCTCTGAGTTTCCATCACTCAGCAGATTTATGAGCACATGCACTGTCTGACTCAGTGGCCCATGCAAGAGAACACTTGTCTTTTCTGAGTAGGCTCAGCAGGCAAGTGCCTTCATTGTTGCCTTTCTTGCATGACATACATTCATCTCTAATTTTAAATCTAAAGCGTCCTCAAAGTATAAATTCAGTGGGCTGCTCTATTCTCTCATTTAACTTTTCTTTAGCAACTACACCTTTCATTCTCTCTTCTTTTATCAGAATTACAACTTGTATATGACCTCTCATACTACATTGTGTGAGCTTTAGTTTTCTGAACATTTATCTTACCAGTTAGATTATAAGTTTACAAGTCAGAGCATGCCTGTGTCCACAGTACTCATGAGGGTATGTCCACATCAAGGAGGAGATAGTCATTTTGTGGATGGAAAGATAAATCTTTTGCCAGAACCAAAAGTATATTGACAGTTTATATGTAAAATGTTTTAAAATTATATAGACAATAGGAAAATAGTCATTTTATTTTTTATTGTTCTGTCTTCTGACTTTTATTGTATTTGTTCCAGTTAGTATTGCTTACATGCATATTCTGCAATTTTGTTTTAAGACATACCATAATTCCTGACAGATTACGATTCTGTCAGGAATGTACCCATTAGCAGCAACAAAGCCAAAAAGTATTTTTGGTTTGTTCAAGTTGGAATGAGAACCAAGGTCTTGTGTCGATGCCAAAGTATCACTGGCAAAGGATAGATCTCTCAACTACACAGGACTGCCTATGACCTTGATGGAGAAACTGGGGACAGAATCAAACAAGGGTTTGGGTCTGATGCTTCTTGGAAAATAGTCAAAAACACCAACTAATATGTCCCAGGTTAGTTTAACGTTGTGTTTGAAAACATAGAAAATTATCACTTAAATTGGAGCACCTTCCTTAAAAATGGTAAGTCACATGCAGTTAGGCCTTTTTGGTGGGACATTAGTTTTAGAGGTAGGGAAGCAATCTCTTTTATAAAACAAACCAAGTGATAGACTATCAGTGCATGTGGCAGATGGTGCTGTGTGTCTACATGCTGTCCTGGATACAAGGGTGGTTTCTTGATCATATATATATGGAGAGAGAGAGAACTTGGAGGGGTTTTTTAAAATTTTTGTTTTGTTTTTATTTTTATTTATTTATTTGAGAGCAACAGACAGAGAAAGAGGAAGAGAGAGAGAGAGAGAGAGAGAATGGGCATGCCAGGGCCTCTAGCCACTGCAAACAAACTCCAGACATGTGCACCCCCTTGTGCATCTGGCTAACTTGGGACCTGGGGAATCAAGCCTTGAACCAGGATCCTTAGGCTTCACAGGCAAGTGCCTAACCACTAAGCTATCTCTCCAGCCCCGCTTGGAGGGTTTTTTGAATTTATTTGTTTATTTGTTTATTTAATTTCAAGCAGAGAGAAAGATAGAAAAGAGAAAGACAGAGAGAGAATGGACTCACCAGGGCCTCCAGCCACTGTAAACGAACCCCAGATGCATGTGCCACTTAGTGCATCCAGCTTTACGTGGGTCCTGGGGAATCAAGCCCAGGTCATTAGGCTTTGCAAACAAGCGCCTTAACCACTAAGCAATCTCTCCAGCCCTAGTTTTGAGTTTTTGAGTAATATTTATTGCTGAATATTTATGAATATTTATTTCTGAATAAGTCTTATCAAGGGGCTTCTCTTCTTACCTGTTCTTACTTGGTAAGTTAAGGTATTTCTGACTTTAGTTTCTGGAGAACGTGAACTGGGGAAACCAGTGTGTGGAATGGCCAGGGCATAGAGACTAAGGGAGACAGAGTTATGGTCAGAATCAGTACTGTTTGTTTCTAGTCTTTATAGTATTTTCTAGGCTGGCAGTTTTCTACAAAGGAAAATAATTATTCTCTATAACAATGCCTGTCTTCCTTCCTTGTGTCAGTGGATGTCAAGGTGTCTAGGAGAGCCCTTCCCTCACTCGAAGAGTGAAAAGAAGAGGATGTCCAGTTGCTCTGACACTTTCTCCCCACCTTTCCTTATTTCTAATGCACTTGGAACTGGATCTTCCATTGTCGCCTCAGAAGTCTACTTCAATCACCAATTTCCACCCAGACACTGGGACTCTGTTCCCTGGCAACTTCCTCTTCTCCAGTGTGTGACCCCATTTCCTGTTAGGGTCATGGTCTAAATGGTCTATAGACTTAGGTTGCAGGCAGAACACAGGTTCCTGACAGTCAAAGTTGGCTTCCCAACATTTTCCTCCATTCTGAAATTCTTAGAAAACTGGCAGGGTAATCCTTCATTCCTGTTACTTGGTTGTTTTCAGTACGATCTCACATTCTTACCTCGACAAATCCCAATCAGAAGCAACTTCTTGCTTCTAATAATATTTCTGCCTTGCCCACTACTTACAATGTAGGCATCTTATCTAGTCCCTCTCTTAAAATGCAATCTTTAAAAGGGGATATTTTCGGGGTGGAGAGATGGCTCAGGGGTTGAGGTGCTTGCCTGCAAAGCCTAACCACCCTGTTTCAATTCTCCCAGACCCACCCACAAAAGCCAGATGCACAGTGGTGCAGGCATCTAGAGTTGCAGAAGGTGGACACCCTAGTACACCCATGTTCTCACCCTCCCTCCCTTCCTTGTCTCTCCTTCTGTCTCACTTTCTCTCTCCTGAGTCAGTCTGCAAACAAACAAACAAATATTTTTTAGAAAGGGATATTTCAGAGGCTTAGGGATATAGTGTAGCAGTCAAAGCCACTTGCCTTCATACCCTGCCATCCAGGTTCACTTCCCAGTACCCAGGTAAAGCCACGTGTACAAAATGGCGAGTGTATCTGGATTTTGTTTTGTTGGCACTGGCAAGAGACCCAGTACACTTTTTCTCTTTCTCTCTCTCTAATTAATCAACAAAATACTAAAAGTGGCCATTTTAAAACCATGGTGATATCAACCCAATGTCTCTCATGCAGTAGGGAATCAGGAATGAATAAGCAGATCTTAAGTTTTACTAAAACAAAGGTCAGTATTCTTTATTTTCCCATTTCCTAGAATTTCACTTATCTATATAAACGTGAGTTTAGTGGCAATTTATTGTTCCTTTCACTGAAGAAGTAGAAGATATAATCTCTGTCCATCCAGAGTCCATCAGTAGAAAGACTAACAAGATGTCTCTAGATGAGCCTGGAAGGAGCAGTGATAGTTCCTAACAATGGAAGTTCAGCATCTGGGGCCTCACACTGTGACTTTTTCTGACTCTATATTGAAGGTCAGGCAAACACAGACTTCTTGGTCCCAGTTGACTTGTAGGAAGAGATGCTCTTCGTAAATGGGAGGGCTTCCTTCTTGAAACAGTAAGGATGAGGAAAAAGCTTTGGGAGTTTAAAACTAGAGAGGGTTACTTGTCTCCTTAAACTCTGAAAAGGGGGCTTTCACAGTGCAAAGGGCTCAGTGGAGTTTCATCTGAGTATGTACAAGAAGGGGCCAGCTAGCGTCAGGGGACAGGTGAGGGTAGACAAGGCCATCCTGACAGGGCCTGGCGTTGTGGGGTTTTGTTTTTGTTTTTTGAATCGCAACTTTGGACATGCTCTGCCAGTGATATGTTTGACATGTATTGGTCTTATGACATTTTTTGAAGCCCTTCTAGGATTTTATATTCTTCTCTATCCTTACCTCACAAAGAAAATGACTATCATGTAGGAAATTCAGAAAAGTGGCATGATAATGTTTGACATTCAGTAACACACTCCCCCTTCATGTTCTCCTGAAAGCACTGCATGATTTAAACCCCCAGTAAAGTCCACAGGGTATGGGCACGCTGAGGACAGAACATTTCTAAATTGGTCTAAAGAGTTAGCTGAAAACCTCTCCAGCAATGGAAAATTTGGTTTTCTTAAGCCATCCGTGATAAATGCACTTTCAGGTTTCTGTGTTTATGTAGAAGAGAGAAACAGAAAGATATTGTTTTGAGTAGTGCTGGTGAATGGATGAAAGCTGTTTTCTGTCTGAGATATTTTCTCCTATAAAGTGTACAGAAATGCATTCCTTGGCCAGTTTAAGATTATGCAGATATTCACTGGCCTTGTATTGATAGTCAAATCGCCCACCTCTATGTCCCTAGGTATTTGTGAGATTACCCAGTCTCGAATACAGTGAACAGATAAGTGTTTGAAATTAAATACTATGACTTCAGCTAAAGCAGTATAGTTTTCACCTGGTAAAGGAAATGGATATGTTTGTAACTGCGTACACTTCCCTTTTTAGATGCCATATAGTGTGCCTTGCCCTATTTACTTTCTTGTGGAAATGGTTAACATGCTTGATAATGAATTAGATTTATTCCTAGTAGTTGAGTTTAATTATTCACTTATGTCTTATTTTCTTGGAATATAAGCCATTTTCCTAAGAGGAGGTAATCACTACAAAGATCAGATTGGCAAAAATGAGGCATGGAAGCAAAACCAAATTAGTAGATGAGATTTTTGACTTGTTCCATATCTTTCTTGATGTTTTCAAAAGGGACTGAAGTGTTTCCCAAGAACAGTTCTCATTGCTCTCAAATTCTCCCTGGACATCTTTAAGTGCAATTTTCACTGAACTTGAAATACTTGAGGTGATTATTCTTAGTTACTGCTTTTTCCTTGAATTAATTTCTCGGCAATGGTCAAAGTGGGCTTTGACTTTTAAAAATAATACTTTTTGTTTAAGTGTTTAAAAAGCTCTTCCCTAACCCTTTTAATGCAGCATGCAATAATTTTTCTCAATAAAAGACAGAGAGTTACACATATATTTCTAGGAGAGTGCTTTCTCCAGAATATGACTGGGTTATTTCATATGGAGTAACTACCTATTTAAAATTACTCACTGCCTGAGCAGATGTTAGAAGCATTTGTGATCTATTAAACATCTTAGCTTAGTGAAGTCATTGTTATAATTAGGTTGAAATTCATCCTGGACTTTTAAAAAATATTACTTCCATAAAGATAACAAAGCTTATGTTTAAAGGTATTTAAACTGAAATTGCAGTTGTCCTGAATGTAGCATTTTGTGAAGTGTGTGTGTGTGTGTGTGTGTGTGTGTGTGTGTGAGAGAGAGAGAGAGAGAGAGAGAGAGAGAGAGAGAGAGAGGGAGGAAGGGAGGGAGAGAGAGAGAAAGAGAGAAATGGGAGGGCCATTTAAGAACTATAAAGAGTAAGAGAGTAAGTCAAGAATAGAGTTGCTCATATGTGACTTTAAGGGATATTTCCAGTATTTTGAGTATTTATTTATAAATTTTTTAAATTTATTTTTATTTATTTATTTGAGAGTGACAGACACAGAGAGAAAGACAGATAGAGGGAGAGAGAGAGAATGGGCGCGCCAGGGCTTCCAGCCTCTGCAAACGAACTCCAGATGTGTGCGCCCCCTTGTGCATCTGGCTAACATGGGACCTGGGGACCGAGCCTCGAACCAGGGTCCTTAGGCTTCACAGGCAAGTGCTTAACCACTAGCCATCTCTCCAGCCCTATTTATAATATTTTTAAGACAGTCTCATATAGCTCAGGTTAGTTTTGAACTCACTATGTAGCCAAAGACGACTTTGAATTTCCTGGGATTTTTGGAGTGCACCACAAGGATCAATTTATTCAGTCTTGAAGATCAAACCCAGAGCTTTGTGTATGCTCGGCAAGAACACTGCCAACTGAGATACACCCTAGCCCTACTAATGATATTTAAAGACCAAAGCTGTCCTGATTGGTCTAAGGTTCTCATTTGGAATGAGATTGATTATTGTTATAAACAGAAGAACGAAAACATGCAATTTATATCTTTGCCCACCCTGTGATATTGTAGTTAATGTTTTTACAAGTAAGTTCAGAAACACTTTTAGAGAAAAATCTCCTAGAATCACTTTTATTGTTGAAAAAATAAAACATTAGTCCTAGGAATCCTTCATTATATTGCTTTCAAAACAATAGGTCAGATTCCTTAGTAGTTTCATTTAAAAAAAGCCTCAGAATGGATGAAGGAGCACATGATAAACAGTTCTGTGTTTCATAATCCATGTGAAGTTTGTCCTTCTCATGGTGTTTGTTACACGATATTCCAGCAACATGTCTGAACATCTGCTTTTTGATATCCAGGGAATGAGATCAGAAGTGTAAGTTATCTTTCATGATATGGTCATAAATGCTATCCTGCTATATCCGTCAGGATGGCCAAGGCATTGTAGCAGAACATAAAACAATTGCACCTATTTATTTTCTTTTTGCTTGTTCATTTTCTTGAGATAGTGTCTCACAATATTGTCTAGCGAGTGAAACCTGCTTTAAAAGATTTGAGTGGAGATGAGCGTTGTGGCACATGCCTTTAATGCCAGCACTCAGGAGGCAGAGGTAGGGGAATGACCATGAGTTCAAGGCCACCCTGAGACTTCAGAGTGAATTCCAGATTCCAGGTCAACCTAGCTAGAGTGAGACTTTACCTCAAAACAAACAAACAAACAAAATACAAACAAACAAAAAAGGATGAGTGTTCCCAGAAGGGAAAAGGCTAGTATTAATTCATCATTTCTATCAGAAAAAAAAGCTCAAAGAGGATTTCCTGCTAGTAATTATATCATATTCAAAGAACACACAAATACAAAGGTTTAATAATTGAAAATTTATAACTTGTTTTCTTTAATCATGAATTAGTTTGTAGTATTTGGATGATAGGTTCTGAGTGATTGCCAACATCATTTATGATGCTGCTAACTTAAATCTCTTGAGTGTTTTATTAGAGGCAAACAGGGCACCAAATTATTGGGAGGTGTAAGAACAAATATGGAAATTAAAGTGGTGAGAGACATATGTTTATGTAGAAGACAGCTGAAGAGAAGCTGATGAGAAAATTTGTGGGCTTGTGAGGATTTATACAAAGTATGTAGGTGCAAGGTGGAGACTTATTCTTTTATTCAAAGTACCAGGTACTTTGGTCAAGAAGGTTCAAAAAGTTTGTTATTATTAATAAAATATTCATTTATCAAAATTCTTCCTTTTTCCTCCTTTCTTCCCCTTCCTTGACTTTTTTGTTTCTATAACAAAAACTTACCAGCTTATTGTTGTGTTATGTGTAGAAATGACAATTTATCTACAAATTAAGACTGCTTTTTAGTGAGCTGGAGAAATATCTTAGCAGTTAAGGCACTTGCCTGTGACGCCTAAGGACCTATGTTTGATTCTCCAGATCCCATGTAAGCCAGATGGGCAAAGGTGAGGCAAGCACAAGGTTATACATGCTCACTAGGTGGTGAAAGTGTCTGGAGTTTGATTTCAGTGGCTGAGGCCCCGGCAAACCAATTCTCTGTCTCTCTCTTTCAAAATAAAAATAAATAAATAAAAGACTGCTTTTTAAAAATGAGGCACTAAAGGAAGCAAGTTTTATGACAAAAAGTTGAGGAAGAGCAATAAAGAGAGGAAATGAGCCTGGGAATTTTGAGGGGAAAGGCTTTCTACACAGAGGGAATGGTGAGTAAAAAGACCATGTGGTAGAACTGTGTCACTCTGCATTGCAGTGCTGGGTCTTTGGAGAGGAATGTTTGCAGGGCATGGGAGAAAATAAGACCCACAGTAGATACTCATGAACTTCTTTCAGGATGTCTAAATGAACAAATGAATGCATGTTGACCCATCACCAATGATACAATGGAGTAGGTGAGAAATGCTTGGTTGAAAATAACTGTACTTGGTAACCATGGAAACATTGGGCATTGCTATACACCAGGTCTTTATATAAATGATATCCTATATTTTTGAGAACAATACTGTGAACACATATATAGATACTATTTTCTAAACAGAGTGTCCAATGATATTATATCTATGGCATGGCTGAATGTCAGTTTCATAACCAGACTATAAATTTCAGTAGTAACTTTTCCACTCATCTGCTCTGTGACTTTAAGCAAGAAATCACCATATCTGATTGGATTTGCTCATTAATTTAAAACAAAATAATTATTACTATTTTAGGTGACTGACGTGAAGATTTCATGAATTAATATTAAGTAAAATGACTAGAGTAGACATCAGCATCATCCAAGTCTTCAGTAATCACCGTCATCACTATCATTTAAGAAATTCTGCAGCAGCCAAAAGACAGTAGAGACTACTATAGACATTTTCTGAAAGAGGACACTTGACTGTAAAAGTAAGCATTGTGGAGGGGTAGAAGAATTTATTCAAATATGTGTCTCATTTATATTAGTATTATTTTTCCAGAAGCCTTCCAGGCACTCCAGTTAGTGCAAATAAACTACAGATGCATGCACCACTTTGTGCATCTGCCTTTATGTGGGTACTGGAGAGTCAAACCTGGTTGTTAGGTTTTACAAGCATGTACCTTAACTGCTGAGCCATGTCTGCAGTTTATATATATGAAACAAAATCTCTCTTTTCTACATATCAGATAATTCCAATAACAGTTCCCTAAATACTTCCAAGCTTCAAAAGTTGTAGACATCAGAACAAGATTGTTGTTATTTTCTGTTTTATAAGGCAAAATAAATTTAGACCACCTTTTATTGTCACTAAACAAAAAAAATCAAGAATTCAGTGTCCAGGCAGATGGTGAGACTTAAGAGGTGGTAGGCAACAGTTAAGTTTCACATCCACTGCAGATGCTGGCTTTGGTTGTGGAGACTGTCTGGATCTGCATATGTTTGGTGCATTTTTGTTATGCAATCTGCTACTGAGTCACTCATGTGGTACCTCCTGTTATAAAACATGAGACATGGAAGTATCTTCTGACTATACATGGAATAAGGGAATGGCTCATTCATTTTACATGTATGAAATTGTATTTTCAGTGCATCTTTTGGAAAAATATTTTTTATTTATTATTTATTTGTGAGCAGAGAAAGAAAGAGAGAGAAAGGCACCATAGGGCCACTTGCCTCTGAGACTGAAGTCCAGATGCATGTGCCATG
The DNA here is from genome assembly GCF_020740685.1 of Jaculus jaculus. Lineage (NCBI taxonomy): Eukaryota > Metazoa > Chordata > Mammalia > Rodentia > Dipodidae > Jaculus > Jaculus jaculus. The sequence continues at coordinate 49,535,533 of NC_059102.1, forward strand.
CACTATTCTGAGCGTACTAGGGAATCAAACCCACATTTTTGGACCTAGCGAGCAAGTGCCCTTGACTTCTGAGCCATCTCTCCCACCCTCTTCACTGCATTTTAACCATTATTTTCCTGTGGTGGTACTGATGCTTTTCGGTTTTTAGGTTCACTCTGGGGCAGTATACACATTTGCACTTGGGGGGTGATCAACATGCTGTTGGGTTGTGTGTCAAATTTAAATCCAACAATAGAATTTAAGTTATCTGATTATGGCAGTGGAAAGCCTAAAACTGAAGGGAATGCACAGGGAATTTATCTTATTTATCTTCATGATAAACAAACACCTGAAATTAAAATTGCAAGGCAATTCATATGAAGTTTTGTGTGAGGAAAAGAAAAGATGCCCAAAAGAGGGGAAAGGAAAAATCTATCATCTTGTCTCATCATAATACTTATGCAAGTAAATGATTAAAAATTTAGATTGCTGGAGGTGGCTGAGTTGGAAAGACCATGATACAGACATTGGATTATTGGAATTTTAATGTACTAGAATTTGGTGACTCTTTTGAGAACGCAGTGTTTTATTCCTATTTATATTTGAATAGATACAATGCACATGCCTGCAAACTTTATAACTGAGGACTAATTTTCCTGTGGTATAAATTGAGCTTTTGCTCTGGCCTTAGTCCTGAGCTCACACAGACAGGCTTTTTATGAGTGATTTATTATTTGCATATGTTGGTTCTGTCATCATTCCTGAAAAAAAAAAAAAACACTTTTGTGCAGTTATTTTTAATTCAGACCTGATTATGGATGTCAAAAGTATAGCAGGAAATGGAAAATCTAATTTTGTTTAGCATGAGAATTTCTTTCTGTAAAATAACTTCCAAAATTACATAGGAATTTCTTTGTAAAGATGGTATACTTTTCATGTCTTCCCAGTCCCTGAATTTTTTCTAAATACCAGGTTCTATTAATGATTTAAACTCTTATAATGTAGCACTTGTATTTTTAAGGGCCATTTTGGAATTGATTAACTCATGTTAAATGATTTGTATTATAAGTAAACTGTGGTACTTATTTATACTTTTAAATATATATTAGGGATATAATTTGGTAAGACATTTATTTTCTGGCTAGGTGAAAACAGTACCTGGATGTTACCAAAGTTACCACTGCTGTTCGAGGTTGCATTGCAAGTCTTGAGTAGACATGTTATGTATTTAAGTATATTATTTTTTATTATAAGAAGTTATTTTAAAGCATAGATCCTTGCTTTGTGAAGTTTCAGTTGCTATAAAACATGTGTGGTTTCTCTGTTCCCATCATCAGTGGTTCGTGCAATGTTCTCAACTATGATGAGATCACAACTGGGGAAGATGGAATTTCCTTGTTTAATTTTTCTCATCATTTTTCCCACACAAAGGTTCTGCTGATTAAGATATTACTAAGTATAATTTCCTTATAGTTCATGTGTCTTCAAAAATATACAGCACTCACACAATAGAAAAATTAGTGATGGATAGTTTTAAATGACTATAAAACATAAAAGCCAATGTATAATGCCATTATATTATGAAGTAGTAGCATGGTGTACATTTGTATATATGTGTCAAGTGCTATGAACACAAATGATAAAAATATAATTGTTTATAATATTTTGGAACCTAACGTTTATTGAATGAAAATGGCTAGCTCAATGGCTGACACAGAATATATTGTTAGTAGATATCAAAGAAAGGCAGATGAAATACACTAGAATGTTCAGGAACTGTACTGGTCTAACTAAATCTAGTTATGTGATATTGGGCAAGTTCTTTCACTCTGAATTTTTACCTTCCTCTTCAGAAAAATGGAACTATATTGATTAAATGAGATAAAACTGCATAGTAGCAATTTTCAAATTTTAGAAATATTTACAAATTACCCTAACTTATATGAAATTCTGATAAAATGAGTTAATTATTAGTTAGCTGAGAATTTTACCTATTAAGGCAAAGAACATATTTTCAAAAGCTAGTAATGGATATAATCCAATACTGTAATTTACCTTTTTATCTCTAAAAACACTTATGACTTGCTCAGTATTTATATTTCAAAGGAGCATCAATGATGATGCTTGTTACTGGTCCACATACTGGGATTCTAAAATTAGAGTGACAAGCAAGCAGACAGTATACTAATGTGCTAAATGCTATCATGTGATGCCATATTATTAAAGTATGAATATCTGTTCAAGTAGGGAGGAATAAAAGGACTTGATGAAAAAGTGTAACAACGGATATGCAAACCTCTGAATTTTTGCAGCTATTGGCTTCCCATGAATATGATGGGATATAACTTCTATAAATGTTTTATGTTATATGGAACAGTTGGATTTTAAAATGGAGATTATCTAATTGACCCCATTTAATCATATGAACCTTTAAAATCAATTTCAACAACCAATCAAGGCAGGAGCCTTTGGTGACAAGAAAGGCCAAAGAAGGAATTAGAAATATAAGTAGTATCTACCATGCTACTGGATGGTTCAAGATGGAGAGGCAGCATGAGGAAACATGTAAGCAGCCCTGAGGAGCTAAGTGAGCCCCTCTGGTCTCTGCTGGTCAGCCACAACCACAAAGAACTAAGTTCTGCCAATAGCCAACTATGAGCGAGTTCTGGCTGTTACCTTGACTTTGGATTCGTGTTACTTGGAGCAGAAAACCCAGAAAGACTCATCCAATTTCTGACTGACAATATTATAAATGAGTATTAATTCAAGTCAGTAAGTTTATGTCATGTTACTGAGCAATAGAAGACAAATATTGTATGTTTTAAAGAGCTTTTCAGGAAAAGAAACAAAGACAGGGAGCCTAATAAAACTTATGAAAAAGCTAACAGAGAAGAGATCAAGGCTGAAAACACTCAGAAAATGACAACATTTTATATTAGCATAAGGGTCACCAATTACAATATACAGTTATACAAATTATAAATAAACATGATTTACCTCGTTATGCAGCAATTAATCAAGGTCTGGTGTGGTTTGGCAATAACTATAATGATGAATGTTCAGGAGAAGGTGAAATTCTTATTCTGTCACGTGTAGTCTAAGGATATGAGCTCTGGTAGAGAAGCTTACATTTGGAGAGTTAGGAATAATGCATATTGGATTAAAACTGTTTTAAAATGATATAAATTAACACATGCAGGAATTTTAAATTGGGGAAGAAGGAATGAGATATAAATTCATAATAAATACAAGTAATAAAAGGATGTAGGGACAGTGGTTATGAAGATAAGAGCATTTTCTATGCACACATGAGGGTCTGTGACTACCCAGGATGATTATCTCAGCATCCACATACACAGCTGGGCGGGTTCACTGAAGACTGTAATCAGTTCTGTAAGGGGGCAGAGACCAAAGAATCAGTGGGCCTTTGTGGCTGGGTGAGCCTCAGTCTCTGGAAAATAGGCCTATGAGTGCAAAGAGGGCACCTTACGTTTTTCTCTTGCCAGTGCACAGGATGTAGGCCCTTGTGCATACACATACATGCACTACACACGTAACATCACATACCATACCACACCTATTCTATATACACACACAAATGACAAAAGAAAAAAAAATTAAAAAGGGCAAGTTCAAAACAGGGAAGGAATGAAAAAGTTTTTTTTTTTCTGAGATGAGATATCAATATATAGAAAGTACTGATATTATAACACTTATAAATAAAGTTTCAGTATAGTCAATTCTGCACTGAAATACCATATTTAGTACCTTTCTGCAAAGATAAGTGAAAAAAAATGACAAAATAGGTATTTTGAGTTGGATGCTTGCATTGGCAGGGTAAAATAGTATTTTGTCAAATATAATTTGCTTTTTAAAATATTTTCGTAAAAATGTAAGATGAATTTAGTGTAAAAACTCACCACTTAGTGATGTTGTAAAAAGACAGAGTTGTTTTCATGGTAAAATTTTATTTTTTTAATTTTTTAATTTTTTTATTTTTATTTATTTATTTGAGAGCGACAGACACAGAGAGAAAGACAGATAGAGGGAGAGAGAGGGAATGGGCGCGCCAGGGCTTCCAACCTCTGCAAACGAACTCCAGACGTGTGCGCCCCCTTGTGCATCTGGCTAACGTGGGGCCTGGGGAACCGAGCCTCGAACCGGGGTCCTTAGGCTTCACAGGCAAGCGCTTAACCACTAAGCCATCTCTCCAGCCCTCATGGTAAAATTTTATAAGATAGTTCCCCATATTACATCAGGCATTAATACAATAAATTCTGAAATGACTAAACTTAAAATTATTTCTATATTATATTATCAATCTACTTCTGTGATACAAGAATATCTCTAAGCTATGCACAAGTTAGTGAAAATGGTGAATCTCTAAGTCTTTCTTTGTATATATTCTGAGAATTATAAAATAGCAGTACAAATTCTACTTCCCTACTATAGAAATCTAAAATCTAAAATCTGAAATCTGAAATGTCTTACTGGCTGAAGAAAGGCAGTCAGTAAACTTCATGTAATAGTTTCAAAATCCTCAGACACCAAAACAGAAATACATCTATGCTCAAGCATTTTGTATAAAGAATACTCAGCCGACATTACCCAACCACTTAGTTAATACTGAATTTTCCAAGGTGAGAGAAATGAACATAAAAGAGTTTTTCTACAATTATATTTGCTTTTCAGCTGCAGCCATAATGTTAATTTTAGGAAGCTCATAAAGTATATACTAAGAAAGAGGAGGAAAAGAAATTGAGTAAAGATTTTTTTTTTCTTACACCATTTCTTCTGCATTAACAGTAAAGTTGAACTTTTCTTCCAAACAGGAAAATAGTCAGCAGTAAATTATCCTTTTGTGTAAACTAGCAACGATGAATGGAAGATAATTATCTGGTCCAAGCTGCAATGTCTAAACAAAGGCCAGACATCAGGGGCAGGCAGTCATCTATGTAGCCAAGTGGGTTGTTTTCCCTGGATTTCTTACTTCTGTTTTGCTATGGAAAATACTGGCTGAGTAGGAGAGATAGAGGATATATTTTCCCACCTTCACTTTGTCATAGAAGCAAACTTACTTTAGATAAAAGGGTGATTTGAGGGAAGTAGTGTGCCTACATTTTATAACAGACCTAATCTAAAATTGGATTTCTGTCTACAACATGTGTCAATGCTGTCCATATTTATCTCAGTTGTTTAATTGGCTCAAACACTCTGGTATGGGCTCTCAGAAGGCTTTATAATTAGGTTCATGATCTGAAACACTTAATTGACTTCTACTTTGACCTTTTTATAGAAGTCTTGTCCCTTTCTTTAATAAAAACCCTATAGCCCATTTCTTTAAAGTTTGATAAGTCTTAGTCCATTTCTTTTATAAATAACTTATCCCCAAAGTTTCTTTAATAGATTTGAAATAATGATGAGATTCGCAGTAGGCAACCACTTGGTCTCATAGTTCAAGAGATAAGTATTATAGCACAGGTATAATTTACATTTCTCTGTATTTAATGACTAATTTTCAATATTTCATGAGAACAGAATAGGAGATGGGGATTTATTTATGATATTCTTGCTTATGGATACATACCACTTCCCAGTGGAATAAATCCAGGGCTAGAGAGATGGCTTATCAGTTAAGGTGCTTGCCTGCAAAGCCTCGGGTCCCATGTTTAACTCTCCAGATCCCATGTAAACCAGACACACAAAGGTGAGGCAAGTACAAGGTTGCACATGCCCACTAGGTGTTGCAAGCATATGGAGTTCAGTGGGTGAGGCCCTAGTGTGCCAATTCTCACTCTCTCTCTCTTTCTCAGATAAAAAAATAAATTCAGCCTTTGTGCTCAGCATTGTTTAGAAATGATTGACAAATAAATACTGTGCATATTCAAGGTGTACAATATGATGATTTGGTATAAGTATACATTATAGAATGAAAACAATACATTCATCACTAATTTGTTAGTGTGGGATGTATTTTAAAATATACTCTGGTCACAAATTTCAAGTAAAAACTATTTTAACATTAAGCATGCCTATATATTGTATGCTGTAACCACAGAACTTGTTCAAGTTTCAACTGATAATTGTTACACTTTGACCAACATATGCTTATCTACCAAACCCTATAACCCATACAACCACATAGCTTCTGTCCTTTGATTAATTTTTGTTTCAAGAAATCTGGGGAAAAAGAATAATTTTTTAAAGCATTGACAGTTGCTATTTTAACATTACAAGTAATATATACCAAGCAAAAATGAAGCACTTAAAGATGAAACATGAGCTCAATGAGCATTCAAGTCATTGTGGATTCTAGAAAATTGCTGTGTGTAATACCATACATAAGCTTCATGTGGCTAGAGGCCACATATGCTTTGTCTCCTGAGCCCTTAGAACTGTGTTTGGTATATGCATAGACACATGCATGAGCAAATATCTATTCAACAACTGAGTATTTTAAATAAAATGCAAGATCCTGCTATGTAGAGAAAAATTTGTCTTTTTATTTAATGTTATAAATGTTAATATCAGCATGATATGTGAGAGGATTTTTTACAGTATTATTTTTCTTTTAGGCTTTCTTCATTAATTTCTGTTTAACACCGATGCAGTATTTCAAGAAAGATATCACAGTTTCATATTACACATGCAATTGTTTTCTAATGATAAAACTTTAGAAGCAAGAATGATGACTAAAGTAGGTTGGCTTACAAATATCATACAAATCCTCCACGGAAGAATAAATTGAAGGAGTCATACCTGTATATGGATAAATATATTTCATTTAGTTGAAAATTAATTGAATTAAGTTAATTAATTGAAATGAGGTAAAAGGTGTTCTGATTAGGCCCAAGTTATAATACTTGTGCTTTATCTATCCATCCTTCATATAGTATCTGTATCATAAGGACATAAACCAGAGCAAAGAAGGATCATGGGGTAGAAAAGTAGTAAAAGAGGCAGTGCTGGGAGGGAAAGTACAACTGGAAGTTCTGCAGAGGTCTACCTTTGCCTCCAGGCAGAACTAGCTGTATGGAGAACAGGATTAGTGGGACATGTTAGATTTCATCTATGGTATCATTAGGATTCTTGATGTCGGTATATTGAGTCTTGATTGTAGAGCCTCAGTGCCAGGAAAAGTCATTTGTGCCAACATCCACCCTCAAGACCTCTCCAGCCTGGTCCTCGTCTAGTTCTCTGTAATAAAATGTTGCCATACTGCAGCCTTCGATATTTATTGACCAGAGATTTAGAAGATGGTGTTTTTAGACATTTAAGGTAATTTGTATTTGTGCTTGAGAATTTTTTCCCAGCTGGTGTAATATTTTATATTTTTTTGTGACTGAAAATATTATTAGATACATAAGGACAGATTTACTTTTATTTTATGTTCCACCTACAGGGTTTCCTATACTTAACATACATTGTATTCCTGAGCACTTAGAAGGATGAATTTTCTTGTCATACAAATATGCAGACTCTGAAGTAAAATTCAAGCACTATTTCACCATCATGTTTACTGTAAGAAAAAGACTGAAGAGGCCCACATATGGTGGAAATTACAGGGAGGATTGAGGTGGGAAGGATCTGAGCCAGTAGAATCATGCAACTTGGAAATAATCCATGAGAACTGTTTGCTCATTTTAGCTTTGATCCTACTTTCCATTCTCTACCCCATGCTTCCAAAGTATCTATTTAAAAGAAAAACAACAAAACTTCTATAAATTTAGTGGAAGAGATTAAAATAGAAAGAGAGGACTTTGATTTACAATGCATATAAAATGGGATTTATGCACTATTTTAGCCTATCCTGGTTGTTCCAGCAAAATGCAATAACTTTAGCTTATAAACAACAAAATTTATTTCTCATAGTTCTGGAGGTGAGAAGTCCATGATGATGGAGATGCTGGCAAATCTGTCTGTTGACAGCTCCCTTTCACGTAGACACTGCCTTGTTTACAGTGTCTATGTACTGAAATGGACAGGCTACCTATCTGGAACTTTTATGAAAGCTGTAATTCCATTCATAAAGTGTCTACCTCATGACTTAACCTCCAAACACTCCACCTCCTAATCATACCATGTTCATGGCAGAATTTTTTTTTTTTTTTTTTTTGAGGTAGGGTCTCATTTTAGCTTAGGCTGACATGGAATTCACTATGTAGTCTCAGGGTGGCATCGAACTCATTGTGATCCACCTACCTCTGCCTTCCAAGTGCTGGAATTAAAGGCATGCACCACCATACCCGTCTACATGGCAAGATTTTAAAATACAAACTCAAGGAAGATGAACAATATACTTGACATACTAAACCATTAATTATTTTAATTAAATATATTTGTGTCAATAGAAAGATTTACTATGAACTCAGACTTGCTGTTTAGCTTGTTTAATAGGTTTCATTTCCTCCATGAAAAGATGTTTTATCATATTTTCCTTCTTAAGCCTTTTGTTGAACAACATTGTTATTTCAAAATGGAAGTTTTGTTCATATATTAATTTTTGTTTATATGTGAAATATTAATATTATGATCCAATGTATTTTTCTCTGCAGGTTGGGTGTTGCAATTTAACTGCATAAAGCTATAGGCTGAGATTTTGTAAAATCTCTTTATTACAAAATGGCTACGTGATATAGAAAAATACCATTTTTCAAAATAAAAGAGTTTCTAGAACATAAAGCTGGTAACTTTTTTCATTCTGAGAAATTATTCTCTGAAAAATAAAGGATGATCACTACCTACCTGGAAGAAGCAGATTCTGGCATAATATATTGTCAATTATTTAAAATGCTGGTTTTAAAAATCTCAAAATTCAAATAGATGCAATCAAGCTTTGATTTTATTCCTTTGAATAATGTCTTCAGCTTATACATTACTGGAATATCAGAGATTATATCTGTATGTTAGTGAGTGAGTTATCAATAATGACCCTATCAATGTGGGGAGTAGAGTGAAATCTTCTGTAGATCTTTGGCTGTTTGAATAATTATAATAATGCCACTGTTTAAGGTCAAGTAGATTAGAACTTAGTCATGGACTAATACATAATGAATTCACAGAGAATATTAATGGCATATTAATAAATTTTGAGGATATTAGAAGCTGAGAAGGTTAGTTCTTATCTTGAATAATGAAACATTTTAAAATAACTCAACAGAAATAAGTGGTAGGAGAGAAAGCTTAAGGAAAATGCCACTTGTATTTTTTTTAAAGTGATAGTTGTGGAAAGGGAAATTGAGTTAAATATGAAAGTTCTAAGAGGAAGACATAGGTCTGAGGCAGAGAAATTTTAGGAAAATACATATTGCTTTAGTGAAAGGAAGAAATTACTGATACTTGCTGCTGTCTGAAGCTGAAATGGCCTGTCTGAGAATGAGCCTGTTGGTTTTAGATAGGTGTTCAAGCAAGAAGTGGGTGAAGCCAATGCCTCCCCAGATGAGCGCCCAACACCACATCTCACAATCCTGCAATCCCACAGAGAGAGGTAGATGGGCAGGTAAGGTTATGTCTGTACTTTTAGTAAAAGTCCCCTTTGAACTCTATATGCTGTATCTATGTCTCTTCCTCATTTACTGAACTTTAAGCCTCTTTAGATAGAACTTAGGGTGTATAGTACTTAGCCTGTATTATAGGCTTGATTATACTACTTGGAAAGGTTAACAAATTCAGGGGGGTGTTATGTATACCCCATGTTTGTAACAACATTGTGCACAAAAATAGTATTGAAGAAGCTCTTGCTCTATTTTTGTTTGCAAATACACTGAATTTATTATTCTTGGCTGCATATGTCCATGATACCTTACTTAACATTGCTTATGACAGACAATCTGTTAGCTACCAGGAATGTGAAAACACATAATAATAATAATGATCATCATCATCTACTTTGGGGACAATGATGTGGTTTATTTATTTTTATATCCTAAATGTCTGGATTATAACATGTATCCCCAAAATGTCCTTTTTCTCTGACCAGACAGTGGAATTTGTTTCTAAAAGGCAAACGAGCTGGGCAGTGCAGAAGGACATCTCATGTGGAGGGAGCCAAATGACCAAGAGGTGTAGAATAGTGTCCCAGGGTGGAGTAAAGCAGTGAGGTCTCTAGGATATGAGTGGTTAGGAAAGAATGGCAAAATGGAGTTTTTGAACTGTTATGCCAAAGAATTCAATATGGGCTTTGCAGGCTGTGGATATTGAATTTTCTCATGGCTATCTCTGTGCTCTTCTACTCTTGGCCAAGTATAATCTCCAGTGAGCATGTGCTAGATCATGACCCATCTCCTTGGACACCACAGGAGCAGGTAGAGAGATGACAGGAGCATGTGTGTAGCACATGGTGTGACCTGGACTAGAGATTTGCACTGCTCTCCTTGCCATGCCAGGTGTTGACATCATACATTCTTTGGTCTGGAAGTTAATATTCACAATGTTTGTGTATACAGTCTATGTCTGGAATATTCTCTTGGACATCAAAAGGTCTGGAATAGACATGTTTGTCCTAGAATCAAGTTATATATATATATATATATATATATATATATATATATATATATATATATATATATATATATATATATATATTTGCCTTTTGGAAACTTCACCTTGCAAAATGGAACATAAATGCTTGGAAGCTGAGGATATGGACATGCACTCTGTTCTGCACCAGCTGACACTTGCTCTTGTTCTAATGGATTCTTAATACAATGTGCCTCCACAAGCAGCTACTTATGCAGTTGCTTACTCTTAAGTTGATGTCAGCATTTGCTGCTAGTTTGATTTAGGAAGTGCTCATATATTTTGATGTCACCTAATCATGATAGTGATCATTTTTTTTTCTATGGCTTCAGATTTTCAGCTTTAATATTGCCTTTAAGTAAAAGTGCTTTCTTACATTATATTTAGTTGGGCTGAGAGAGAGAGAGCAAGGACCCTAGTAAGTTTAAAGTTTCACATTTCAAGTGTGGTTCTTTGGCATGTGGGTTTTGAAAAAGTTGCTGTCAGTTGCATGCACATTTCAGATACTGATGAGCTTTGCTGCTGGGAGCTAAGCAATCATTTTCCACTCTGCTGCTGCTATGATGTGCACTTTCCTGAAAATCTTTTGATAGTTCCCATTTTATTAATGATAACATTCCTTTCCTAGACTAACAAGGCCCGACAGGCCCTACTGAATCCTGCTTACATGCTCGCATGGAGTTTAAAGCATGTATATAGTCCATGGAACATTCACTGCTGCTCCCCAAATTCCCTCTGCTATTATGATCGCTGCACAAGGACATTCTGTCATTTGTTTTCCTACCTTCATTTTTATAGTCACTCCCTCCCTGTCTTAACTTCAGCTCAATTGTGAATGCTGATTTTGGAAAACCTATTTTATTTTTGTTTTTTTGAGGTAGAGTCTCACTGTAGTCCACGCTGATCTGGAATTCACTAGCCTGAGAAGCCTAGGGACCCACGTTTGACTCTCCAGATCCCATGTAAGCCAGAGGCACAAAAGGCGAGGCAAGCTCAAGGTCGCACATGCCCACTAGGTGTTGCCAGCATCTGGAGCTCGTGGCTGAGACCCTGGCATACCCATTCTCCCTCTTTCTCTAAAATAAAAACAAAATAAATGAATCTCATTTCAAAGATTTTATGATATCTACCAAAATTATGTTCCTAAATTTAACTGAGAAATAGGGTTTACATATATAATTCTTTACCAGGTATAAGAAGATTCTGGGCAACCCTGTCAGTAAAATATCTAGACGCTCAATGTGCTGAAAACTAGTTGGATGACACAATATTTATTCTAGCAACTATGCCCACTAGGAGAAACTGATTTGTTTTGGGAAGTTAGATATGAGAAAATGTATTAGATATGAAAATACAAATGATTTAGATGTAGATATCCAAGATATCTAATGATGTACATTTCAGAAGCATCTCAAAAGTGCACAAAACTGCCCCTATGCTTCCTAGGAAGCATGGAAAGACTGATGATTGGGTGTTGTTTGAAAAGGATGGTTTGTACGTGCTGTAGTAGGAGTGGTATTTACATTTCACATCACACTCTACTATTTATATTTGTACAGAAAGCATTAGCATTTATGCAATTAAATAAACTTAGAATATATGATTTTCTTAGATAAGAACTTTATAAAATATATATGAAAAATAGCTCCTATTTGAGAAAATTTAATAGTTTCTTTAAAGGAAAGAAACCATTCTTCCTATGTACAGAGGCAGGGCCTTCCAGGCATGAGTTTTTTCAGAGTTTCATCTGATCTCAGTTGCCTGGTGACTCTTCACCAGGAAGGAATTTAGCTCAAGTCATAATGAGTTAGGTAAGGTCAGCCCCAGACTTTTTCCTGGCAGTAACACTGATGACCCAAATCCTCAGTTCCTCCAAGAAGTAAACAGAATCTCAGGTAGGTTGAGTGCACATGAATGCAGACATGTTTTATTCTCAAAATGAAGAGATGGATGGAGCAAGCTGACAATATGAATGTTTAATCAAGTTAAAGATGCCTACATCCTTGGGGTTCAAAAAGGCTTATACTGAGTGTCAGAATGAATGGTTGAATTTTGTGTTTGTGAGCAAGGGATGACAATATGAATGTTTAATCAAGTTAAAGATGCCTGTATCCTTGGGGTTCAAAAAGGCTTATACTGAGTGTCAGAATGAGTGGTTGAATTTTGTGTTTGTGTTGGTTGGTACCTTCAGAGGTCTAACATCTGGGCTTTTCAAAAATGATCTTTTCTTGTAAAAAGTATGGCTACTCCTCTGTTGCTTGAACCTAAGGGTTTTTATTCTTCTTTTATTTTCAATCATAATGTATAGAAGTTTTAACGATTAAATTTATTGGAAGCAATCTTATTTTCCTGAGTTCTGTTTCTGATCATCAACTTTATGTGAACTGAACACACACTGAAGAGCCCCATTTCAAATGGAGTTTTTTGTTTGTTTGTTTGTGTTGTTTTGTTTTTCAAGGTAGGGTTTCATTCTAGCCCAGGCTGACCTGGAATTCACTATGTAGTCTCAGGGTGGCCTTGAACTCACCATGATCCTCCTACCTCTGCCTCCCGAGTGCTGGGATTTAAAGCGTGTGCCACCACGCCCGGCTCTCAAATGGACTTTTTGTGGAGTTCAGGCCATTTTGAAACAACTATTTGTTGATGAGTGATTTTTTTTTTTCCTTTCCTTCTAGATTTGATGTTTTATGAGAACAAGGTAACTGACCTAAAAGCTAGTAGTCACTCCCAAGCTAAATTCTACACCTAAATCTAAAGAAACGATTACTTGCCATGTAATGGCATTGAATAGAGAATCTGGCATAAAATTGGATACAAACACATTTTACTGTAGATAACAGTGTGAAGGTGTTGTCTTTTTTGGTGAGGTCTTTGTGTACTGGCCTCCTTTTTAATGTTTTTATGCTTAATACAGTAACAATTCATACTTTTATGATACTGCATTAGTCCACAACCTGACACTTTGCCAGGCAACTTTGATTGAAGACTTTTCACTTGGCAAGATCAAGATAATAAAGAGAGGTTCACAGTGGAGACTTATACACGCAGGGGAACAATTTCTTGAGGCATGTGTACACTGTAAAGTCTAGTAGATTCAGTATCCAGGACTTTAAAAGTAGAACAGGCTGATTTATGTGACAATGTACTTGAGCTGAACTTCTGTGCTGGTTTTGTTAGCAAACCCTAACATATGGCCTTGTAATGAGAGCAACATTAATAATTACAGATAGGAGTAATGCAGTAGAATAAGGAATCCCTCTAATACGGAATTTTTCTGCAATGAGCAGTTTTTTAACAGGTGTCTTTGATAAATGGAAACTTGAATGCAAAACGGGAGGATAGGGGAATGCACTTGAAGAAATAGAGGATGTATGTGTGTAATGTTTAAACATTTTAGGCTCTGTGATATATCACAGTAAGCATTTCACACCTAGATGATTGTTAGTCCCCACCAATTTTCCTTGTAGGCTTACAGAGTCAGCAGTGATAATATTTGCTTTCTCACTGCTCCTCAAGATAAAAGACCAGTGGGGGTGCCTTTATGCATTAAAAAGATTGACATATGCACATAAATGAACTCACATAAGCACAGTTACTGGAATGCAGGATGCCACCTCAAAATAATTGTGATCAAGCACTTTTTCTTGTCTGTCTCTGTGCTCCAGATTGTTTCCTAAATGTGGCAGCTCCACTTATCCAGTGCCCCATATCCATTTTTTGTAATGAATAATTGATTGGAATGAGCTAGTCCATCCTGTTTGTCTTGGGAATTTGAACAAAGTAATTCAGTGCCTTGAGCCATTAACTTACTGATGAATCCCCATCCGCAGTGTGGGTAGAGAAACAACAGAGAAACGAGTTGCTGAGTATATGCAAGATACTGATGAGTGGGCGTGGGAGGAGGAGGATGGAAGACTAGAGAGAATATATATATATATATATATATATATATATATATATATATACACACACACACACACACACACACACAAGCAGAGTTGAGAAGAAGCTCTGCTCTCACGTGGTCCATTCCTGTTCTCTCAGACCATGTCACATATTATATTCTCACAATAGGAACCTGTTTGACTACAGAACCTTGAGTGAATTTCTGCTTCCAAGAAGTCAGATGAGTGGTAATGAGAGCATCCTATGTTTTTGCATGACCCTGTGTTCATGGCTGTAATTGGTATCTATTGCTATACTCAGATATGCAATATAAGATGATTCTTGGGGAAAAAATACTCTCAAATAATTAAAAGATAAGGAAGGTTTAAGTGTATAATATAGATAGTTGGTATTCCAATATGGGAAATTTACTCCAGATGGAATATTATTAAAGCTTATAAGTCTAGAGTAAACATAGACATGTTCACCAAATTCTTGAATATCAGAAACAGATGGTATTCTTTAAGACTTAAAAAGGATTATTTTCATTCAAATAAGCAGCACCACTTTAACAACTAGACAGAGGCTAAGCAGCATTCCTTTACTTAGAGTTTTATGCCTTAAGGCTCAGATAAATTTTTTTGTGATTGTTGTAAATTATGGAAGTTTGAAACATATTCCTATATTTTTAATAGTTATAAAATTATTTTTCTTTCTATGTAAACATTCCCTTGAGTTTTAACACCCAATTCTACAGGAAATCACCCGTTTTTTTTTCCATATCAATTTTGATTCTGTAATACAACACAGACTCTTTCTTGCTTGCTTTCCTCCTTTATTTTCTTCCTCTTTCTCTCTCTTTACTGCTCCCTCCCTTTATCCCTCCCTCTCTTCCTTCCTTCTTTGAGATAGTCTCACAGTAGTTTTAGGCTGAATTGCAACTTGCTCCATAGCTCAGGCTGTCAACAAACTCATAGAAATACTCTTGCCTCTGCCTCCTAAGTGTTGAAATAATAGTTGAACCACCACACCAGGTTTTGACCTTACTTTTTCCATATGAAAAAGATGTGCTTCTGGGGTTTAGAAAATGGATGGTGTTGCAGTCAGGTTCACATTGCTGGAAGACATCATCCTACAAAGAGCAGCTTGTGGGAAAAAAAAAAAAAGAGGGCTTACAGGCTCGAAGTGAAAGCTCCATGGTGATGGCAGGGAGAATGATAGCATGAGCAGAGGGTGGACATCAACCCTAGTGTTTCAGTCCTGTTCGCATTGCTGGTAGAAATCACCCAACCAAGAGCAGCTTCTGGGAAAAAGAGATTTATTTTGACTTACAGGCTCAAGGGGAAGCTCCACGATGGCAGGGGAAAACAATGGCATGAGCAGAGGGTGGACATCACCCCCTGGCCAACATAAGGTGGACCACAGCAACAGGAGGGTGTGCCAAACACTGGCAAGGGGAAACTGGCTATAAAGCCCATAAGCCCGCCACCAAAAATACACTCCCTCCAGGAGGCATTAATTCCCAAATATCCATCAGCTGGGAACCTAGCATTCAGGACACCTATGTTTATGGGGGACACCTGAATCAAACCACCACATTCCACCCTGGCCCCCTGATATCCATACATGATGTAAAATACGATGCTTTCAGTCTGACTTTAAAGATCCCCATAGTTTTTATCAATTCCAATGAAGTTCATACATCCCCATAGTTCAAGATCTGTTAACTGAGCCATAATACCAAAAAATAACCTCAAAAAACCCACAATGGCACAGAATAAATATTCACACTGCAAAAGATGGCATTGGGCATAGCAGAGGAACATTCAACCAATACAAGATTTAAAACAACCAGGGAAAACATCAAACTCTGTAGCTTCAAGTCCAGCAACTCTAGCCAGTGACCAATCTTAAAGTCCGATAATTCTAACCAGCAACAAAGTCTCTGGCATTCCAATTCTGCCCCTCCAGCTAGGCTACTCACAGTCCTGGAATTTCATTGGGGCAGCAGCTCCTCGGCAGCCTTCTCATGGTCCCAGCATCTCCACTGGGTCACCACTGCAATCCAAGGTTCATCCTCATGGCCCCATGGGGTCTCTATGCAGGCAACCATCAATCCCGCTTCACACTGCCCATGGCCATTTCCAAAACACAAGACCATGTTGAAAACTCATTGACCCTCTTTCCAGCATTTCTTATACTCCATGATACCAGGTAGGGTGCCAATTTGTTAATCCGGGGGGGGGGGGGAACAAAGCAGACTTTGAAGAACAGGACACTCCTTGAGCACTCAGGCCCTTTCAAAAGATTTGACATTCTTCCTGTTACCCCAGCACAGGTCAGCTAGCCCAGTCTCAAAGGTTGTAATCTTTCAGTTGCAGCTGAACGGGCAACAGTTCACCCAAAGATTTTTCTTTCTGTGCCATATCCCTCTGCACATACCAGTTCATTTCTATACAAAGCAACCCTGCACAACTTCTCAGAACATGGGCATAAGAGCAAGCTTCTCACACAAACTGCTAGCCCAGTTCAAGCAAAGCTCTTTCTCACCCTCATAAGCCAAACCTCACAGTCCATAGTTCTTACTGCCTTCAGGTCTTTCAGCTCTGACCAGAACAGTCCATCAAGCTGTACTTAGAGCACTGCAAGGCATCTTTTAGGCCAAGGTTTTAACTCCTTCCACATTCCTCTTGAAAACCAGCTACAAAAGGCTGAAGCCACATAGTCAGGTGTCTAGCAGCAATCCCACTCCTCAGTATCACTTTACTGTTGCAGTCCTGTTCACATTGCTGGTAGAAATCACCCAACCAAGAGCAGCTTCTGGGAAAAAGAGATTTATTTTGGCATACAGGCTCGAGGGGAAGCTCCACAATGGCAGGGAAAAACGATGGCATGAGAAGAGGGTGGACATCATCCCCTGGCCAACATAAGGTGGACCACAGCAACAGGAGGGTGTGCCAAACACTGGCAAGGGGAAACTGGCTATAAAGCCCATAGGCCCGCCCCCAACAATACACTCCCTCCAGGAGGCATTAATTCCCAAATATCCATCAGCTGGGAACCTAGCATTCAGAACACCTGAGTTTACGGGGGACACCTGAAACAAACCACCACACCTGGCCAACATAAGGTAGACAATACCAACAGGAGAGTATGCCAAACACTGGAAAGGGGAAACTGGCCATGACACCCATAAGCCTGCCTTCAACAGTACACTGTCTCCAGGAGGCATTAATTCCCAAATCTCCATCAGCTGGAAACCTAGCATTCAGAACACCTAAATTTATGGGGACACCTGAATCAAACCACCACAGATGGCATAGTGAAAACTTGAAACAGAGGCATATCTTCCAGATCAACATTTACCATTTCAAGTTGGGGGCCCATTCAATGCCAGGGCCTCTTTGCCCAGCCCTGTGACTTGAGATAAAGTGCTTACCTTCTTTGAGGTCTTGAAGCCATACTGCTTAGATGTGCTTGTCAAATGTACCAAGGTGATTAAGGATCCTTTAACTCTCCAGGTTCCAGAAAAACATGTTTTTTCTCTCAGTATTTTTGTCTTAGAGAATCTATTTTGCCTATGGACCACTCCTCACTGTTATTGACAATCACTTTCCCAGTGTGTGATATTCTCTAGATTCCCATCCAAATGAAACTGATACTAACTACTTGCATTTGCTTTGGGAAAATATTCCAGCCATTTCAAAAATCTATTTCACATGTGAAATTGTTTTAAACACCAAATATTATTAATACGTCTAAGGCAAAAAAATAGGAAATAAAAACAATCTTACCTTTGTTACCTTGGTTGAACTTTTTCTGTCCAAATAAGATTCTTCTCTGCTGTATGAATATATTGCTTTTGTTTGGCAATACACACACACACGTGTGTTTTTTTGAGACAGGGTCTCACTATAGCCCAGGTGACTGGAATTCACTGTGTAGTCTCAGGGTGGCCTTGGACTCATGATGATCCTTCCACTTCTGCCTCTCAAGTGCTGGGATTAAAGGCGTCCACCAACCACAATTTTTAAATATTTTATTTTTATTTATTTATTTGAGAAAGAGAAAAAAGGCAGAGAGTGAGAAAGAGAGAGAGAAAAAAGAAAGAGATAGGGAAAGGGACACTGGATGTTCCAGGGCCTTTAGCTGCTGCAAATGAACTCTAGATGCATGTGCCACCTTGTACGTCTGGCTTACATGGGTCCTGGGGAGTCAAACCTGGTTTCTTTGGATTTGCAGGCAAACACCTTAACCAATAAGCCATCTCTCCAGCCCCTAGTTTGGCAATTTATATCTCTCAGTGTTCATTCTTCATAAAAAGGCAAACTAATGGTTTTTTTTGTTTGTTTTTCTATCAAAAGGAAAGTAGAGTAGTTACAGTCAAGGAAAACATTCATCTTACATAGAGCTCCATCAGCAAAATTCTGATTCTTTGCTAATTATTTTCCCTAAGTGAGTCTTAGCCAAAAAAAAAAATAAAATGAAGTCAAGTAAAAGTTTCTTTTCTGAATGGGAAAGATAAAAATTAGAAGTCTTTCTGCAAAACAAAAACAACACAGAAAATCAAATTATGATCATTGCCAAGCTGATGACTAAATACATGTGATTCATTATTTTTCTTCTGTTTTATGGACTATGAGTAGATACATCTATCTAAGAGTTCATTCCTTTCTGAAATCATCAGTGTGAATTTTGGCTTTCTATCTTGAACAAAACAGAGTATGACCTGGATACAGACATTCAAACTAGTGTCTCGTATAATATCTAGTGGGGAAAGAGCCCTGGAGTGCAGCTTGTCCTTCCAAGGACATTACTCCAGAATGTACATGAAGCCACTGTTACCTGTAGAAGAATACAAAATGCACAAAATAGGAAAGCTAGCAAACAAATGGTTAAATTCTCTTTGCAAGGATTGTGCTTTTTCTGTGACTTACTGAGGTTTTAGGGAAAGAAGATATATTTGCTTGCTGTCCTTCAAGTGTTGAGATTATATTTTCCTATTCTTTGGACACAGGGATAGATTTTTCTGTCATTAAATACTTACAGAGCCCACTTAGGCTTAAGATACAATCAGACATTTTGTTCGAAATTGCTTTTCATCTTGTAGCATAAAACCAACTCTTTTCCTTTGAAAACACAAACAGTTGCTGTTCTGCATATAAGGTAATATGTTACCATGTGTTCTAGTTGGATCTGTAAGTTTTCTTCACTGCATGTTCTGCTGGTGGATTTCATGAAATACTACTACCCCCCTCCATGTGGCTTCTCCTCAAATGTATGGTTACTTTCACATTTATGAAGGATTTGAAAATAAAATTCTAGAAGCTTAATTTTCTTTCTCCTTTTTAGAGTTTCGGGGGGGAAAAAAAGGAAAATTTTAGACAAGTGATAGGGAGACATGGAAATGAAAAGGAGAAAAACTTTACATTTAACACTATAGCACCAAAATGTTGAAATTGTTTAATTCTATGTATCAGCCTTTCAGTAGTACTATAAAAAAGAATGCAAAACACTTTAAAAAGAATTTCATAAGAAACAGTTAAAAAGGAAAGAACCTACTCCCTTCCTGACATTGGCAGGGGGTGTGTGGGGTGTTTGCAGATCTCCCATCCTTGCCAAGGTCAACTGTCCTCAGGTGTAGGCACATCAAAGAAGAGTGTTTGCCCTGCCCCTAGAGTTCCAAGGCTGTTTGTTCTTTGGTGGGAGTAAGAATTTGTATCTGTGAGGCAACCTCATGTAGTTTTGGTGCACTTTAAAAACTTCAGATGGCAGTGACCTTGAGATAACTCAGAAAGCATCATTGTTCTAGAAGGAAGTGACAGGAGTGCTCAGAGCTGCAATATCTCTATCACACCTTCCAAGGCTCAGAGTCTATTTCAGAAGAGGTGGCGGTTAGAATCTAAGAGCCAAAGGAAGGGTAGGACTCCTTCCAGCGTGCTCCCCCAGACAGAAAATGGCCTGGATATCCATGTCCTCACAGTGCTTGACACTACCTACACAAGACATCATAAGAGGAGGAAAAGATCATGACACCAAAGTAAGGAGAGACAGACTGAGAGGGGAGGGGGTATGATGGAGAATGGAGTTTCAAAGGGGAAAGCAGAGGGAGGGAGGGCATTACCAAGGGATATTTTTTATAATCATGGAAGTTGTTAATAATGATAATTTAAAAAATTTAAAAAATGGTAGCAATTGGTTCTAGACCCAGACTTTATACAAATTGACTGGCCAGCTCCATTTCCAATGTTTGTTCTCTGAGGGTACTTCTCACATGTCTGCCTCGTGGACATAGGAAAATAAGTTTACCCCTGAGTGTAACAACCCTTAACTTCAGTGTAAGCACAATCTGTTATGATTCAAATGCTGTATTATTTTACATGCAGCATATAGATGTTTATTATTTCCTATGGTATCCAATGTCTTTGTTGTCAATATTTAGCATCTATCAAGTAATACTTTCCCCAGCTCTCCATGAACTTGAAAATGAGGGAAGTATTCTGCCTTCTATATTCAAATGGGAAGAATAGAATAGATGTTAATCTATCTATAGCCATATTATATGAAGTTCTATGTGGTTCTAGAATAATGTACCTAAATCAATTAACGTATGCTTGGTGACATCAAATGATGTCTTATCTTACTACAGGTTCTTCCTCTGACTTTGGTTTTATCAAATAATTGGTGTCTGGCATCTATTTGTGCAGATGATTTCCTTCTTTATGAAAGATGCACTGAAGCAATGCTCTACAGGTACAGTCTTGAGGGACACACAGAGATTTGCTGGGAGTATAATAGCAGTCTGTTTTCATGGGGTCCATGGCACATTTGCTTAACGAATGGGTCTTATAACTTAGGCAAATATTTAGGCTAAACAATTGAGTGGTTCCTGAATGCTGGAACAGATAGAACAAAACTAGTGGCAAGACTGGAGCTGATTCCCTATAAAAACTTTTAGCACATGTACAAGTGAGACCAGCAAGACACATGGCATTGACTGTTATACGCATTCAAAGCAGGCTGTCCCCAAAGAATAGAAGGACATGTGCAAATATCAGTCTCTGGATTGGGTACAATAGTTAATTCACTAACTGAAGAAAAATGCTGTAATGAAAACCAAATACTTACCATACGCAGTACTCTCTAACTATGTGATTGTGAAACACTTCCTACATGAATGTTTTCTCACTAATTTAAATGAAAAGTGAATACTGATATCCTGCTTCTGATTTTAATACTTCAGAGCCTGGTTACGGACTACCTGACTTTCCTGGGTCTTCCATGTAGATGGTTTGATATACCCTTGGACAGTATTCTTGGTAGAAATGAATCTCAAATTTATCTCTCTTACTGATGTCTGAAATTTTATCACTAAAGATTCTGAAATATTTTCCACATTGGAAAAGTAGAATTTCTTTGTAATTACTCAGTATTAAATGATTATATAGAAAGCTATAGTTTTATTTATTTTAAATTATATACTTATTCAGGCACTTGAAAGTAAAAATTATCAATTTATTCTTCTCACTTATGCTGCTTATGTTTGAAGCATGGTATTTGTTCAGCCCATTTTGAAAAGCACTAAACCGTACAGGTTTCTTTGCTGTAGTTGTAGCATATTTATAGACTGTTCTTACTGGAAAATTTAATTCATGTTTTTTTAATTGAGAAGGCCTCTATGAACACTTTGGAATATGGTCTTATAATTAAACAAGTCATTTCTTTTTATTATCAAATAATTTTTTGAAAGGTCATCTTTTTATGTTTAGAACTAAATTTAAATTTCACTTATGCTTACAATTAAGCAAATCATTTAGTTTCATTATAAAATAACTTTTGAAATGCTTTCTTAATTTGGTAAGTTTAGACCTAGTTAAGTGACAAAATCAACACACACACACACACACACACACACACACACACACGTATGTATGTATAGTGACTTTAAGATAATCAATGAAAACTATTTTAAATGCCTTTCAATCATAACTGAAAAAACTTTTTGGAAAGTGTGATTTTTTTTCAAAAAACATGATAAATGATAGTAGAAAATTAGTCTTTACAGAAACAAATGAAAATTTAATGTCTTTGGTAAATCTCATCTCACACCCTCCTAACCTTACAACAAGAAGCTGGCTCTTAAATAGCATCTGTAACCCAGAAACAAGAAGTAATTAACAGACATTTGGAACATATGAAAACATTGTAACAATAAGGCTGATTTCATTATTTGTTAAATAAAAAATAACAGCAGGGAACTAATTTTTTACCTCCCACTTTAAATAGCACAATATCAAGTATATGTGAAAGTTCAAATTCAGGCCTCCCAGATAGTGTTTCTTTCTTTTTTTTTTTTTTTAAGAAGAGACTGTATAAGAAGGTTATGAAAAACACGCTTAGCCAAACTGCTAAAAGAAGCATTAGGCATTTTGTTTTTGCACATTTGGATAATGTGTGAAATAATTCCCAACTTTAAAAATATCTTTACACCTTTCACTGTGCTGGGAGTGAAGATAGATTCTTGTTGCCAGCTTCTGAACACTGGACAGTTCTGTGGTAGAGAAACACAGAGCTAAAGTGATATTTTTGTAGCGTTTCTGCTTCTCTATAATTAAAGAGTTTGGCTATTTGCATAGGCTGGAGAAGTTGTTGAAACTGGATTTGTGTCTTCATGACTTTCTGGTGGGGTAACCCAAAGCAGGTCACTTAATGTTTAGGTGACTCAGTTATGCTGTTGTAAACAGGGCCAAAGTTGGAGTAAGCATAATAGTTCTTGCAAGGCATGCAACATAATTTCTGTAATATATATTTATTTTTATTTTTATTTATTTGCAATAGAGAGAGACAGAGAAAGACAGAGACAGAATGAGTGTGCCAGGGCCTCCAGCTACTATGAGTGAACTTCAGATGCATGCACCACTTCTTGCATCTGGCTTTACATAGTTATTGTAGAATCGAACTCAGGTTCTTATGTTTTGCAGGCAAGTACTATAACTGCTGAGCCATCTCTCCAACCTATTTTCTGTAATGCAGAAACTGTGAATAAATATTAGCTACTAGTAACTGAAGATATAAGGAGAAATCTATGCCCACATTACTCCCAGGTTATCCTGTCTGATCAGGTTCAATTTTAAGTGTAATCACAAACATTTTTGCCAATATATTAAAGATTCTCACTTTACTCGCACATTTTAGGAGCTCAATCTACTCCACTGAATCAGTTAATCCTGGTTTAATTATTAAATAAAAACTATATACTGCTTTTGTCCCTCTTAGATCATTTCTCTGGTATTCAAGAACATTCATTGGCTCTCAGTTGACTACTTGGTGAAGCGCAGCATATCCAAATTCAATTCCCACTTTCCTGTGATCATGTCAGGACATTCCTATCATCATACTCTTATGAGCTGCCATCCTGGGCAGAGCTCTCCTGTCATTTTTGCCCAATATTGTATTACTAATTTCTCAAGGTTAATTTTAAACACCTCGCCTTGTACTCTACCCTTGTAGACTTATAACATCACGCTCCTCAAAATATGTTATGTTACTTTGCTTCAACCACACCAGTTACTTTGTACTGTGCTCTCATCCATAGCTTTTAAGGCCAATAACTATCTTTTGAGTAGCTATTTCTCTTTCAATGACTAAGAAAAACTTGTCACATGTCAATAATTTTGTATATATTTATTTAATTGAAAAAAACCAAGATGAAAATATTATGTTAGGACCTGTAAAATATCAAAAAGTATTATCACTATGCATCCAGAAGAGACTGTCCTTGTGTTACCTAGATGAGAAATGCCTGCTGGCCAACTGAAGAAAATTCCAGACCAGAGTTAAGCTATGGATGAATCTCTTCTAAAATAATCACAAAATAAAAGCCTACATTTTTATTGTTATCCTATCAGAATTCTTCCATCAGTGGTAATTCTTATTTCAATAGTTATCTCAATCTTCCTTGCAAGGAAAAAGAACCACTGGGCTAAGTGCTTTATGTGTGTTTATTCTTTGAACCCTCATGACAACCTAATAAAATAGGTTCTAATAGGATTTCCATTCTACAGATAAAGAAATTGAGACTCATACATGTTGAATTCATGTTTACAGAAGTAGTAAGAATTTGAACCTAAGTTTTTCTGAAGCTTGAGCAATGTTCATCTTCATAGACTGAAGGAGTTGCTTGTCTTTTCAGAACTCTACCTCAGGAAAGCGGTTATGGAACAGGCAACCTCTGGAATCAGCCCATTTACAGTAATCCCAAAAAGTATCTCCTTCAGTTACTTGCTTGCTTCATGGAATTGTTAGCAACCTGAGCTGAATAGGATGTGAGAAAACTTGTACTCACATAATTTGAATAAGAAAGATTATCACAAATTTTTTTTTAATTTTTTTTTTTAATTTATTTGAGAGCGACAGACACAGAGAGAAAGACAGATAGAGGGAGAGAGAGAGAATGGGCGCGCCAGGGCTTCCAGCCTCTGCAAACGAACTCCAGATGCATGCGCCCCCTTGTGCATCTGGCTAACGTGGGACCTGGGGAACCGAGCCTCGAACCGGGGTTCTCAGGCTTCACAGGCAAGCGCTTAACCGCTAAGCCATCTCTCCAGCCCTATCACAAATTTTAAGAGTAGGAAGCCATAGCCTGTGGAGGCCAAGTGCCCTCCCTGCCTTAGATCTGTGAGTGAGAGGCAGAATTGGAGCTAGAGCCCTGTTCTTTCTGTAGGAGTCCAACACCAATCCCACATGAGGCAGGAATAAATGCCTTTATAGATTAGCCTTGCAAACCCAAACCTGTAAAATGACAGCAAATGTCACAATTTGCATAATAGTTGTTTTAGGTTACAGTTATTGTCATTCAACCTTTTGGCCAGATCTTCTTTTGAGATCATCTGAGCCCAATCTGATATCCCGTAGAACTTCTAGTGCAGAGATAGTTTTTCTTCATTCCCGCCTCATCATTCTCAAGCCAGAGTAGTAATTTACCTGAGCGCATGAAATCACCGATCAACAATTCAACAACCCAATCAGTCAAAGCCCATTTCACAACTGGTTTATTTGTATGAACTGTATCTAAAACCCTAGGTCCATGAAGGTGCCCCATCAACATTTCTTCATCTCAAGGAAAGCATGGATATCTGTCCTCTATGAAAATAAAAATTTTTTTAAAACCCTCTATAGTAAATCAGCAGATTCATCAGTATGACAATAAACAAAGACTGCTGAATAAGTTGAGAGCTATCAGAACTGAACTTCATTTGGAATGGTAACTATGGATCATGATGAGGAAATCAAGGGAAACGGCCCTTTGTGTAAGAGTCTGGCTAAGAAGCTATCTAAGGAGAGTGCAGAGGATGAAGGACATAACATCATTGCTGGCACCTAGCAAATGTCAGCATAAGAACATGGAAGATGAAGGGATGATTCCACTGTAAGCCCCTGCTGAGAAGGAGTCATATTTTACCTTGTTTTCTCCAACACATGCCGGTTTCTCTGTCAAAAGAGATACATCTTAGATTGGATAGAATATAATACTGTTGAAGAAACCGGAGCCCCAGGATATGAGGAAATTTTCAAGCACCACGTTGGTGCCTGAGATTCAATTCAGCAAGCTGTTATTGCACATTTGAAATACCCTGACATTTGCTAGGTGCCAGCAATGATGCTTATGTGGAGATGAATAATATGGGTGTCCTTGACCTCGAGGTTCGTCATCTGGGGTAAAATAAACAGGAGGTAAACTAATTATGTAATGGAATAGATGCAACATTGTATTGATCTGTGTTACTTAATAGACATATGAAGAATGGGCGGTAAGATGGAAGATCATAATTGAACTTTGTTCAATTCTCCAGTTTCTAGATAAATCTGGCTGATGGTATGATATCTGTCATGAGAGTGATCTGAAATCAATCAAGGAAAAAGATAGTGGGCTCTAGTACAGATCGAAGATGATCAGTGAGCATCATGCTGGTTTAGGGAGGAAGGATAGACTCCAGTGATTTCATTTCCCTTTTGGAAAAGAATGCTCAATTTGTAGGCTAGCATCACAGTATAGAATATACATTACACGTCTGATCCCACACACTGGATTTCTGCTTTTACCTAGGGCTTCAGTGGCATGATATGAACATGCATAGGCGCATGATATCATTATCAAGAGATGATTCGGAAATGCTTGTAACTATCAGAATGGGAGGTGTCTGTTGGTGGGTGTTAGCCCCCTGTGCCCTGATGTAGCAATACCACTTCTTTCATTCATAACTTGTATGATCTGTCAGCTAGTGTTTTCACAGGCAGAAGACTGTAGACTTAAGTAAGAAATTAGAGGAGAGTTAGAGGGACTGTTTACATGTAGATTAAAGGTGGCAGGAAAGGATAGTGCTGTGCCTCAGGGCTAGTCCCAGTACTGGCCTCTAGACAAAGCAGAAAGATCAGCTTTAGAAACAGCCAGAGGTGTGAGCGAAAGGCTCCTGCTCCTGTCAGGTTAGGGATGATTAATGCATTCCTCAGGGTGGACCTGCTCGTTTGGCACTGCCCTGGTATGCCTCTAGGTATCTGCCCATCCCCTATATCCTTTGCTCCTGGGATCATCCCAAGTGTATCTGTGAAGACCCTTGTCTCCAGTTATCCTCAGCTATTTTCCTCTCATTGATTTCGTTGCTTTTGAAGACATTCCTTGGAGCTTTCCTAGTGTACCATGGTCATGACATGGGTAGTTGGCCCCCTCTTGAGTGTGAGTGAGTATAGATCACTTGTCATTTTTTTAATGTGTAGCCCAGGCTGGCCTTGTACTCTTTTTTTTTTTTTTAAATTTTTAAATTATTTATTTATTTGAGAGCGACAGACACAGAGAGAAAGACAGATAGAGGGAGAGAGAGAATGGGCGCGCCAGGGCTTCCAGCCTCTGCAAACGAACTCCAGACGCGTGCGCCCCCTTGTGCATCTGGCTAACGTGGGACCTGGGGAACCGAGCCTCGACCCGGGGTCCTTAGGCTTCACAGGCAAGCGCTTAACCGCTAAGCCATCTCTCCAGCCCTGGCCTTGTACTCTTGATCCTCCTGTCTTTGCCTCTTCAGCAATATCCTTCCATTGTGTGCCACCACAACCAGCCTCACTTGTTCTTTTTTTAATATTATTTATTTATTTATCCTGTCTGCACAGGAAGTATGCATGGAAGCAGAGCAGGTGTACTTGGAGGAAAACATTGAAATTATTCATTGTCTTTTCTCCCAACTTCCTGATAAAATTGATCTCTAATTTTGCTTTTTTTTTTTTGCATAAATGAACTGTTAGAATGAGATGACAAGATATGCATAGTTGTTGCTAAACATATGCAATTTTCTTTTGACTTTTGGATTTTGATCTGATATTTTGAAGAGCTAGTAATAAATATTTTGCTCTAGTGTCCAAATAACCTATTCTGTATTTAATGACCTACCAACACATACTTAAGATACTACAGTAATGCTCAGAAAATAGGAACATAAACATCTAAATAATGGCATCAGAGCTACTTTATGCAATAAGTCATACACATCAGATCTTCACTGGTAGTTTAAGATTTTCTGTTCTTTCTGTATCAAGCTGATTTTACTCTAGAAGGTATCCAATCCCCTGTTTTCTACCATTTTTTTTTTCTCAAGGTGAGTCCAAAATAATAGTTTATTGTAAGAATCCTGACTTTGAGTACTGTTTTGAATTTGCTCTTCTGTCTGGAGACATATGCAAAATAGATCATGTTTATTTATAGGCAGACACATACACCCCCTCCCTTCCTCTACTGTGGGATCTCTATGTCGAAGAATCCAAAGAGCTGCATTTAAGTTCTCTATCCTGTGAAATGCCCTAAAGGACCCTTAAGGGGATGAAACACAGTAAGTTTCTGTTTCAAATGTGTCTTCCTTTTGGTGAAAAAGATATTCTCATATTTTAGTACATTTACAGTAAAAAAATTAAAAGTTGATATTGCCCTCTTTTTTGAAGAGAGGATACTTGATTGTCATCATTTTTTTATTATGTAGCTGTTTTATAACAACTTATTGGAAAGAAATGTTATGAGCATTCCTAAGGCTGTTTGAGCTACTTTTCATATTTTTTCCCCTACAACTGAGATCATATCTTTTCAACTGCAAACTTTACCATGGTAGTGTTTTCCTTTGTGAATACTGGGACCACATCCTCAATCTGTGGATATACCAATTCACACTGCTGCCTTTCCACCACCAAGGACTCAGTCAAGCATAACACCAAGAGGTGATTAGAATTTTCCTGCCCCTGATTCACAGGCCTTCAGCTTTCCCTCTTTTCCCTCCCTCCCTCCCCTTTGCTTAGCAACAGGAATGTGTCAAGCACTGTAATGCCAACAGATTTCTTTCTTGCTGTCATATTGAAAAGAAGAACGTAAGGATATTAGAGAGACAATAATACATCATACACCTTGTTAAATACAAATTTTATTTTCCAAATATTAGGGCCTTCCTAGACGATGGGACTTTTGTGGCATTTTTAGTTGAATTTGACTTAATCATGTAACAAACTAAAGCAACCTTTTACTCAGTGCATGGAGCGGGATGTAAGTAGTCAGGGAAATACCAAGACCTCTTTCCACTGGAACTCTGTCATCTTTTTCCATCCCTGTGTACTATTTTTACAATTTTAAGTCATCTAGGTCAGGAATTAAGGCCACCTTTGTCATGGTAGTTAAAAGGAAATTAAAGATGTGCACCGTGTCTTCCTCACTTTATTAATTCTAAGTGTTGTTTGTTTTTTTTTTAATCCAGTGTGTCAATTGAGCATTACTGGCCTCTTTAGGCAAAATATTATTAGACATCTGGAAGAGTAACAATCTGGATGAGACACAGTTCTCACCCTCAAGGAGGGCTGCAGACATGTTCCCTTGTATTATTATATGAAGTGTGCTAGGTTGTAAATATTCAAACAGCTCTTACATGGAATAGTAATTTCATGTAATATATCTCAGAGAGTTCCATAGTTGGGCTGTAAGGGTTCACCAAGGCTAAACATCTTAACTGTAACCTCTGGAATCTGGGAAGGGACTAAGGGACATAATTGATGTTTGTAAGGCTCTAAAACATGGGTAGTATTGGGTTCTCCTTCAATATCTTTCCATTCTGGGGTGTGGAAGCTTTATCAAAGGAAGCAGAAAGTGACATTATGCCTCAGAAATTACAACTAGTCCTCAATGAGTGGATCGAACACTTCATGAGTTAGATAGCTAAAGAACCGAGAAGCTTCAAGGACTTTGAAGAAGGCAGTGACCAACCCACAGCTAAGTACCTGCTATTTCGCAGTCCCTGAGAATTGCATTTGTTGCTTTTGCCAAAATGGTCCGACCTTCCTTGGCCCAGATAATTAATAGAAAATTTCCATGGCATATTTTAATAGCCATTTTGAAACAAATGTCAACATTAATGAAAAGTTCCAAATGAGATGGGAAATAAACTGAAGAGAAGTGAGTTTTATAGAGCGTGAAGCTGA
This sequence comes from Jaculus jaculus, assembly GCF_020740685.1. NCBI lineage: Eukaryota > Metazoa > Chordata > Mammalia > Rodentia > Dipodidae > Jaculus > Jaculus jaculus. The sequence goes on from NC_059102.1 coordinate 49,565,413, forward strand.
AGAAAGATATGGGTGCATGTTAAAGTTTATATGCCTGGGCTGGAGTACAAGGGTAGGACCCCAGTTGGGTTTAATCCCCAGCAACAATAGAGAAAGGGAGAATGGGGGTTCGAATGCCAAGCATCTGCATAGGCAATGTAAAACAAATCCAGCCCACTTTTTGAAAACCAAGCTTTGCTGGAACAGTCTCCCCATTCTTTTATACATTGACCTGCCTTCCCCAATTGTGTTGCGGAAAAACAGCTGAGTAATCTGGACCTGGCAGTAGTGGCCAGTGAGCCTAAAATGTTCACTACAACTTGGCTGACTTCTGAAATTAAGGGGGGAAAAGAAATAAAAAAAATAAATTAAATTGGCTTGATTACTCTTTTATTTTTCACCTTTTCTGGCCAATTCTGCTTCGAGGGACTATTTTCCCACAATGAAATCATAGTGGAGACCCTACAGTGAATGCTGTCTGGCCAGGGTTTGGCTCAGCATCAGTAGGAGAGGGGTCATTGTGATGAACCCCAAAGCTTTGGCTCACTGCTTTCAGATTCAGTGTTAGCCCCTCATGGATGGTCTGTAGCCAAATCCTCCACTTTTCAAGGGAATTTGGGCACTGAGATATTTATACCACATTTGAGAAAGTTGAAGCTAGAGCTTTCAAATACTGCCAACTAATGGTATGAAAAGTTTTAAATCTTAGGGCCCAAACCAATGCTTCTCTCGTCTGTAATTTTTTCCATGAGCATTCAGTTTTGGATTATGGATTTGACACCTTGAATACCACCACTAAAACAAGGGTGTGATGGGAGATAGGTTGCAGAAGAAGACAAATTTTACAGTAAAATCATGTGGTTTCTATATCACCCGTGGAACTGTGAGTGAGAGTAGAGTAACACTGAGGGAGATGAAAGCTCTGGATGTATTTCTGTCAGTCAAATCTGCTTTCAAGCACAGTAAGTTTCCAGTGCATTGTTGAAATGATTCAGCTCTCTTGACAGCTTTTATCACAGTACTGTGTTTATTAGACAAATTTCTCTTCCTCTGCCTATCATAGGTTCCTCAAAAATGCAAGAGAAAAATTAATTTTATATCTGGAATGTAAGTGTTTATTTTAAATCAGGGGAAAATGAGATTAAATAAGTTTATGAGCAAAATATTTCCTTGATTCTGTTCAGATATATGAGGAGAAGGAAATATTAAGGGGGAAAAGCCAGAGCAAACATGATCTCAATGAGATATTAGGCTTAAACAAATACAGAATGAACTTTATGCAGTTCATAATGTACACAATGAAATTTGTTACCTGTTCACCTTGACACTCAGAGGGCAAGTATTTGATGAATATATGTAGCACTGTGCAGCCCCATTGTAGGCACTTCAGTTTGTTGAATAAATAATATGAGCTGTGAGCGATCTGGAGAAAGGAGCCTTACAAATGACCTGGATCTCCCATCTTCTACTTCAGTCTTTTACTTTTTCATTGATGACCTTCTTTTGAACCTCTTTATTTCTGTGATTTTTTTTTTAAATCTCCTATTGCTTTAGTGCTAAATTGGACTCTTAGTAGTTTTGGCCAAACCATTTATTAGTCTCTGTTTTCTCCCCATCTATGAAATTTCAGTCCTCTTGGCATCTGGTCTCTCACAGTACCTTCCATATGGGGGCTGGCTGCTTCTATAAATTGTATTACCATTTAAATTAACAATGGTAAGAGTTAAGGCAACCAAAATGAAGGGGGGATACTATACAACAATAACTATAAAAATATCTTTATCTCTGCTCTTCCCAGGAGCTCTTGGGTAGAATATTAGAAGAATTGCATCAGTATGATCACTGTGTAAAATCTAACTGAATTATTTAAGTCTTAGTGTTGTTCTTTTTTTTTTTTAAGTATTGTTCTTAAAAATGTCCTTAAGGGGCTGGAGAGATGGCTTAGCGGTTAAGCACTTGCCTGTGAAGCCTAAGGACCCCGGTTCGAGGCTCGGTTCCCCAGGTCCCACGTTAGCCAGATGCACAAGGGGGCGCACGCGTCTGGAGTTCATTTGCAGAGGCTGGAAGCCCTGGCGCGCCCATTCTCTCTCTCTCCCTCTATCTGTCTTTCTCTCTGTGTCTGTTGCTCTCAAATAAATTTAAAAAAAAAGTCCTTAAGCCTCTCAGGACAGATTTCAATTCATATGTTGCACCCAACAAATGCTAGTTTCCTGATCTACATAATGTTAGAACTAAATATTCACAATCTAGATCTCACTTAACAAGACCTATATTGATATTTTTGTTTCTTTAGGTTTTACTCTATGTAAAGATTAAACTGATGGTAATATCTAGATTGGGAAAAAGAAGTGCATGTTATTAGTGTTCATGTTTTATTTAAAAATGGTCCTTTGATGCATATGATTCAGGTGGACCACACATCTTTAACTATCACATGCTTAGATTCAAGTCCCCATTTTTTCTTAATTAAGTACACCAGCAGCTGCAGAAAAGGAACCACAGTAAAATTGGATTTGTATAATTACAGTAGTTTGGAGCTAAAAGTAACTTATAGAATCCATCCAGTTCATTTTCCTAGGAAACTATGGCTACAGAAATTAGCTCTGTAGCAAATTTTGTTGACATGCATATGTTTAATGAAAGTAGTGTTAACTTTTGTAGCATGATTTGAAGTTGCATGTACAGCTCTAAGCTTATTCACTGTAAAAGTTCCAAACTAACAAAAACAGGTAGATGCTGAGAATTTATAAAAACACAACCACGAATGATCACTTTATAAGTAAGCAAAATTATGTTATTAAATCATCTCAAATTAAGGTTATGTTTTACTATCAGGCCTCCTTTCCATTGTTTTGAAAATGAGGTAGTTGTTAACTGAAGGATTATTAATTAACTAATGAAGACAGTAATCATATTAAAAAGAAACCGAAATACATCCAAATTTAAAAAATATGTGGCTCAGCCGGGCATGGTGGCACATGCCTTTAGACCCATTGCCTTTATTTCAGGAGGCAGAGGTAGGAGAATGGCCATGAGTTTGAGGCCACCCTAAGACTACCTAGTGAATTCCAGGTCAGCCTGAGCTAGAGTGAGACTCTACCTTGAACCCCCCCCAAAAAAAAGTCTGGCTCAAAGAAAATTAAGATAATAGAAGGGATGATACAAACTGACTATTTATTAATTTAGAATGATAGTAGTTTTTGTTTTAAAGAGGTGAGATAAACAATTAATGCAGGCATTCTCAATTCATATGTTAAAGAAATAAACAAACTTTAGCTAAAAAATATAATAAAACTTTGGAAGTTGGGCTGGAGAGATGGCTTAGCAGTTAAGCACTTGCCTGTGAAGCCTAAGGACCCCAGTTCAAGGCTTGATTCCCCAGGACCCTCTTTAGCCAGATGCACAAGGGGGTGCACACATCTGGTATTCGTTTGCAGTGGCTGGAGGCCCTGGCATGACCATTCTCTCTCTATCTGCCTCTTTCTCTCTCTGTCTGTTGCTCTTAAATAAATAAATAAATAAATAAATAAATAAAAATGAACAACAACAACAAAAACTTTGGAAGTTAACTAATATGGAAAAATAAATTAGGAATTATTCCTATGCCCCCCCAAATAACTAGATGTTAAATAGTGAATATTTTATAATATTATCAACATTATAGCACATACCTGTAATACTAATTTGAAATATATTTTGACATATGAAGTGTGCCATAAAATATTAAAGTAATTAGTTTTTTAATATATTTTTTTGTTTTATTTGCTTGAGAGAGAGAGAATGGAAACACAAGGGCCTCCAACCACTTGCAAATGAACTCTAGCCACTTGCAAATGAACTCTAGGCTCATGCACCACCTTGTGCATCTGGATTATGTGGGTCCTGGGGAATTGAACTGAGGTCATTTGGCTTTGCCGGCAAATGCCTTAACCACTAAGCCATCTCTCCAGCCCTAATTCGTTTTTAAAAATGTGTAGTTAATACAACTTTTGGAATTGTCATTTCTTATTTGCCTTTTATGCAAACATACACATTTTTCCTAATCTTTTGACTATTCAAAAAAGTTGATATTTAATTCTTTTATTTTGCATATTTATGCATGTGGAATGTGCTTGTGCATATATATGTATGTGAACATGTGTGCATGTGGAGGCATGTCTTCCTCAATCATTTTCTTCTTTGCTGAGGCAATGTCTTACTGAGCCCAGAGCTTGCTAACTCAGCTAATCTAGCTAGCCATCATATTGAGAGGGTCCCTGTCTCTGTCTACTGAGTACTGGGACTAAAAGTCAGCCTCCAGGTCAACCTGACATTTTTGTGGAACTCGGAGTTCCAAATTCTGGTCTTCACACTTGTACAGAAAGCAATTTATCTATTAAGCCAACTAACTCCCCAGGTTTTAATTAATGCTTTTTAATCAGACAAATGTCTAGGTAGTGTTTAGAGCTCTAATAGTGTTAGATTTTGTGCTTGTAAAACAAATTTGAATAACTCAGTTTCCATTATCAAAGGTGATATAAAAGTGAAAAAAGTGAATTTTTAGTAAAATTCTTTTTTTTTAAATGGAAACAGTTTTTTTTTAATTAATTATTTATTTATTTGAAAGTGACAGACACAGAGAGAAAGACAGATAGAGGGAGAGAGAGAGAATGGGCGTGCCAGGGCTTCCAGCCTCTGCAAACGAACTCTAAACGCGTGTGCCCCCTTGTGCATCTGGCTAACGTGGATCTGGGGAACCGAGCCTCGAACCGGGGTCCTTAGGCTTCACAGGCAAGCGCTTAACCGCTAAGCCATCTCTCTAGCCCAGTAAAATTCTTTAACAGAGTATATTATCCATTAATTTAGCCTTGAAGATGATATGCTAAGTGTCAGTCTTGTTCTAATGCTTTGGCAGGAAATATATGTAGCAGAAACACCTGTGGTCATGGGGCATACACTCTAGTGGCCAGATGTATGTATCATCTTTGAATGCCAACTGACAGATTTTTAATTATGGGCACAAAAATGTCATATTTGCTTAAGATGATTTAGAAACATAAGTAATACATTATTTTTATGTTGGAAAAATGCTACAGCGCTTAAAACATACTGACATTGGTGTAATGCTCCAACATCTGGCACACCTTATTTTTGAGAGGATGAAGCTAAGATCATGGTTTCCCATCATCCATGAATCTTCCAGAAAGTAAGTGACAACAGTGAAGTTTGGGCTTTTCATTCTGATGATATCCTGGTTTTACTCCCCACATCTTGCCCTGTATAGCAATTGGCAGTAGACAAATTTATTCAATATACACTTGAAGGGGAAAGACATCTAAAAAGGGAAAAAATGCATATTTGATGGCATGAAAAAATGCCATTGACTGAGCAGCACTAGGAAAGTGTATATGAGAAACTAATATTTAGCAGTATGTCAACTCATGACATTTGACAGAGCTGAGAGTGAATGAGTGCCTGAAACTAGAATTGGCCCTCTGATCTGAGAATAAGTTTACCAATGGAAATGTGTGAGGAGTGCTTCAGAGTGATGGAGTAACCTGTCATGGTCAGGCCAAGGCTTTCATGGAGTCTGGTGAGTTCCCTAAAGCAGTCCTAGACTTTGATGGATGACTTGTCAGTTACTTATTTATTTATTTAGTTTTCTGAAAATGCACTGTCTCCTTGCTTACTATAGGAAGCAACAAGATTTACTAGAATTTTCTTTGCCAAAGCAGTCAGGGATATACTATTTTTTTCTTTCTAGAAATTTGTGCATTGCTTAGCATAGACAATACTGTGTCTGATATGTTCTGGCAAATTCTGTGATGACATGGAATGTGTGCAGTCTTGAGGTTTGGGAAGCAAAGTCCTCTCTATACCCCCACCTACTCATTCTAGTGTTAACCCTCTGGATTGGTATTGCTGCTCTACCCATTCATTAGACGAGGAATCCAAGATTATGAAAGAATTCAGAGGTAGGATGTCTGACCACAGTGCTCTTTTACATTATTAGTGATGAATGCCATCCATTATTGCTGTAGGCAGATTTATTCTTTCTTTAATATGTTAGTGGTAACAAATCTTTTAAAAGGCACTGTTGCTGGTCATAGTGGCACACACCTTTAATCACAGTACTCAGGAGCAAGGAGGATTGCTAAGAGCTCAAGGCCAGCCTAGAATTATGGAGTAAGTTATAAGACAGTCTGGGCTAGAGTGAGACCCTGTCTTGAAAAAAATCTAAAATAAATTAATTAATTTTAAAAAAAACACTTAAAAACATTATGACTGCTTCTTAGGTTTTCTGTAGTGTCAAACATGGTTGACAGTAAGTCAGTATTTGTTATGTAGAGTTGGTTTTGTTACTCAACCATTGTCATACCCTTAGACTAACTTGCTTTCTGTGCTTTAATATAGAATTATTGACAAGTTGCTCTTGAAGGTTGACCAGTTACCTATTTCTCAAGTATGTCAAGATATCTAAAAACTGCTTCTTTGTTTTGGCAGAATTAACTCTTGACAGGAAGTTGTTCCGTGTTCTTTCCTTAGTAGGTGTCAATCCTTTTAAAGCAGCCATAAGTGTTTATAGGCTGAAACTAATACATAGGAGAACACTCCACTTGGATTGTTGCAGTCAGATTCATATTCCAGGCAGAAATCACCCGACCAAGAGCAGTTTGTGAGAAGAGGTTTATTTTGTTTCACAGGCTCAAGGGGAAAGCTCCATGATGGCAGGGAAAACGATGGCATGAACAGAGGGTAGAAATCAGCCCCTGGTCAACATAAGGTAGACAACAGGAACAGGAGAGTGTGCCAAACACTGGCATGGGGAAACTGGCTATAATACCCACAAGCCCGACCCCAACAATACACTGCCTCTAGGGGGGCATTAGTTTCCAAATCTCCATCAGCTAGGAACCTAGCTTTCAGAACACCTAAGTTTATTGGGGACACCTGAATAAAACCACCACAGATATGTATGTGAAACTCATGTCTAAGTGGACCAGCTATTTACATCTGCCAAATGTTCAGGGAAAGTATGTAGAATTCCTTTATATTTCCATATTATAATTCCAAAACTTATGATTCAGGTCATCAAAGATCCTCATCTTAAAGGTGACTCAATTGTAATTTACTATGTCTTAACTTACATTAAGGGACCTTTTAAAACACTGTAAGTATGAAATAATAGTTGTTTCCTACTATCAAAATTTAATAGCATTTTACTGCACTTAAGATATATGTGCAATTTGCATTATTTGTTCCTGGGGTGGGGAACTCTAGCTACATCTAACTTGGACATATATTGGTGTGATGACCCTCACAGATAACAGAAGCAGGAAAACGAACAAAGCCTACAACCTCAGTGTTCTCTTGTGCAGTATCCACAATTAGTAAACTGGGGCTGCAGGTCTTCAGGTGTTATTACTTTAGTGTGATAAAGAAGTTCAAATATCCTGGGTGTGGTGGCACATGATGTTAATCCCAGCACTTGGGAGGCAGAGGTAGGAGGATCACCATGAGTTCGAGGCTACAATGAGACTACATAGTGAGTTCCAGGTCAGCCTGGGATAGAGTGAAACCCTACCTCAAAAAAAAAAAATAGTTAAAATATTCTATCTGCAGGTTCAAGTTGAGTCACTTGAAATAAACTAACAATAAGAATTATCAGAGAATATATATTTAAATTTTTTATTAATGTACATTCAAGACTGTTGAGATGTTGGGTGTTAGACCCATTTCATCAGCTGATATGTCAGAATCATACTTAGAGTATCATAAGCTTAGGCCCTCATTAGTATATTAATACATTTCATTGATTTTTAATAGATATATACCATCTAAATATACACAATCACTCAGAAAAACAAATACTTGTTTAGTGCTCAATCTCAGTTGTTATACTCACATATATTTCATGCAATGGGAAAAAAATGTGATATTACTAAGAGAATACTTGTGGAGGTTGGCAAAATGGCTCAGCATTTCAAGTCACTTACTTATGAAGTCCACTTGCCCAGGTTTGTTTCTCCAGTAAAGCCAGGTGCACAAAAGAAGAAGCCCTGGCATGAGCATTCTCCCCCCACCCCATTCTCTCCTTCTATCTCAAATAAATTAAAAATAAAAATATACTTGTTAAATTTAGAAATTCTTAAAGAAATTCTTCAGAAGAGATATAAACTCTCAATATAATTCAAAATGGTTTATGGCCAAATATATGATCTGTTTTAGAGAATGTTTTAAGAGAGAGAGAGAGAGAGAGAGAGAGAGGGAGAGGGAGTGAGGGAAGCTGTGGAAGATTAAGGTTATTCTTCATCATATCCTCTCCAGTGTCTTGTGGTTAAGGTATTCCCTCTAAGGACCTGGTGAAGGTTCAGCCATTTGGTCTGCCTTTTAGGAAGTAGAATTTTATGGTACCATTGCCGTTTGGGTCTAGATTTGTGTTTCCCACCCCTCTGTTGCCCTCCCCTCCCCATTTTTATTTTTTTAATGTTTTGAAATTTATCTATTTGAGAGTGAGAATGAGGTAGATAGATAGATAGATAGATAGATAGATAGATAGATAGATAGATAGATAGATAGATAGATAGATAGAGTGAGTATGGGGCATCAGGGCCTCCTGCCACTGCAAATAAACTCTAGACACATGTACTACTTTGTGAATCTCACTTTATGTGGTCCTGGAGAATCAAACCTGGGCCATCATGCATTGCAAGCAAGCTCTTTAAAAACTGAACCATTTCTCCAGCCCATATTATTCTGATCCAACCTGTTCTCCTGTGTCTTTTGATTGGGGTGTTGAGTCCATTAATGCTCAGAGTTATAACTGTGGGGGGTTATATTACTATAATGACAATTAAACAAAGAAAACAATCATGTAGCTCTTAACAATTTTCAGGAAGTTATGACAGTTTAGATAACTATCCTTCAATTTATTATATAACATTTGAGTTTTCTGATTTCTACATTACTTGACAATGTAGCAATGGAGTGTTATGGAGTCTCAAACCAGATGTACATGAGGTCCCATATAAATTCCACCACTTAGCTGCTTTATACTGCTGGTCCTGAATTGTAGATTCTTCATTCTTTAAATAAATTAACTGTGATATTATCCTAAAGGTTAGAATGAGACTTTACTGAAGCCTTTTGTGTAATGTGTGATATAACATGGAAACCTGTAACCATTGCTGTCTTGATTAGAAATAGGAAAAAAAGCACAGAGAGGCATGATTTAGATAAATAAATGGGGATCTGGCAAGAAATGAGCTATGTATGTTCTTTGAGCCATACTACCAGTGAGACCTGTTCACAGTTACAATCAGTGGTAGAAAATTTGGCAGTGTCTTTGTCATTGGTAGGTTTCAGTTACAAAATATTGCCATGCCAGAGAGTAGTACTTGTTAGCATTGCTATGGCAATGTAGAAAACCACAGAAAACATGATTGTATTCTCAGCTTTGGAAAATACCACTGGAACAAACATGAAGGGAAATGAAATATAACAATGTGAGGAAATACAAAGATGAAACCATTGTTTCAGAGGACAGGCTGCCACCTATCAGACCATCATTTTCTTAAAGAAAAGAATGGGTTCTCCAGATATACTCAGAAAATGGAAAACTACAAATCATAAAAAGTTTGATTCCTTGTAAAAGAAGTGATTAAAAAAAAAACACTTTATAATATGAAGTTGATTTTGCTAGATTCCTATTTCCCTTTCTTCAATCTGTAATGGGAAAGAGAATTCATGTTTTTTTTTTTTAACCTCCCAATAGAATCTCTTTTTATCACAAGTATTCAGTCTGATTTTGAGATCAAAGAATTTTATTTAACCTCTGAGTAGGATGTTTCTTATTTCACACATCTCCAGGCAAATTATGTGCAAATTCCTCATCAGCAGGTCTGAGAGAAGTCAGTGTTAGTCAGAGGAAGGATTGTGTCTGCTGTATTCACTTTGAAGCACTCAAACCATTGCTCCCCCTCATTATCATTACAGGGTTGCAGAGGTGGCCAGAGTACAGACATCCCTACCAAGACACAAAGACTTTGGAGTTTTGCATCCCTTTAATCTTTGTAAATGCAAAATGTATTGTGTCCAAGGGACTTAGGATTTCATGTTATAACACATCAAAAAGATTTGAAGTTATTTTTCTTCTTAAAAGGAATCTTTGATATCAATAGTCACATATTGTTTCTGTGTTTCTACATATCAAACATCTCAAAAGAAATTTTTTTCTATGTTTTTGAAAGAGCATCACAAACTGTAATCATAATGGATCAGTTTGACGGTTTATTACATGCATTTTCATCCTTCAACTGAGTAGCAAATGCAAATAAACAGAAGTGACGACGTAAGTTCACAACAATACCATGTTTAAGGTTTGGAGAGGTGGCAAGACACTTAAGGCAACTGCCTATACGCCATGTTTAAGAGGTTCATATGTAAGTTTGAATAATTAATTTAGTGGAATCCTATAATTGAAGGTGTGATTACCTTATTTAGCTGGTTTTCACATTTAATACACCCCTAAAATAGTCTGATTTGCATGTCTTCTTATAATGTTGTCTAATACATAAGTTTTTCAATGTATTGTGCAAATAATTTTTGGTTTAATTACTAGTCATAAAGGGAGGTACTGAACTATAGACTAAGCTTTTCCAGTCTGACTCAGACCTTTCTCTAGAGCACTGTCTTAGCAGTTCTATTCTACCTTTGCACCTGCCACTTCAGTAGAAGAAAAACCACCAATCAAGGCAGATTTTGTAATTATAAATTCAACAAACAATAGCAGCATCATACATTGCAGCAAAAAGCTAGGTAACATAAATTTAATTAATTCTGTATTTTTCCTTAGGGAATAGGGATTTATGCTTAATTGTGCTAAAGTACCTGACTGTCCTGGAATAACTGATTCATGTTCTAAATGATTTCAGATGGTATATAATGAGGGAAAATAAATAATTACTAATTTCTGTATGCTGAAATATAATTAAAGAGGTGACTTGATACAAACAAGCAGAGTTTTCACTGAAACCAGACTGGAATTTCTGAAAGGACAGGAAATGGCTCACATTTATACCATCTGCATGGCTTTGACGTAGACCAATAATAGCAAAAGCTTGACTTCTTCTTTTGATGACCAAATAAGACATAATACAGAATAGAATGATAAAATTGATTTGTTTAGCCGAACTTTCTCTTTCCACAAATGTAGATGTGACAATTTAAAAATGACAATATTACACAGTAGTTCTTTTTCCAATAGTATAGTGGTCTTTCTCCTTATCATAATGCTTTGTATTCAATTATAAACAGAACAAATGCTCACTATAAGCAGAGACAATACTTCATATAAACATACGGAATTTCGAAAGTACAAATGGTCACTGGATTTAATCTTTATATGTGCTTTGGCTGGGAAAGAAGTGGGAAATGATGAATTCATTCACTTCACTTAATAAATTCACATCCAGGATTTAACGACTGATTCTATCATCAGGCTAAAAGAGCATGTCAGCAGGTAGCAGCAGAAGCTGGAGAAATAAGGGCAGGGCTTATGCAGTTCCAGAGCTTCCCAGGACCAGTCATGGGGCTTAGGGTATCAACAAAGGACAAGCTTTTCTCAAAGTGGTTATTTTTCTTTTCACGTACGGTTTTCTAAGGTGGGCCAGACCTTGACTATAATGGGAAGGGGTTCCTGGGATTTGCTTTGGTTTCTGAAAAGCAATGGTTTCCTGCTCAGATTAGCAGCAAGATGGCTTTAGTGGCCCAGCCTCCAGTGTCAGGAAGCCTTGAAGACATTTCTTTCTCATACAGCTTTTTCAGCAGGAAGTAACCTCTGGCTAGGCGTTCTCTGGAGAGGAATTACTATGGTTAACAGAAAGGCTATCTTTGTACCTGAGAGTTGGGGCCTACTTCCCTTGAGCCACAGGGAAGGGGGTGGTCAATTAAATAAAGCTGCTCTTCCATTTGAAAGGAAAACAGAGAGAAATGGGCATTGTGTAGAGAATCATAGGTTTTAGCTCCAGTTCAATTTTCAGATGAGGAAATAATGGCTCAAGAGGACTTTTGATGTGTCTAAGTCACAAACCTTGAGCCAACTAGTATAATGTTATTTTCTCACATAAAATAGTTTCCAAGACTTTCTTTTCTTGTCGTTTTTTTTTTTTTTTGGTTTTTTTTTTTTTTGGTTTTTCAAGGTAGGGTCTTACACTTGTCCAGGCTGACCTGGAATTCACTCTGTCATCTCAGTGTGGCCTTGAACTCACAGTGATCTTCCTACCTCTGCCTCCGGAGTGCTGGGATTAAAGATGTGCACCACCACGCCCGGCTAATACTTTCTTCTTTTAAGTATATCATGTTGTTCATATACTTGCAAATGAAAAGAAATTTTTAGCTAATTGCATATCTTGAGTAAAAGAAACAACAAAACATTTTGATTGTATATTTTCTCAAGGAAGATATATTTGTTTTCCAATAACTTCACCACAAACATGTCCTTAGAACTTTTCCTAGAGGAACTTGGAAAATAAATGTATCAGTTCCTTGCAAGTTACTCCTTTTATTAAACACTGTGAAGTCAGATACAAATGTGCACTCTTTGTTTAGCACTCTTTCTTTTTTTTTAATTTTTAATTTATTTCTCTGAGAGCGACAGACACAGAGAGAAAGACAGAGAGGGAGAGAGAGAGAATGGGCGCGCCAGGGCCTCCAGCCTCTGCAAATGAACTCCAGACGCGTGCGCCCCCTTGTGCATCTGGCTAATGTGGGACCTGGGGAACCGAGCCTCAAACCAGGGTCCTTAGGCTTCACAGGCAAGCGCTTAACCGCTACACCATCTCTCCAGCCCAGCACTCTGTTCTTGATGCAAAATCTGATAGTCAACAAAAATTGAACAAACAGACAGTGAGATACTTTCAATTCCACCACCATGAAATATTTCCAACTATGTTCATGTCACATCTGTGGCGTGGGGCCCAACCACAAAATGAGAGTATTCCTTCTGGAAGCATCTGGCTGGAGGTTAATTCCTTCTGGAAAAGAAATGAGAAAAAGAAATGCTTACAAAGCTCCCTATTAACACTAGGGCATGGGCACTTCCTGCCAATCTGAGCAAGAGTACAGACCTCAGACAATGTCACGGAGTTATTCATACTGTCAGGTGTTCTAATATGAGTACTGCTATCAGGGGTAGCATTAGGCATGGTCTCATGCACGGAGTTAGTGTGGTAGGTAGGGTATATTATAAGTATATACAAAAGCAACAATATGTGATAGTTTATGTATAATTCCAGATAGACAGCACAGATGAAAAACATCATCAAACAGAAAAATTCTGTGAAGTATGGTGTTTGGAGACACCTTTATGGAAGTCTGGAAATTTGCAGTGGAAATATAAGGGAACATAGAACTTAGAAAATTAGAATAAAGAACATCTAATCTAGGAAGAACAAAAAGAGAAAAGTTAGACTTATTTTAGGTGCAATCTGTGGATTGGTTTATTGCAGGCCTTTTGTTTTTGAGAAAAATTTGGAGATGGTGGGGAGCCTTCGTTGTAGGCGAAGACACTGGGCTATTGGAGGATCTAAAGAAGCTTTCAGGGTAGGACTGTGACATTGCAGAACCAATATTATAATGGTTGCTATCAAATCCTTGTGCAGATTGGTATGCAAAGGAAAAACTAGTCAAGTAGTAAAGTAGCCAAAATTTAAACAAAATTTTGAATGATAAAAGGAGAAAAATTGGCATGAAGTGAAATATAAGATATATTTTGAATAGTTAATTGATGGGATAAATTAATTGGTTTATAAATAATAAATAGATTGATGCTTAGCTGAAAGATTTATGATAATCCAAAGCAAAATTTGTAAATCTGTGAGTATTGAAAAATGATGTCATCATTATATGAAATAGCAAAGTGCAGAGGAAGAAAATTTATAAAATGTGCCACAACTCTAACTGGTATTTTTTTCAAATAAATTTATTTTAATTAATTTATTTATTTGAAAGAGAGAGAGAGAGAAAGAGAGAGAGAGGCAGAGAGAGAGAAAAAATGGGCATGTCAAGGCTTCTAGTCACTGCAAACAAACTCCAAATTCATGTGCCACCTTTTGCATCTGGCTTATGTGGACCCTGGGGAATCAAACCTGGGTCTTTTGGCTTTGCAGGCAAGTGTCTTAACTGCTAAGGCATCTCTCCAGTCCTTTAACTGGCATTTTTAAGCATGCTATGGAAATTGTTTCTAAGAAAATTTTTAAGGGATTGGTACATTTCCCAAGTCCTTTTTCTAAGAGAAAAGATAAAAAGTATTTTACTTTTAGACTCTTCAGATTGCACATTATTAAACACAAGTGTATGTCAGTTGCAATGCTTAGAGGTACCTTCAGGCAGCTAGATATGTGCAAATGAATGTCAAGATTAGAGAACTAGTTTATCTCTTAGGAAAAATGGCATATGCAGACAAGAGGAAAATCAGGTGTGGGTTTGATATTTGTATCACTTAACAAAATGACTGGCATATGCACATCTCAACACACTGTTACTGAAGGAAGACAAAACTTTTTAGCTGGAATATTTTTGCTTGTAAGTTACAGGAACTCATCTGAAATTGACATCAGAATTGAATAAAACAAATGATACACCAGACTAATATGGAGACAGGGCTAGTTTAGGCTTTACTTGGTTAATATGTTCACATAGTTGGGATTTTAACTCTGAACTCTTATTTATTTTTCTTTGTTAGCTTTTCACTCTAGTTAGCTTTGCTTTTATGTCATATTCTACCAGCTTAGTCACCCTTATGGAAATAGAGCACCTTTTTTCTTTTTAACCAAGCCTTGAGTAAATGCAAGGATTCACTATGCTTGGAAAATCTTGGACAATCCTGCCAATCCTGAACCAACTCTGTAATTCTGATTTGCTAGGAATGTCCTAGAATTAAAAGTATTGTAAGGACTACAAAACATTCTTAAAACCTCAAGGAGCCAAAGATAAGGGTTCTTTTCCATAAAGGAGGAGTGTGGTGACATGATGCATGCTATTGGAACCATGGGGAAAGCCAGAGTTGAAGGCTGAGCCCAGGGTGCACTCATAGATCCAGAGCTGACTGGTCCCTCTCTGAAGGGAGTGTTACTTTCCAGAGCTGCAGCATCAGGAATCAGTTCTGCTCCTGGAAATTCTTTCCACAGCAGGAAGGAGGCAGAGCCAATGTGGTGAAGACAAGTGAATAAAAAAGGGAAGGCCCAGCCATGACCTGAAGCATGAATGGGAGATAAATACCAGGAGCAAGTATCACTTTCACTGGGCGGGAGGGATGGCATACTGCTTAAGACACTGGCCTACAAAGAAAAAGGATCAAGGTTCCACTCACATAAGCCAGATGCACAAGGTGGCACATGCATCTGGAGTTTGCTTTTTCTCTTTCTCTCTCTCTCTCTTAAATAAATAAATAAATAAATAAATAAATAATATTTTTAAAAAAGTATCACATTCAAAATGTCATATGATTATATTTATCTGGACAGCAATGCACAGTTTTGGTCACTAATAAATAACATGATTTTTAAACATGATTTAGGGGATAATTAGCAATCAAAAAATTTAATTGATTTCTTTACTAAGAACGAATCTTTAGAAAATAAATTATAGGACTAGAGAGATTTCTCAGTGGTCAAAGCGCATGCCTGCAAAGCCTAAGTACCCAGGTTCAGTTTCCCCAGTACCTGTGTAAAGCCAGATGCACAAAATGGCACTTGTGTCTGGAATTCATCCGCAGTGTCCAGAGGCCCGGATGTGCCCATTTTCTCTGCCTCTTGTTATCTCTCTCTCTCTCTCTACTTGCAAATAAATAAATAAAAATATATTTAAAATAAAAAGTAAATTATAGAAACTGTCATAAGTATATAAGACAATGTCACCTTATGCCTGGTTTCATATTTGATAAGAAATGTGCTGTTCTTTCCTTAAATGTCTGAGTTTATAAAATATGTCACAACTTTAACTGGCATATTTAAGCATGCTATGGCAAATATTCCTCAGCAAATTTTTAAGGGATTGGAACATTTCCCAAACCCTTTCTAAGAGAAGAGATAAAAAGCAGTTTACTTTTGGATTCCTCAGGGTGCACATTATTAAATATGAATGCAGATCATTTTGAAACGTCTAAAGAGGCCATTGTTTTGATACATTTCTTCCATCCAAAGGTTTAAAGTTGTTTTCAATGGATCATCAGATTTCAACACACAGATTGAGAAATTTTTTTCAAGGTTGTTTAATTAAATCTGTAAAATGTTGGATTGCAACACTATTTGATTCTGAGATATTTCTGGAACCCAAATCAAATATCTGCATTTCTCCAAATTAATTCTTTTGGGGGTACTGTAAAATAATTGTTAGGAAAAAAATACACATCTCATCTTTTCTCCACTTTTTTTTCCCCAAAAATGACTCAAAACTGTTGGATTTTAATGCAACCAAAAGCCTTTTAACAGATTTGGTTATAAGCAGTGCAACTCTCAGAACAAAACCAGCATTTATAACACTAAGTAGACC
Organism: Jaculus jaculus; assembly: GCF_020740685.1. NCBI lineage: Eukaryota > Metazoa > Chordata > Mammalia > Rodentia > Dipodidae > Jaculus > Jaculus jaculus. Next base: position 49,581,922 of record NC_059102.1, read on the forward strand.
ATGACTGGAAAGACGGCTACAGGCGAAGTTTAATGGTCCAGGTTCACTTTCCCAGTACCCACTGAAAGCCAGATACAAATGTGGTGCATGCATCTCAACTTCATTTGCAACAGCAAGAGGTTTTAGCACAACTATTCGCACACACACACACACACACACACACACACACACGCACACACACACACAGTCTCTATCTCAAATAAATAAATATTCAAAAAAGAAAGACAAACCCTTAGAACTTTTGTCAGTTGTCTGTTGTTGGTTTCTATTGTGCATGCTGAGTGAAAATTGAGCTTTGTTTTCCTTACTTTGATTCAATATAAATTATATTTCAGATTATTATCTGAAGTACAATAATGCTCAATACTTCTTTTTATTCTCACCATTCTTTAAAGCAGGAGTAACAAACAACACAAACTATGGGCCTTAGCAGGGAAGAGAAAGCGTTCAGCTTCAAGAAGGTGATAATCCATGGAAATCTAAAGTCACTGTTGTCAAAACTTCCTGATTTTCTTTTGAAAGAAAAAAAACAGATTTCCTCTGTAGTTATGATTAATGTGAAATATGCCTCTTCTTCTGTATGGTATGAACCAATTCAATCAAAAGCATAATAGGTTAGTCAAAAATCTGCATGTGTGAACCATGTGACTTGCAATTCAGTGATCAGAGGCTTCTTGGCTTAAAGCACATCTCCATAAGCCATCTTCGTTGGATAACTTTATTGAGGCCTTGGGTGTATGCTTTGGCACGTCTTTTGTTGTTTGTTGGAAGGAGTGTACTCTGCTGGTACTTTGCTCCTACATCTCTTCATTCAAGTCCAATTTATTCCATTTGCAAGTAAAAGTCTTTTGTTAAAAAGGAAGGGGTTCTCTCCTTTAAAAAAATCTGTAAAGCTGGGCATGGTGGCGCACGTCTTTAATCCCAGCCCTCAGGAGGCAGAGGTAGGAGGATCGTGGTGGGTTCAAGGCCTGCCTGAGACTACATTCTGAATTCCAGGTCAGTCTGGGCTAGAGCAAGACGATACCTTTAAAATCCTCCCTCCCCCCCCCCAAAAAAATCTGTTTTCATTATTAATTTTTTAGTTAGTGTAAAAGTAGTGGGTTCCACTGTGACATTTTCATATATATTTATACTTCTTATATGTCCTTTCATACCCTCATGCCCCCCTCTTTCTCTTCCTCTTCATCCCTTCAAATAGCCTCTCTTTCTGATTCCATTGCTGTCACCTGTCCTCCCTCCTTTAAGCTTCTCCCTCTTCTCTCATGGTCCCCTTGTACTTTTATGGCCTCCATATAAATGATTTTCTCTCTTTAATTGCAACTCTTTCTACTCTAGTGGTGCATGTGTGTCTTGGCTGTCCCAGTGTGCTGGACCCTGCTCTAGTATTTACAATTAACCTTATCTGTGACATCACATGAAAACCTTGAGAAAGTTGTGCTTTTGGAACTGTTTTTGCCATATTGCATGGGAAGAATGTATAAAATCTTGCCTTCTGATTTTTGTATGAGCCTATACCCAAATTGAAGCACGTAATTTTATCACAATCCAACAAGGCCAGTTGTATTTCCTTACTGCTGGAGTGTTAAAGCTTTTACTCTTTGCTAGTCCAGAGATAAGTGGTACTAGTCTCTATAGTCATGTTTTCTTTCTTAAAGAGAGCTTTGACACTGGTTAGTAAAATAACTGGTAGCCATATAATTGTATTCCCTTTAACTGGATTCTCTCTGACATGTGTTGGAGTAGTCATTTCCATTGTATTTGCACTGTCCAGGGGTGATTTAGTACCCCTGATCTGTAATACTCTTTTTACCCTTAAACATTTTAGGTCTTCCTTCTTTTCTCCATGATTATTTTATTTAGACTGCTCCTTTAGTAAGTAATGGATGCACTTGTAGTTAGTTACACTGGCCTAGCGCTGACTGTCAGGATGTCTGCTGGTATAGATTTGACTTTATGGGCAGTGAGATGAAGCCTCAACCAGTTCCTATCATAGCACAATCCCGAGGATAACTCGATACTTCATAAAACAGGGACCTTGGCAGGTTTCTTCAGCTTGGTGTGCAAAAAAAAAAAAAAAAAAAAAAAAAGCAGCACAAAGCCAAGACTATGCAGACTAGTCAAACTCCTTCCCACATGGAAAGAGAATATGTTTATGTCTCTAGCTGCTCTACCTGTTTACATCACAGAGCAACAAAAATGTTTTCTGACTTGTGCCACTAGTCATCAGTGCTGCCATCATAAACAGAGGCTTTAGAGAGAGAGGGCGGCTTCAGCTAGAAACAGTCAGTGTGCAGGGATTCGGTTCTCCCCAACTGAGATTGTCATGGTGCATGTCACAGAAAATATATGTGATCTCTAAAAGCCAAAGTTGTTTGCAAAGTAGGAAGCCTGCCTTTGTGTGGGTAGGTTAACAAACAAAGCTGTTTGTCTTACAAAGAGAATGTCTACCAAGAACTCTTCATTCCCTGTATAAGTCTGAACTTTGGTAATATATGACTATAAAGATTAAATCTTTTTTTTTTTCTTTTGCTTTTTGAGGTAGGTTCTTGCTCTATCTAGCCCAGGCTGACCTGGAATTCACTATGTAGTTTCAGGGTGGCCTTGAACTCTTGCCTCTGCCTCCTGAATGCTGGAATTAAAGGCATGAACCACAACACCTGGCAAGAGTAAACTTTTTATAAGATCAACTATTGAGTCAAATTCATGAACTAAAATGTAGTTATCTACTATTTAGTAGAGATATATGATATTAAAAAATATAAGAAACTAGGTTTTGTTGATTCTATGTGAAATCTCATTACTCACTTAGGGACCTAGAAATTTGTGAAAATATTTAAATCTTACCAAAAGACTTATTGGTTATATGTTTAAAGATATGTAAGTTATGTAAGTCTTGTCTACTTAATCATTTTATGAAAAAGGTAAATGCTTATGCATATTTTTGCAGCCTAAGTATTCTCTCTTCCATTTCTTCCTTTAAATGATGTCCTGTGCACACCTTCATATTGTACTAGGAAAATAAAAGCTGGATATCCCAAGAATTAAAGTTTATATAAAATTACTTTAAATAGATGGCAGATAACTTTGGTCTAAAATAAACATTTGGAAATAGATTTATTGTTTTTGGATAGAGATTTTTATTAGAGTTAAATTATTTTTATATGCTTTTTCTTTCTAAGCATTGTAAATGCTAATGAATCCAGTAATTTTTTTCTTGCTTAATATGACATTGAAATAAAACAAAATACATTGGAGAGATGACTTAGTGGTTAAGCTACTTGCCTACGAAGACTGAGGGCCCAGGTTCAAGTCTCCAGGTCCCACATAAGCCACATGAACAAGGTGGTGCATGTGTCTGGAGTTTGTTTGCAGTGGCTAGAGGCCCTGGCACATCCATTCTCTCTCTCTCTCTGTTTTTCTCACTCTCTGTCTCAAATAAAAATAAATAAAAATAATTAAGAAAAAACATGGGCTAGAGAGATGGCTTAGCAATTAAGGTGTTGCCTGTGAAACCTCAGGATCCATGTTTGACTCTCCAGATCCCACTTAAGCCAAATGCATAAAGGTGAGGCAACTGAAAGGTCGCACATGCCCACTAGGTGACACAAGCATTTGGAGTTCAATTCCAGTGTCTGAGGCCCTTGTGTGACAATTTACTCTCTATCTGTGTTTCAAATAAAATAAAGAAACCAAAAGCAAACAAGCAAAAACAAAAACAAAATACATTTTAAAAGAGTCTTGCTTTCTTATGTACTTATACAATGCAAATAAACTTACTCTTTCTTATCCAAAAGCTGCTGTGCATAAACTTGTATGAAAATTAGGTTGTGTTTAGTTCATTGATATAGTCAATTGATATGGCAAAGGGAATGATCTTTTAACTTTCTGCCACTTTGCTAAAGAATAAATTCTGGTATGGGTAAAATGAGCAACAACCTACTGAAATAGTCTTCTGTAGATAGAAGAGAAAGAGGTTTAACTTACTGAAATGATTAAGATGCTCTGTTTTTAAGTAATATTTTAGAATTTCCTGTCTCTTTGGGATATTTTCAAAGCACACAGTAACCCCAAGTGTCTAGTCTCTTATATCAGTAAGCTTGAACATGCCTCAAGAACTGAACACTGGAATGGAAATTTCCTTCCTTTACCAATTAATTGCTAAGTTCTAAATTCCATGAAGATTAAACTTAGTTCCATGTAACCTCTTATCCTATTAATTAATTTATTTAGAAATAACATATTGTCAATAGCTTGCCCTGCTTCTTCTCCCTCCCCTCTGTCCACCTGTGTGAGATGAAGAAGGCAACAGAATAAGTGCCAAATAGGTTGGAACCAGGTGCATCCCCCAAACTCAAACTTTCCATCACAATGGCTGGAGGTTGTGTCTGAATGATGACTAATGGCGTATTCCTTCAGAATTCTAACTACCATGAGGTAGAAAATGAAGGGCCAGAATTGTTGATTGCACGGAGTCTTCTCTGATCTCACCATAATTTTCTATATACTGTGAAATCCTGTTTTATAATGTAGAGAAGCTCCATTTCAAGGTATTACAACCTTAATAAGACAGAAATGAGTATATAAACAATATGTGCATACATAAGAATAAAATGTGTCATAGAAACATGGAGCATGTAATGATACTGTATTTGTATCATTGTGTATTGTGGAAAATTTGGTACATGTCAGTTGGTTGGGCTATTATGGATTCTTTATTTTGTGATCTATGAAAGTCTTTGAGAAGAAATCATGGCAGTTGGCTGTTGTTCTCTTAGAAGCTAGCATTTGGTGGCATGGGTAGATGCCTAATGTTCATTTGGAACTTTATGGACAAAATGATTTTAAGGAAATATGACTTTCTAGAAGTTCAAACAGAACCTGACTTCACACATACACACACACACACACACACACACACACACACACATTTGAATATTCTCTTCACAGTAATACCATGGAAGCTTATATATTTAAGCTAGAAGGGTTTTTGAGAATTGCCAAATTTTAATCTGTAAGTGTATTTTTAAATTAATCTTTTAATATGTAAGTGTATTTTAAAATTACTTTGAATGTTATCAAGTGTTCCACATTTCAAGATAAATTTTATTTCAAAATGAGTAAATGGTATAGGTTTGCATTCTAAAGAATAAAGAAGGTTATAAGCCTCAATAGTACAGTTTGTATATTTTTACTCACATAGGTTTCAGATAGTGAGGTCACTTGGCTTCTAAGAAAATAAAATATCTTTGTATGAAATTAGAAAAGAAACAAATATTTGTATATTAATATATACTTATGCATTTGAACATACATTCTTTAATATTAGTACATGAGTTTCCAAGGAGAATATCTAAAAAAATCTTTCTTTCTTTTTCTCTTTCTTTCTTTCTCTCTTTCTTTCTTTCTTTCTTTCTTTCTTTCTTTCTTTCTTCCTTTCTTTCTTCCTTTCTTTTCTTTTGTTTTTTGTTTTTGAAGGTAGGGTCACAGTCTAGCCCAGGCTGACCTGAAATTCACTATGTAGTCTCAGGGTGGCTTTGGACTCAAGGCGATCGTCCTACTTCTGCCTCCCGAGTTCTGGGATTAAAGGCATGTGTCACCATGACAGGCTAAAACAATCTTTCATCTGTGTCTGTAAGTTCTTTCTTTTTCATTTTTACTTCTACTTCTCATAAAGAGAAGTAGCATGAATTTATGTCTAAGTGAAAACCAAGTTCTGGAGCAATGACAGGGATGTCTGATAGAATAGAGGACTTATATTCAACTCTGAATCTCAGATTAACAAGGAATGGCTTCTTTGTAGAAGTATGTCCCATGGGATATTAGAACAAACTTATACTAAAATTATTCCGGTTTCTCTGAAATTCAGATTTAACTCTACATATTTGCTTAAACTGAAAGGCTAAATCTAATAAGTAGTTGTTTGATCAATACTTGTGAAGCAGTTTCTATGTGGTATTATGGCCTATATTCTGTTGAAGTACAGAAGTCTCAATAGAGGATATGGGAAATATGTCAGTAACATATTCCAAGAGAAACTGTGGTAAGTGCTCCATTATACAATCAATGATGTATCAAAGAATAAGGAGGCTGATTCATGAAGGAAAATAAAGACATTAGGCCTGAGAGGACTGGTAGACATTTGCCCACTTGGAGACAGAAAAGAAAGGGCACATCTGGGCAGGAGAACAGCACCAAGTAAAACATCAACTTTGGAAACTATTGACTTTGTTTAAGGAATTGCAGTTTGATGAAAGCACTTATTCTCAAACTTGTGCACATATCAGAATCAACCAGAAAGCTTGTTAAAGTCACAGCCTTCTGGGTCCCATCTCCAGATTTTCAGTCTCAGCAGTCTGTATGGGCAGAGAATTAGGATTCTTAACAAGTTCCCAGGTGATGCTGAGGCTGATGGTCTGGGGACTACTCTGGAACCTGGGTTTTGTTTAATAGGAAACAGAGTGCCATTAGAGGCTAGCAGGCAAGGTGACATATCTGAGTTGTATTGTAGAAGTATTTATCTGATGTCCCTGTGTGGGATTGATTGAAAAGAACACTGAGAGACCAGAGAAGCAAGACTCATTAAGTAGCTGTTGTAAATAAATGGAAAAAGAAGTCAAGATCCCAGAGTGGTGAGCTAACATCCTGTTTGGAAGCACTAGAAGCTATAGAGATCTTTCCCTTAATGGACACTTCCCTACCCAGAGGCCAACTGGTAAGAACTTCATCTTTCAGAATCATTTGAAGTTCTGAAAAAAAATGCATAAAGTTTTCAAACAAAATAAACAACTCTTACCTGTTTAGTTAAAACTAAATTTTTTATTACAAAGAAAATAACATAAAGCCTAGTGGTTAATTAAAATATTTACAGGCAGTCAAAGAGGTCAGTGCATGAAGCTGAACAAGGAGCAGACGGGCTCCGCTGTTCCACAGATGTCATCATGGTACCCATTGCATTTCAACAAGAAATACATCCTAAATCTTTAAGGCATTTTTTTTTTCTGAAGGCAGTTTTATTTGCTATGCAGAATGAGTTCCTTAACTCTTATTCAAACCTAATGTTTTTATAATCTAGTATTTGCCAGATTATGTGAGAGTATCTAGTCTACAGACATAAAAGAAGTTATAAAATCCTTCCCTAGGCTTACATGTAAATTTGTTATGATGTGATCTAGAAAAGTTATTGAGGAATTAGAACAGATGCTTGTCCCTATCTCCACTGACACCTTATCAATACTGCTGAGAGGTTGCTCTGTTCCTACTGACATAGAACTTAATAGGTAGTTTTCATCACTGTTTCTAAGTAAAATTTAATTAGACTTCTTTCTATGAAAATTTATTTCTATGAAAACTTTTGGAAAGTTATGTAACATATGAAGAAAGGCATAAGGATTACACATAATTGTCTTCCCAGCCAGAAAAATACTCAATACCTTAAAGTATATGATTCCCCATACCATATAGAGCCTTTTTGGATAACAATATATCATGGATATTTTCTCACACTAAAGATTGTTTTCTTAAAGCATCACGTATATTGGTCATTAACCATTATATAAAAATATAACTTGTAGGATAGTGAGCTGTCTCAGTGGGTAAAGCAAGCTTGAGTACTTGAGTTCAGATGCCCAGAGCCCACAGGAGAGCTAGATTTCATAGAAGGTTTCTGTAATCCCAGCACTGTCATGAAGCAAGATGGGAGGTGGAGATAGAATTTCTCAGAAGCTTGTGGACTAGCTCTCCTGGCAAATGCAGTGATGAACAACACTTGGGAACAAGAGATCTTATCTCAGAATGAGGTAGAAGTGAGGACTGACAGAAGAAAATAGTTCTCTACCCTCCATACATGCACTGTGGGACATTCATGCCTACACTAAGACATATCAACACATACATACACATACACACACACACACAAACACACACACAGACACACACACATATGTACTTTATTATGCATTTCTTATAGTAGTTTCTAGTTTTTACAGTTATATATTTCTAAAATGTACATTTATATCTGAATCATTGTTCTTACTTTTGAAATTTTATTTTTATTTGACAGTTTTATGTGTTAGCTTGGAGGGGATCAAATGCAATCTTCAGGAAGATATGTTAATAATTATAGTGAGATGCAACTTTTTTTTTTTTTTTTTTGGTTTTTCAAGGTAGGGTCTCACTCTAGCTCAGGCTGACCTGGAATTCAATATGTAGTCTCAGGGTGGCCTCCAACTCAACGGTGATAACTCACCTCTGCCTCCCAAGTGCTGTGATTAAAGGTGTGCACCACCACACCTGGCTGTGAGATGCAACATTTTAATGCATGACTCAGACTCAAAGATTTACAACATACATCACTTCAGCACACAGAGAGAACCAGAGATACTGCTCATAGCCTGGTGAGAAGTTAGGCCACTCTCTGGCCTGTCTTCAGCCATTAACTCCATATTTGAGTGGCTCATACTAGGTTAGAGTATTTTTTTAATTCTTTACTTGCTATTTGTATTTATTTGACAATTTATGATCATAGCCTGTACCACCAATTTTCTAATATTGATATCATATCTAGACTTGTAGTGTGTTTATACATTTTATTAAATGGAAAAATGTAACAATGAAATATGAAAGGGTTAAAATATTGTTTAGTTAGATATTCAATGCAAAAATGAGTAAAGCAAATTTTAAACTGTAGATTTCCAGTTGTCCATTCACTACTTTTGTATAGCATAGACTGGGAAGATTTTATGGCAGGTCATATAATGGATTATTTCTGCAATCCCCAACTCTTTGGAAACCAAGAGGAAGGTCTCAAAGATTTAATAGTCAGCATTTAAATATTTCTTTTGTATTCCACTGTTTTCGTGCTTTTCTCACTCAGCAGACCGAGGTCCAGCTCTCTTGTCTGTGCCTTCCCAGTTATGTTGTTTCATAGTTCTCTCTGTTGGTATCCACTGGTCTTGACTTCCTAGTGGTCATAAGATTGGGGTAAACTAGGAGCTGTTACTTTGGAAGAACAAGATTAAACAATCCAGGCTAGAAAGCTAAAAATGAAAAGTCATACTTGGTTAAGCCAACTGAACATATTAAAATATTCAGGGAGAAGAAAGAGAGCAGGTCCTAGCAACTACTTAGAAATGAGAATTATTTGTTTTGAAAGATTGCAGAGCTATTCCTTTTTAGCCTTCTTCTTTTATTGAGAGGCATTTAACTTACTCAGAGTTACCAAGCTAACTCCTGAGAAATGAAATTAGGACCTAAGTTAGTGTGTTCATTGAGCTGTTTAGAAGGGGATGGTCACACTTTAAGACATGTATCTAGCACAAAAAATAGGTATATATCACTATAGATGGTAGGGAAAGTAAAAGAATTAGTATAGTTCTTTTGTTATTATAAAGCACAGAATAAAATTTGATTTTTTTTTTTTTTTTGCAGTCCATTTGAGCTTGGCTATTCTTGAAAGTTTTTGCGTGTCCCAAGTGTTTTTGACATCTATTTGATTTTTCTCTCTCAAATAGATACAAAATTCTAACTAATGAATCCAGAGGGAACTGGGTTTGTTCACACAAACCTTTTGTGGCTAACTTTATAGAAAGTTTTTAACTTGTAAAATGTGATAAACTTATATTAGGGATATTGTGGGCATAGGATACATCTCCAACACACTGAACTTTGTCAATGGGGATTTACTTTGTGTCAGATTTTCCGGTCAAGACAGCTTTGACTTTCATGAAATATTTGTCAGTGTTTAAGATTGGTGGTCTACCATGATGAGGAAAGTTCACATATTAATTCTTCCGCATATTTAAAGTGGTCTGTATTAGCTTGAGGCTCTTCTGCATTGTAAGGTTATGAATGGAAGTAGCCAGAATAAAAATTAACGGATAGAAAGACTTAGAAATGAACAGACCTAAAGATCACCAGCTGGTTTCCCAGCCAAGTGCACATCTGGAATAGTGTGGGTTGGAAAGCCTGTTCACATCCTGGCCGTTTCTGGGTGGGTATTCCATGTTTTAATTAAATGAGATTGTTTTCAGTGTCTCCATGGGGAGCCTCTTCCCTTCTCCTAAGGATAACAGGCTGAGTGGGATCCATCTGAGAATGAACCAGAAGTTCTGATTTTGCTCTGAGCTGGATGTAGTTACCTTTGCATTGCTGAGATGAAGCCCTAGGCTAAGAGCAGCTGATGGATGGCAAGTAGGTGTTTTGGCTGTCAGTCTTCAAGCGAAGCTTCAAGATAGCAGGGGGAAATGTGGCATCAGTTGAGACTGGACACTTAACGCCTGCCAAAGCAAATGCCAAAAATAGCAGCAAAAAATAATAAGCAGAGCAAATACTGGGAATGTAGAGGCTGATAAACCTCCAGGTCTCCCTCTAATGGCATACCTCCTCCTATGAGGTTCTGCCTCTCAGGTGGCCGTCAGTTGAGGACAAAGCATTCCAAACTCATGGGTTTATGGGAGACATCTGATTAGAACCACCATAGGGCCCAACTGTAAAACAATAAAATGTTGTCGTGATGAGTATTGGACTAGGTTCACCCTGCTTTAAACCAGAAGTGTCCATGTTGAAATGATCCTACAACATTAGAGTACTAAGGCAGAGAGGAGAGAACTGCTACTCACTATTTCTATTTTTGAATGTCAAGGTGAATTTACATTTTCTTATCTTTTTAACTTATCAAAAGTTCCATTTTCTTAATTTCATTAGGTTTGGAATCATATTAAGCATTAAACATTGACATATGGAGTTTCAGAAAGCATTGTATGGAATCCTTGCTGCCAAACTGTTTAAGCAGATATGATTCAGCAGCCCAAGCCTAGTGTTACCAGAAAAGGTGCTTAGTGGTCAGTTATAAGTAACTGATTGCCAGCATGTATACAGCAGGTGGTCTCATATAGAAAATCATACTTCCGTCTATTGAATGTGTGTGATCCCTGGGCCTACATTTCTGCATAATATCTGACTAGGTAAGAGGAATGTGGGTCACCTCAATCAGATTAGTCATGATCACACATCCCAGTTTCCTATCTGGGCTGCTTTAGTAGGTGGTTACACTACTATATTGGTGACTTTTGTCATTATTGTGACAAAAGTACCTGAGAAAACAGTTTAAAGGGAGGAACAGAGGCTAGAGAGATTGTCCAGTGGTTAATGCGCTTGCCTGCAAAGTCTAAGGAACCAGGTTTGATTTGCCAGAACCCACATAAAGCCAAATGCACCAAATGTATCTGGGGCTCAATCACAGTGGTTATAAAGGCCCTGGTGCACTATTCTTTCTCTCTATCTGCTTTTTTATATCTCTCATAAATAAATAAACAAATAAAGGAACAGTTTATTTTCATTTGTGCATATATGGGTATCACTGCATCATGGCTGGGAGGGTGTGGAGAAGTTCTCTTCATGGAGGCTAGGAAACAGAATATATATATGAGGGAACAGGGCAAGATATATCCAGCCCCCAAGAACAAGTCCTTCTTCAACTAGTTCCCACCTCCTGCCTTCCCTCACCTCATGACAGTGCTATCATATTATGAGTCCATCAGGTTAATCGGTTCATTATATCAGAGCTCTCAATATTTAACTGTCTTTGGAAATGCCATCATGGATGCCCACAGTGGTGTACTTATGATTTTCTTAGGCTTTTCTCGATTCAGTCAAATCACCCATCCCAACTGTTTGGTTGATCCCTTAAGCATTTGACCTCTCGAGGTAAGGAATGATTTCCTGAGTGGACGGCACTAGGCATGCGAACATGCCAATGATCTGCATTCAATCCCAGCTCCTTCCTTTTCTACAGGTGAAACATGGAAAAAAATCTCCAAACAGATGGGCATGGTGACACACGCCCTTAATCCCAGCACTAGGGAGGCAGAGGTAGGAGGACCACCATGAGTTTGAGGTCACCCTGAGACTACCTAGTGAATTCCAGGTCAGCCTTACCTAGAGTGAAACCCTACTTTGAAAAAAAAAAATGAAAACAAAACACAACAAACTCTGTAAATATCCATAAGGTTTGACATTCATCAATAGGCTCATTTTATTCCTAGGATTTTGTTTTTCGTCTTTTGAGATTTTTTAAAATAAAATGTCATCCACGTAAATCTCAAATCAATATCTTCTTCATATTCTCCTTATACTTTTACCCTCCAGGTATCACACATGCTTTCTGACTATTTGTACCTAAGTGACAGTATTTGCTACTTTTAACTTTATAAGTTTCTTTGAAACTACTATGTCAAAGTAGTCCCCACTTTCAATGACAATGCACCCCAATTGCCCTTGAGAGCTGTTGCTGCTCTCATCCCTTCTGCATTCTGTGGACGCCAGAGAACTTGTTAATAGCTATCACACTACTCTACAATTTTCATGTCCACTGGCCAACATTTTTACTTTGATTTGGATTTCTTTTAATGTTTGGTTGGTGCATAGTTCAAAACTGCCCTGGGATGAAAATTAAGAGAATAAAGCAATAATTAAATGTAATAGTGTTTGAACCATCCTGTCTTCCAGCTTATTTTTTCCTCTGAACTTCAGTTTCCTCAACCATAAAAATTGGAATAACATTTTCACCATGTAGAGCAATAATGTCAGCTACAACAAGAAATGAATCTCCCAGTGTGAGTGCTGAACACTCCAGATTATTTCACACTCACTTAGGAGTATTGAGCATCCGAACAAGACAGTCTTTGTCCATGCAATGGTTGATCTTAGATACACATCTTAAAGATGTTCAAATCCACTCCGAATGACTAAAATGGGGAGAAAAAAAAAGAAATGGAAAAAAGTCATATGAAAAGTTATCATAGGCTTCAAGGGTCGCACTTTATTCCACTCAGGTTTTATTGCATCTGATCACAATAGTTTTGGTAGTGTAGTAAGTACACTTTAGCCAGGAAACATGCATTTTGTGGACATGCTGTCACTGTTATCAACAGAGGCACTATGCAGGCTGGAATATTTCTCACTGAATTTACTACCATGTTTGCCTCCTAGTCACTTTCAGCTTTGGTGGCAAGTCTTGTTTGGCTGTTATATAGTGGTGATGTACTAATTTGTCAGGCAGGCACAAAAGTCTATGGCCGAGTTACTACCTGACTTAGATTTTCTGAAGGCAAACCTGAACTTCAAGGCTGTAGCCAGCAGCCTGGGATTGGAGGTGCTAGAAGTAGAGATGGGGGAATGTATTGTCCATAGCATTTGTATTCAGCTAAGGGCCACATTTGTCAACACAAAGTCATGTGCTTTGTCCCTATGTTATAAAGTTACTATCATTGTCTCCCATTATCTCCAGCTTCTTATGTGTACTTTGTCATTTTAATTTCTTTGGAAGTTTGTAGTTTTAAGCCCAAAATGTGAAAAATCTATTTTTGTCCTCAATATACAAGTTCTCTCTCTCTCTCTCTCTCTTTTTTTTTCCTATTGAAAGTAACTTCACCAGGAAATGATGAAATTAGGAAACTTCTAGTTTTGATTTTGGAAAATATCTTTGCATATCATGTATCAACATACTTTATTACAGTGTGGTGAGTTGACTGAAAAGAGTACGTTGAAAGCCAGGAGTGGTGGCACACCCCTTTAATCCCAGCTCTTGGGAGGCAGAGGTAGGAGGATCACCGTGAGTTCAAGGCCACTCTGAGACTCCATAGTGAACTCTAGGTCAGCCTGGGCTAGAATGAGACCCTACTTCAAAAAACCAAAAAATCAAAAAGAGTACATTGAAAGCTAGTACATCAAATTTAATAATTTGTGAAAAATAAATGCATTAAACACTACTACTTACTTCTAAATGAAATTAAAGAATATACATTTATATATTCTTATATTCATGTAGCAGTTGATGAGCACAGATAAAGCAAAGAGACCACTGTGCTAGAAGCTATATGAAAAATATTCAAAACATACTCCCTGTACTCAAGAAAGTAGACCTCCCAGCACCCAAGTATGACATGCCATATGCGGAGAGGCACGTGTTTCAGTGGGGAAGTATCTGTATCTGGGGTTATTGGGATGCATCAACAGTGGGGTCTTAATGCAATGGCAAAGACAAGTAAAGATGATCCAGATGAGGAAATAAAGGATGGATATTACATACAGAGAAAGTAGAATATAAGGTATTAAAGGGTGAGAAAGATTACCTAAAGTATGGAAGATGGAGCAGTCTGATAACCTGTCATTTAAGGTGTCTGTGGCGAAGGGGCATGGGGTGGGAAGTCAGAGAGCAAGACTACAGGTAATAGTGCAAAACTCATATGGACCAGATTATGAGCGAGCTGTTTGATCAGGCAACTGAAATGGGGCATCATCCTGAGGGAAGTGGGTAGCTTGTAAGCAGTGAATCTCTGCTCATTAGAATTGCCTGTGAAAGGATTTTTTATACTATCCATGACAGAACCTATCTCAGACTAATTAAATCAGCATTTCCCAGAACGGTGTTCAGGCATTAGTATTTTAACTGCCCTGCCCCCACCAAATGACTTCTAATGTGCACCTAGTTGAGAACCACTCTTCTAAGTGTTATAAAGCAGTGTAAAGTGATAGAACACCAATACTTTGAAATGGAGGTTCACAAAACCTGGCATGAGGCTGCAAACTCAGCATGCTGTTATGTTAAAAGAGTAGGAGAGAACAAGACAATGAGGTCGTTTCCTAGGTTTCTAGTTCCATGATCAGTGAATAGATGGCAGTTAAATTCAACAAAGTATAAAACATAACAAGCATATGGCTTAATGAGGCAGACAGCTTCCCCCCCCCCCCTTTTTGTCCTGGTTGAGCCTGAAATTCTGTGAAACACATCTAGAAGGCTATTAGCTAAGTGTGTCTGAAGCATGAGAGACATTCTGGATTCACAAATATGCAGAACAGCCAGCATTACCTGGGGGTTGAAGGCTCAGGAGGAGTTAAGAGCCTGTAAGGAGTATGTGTGCCCTGGAGGTATAGCACAACGGTAGAACATGCTCTTAGCATGTAATACCAGTACCTTCTCCCACCCAAATGAAGTTTCTTCTATGAGAATTGGTCAGATTACTGAGCTCCTGAAGTCAATATAATTTACAGATGAAAGAGAGAGAGAGAGAGAGAAAAAAAAAAAACTACAAAAGAGAACAAGTGGGTCTAACTGAAAACCAATTGTTTTAACTCACCACAAATGTTGTCTCTGTGAGCTGATAGTCTGCTCAACTAGACACTGCTTAAATAATACAGACTAGTTACATGCATAATGTACTTGAGATTACAGATTTTTAAAATATCTTATATCATTTTAGCAAACGTTTCTTTTTTTTAAAATTTAATTTATTAGTTTTCTTTTCAGCAAATACAGGCAGTTTGGTACCATTGTTTAGGTTCATCCATGATCTACCCCCTCCCAATGGACCCTCCTTGTTGATGTAAATAGGTCATGTATTGTGGAGTTAGTCCACAGTTATTGGTATGATAAATATCTCTGCATATCATGACCCAACACACTGACATTCTTTCCACCCCATCTTCCGCAAAATTTCCCTGAGCCATGTTGGGTTCATTTTTGATCTGCTTCAGTGCTGAGGTGTTGGGGGCCTCTGAGGCTCTGGGTTCTCTGATTTGGCAGGAGGTGATTTTTCTCTGTGTTGGTCTCCTTCCCCTTTGTGCTGGAATCCGGTTCATCAGGAAAACAGCACCCTTGCTTGTTTCGCCAATTTTCTTTAGTTTCAGTCGGGCCCCTTTTGAGGTATGTTGGGGCAGCTCTCCCCTTAGGATCTGCATCTATCTGAAAAAGAGAAGCAGATTCTCCAACGGAGAGTAAGTTAGCACCTGTAAAATTGAGATAACACTTAATTTTTTGATAGAGAGTTTAATAGGTGTAGGCCCTCTTGTACCCCATGATTAATGGTAGCTTGATATTGGAGAGTGGGCTTATGTTTGGATATGATTCTGACTTGTTTCCCAGCTCCAGCTATGGGTCTTATACCACTGAGGGGATCAGTTAGCCAAATCAAGAGCAGTTGGTTCCCCAACATGGCTGTGTGCCACTATTTCACTTGTGTGGGCATCACACCAGGTTATTTGTTGCTAATCAGGTTAGACCATGAGTTGCTTGGACAGATATTGGTTATTTCCCCCAGTCGCCCATGTAGCACCTTCTGGTATTAGACACACTGACTGTCTGGGGACTGACTCTCTCCTGGCTTCCAGCCATGCCGTTCCATTTTACATGTCAGCTCTTTATGGAGTCTTCAGCAATAGGGTCTTACCACTAACCTTTGGTGGGTCATCAAGTACTCTGACAGAAGTCTGTCATTGTTTTGGGAAACCTTGTAGGTTTTTCTGATCAAAAGCTCATTGTGGATGATAGCCCCATGCTGGTAGTGGGGGTTCCAGGTCAGTGCCCACTAAGAAGATGAGGAAAAACATAACTAATATACAAGAGTTAGAGAGGAGAGCGGGGGGAGGGGGAGAGGGAGGGAGGGAAGTACAGAAGAAGATTTAGGTTAGTCTTGATCCTACCCTCTCCAGTGTCTTGTGGTTCAGGTGTTTCCTGTAAGGGTGGAAGTAGAATTTTATGATACCATTGCTGTTTGGGCCCAGATTAGTGTTTCCCACCCCTTCAATGCCCTCCCCTCCCTCCCCATTCATCCTAGTGTCTAGTCCATGAGATGCTTGCTGGGTATGTAAGGTATCTTGGGTAGATTCAGGTTAGGTGTTGTAGATGAGTGAGACTGTGTCAATTTTTTTTCTGTGATTGGGTAAGTTCACTGAGAATGATCTAAATGTTTCTTAATGGAAATGGCTATCACATTTCACAAGTCTCTTTCTCTTTTGAGACTGGCATGTAAAGTCCATTTGACTTATAAACAACATGAAAAAAGCATTACCTGTTGCCCATATTGATGACAAAAATATTTCTTTTAATTTTGGTTTATTTTTGTTTGTTTATTTATTTGAGAATGATAGACATAGAGAGAAAGAGGCAGAGAGAGAGAGAGAGAGAGAGAGAGAGAATGGGTGCGTCAGGGCCTCCAGCCACTGCAAAAAAATTCCAACGCATGTGCATACAGATGCTTGTGCATCTGGCTAATGTGGGTCCTGGGGAATTGAGCCTCGAACCCGGGTTCTTAGGCTTCATAGGCAAGCATTTAACCATTAAGCTACCTCTCCAGCCCTTTAAAAAATGGATGAGAAGTTTTAAATCCAAGGTTTTCTGCCTCTATTTTTCTGTTTGGCAACATAGAAAGGATAGATTCACTTTTTCTTACATTTTTTTTAAAGTTTCTTTACAACTTTTCATCTTCTTGTCCCCCAAAGCAAATGTAAAACTACAACTGCCAGAGCTATGAGTAGTTTCACTTTAGAAAGTACTAGTAAGAAACAAGCAATTAAACAAGTTAAATGCTGAGCTTTAAAAGGTGAGGAACCTTAGAAGGTATAGGATCAGAACTACCTACCTTTGGGAGGATGGATGAGATGAAGCCAGACACACACACACACACACACACACACACACACACACACACACACTCCTCCCATTTATTATATTGCTATATTGCTTGAAATTCTACCAACTAAACCCTTTTATCAGGAGAATAGTAATATGATTTCAAATCAGTAAAGCTTCTGCATAGGTCATAGAATTATTGGTCAGTATGATTTGCTTCTTTTCTTATAGTAAGATTTTTCACACAGCAGTGGCCATGAGGCAGTCAGCCTATGAGTTGGTCAGTCCAGTTATCTTAGTAGTTTGAGGCCAGAATAGTGTTTGCTTAGGGTGCTGGGCTAGGTGGTGTGCACACCAGTTGAACAGGTGGTCAAAAATGACTCATGTGTAAAGATACAGAGAATCTTTGAAGGCCTGGTTGGAATACAAAATAAATTAGGCTACCAATAATAATCCAGTGATATTAAATGTTTATTTCAATCTACTAAGTTAAACAAAAGTGCTTCTATAACTTATTTAGTACACTCTGGAATGGACCATTGAGCAGCAATACTTAAGATTATTAACATCAAAACACAATGCCATTAATATCCACTAAAGTATAGTTTCATAAAAATGTATACATTGTCCCTGAATATAACTGATTTTGAACAATCTACTCAATGAAAAAATAAATTACTTGTTTAATAAACTAATTTATAAAAATTTATACATATGAAAGTAGAAGTTTTCTCTACATATATACATTGGTAGAAAGTTGTTGGAGCATGAAGTGAGAAATTTCATTGTCATGCTAGGCAATATAGTGTGAAGAATTTTGAAATAAATTATTTATAAGATTTTCATGTCAGGTAGCAAGAAGCAATAAGAATTTTTCTTTCAAATTGTAAATAATTCTTATGCTTCATAAAAAAGGATAATGTTTCACAAATTACAGACCCTAGGTGAGTTAGTATCCCAGCAACATTGTGAAGACATTCTCAGCTTTATTTAATTACTAAGAAGCTGAGGCTCACATTGACGAAGTAATTACTGTAAGAACACATAACTAGTGCTTGAAGCACCCAGGACTAAAACTCAGTTCTGACTTCCCTCTACCTTTGCTGGTTTACAATTATTCCAATAGGTTTCTGATAATTTCAAATATATTTCACTTAGGAAAATTAAAAAAAAAATGAAATTCTTTCTACCTTGCATATGAGCACTTTATAACAGTTATTACTAGGCACGTTAGATGGCATTTGCTAGAGAAAGAAATCTGAGTTTAATAATTACAGATGTTTTCAAATGTTGTTGTTCTTATTATCAGCTTGTCAGAAAAAATGCTGAGCATTGTCTTATTTCTGTAGTAACAGTGTCATCATTAACTACAGGCTTACTATGTTGCCATGCAGAGTTCATGCTCCCTGACTGTGCTTATAGAAGACAATGTTTTTTAAAAAAGTCTTTTGGATTTTTATAGAGATGCTGTTGGATTTCTGAGACATAAAAATATTAGCTTGTGTTCCATGTGTAGTTTAAGTGTGGTATGGTTGTTGTTTATCTTTTATTAAAATTTTACTAAGTTTCAGTTGCCAAGAACAACAACCTTCTGTTGAATAATGGGTTGTTTCAATGTTTTTTCCATATGCTATAAAACATTATTGATATTTTGAAATATTTTATTTATTTATTTATTTGAGAGAGAGAGACAGAGACAGAGGGAGAGAGAAAGGCAAATAGAAAGAGAGAGTGCCAGGGCCTCTAGCCTCTGCAAATGAACTCCAGACACATGTGTACTAACCTTGTATATCTGGCTTATATGAGTATTGAGGAATCAAACCTGGGTCTCTAAGCTTCACAGGCAAGCACCTTAAACTGATAAGCTATCTCTCTAGCCCATAATTGATGAATTTTATAACACAGAAAGAAAAAACATTCAAATAGCATGTCTTAAGTGCACACTTCTCTTCTGGTCCTGTCTTTTCTTTTAGTAAAGAGTGAAGCTGAAATTTCCCTGAACCCTTAACCATTGTAATTTCATGCATAGTCTATTTAGATATCTGGAGTGGTGACTTTTCTCTAAGGAGGCATCTTATCACCCACCAGCAGGACAACATGACCCATTAAGATTCTTTTCTTCCTTTAAACAAGAGGGAGTATTATGCAGGTTTTGTGAGATTTTTGATTCTTTCCTGTAAAGAGTGAGCCCAGTAAATTCCAGGAACCCAGAAGCTGAGAAGGAAGAAAGTTGCTAGGGCAAATGGACAAATGAGGGGATGTTGTTTTGCTTGGTGAGAAAATGGGTGCTTAGTGAGAATAGAAGATGAAGGGGGAGAGGAAGAGCAAGGCGAGAGTTGGAGACTTCTGAAACCCCTCACGCAATGCATGACTTTACTGAGTAGCCCTGAAAGGCAGATGCCCAGCTACTTCCAGGAGAGAGGAAAGGGCACTTGGACTCACTGGAAATGTTGGAGATGCTCGTTGTGAGGAGGAACTGAAGGCACAAGGAGTCTCATCTGAGGGTGTTCACCTGGAATAATCAAGAGGGGCTTTTCAAAGATGACATGCTTTAGTGAGGAAATAAACAGCATGAGAGGATTGTATCATTCCTCCACAGAGCATCTTTCATCTTTCTTTAACATTTTTTAATCTTTTCACCTTCATAATTTTACTTCTTGACTCTCTTTTTAACACACTTATATATTCTACTCTCAATTTCCTCTTTTTTTATTCCCTCCTGTGTTAGCTATATTATCAGTCTTTGACCTGTATTTAAGGGTTTGCTTTTGTGAACTAAGAATGTAGTTTGGGTCAGTAAGATACCGATGCAGGCTCAGAGCTGAGGAAGCTGTGTACATAGATGGTTAAGGTGGGCTTTTCCACTGAAGGACACAGTCTGTGAGGTGTCACAGGTAAAGGGAGGGATGGGGTTGTATGCAGGCCACCTCTGTGTACCCACTTAACTTACAAAGATCCACAGTGGTGCATGAGATATACTTGACCCTTTGAGACTTAGAATTGTAGAATTGGGAAGCACGTAAGGAAAAGAAATGTAAATAATGTAATTTCCGAAGATGCTACTAGTTATAAAATATAAAAGAGATGATGTGGTATGGTTGGGGAATGGGTAACAGTGGTGGCAACTATTTTAGGTATGAGACCACTCAGAAGGTAGTACTGAAGCAAAGGTGTACATGTGTTTTCAGACAGTGATAGGATGGGAATTCCCCAAGTGACCACTCCTGCTTGTCTTCCATTCTGTTCACTGCTTAATTTGCTTGCTTTCCTATGGTGAGGGCTGGCATCCTCAACAGATAGACTGGTGTGGGTGAGAATGGTTACTCTGTTCCTTTTGAATCTTGGTTCAGTAGAAACTGCAGGATCACATATCCCACTGTTAGTCACTGAAGAACTATAGTTATTGTCCTTGTACTTAGAGTAGGTTCCAAGATTGCCATCAGGGTGCCTGATGCAGGCAGTAGGGAACCCCATAAATGACTACTGTACTTTTCTTTTATAGAATGCTATAGAAAAAGATCCAGGTTTAGACAAAGAAGGAGGGATCTTTTCTAAAGTCTAAAACAAATATTTCCAATCTGTTAACCAAGAAAATTTGTTTGGGAAATTTCATTCATTTGAAGAAGTTCTGTTATGTTTGTTTAGATGATATTATACAATTTTAAGGTGTGGTTCCCATCATTCATTCATTTGCTAGACTTATTGGGCATCCTCTTAGAGCCAGCTCCATATAGACAACTGCCTGAGATTCTTGGTTTAGCTTCAAAAGATAGGTAAATTCCCCGAAACAATTTGAGATGAAGTGTAGGTGCCTGCATAGGCTCTGTAGCTCTGTAATTTCGCCCCCTCCTCCCCGAGTTCCAATCCTACTGGCTTTGTCTATGGTTTGAACTCTTGTCAGAACTTGTGCTAAATAAAAACAAAAAACATAAAACAAAAACTAGTGACAGTTCAGTTCAGACGATGACGTTGCTTACATTGACATTAAGTAGAGGACAGAGAAAGAGGGAGAAACCACAGTCAAGTAGTAAACACATAAGCAAGTAAGAGGCATTTAAGATAAATTTAAAGGGAATGTTCTAGACAGAACTGCCTTGAAAGGATGCTGAAGCAAGGCCTTTCATAAGAATGTTTAAGACAAGATTGGTATCAGGAAAAGCAGGAGCAGACTAAGATATAAATATATCTAAACCATGATTGATCCCCCTCAATTATTAAGCTAGGAGATTTTGCTATACATTTGTATTATTTATATGCCTTTTAATTTGTAAATATTATTAAAGGCTTTAAAATTATGTTGTCACTACTAAAGATTCATTCTTATTCCCATAGCATAAAAAAAAAAAAAATTGGGCTAGAGGATGTCTTTAATGTCAAGCTTTCGTGTTCAACTTTTCTAACACAAAAAGGAAATGCAGAGAACCATAATATAGAGCTCTGGGTAATGCATGGTTTGTACGCACAGATCATTAAAATAGCATGTGTCGATACACTATTCTTCATCTGTTATTTTAATTTCAATCATAATGGAGTTCCAATTACACTGCCAGAGGGTATGTTGTTTTTCTTTAGGCTTACATATAATCAGATGGGTTGCTTTTTAGGAGTGATACAGAGAAGCTTAGAAGGTTTGTTGTTGTTGTTGTTGTTGTTGTTTTTGTATGGGTGAGGATTTTAAATTTCTGATTTAATGCATTGAAAGAGGAAATATGTGAGTCCCTGCATTATACATTTATGAATAACAGGAGCTTAATTAAGGTTAAGAAACTACCCCAGTCTGTTTTGATGCATCTGGGTTCATTATTGAGATTTCTCCTGATGCCGCTACTTGAAGGGATGCATTTATCTGACTGCACATGTGAAGGAACAGTAGTCGGCATCTCCACATACTCATTAAGTTTCTCATCATTCTAGGCTATTGATCATGATGATAGTTCAAGATGATTCCGAGTAAGAAATGAAATTCTGTTATTGTCTTACCTTTGTGAGAATATTTGGATACAAAATATTTAACTGCATGTGCATCTCAACATATTCCTATGGACTGGACTGATAATGAATCCTGTAAGCTGAAAAGATCAAAACGAAAGGAAGAGGGAAACTAAAATGCTCTTGTGGTTATCCTATCAATCTCATATGTTTCTATGGGTTAAAGACTTTCAGCTTTAATTAATTAAACGTGTAGTTTTAACTGAAATGGTAATTTTAGGATATTTCATTTGTGCATTGTATGCTCACCCATATCAAAGTTGTCATAAAGTATCTCTTAGCAAGTTCATGAGAAAATCAGGTTTTTTGCTGGTATCCATTGATGCTAGGGAACATCATTTGTTCTCTGCTCAAAATCACCTCTCTCCCTTGTTACCCCCATCTGTTATCATGAATTTTGAATGTCATCACCTCTTGGTGGGACCACTTATGGCCACCATTCCTTGTGCTGTATCTTCTCATTTCTTCCAGTCACTGCTAATGCTTTGTAGTGAAGTTTGAGGCTAGCCATAACTTTCAGTGTATGTGGCTAAGCACAAATTGCTATATTTTTCTCTTTATGTCCTCTATAGACTAAGGAAAATCTTGGCCCAAATTAGGAGACCCATTCTTTTTAA
The DNA here is from genome assembly GCF_020740685.1 of Jaculus jaculus. Classification (NCBI taxonomy): domain Eukaryota; kingdom Metazoa; phylum Chordata; class Mammalia; order Rodentia; family Dipodidae; genus Jaculus; species Jaculus jaculus. The sequence continues at coordinate 49,604,932 of NC_059102.1, forward strand.
CCTGGTAGAAGTCAAAGATACCTAGGATACTTTAGCAACATACAGTGCCTTAGCTTTAATTAAAGCTTCATGAATCCTCATATTTTCTGGTAGATTTCATAAAGGTATATATGTTTAAGAGATGAGAGAGAGAGAGAGCAAGATATTGAGAGATTTTCAGCCATGTTCTTAGAAAGAATTGATTCAGATACCCCAACTTTGTCTCGTTGAGCACAGTTGGGAGGCACATATCCACGTGAGTTTGGTGCTCCTAGCTAGTTTCTCTAGTTTCTTCTAGATAAAAGTTATCTAATCTTTGAATGCCACACAGATCAGACAAATCTACTATAGACTGGAGGAATGTTTATTGCCCAGGCAAGATTAAGGGAGATGGGAATGGAATCCTAAACCTGGAACAGAGAATGAAACTCAAGTTATTTCTTGATCTTCAGTTCCATTGTTTTAAAAACGTTTGTTCCCTCAAGCCATAGATACAGAAAAATTCTCAGAAGGGGCACCAGCAGCATAAGCAGATTATTGGATCTGGATAGAAATGAAAATTCTCATGCCCCACTTGAATCTTGCTGAGTAATAAATCATGGTGTTGAGGACGAATATGTGATTTTACAAGTCTTCCAGGAGATTCTGTGCTTGGTAAAGTTTGAGAACCATTGTCATAGTGAAATAAAAAGTAACTGTGACTTATGTAGGGATCCATTTAGTCTTATGTTTACAATCATGGGAGTCTTTTAAACTCTACTCACTTCAGGATGTAGAATTATAGCTTCATTCTTCAGGAGCAAAGGAAAGAAAGATATCTACTTCAGTTTAAAAAGAAAGAAATCAAGACTGTAATTTAGGAAAAGAGTAGCTGTGTCTTAGAGTAGTAATCGTATTTGTATAAATGGTTTGCAATTGCTGTTTCTTTCTTACATAAAATTACCACTTTGGGACTTTTGATCCCCTTTGTAGACTCTATGACTTCTTTCTGAAGGGCTACAGTGTGTTTCAAATATGTTCCTCAACAAATGCCTATGTTCATTCTCTCAGTCACTATCACTATGAAACTCACAATGGGGCCACCCACTTCTCTCCTTCTAGTGCAACCATGGATTACCCTGAAACTGCTCTGATGTCCCTGCCAGTACTGAAAAATCATCATCTCTGACAGTACTCATGACATGCCCAAGTGCCAGTGCTGAGCATTTGGCATTTCTGACAGCACTGATGACACTCCCACAGTTGCTGGTCCCTGAGTGATTATGCTAATACAGATACCTCGCATGCTTCCCAGCTCTGCTTAACTTCTCTGTTATGGAGACTGTGGTCAATAATAAGCTACTCTTCATCTATCACTACAGGAGTCCTGTACAGCTTGACTAAGGAAATCTTCAAAATGTCAAAGCTGTGTGATATTTTCTGAAGCGCTTGATTTTTATCCCAATGATTTCCCTTCATTGTTATCTATTTACCCTCCAAATAGCACCAGCTTAGGCCTCTAAAGTCTTATATAAACCTAGTTTTATTTAAATCATTTATTTATTTACTTATTTTTTTAAGAGAGAGAAAAACCACTATGAGTAAATATCAGTGAAAATGAGCATGCCAGGACCTCTTGCCACTACAAACTCCAGATGCATGCACTACTTTGTGCATCTGGTTTTATTTACCTGGGTACTAGGGGATCAATACTGGGCCAGTAAGAAAGCTCCTTTAACTCGAGAACAATCTCCCCAGGCTCCCTATGTAAATTTTAATGTTCAGTATTTTTAATTGTTTCATATACTTGAAAAACCACAACTTCATATAGAATATTGTAGTCCCTAAGAATACATCTTCATATCCTTTTAAAGTCAGTAACTGCTGCCTTGAGAATCATTTTTGAATTTCACAACCATCTATTAATATTGCCAGTCCTAAATTTCATATAGAGCAAATAATGTCGTATATACATGGAATTATTTCTTCTTTGTCTGATGTCTTTCTTTTAGCAAAATGATTTTCAGATTCAGTTATGTAGCTACATGTATGTTTTCTTTATTTACATTGATGCACAGTATTGGATTTTTATGAACATGACACTTGGCTATACATTTTTCTTTCAATGCATATTTGGATTGTATGCAGTTTTAAACTTTATTTTTTGCTGTTACTAATTCTGAAATCATTGTGCATGTGTCTCTAAATCTCCTTCTGTCTTCACATGTGTTATGCTAACACATGAACAATGTAAAGCCTTAAAAGTGTATGAGTCCACACTTTTCCATATGTTTTTTACTCTTATTTTACACATTTGACCTTGATATATGCTATGAACTATAATAAACATGTTTTCTTTAAATATTTAGTAGTCCTTAAGGCAATTTCCATAATAGAAATATAGTCTTTTGAAGTGAGCCCATTTAAATTTTTCTTATAGACTCAATTCTCCATAGAGCATAAGACAGCTATGCTTTAACAATTATCAAAATGACACTTTGCCTAAGTTGAAGTACTATTCTTGAAAGTTAATGCCCCAACTCTTTCACAAGAGAGAGCTTTTGCCAGTTAGGACTCTGTTGAGAGTAACTGAAGGAAAATTCAGCTCACAAGAACTTAACCTGAAAGTGAACTTACTGCTTTTCCTGCCAGGGAAGTCAAGAAGAAAACTGACTTCAGTTCTGACTTGATAATAGGGAGCCTTCTTTCCTTACAGATCTCCACAGTAGTAAGATCATAGAAACTACAGGCATTATCCTCAGTTTATTATTTTGGCCCAACAGAAAACATTTTTTTCTTTCTCCAAAGCCAAGAAATATTTCTTGCCTGAGTCTCATTATTGTAATTAATTCATGTTCCTATGTCTGAACCACTGACTCAACAATGAGAAGCTGGCCTTGTTTGGATGAAGTCCAGTAGAAATGGCCCACCAGTGTCACAACACTTGCAAGGGATGAGTAGCCACCCTAAGAGGAAGAATATTCTTTTTCAAAAGGATGAATGGAATATTAAATAGCAAAAAGCAGATGGCCATTAAGTATTTTATGCAAACAGATCTTGATAGCTCATATCATCAATATGTTAAAAATGTTCTGATGTGTTTAGATTTTATCACAAAGCCTAACTTATATAGTTCCTACTGCTGTGCCCCTTATTACCCAAATATTATAAACTTGAGGTTCTTAGGACATTATGTGACTGCCATTGTAAATTGCCTATGTTGCCTATGTAACATTCTTTGAGAACTCTGAGTCTTAGTCTTTCAAGGATCCTGATAATATATGGAACTTACTTGGTGAGAAGAGTCTTTAGTTAATGTTGTACAATTAATCTCCTTTTTTTTTTTTTTTTTTTTTTGCAAGAAGCCTGAAAAAGGCAGCAGCTGTAACTTGGCAGTTGCTAATTCCTGTTTTGAATTATCTTCTATTTTGTGAAACCATGAGAAATGAACACAGTCTAAAGCCTGAGCTAGCGTTGCTCCCAGACATTAGTTATTCTGACCCAAACTTGTTTATCGAGTATTGAAGAACAGTTTTAAGATCTTCATGGCTTTACCCTGGCCTTGGTGTTTTCTGTGGACTGAGAATACCGTCCATACAGGTACTTTTCATAAAATCTGAAAGGGTCATTTGCTCAGAACTCACCAGTCTTTCTCCCTGTTTCATTACAGCTCTTAGAATAGTTGAGTCTCAACCAGTTTTGTTTTTGTTTCAGGCAACATGACTGAGATAGGTTGGGTATTCAAATAAGCCATAAAATAAATTTTTGGCCTGTGAAAGTGTTTAGTATGTGTGTAACTTATACACGTGTGAGTGCAGACACATGGGTCCCATGCGCATGTACGTAGAGGACAAAGGAGAACACCGGGTGTCCTCTGTTGTTCATCCATTTATTTCCTTCAGATCTATGCTGTCACTAATTCTGAAGCTTGCTAAGTACCAGCAATTCTCTGCAATCTGTCCCCACAGGATGGGCTCTGTAAACATATGTAGCCCCAAACACTGTTTTCATAACATTGGTTTCTTCTCTCTCTCTCTCATTTTCAAGGGAGGGTTTCAGTCTAGCCCCAGGCTGACCTGGAATTCACTAGGTAATCTCAGGGTGGCCTCGAACTCACGGCTATCCTCCTCCTACTGCCTCCCAAGTGCTGGGATTAAAGGCGTGTGCCATCACGCCCGGCTTGGTTTCTTCTCTTTGATTTCAATTGTATTCTTTGCTTTTACATTTTGTTATAAATTTACCAAGAATTTATCATATTTTACATTTAATCAAATAGTATGTATGCAATGGTTATAGCCACCTTTTTTATTCTTATTCATTTCTCTAATAAATATATATCTTACTGGCAGTTTTCCTACAAGAAACTAATGTAATTTGGTTCTAACCACAATATCTTGTTTTGTCTCCCACCTTGCCCATGTCCCTTCAACGAACTTTCTTCTTTCCAACATGACCCTCCTCTATTTGGATGAATATTTTTGCCCTCTTATATTATCATTTTCAAAATTTTAACCTCATTTTTGTGGAGGAATTGCGAATGTAGAGGCAGGCACAATAAGGTCATCAGATAATGGTCAGTTTGTATCTGGAAGGTAGAGTCCCACACCACCCCTCTCCATCCTCTGTTTCTCACATTCTTGCAGCTCACTCTCCTGTAATGTTCCCTGAGCCTTGGAAGGGATGTTACAATTAGCACTTTGTACTCGCTTTTCACTTATTCTCAGCACTTTGACAAATTTTGTGTCTCTACAACAGTAATCTCTGCAAAAACAAATAAATAATACATAAAAGATGCATCTCTGTCCAGAGATGTGATCAGCACTAATCTCTGATGATAAAGTAATGTAAATATTTACAGGGCAATTTGATGAACCCTGAATATCCATTTAATCAAGTGACACTATTAGCTTCTCCCTGCCCTTAGGGTCTAGTGTCTATGACATTTCCTGCCACAAATTTCAGAGTAGGTTTTCATTGCCAGATATGTGTTCTCTCCCAATGGAACAAGCTTCAGACCCAATTAGAGAACAGTCACCCCAATACCAGTCATGCCACTGTTGCTCCAGTGGGCACATTTTGGCTGTGGCTAGTCAGTCGTATAGCACACGGGGCTGTTCAGCAGTTGGGTATGCATGTTGATGCAGCCTGCACAGCACTTTCTAGCACTGTCACCCAGTGAGGGATTCTGGAGAGGCTGCTAGTTCAGCTCTAGGTTGATGTTTCATTGTTTTATCATTGTATGTATTGTCTTTATCAATAGGGTAAAGATAGCTATTTCTGGTTGGCGTGCAAGGGGTTTGGGTGTAGCCTTGTGTTTGCCTGAGAGTCTCGGGTGCCTTCCTGACCAGCAGCTCACTGGGAGGTAACACGCCCTGGCAACAGGGTTTTTGTATGACAGCGTGTGGCTTCCTGTCACGTTAGATCACGCTGTTGTGACTATTGGGCAGTGTGTTAAATGTGCTAAGTTATGCAATTTTCTTCATGATAAACACAACCTCACAATGTCTTGGTGATTACATATTTGCATATGACATACTTATCCCCCAAACTTTACTGAAATATAATTAAAATTTTATATATTTAAGATTTATAAATTAAAAATTTGAGGTGCTTATATGTCATAAAATAATACAAGCTAATGATATACCTATCACTATATATGGTTAGTCCTTCCTTCTTTCCTCCTCCCTTTATTCTCTTCTTATTTTCCCTTCTCTCTCTGGCCTCTCTGACTCCCTCATTCTTTTCATCTAAAATGTATGCTCTTCGCATACTAGTAACTATGATCCCGAAGCTGGACAACAGATCTCCAGAACATACTCATGCTGCACAACAAAGTGTGCCTGTCGGTCAGAACATCTTCATTGCTCCTCCTTTCCAGCCCATGGCAACCATTCTGCTGGTTCTCCAGGAATTTGACCATTTAATATTTAACACATGACTGAGGTCGTGTTCTTTCATTTTTATGTGTCTAAAGTATTAGTCCTAACATAACGTTCTTCGGGTTTGTCTTTGTCATCATAAATGGGCAAATTTCCTTATTTTTTAAATGCTGAATTGAATCCCATTGATTGTTATATACCACGTTTTCCTTAATCATGCATACATTGACAGAAATTCACATTGATTCTTTACTTTTTAAAAATATTTAATTTAATTAATTCATTTATTTGACAGAGAAAGAGAGAGAGAGAGAGAGAGAGAGAATGGGTGCGCCAGGGCCTACAGCCACTGCAAACAGACTTCAGACACGTGCGCCCCCTTGTGCATCTGGCTAATGTGGGTCCTGGGGAATCAAACCTGGATCCCTTGGCTTTGAAGGCAAATGCCTTAACTGCTAAGCCATCCCTCCAGCCCAAAATTCACATTGATTCTATATTAAAGCACTTATGACTAATGCTGCAATGAATATGGGGGTACAGATGTCTCATTGACATACAAATGTCATCTCCTTTTAGTATATATGCAGAAGTAGGAATACTGCATAATAAATTTTTTCTATTTTTAAGTTTAAGGAACTTCCTCACTGTTTTTCCATAGTAGCAGTAACCTTTTACATTTTCAACAGATGTATGCAAGCATTCTATTTTCTGCACATTCTTTTAATCTTCTATAATAGGCATCGTACAGGTGTAAGGTAATAGTTCATTGTTATTTCAATTTGAAATTCCTTGAGGGTCAATGATGTTGACTATTTTTCCATTGAATCTGCTTTTTATATAGCTGTTGGCCATTTGAATGCCTTCTTTAAAAAATTGTTTATTTAATTTTTATTTATTTATTTGAGAGAAAAAAAGAGGCAAATAGAGAGAGAAAGAGAGAGGATGGGTGCACCAGGGCCTCCGTTGTTGCAAACAAACCCCAGACACATGTGCTACATTGTGAATCTCTTACATGGGTACCTAGGAATTGAACCAGGGTTCTTAGGCTTTGTAGACAAGTTCCTTAATGGCTAAGCCGTCTCTCTATTCCTGTATGCCTTCTTCTGAGAAATATCTACACTTGTTTATTAACTATTTTTGTTGAAGCATCTTCTATTTTGCTATTGATTTGCATGAGATATATATATATATATATATAATTTATTATATAATTTGGATAATAACCACCTATTAGATAGATGCTTTGTAAATATTTTCTTCCCTTGCTGTTTGCTTCTTTGTTCCTAGTGGTTTGATGATATCTATTTCTGTTTTTATCCCTGTACTTTTGATGTCATATCTACAATAACAAAAGCAAAGGAATACCAGTAATTGACTGACCAAGTTCAAGAAGCGATTCCCTTATGTTTACCATAATAGTGTACTGAATCATAACTTACTATATTATTCTTATTTGATTTTTTACATATGTTGTGAGAGATGAGTCAAAGTTAATTTTTCTGAATGAATATCCAGTTTTCCCAACTGTAAACTGCTACAAAGACTATCTTTTTCCTGGGAAACTTTGTTGAAGATAACTAACCACAGATGTAAGGGATGATTTCTGAGCACTATGTTCTGTTCCACTCATGTTCTGACTATGCCATACTATTTTGATTGCTCTGGTTTTGTAACATGTTTTAGAATCAGATGTTCTCTAGCTTGTTTCTGCTCTTTTAGTTAAGTTGTGGGCTTTTGTGGTTCTGTGGACATTTTAGGATAGCCATTGATTCTGAAAAGGATTACAATGAATCTGTAGATTATCTTGGCTACTATGGACATTGTAACAATATTACTCCTTCCAATTCACAAACCCATGTCTTTCACTTTATCTCTTTCTTTTTTTAAAAATTTATTTATTTATTTATTTATTTGAGAGCGACAGACACAGAGAGAAAGACAGATAGAGGGAGAGAGAGAGAATGGGCATGCCAGGGCTTCCAGCCTCTGCAAATGAACTCCAGACACATGCGCCCCCTTGTGCATCTGGCTAACGTGGGACCTGGGGAACTGAGCCTCGAACCAGGGTCCTTAGGCTTCACAGGCAAGCGCTTAACCGCTAAGCCATCTCTTCAGCCCTATCTCTTTCTTAAATTCCTTTCATCAATGCTTTATAATTGTTGGTAGTCAAATCTTTTACCTCTTTAGTTAAGTTTATTCCTAAAAATGTTAATCTGTTTGTGCACCATTCCTTTTCAGAGAATTTGACTATCGGAGTGAACTGATTTTTGTTTGTTCTTGCATTACCTTAAACTTGTGGTTTTTTTTTTGTTGTTGTTGTTTTTTGTTTTTTAAGTTTAATTGCTCTGAGTTGGACTTCTGGTAGTTCTGTATGAGGTAGAAGTGGCGATGGGAAACACCCTGATCATTTAGAATTTCACTTAGAAGAAAAGTTTGAGTTTCCCCATATTATGATGTTACTTGTGAACTTTTCATATAGGGATTCCTATATGTATTGTATTTTGAATTTCTATCGTGGCTGGGTACTGAATTGTGACTAGTTCTCTTCTTGCATTTACTGGAATGAGCACATGGCTTTGGTCATTCCTCTTGCAAATATCGACTTTATTGCAGTTGTTGATATGCTTATGTTAAATCATCCTTGCATCCCATGATTAAGTTCCATCTGCTCCTGGTGTCTCATCTACTTAGTATGTACTTAAATTTGTTTTGCTGGTATTTTATTGAGAGTTTCATATCTACATTCAATGAAGATATTAGGCTTCGTGTTCCATTCTTTTTTGATGATATTTTTAAAGTATCTATTTATTTGCAAGCAGAGAGGGATAAGAGACATACAGATAGAGAGAATGGGTGTGCCAGGGCCTTTAGCCACTGCAAACAGACTAAAGATGCATGCACCACTTTGTGCATCTGGCTCTATGTGGATACCGGGGAATCAAACTCAGGTTGTTAGGCTCTGCAGACAAGCTCCTTAGCTACTGAGCCATCTTTTCAGCCCTTTTTTGATGTTTTTTGACAACTTGGTTGAAGTAATGCTCAGCTCATAAAGTGGGTTTAGAGGTGATCTTTCTTCTATGTTGTTAAAAGAGTTCAATAATACAGTGATCAATTTTTTGTTGAATGTTACAATTCAGCTGCAAAGCCTTTGGTCCCTGAAGTTTTCTTTTTGGGTAGGTTTTGATTACTCATTCTGGACCCCTACTTTTATTCATCTGTTTAAGCTTTCAGTTTTTTAAAGTTCTATTTCTATAGGCTGTATATTTGAATGGATATATCCATATTATCTAGATTATCCAATATGCTGACATATATAATCTTTTTCATTTAATTGATTAACTAAATATTGCATTATGTGGTGTGTTTGTGAGGTGTATGCATGTATACATGAATATATAAAGATGCCATTGTAGGTGCAAGGAGGCTAGAGGACAATTTAAAGTGTTCTTCCTTCGCCTACTCACTCCTTATCTTTTCTTGAGATGAGTCTCCTTCTGAAATCACAGCTGGTGTTTTAAAGTGCCAGCAATTCTCCGGCCTCTACTCATCACAGGATTGGAGTTACAGACATGCATGGCCATGTCCAGTGTGTGCTGGAGAATCTAACTCAGGTGGTTTCAAGTGTTTCTCATGGCCAGATGCTTGAGAGGCAAGTGCTCTTACCTGCTGAGCCATCTCCCTAATATAATATTTTTCAATTTTGAGGCTTTCATTATGTCACATTTTTCACTGTAACTTTTTGAGTCTTGCTAGTTTTGCTAGTTTGGCTTACATTTTTATTTTAAAAAACTAGCTCAGTGTTGTTGATTCTTTTGCCTTATATATGCACATATAATATTTTGTATTTGATTTACCTCTGAGTTAATCCTTCTTTTAAGTTTAGTTCTTCTTTTTCTAGTTATGGAAAATATAAAGTGGCGAAGGTGCTTAGAACTGGATGCTTTTCTTTTAGGACTGATTTTACTGCATCCCACAGTTGTGGTGCAGTAAAACCTACTTAAGGTACCTCCCGTGCATCTTTGTGTTTCCTTAAACTATTTCCCTTTAAATTTCACATTATATGTTTCTTGTATATTCTCTCCATTTTCAGTCTGCACAGTGCATAGTGAAGGGTTTGATCTGATGCTTTTACAAGACACTCCCTTGAGGCACCAAGTGTTCGTAACATTAAGTCTACTGGGCAGTATGCGGATGGAACACTGAATACACACCATTTAGTCCAAATCAGGCACAAGCCACACTTCATCTTCCCTGGCAATAGGATATATTCAGATTCAGTGAATATTTTACTTCTCTCCTGAAAGCTGTCAGATTGGCAGACGTTTTATCTATCATCTATCTATCTATCTATCTATCTATCTATCTATCTATCTATCTATCATCTTTTCTTTCTATATTCTTTCTTCCTTTGTTAATTTGCAAGCATAGACAGAAGAGAGACAAAAGAGAGAGAGAGAGAGAGAGGGAGAGAGAGAGAGAGAATGGGCACACCAGGGTCTCCAGCCCCTGTGAATGAATTCGAGGCACATGTACCATTGTGCATCTGGCTTTATGTGGGCACTAGGGAATCAAACCAGGTCGTTAGGCTATGCAGGCAAGTGCCTTAACTGCTAAGTCACCTCTCCAGCCCTAGTTTTTAATTTTTATTTATTTATTTGCAAGGAGAGGATGACTGAAATAAGACAGACAGACAGAGTGTGAGAATGGGTGCACCAGGTCCTCTAGTCACTGCAAATACACTCCAGATACATCCATCATATTGTATGTCTGATTTTATGTGAGTGCTGGGGAATCAAACCTGTTGTTAGGTTTTGGAGGCAAGTATCTTAACTGCTGAGCCATCTCTCTAGCCCCCAGACTGGCATATTTTTAATCAGGATAACAAATACATGTTCTGAGGAAGATAGACTTTTAGGGAAAGCATGTTTAAGGGTATTCATCCTGAGACTCAATCTATCCTTTAAGGTTAGGTATTGTGCACGATGCCACTTTTTTTTTTTTTTTTTTTTTTTTTTTGGTTTTTCGAGGTAGGGTCTCACTCTAGCCCAGGCTGCCCTGGAATTCACTATGGAGTCTCAGAGTGGTCTCAAACTCACAGTAGTCCTCCTACCTATGCCTCCCGAGTGCTGGGATTAAAGGTGTATGCCACCATGCCCGGCACAACGCCACTTGTTGATGGCGGATTTTTGGCCTCCATTGGAACAGCACAAGGTAAACCTTAAATATCTAGAATAAAATAATAATGCTTTCTTGGGGGATTGAGAAATGAATCAGCATTTAAGAGTGCTTGCCATGGAAGTTTGAGGGTCTGAGAGGGCATGAGTTAATTCCCAGCACCCATATAGAATGTTGGACATTGTCCTGCATACCTATAACCCCAGAGTGTGTGGGCAGGAGAATTGCAGGGACTTGCTGGTCACCAGTCTCAACCCCTAGTAGATTCAGAGAGACTCGTCTCAAGGAAACACAAAACCAATCGGAGAGGGCACCCACTATTCTCTTCTAGCCTCTGCATATAGGCCTAGGGGTGCACACATGTGTGCATACACTATTCATTCACACACTGCACCACATATATTATACACACTTGAGCATTCAAAAGACCTGACAGATGCTTTCTTTAGCTGCTGATTCACCACCTTCTACCAGTTATTTGATAATAATTTCATTGCCCACATAACATGAATTCCAAGTTTTTATAGTATGACTTACTGTACACCTTAAGCTAGAATTGAAAGGAAACTTTGACAATGCCTTTTAAAATAAAATGATTAACTTGTAAAAATTCATAGTGTGGGTTTTAGCAAAGAGTGAGGAGGAAGCAGATGGAATCAGGAAGGATATAGATGACCCATGTGATTCAGTGCATGGAAGTGAAGGGCAGAACTATTGTGGCATAACCGCTGAGCATACTCTAGTTAAGGTACACACATATTTGCTTTTTTCTATGGGCTTGAGGATGGTGTCCTTGCCATGCATCTCTATTTTAGTCTTTCTATGGTACACATAAGTTGTCATCAATTCTGATGTCTGTTATAATTTATCATAATAAAGATGGTGTTGATAGTGTACATTGTATCTCATTATATTCTTTTCTGTAAAAAACATTTTGGTCTTCATTGAAACATAGACACATACTTTTCATCCTAACAATTACACATAGAATAGTAGTATCTTTGGCATGGGTGATAAATTTATACCTATCTACAGAACACACACACACACACACACACACACACTCACATATATATATATATATACACATATATATATGTATGTGTATATATATATATATATATATATATATATATATATATATATATATATATATATATATATATAAGAAATTCACCCCTCTGTTCATTTTACCATTTACCAATCATTTTGTCTTCAGTTCTTGTTAATAATGGGCTGTGTATGAGACTCTGTACAAACATTTTACACACATTACCTCTTGAATCCTTACAGTAATGCTATATACAGAAGTTATCATTATTCTTCTTTGTAGATGCTGTGGGTATTAGTGATCATGCCCAAGGCCACCATGCTGGCCAGGGTGGTACAGTTGGAACATGAACCTACACAATGTGACTCCTCATTCTCATGCCAGTGCTTCAAACATGGTCCTCATTTATAGGCAGGACAGCAGAGCTAAGTTAAATATTGTGACTAGACTCATAATATTAAAACTCATAATATTAAAATATTTAGATTCTGTTAGAGCTCATTTAAAATTCTAGCTCTGTCATCTAGTAATTTCATGAACATGGTGGGAGTCATACTGTCTCTCCATATTCCAGTTTTTTCTTGTTTACAAATGCTCATGAGAGCATTAAAAAAAAACCACAAAACAAAACAAAAAAACTGCTCTGTTTTGGAAGCACTTCATGTAGTATACCTCTTGCTCCTAAATACATGTTTTATTGGCATTCATGGCACATCTACTCCTTCTCTAGAGGGAGGAAGAAGATGGATTTCATAAGAACAACATGAGCCTTGACTTTAGGGTGGGGAGTGGCAATGTAGAATCCAAACACAAAATCTTTCTGAGCTAAAACAGGACCCTACATGAATTGAAGAATGTGTCAGAGGTAAAAAAACAAAACAAACAAACAAAAAAAACTAGTTTGTATGACTGGTAGAGAGTTGGAATCACTAAACATGGCAATAAATAAAGGGATATTCTGTGTGAGCTTAGTTCCTGGCACAAAGTGGACATTCAATGAATGATTGGACAGATGATTCCCGTGATAAGTACATAGAACTTTTTGTGATTGACCTAAATGTATTGACATTGTTTTCCTGGTATTTTGGCAGAATGGAGTGCAAGCTTTGCTTAAATATAACAATTAAAGGAGTATGATTATTCATTCTTCCAGCTATTATTCTCACTCCTGCCTTGAAATGAGCCCCTTGCTCCAATAAGATGGCCCATTTAATAGTGTCTTAAAGGTCTGTGCACACGTTTGTCTCTCTGCTTTTTCAAGATGTATTGCTTCAGACCTTGAACACTGTTTTTCTCTGTTCTTTCTCGAGGGTAGAAATTTGGTAGACTTTTCTCAGTCACCTGATACTGTATATCTTTGCCCCATCCAGGTTCAGACTTTATAGCTTTGGGATGGGTATTGTTCCCTGCAGTTGTGAGGGTTTCCTGACATTGCTGCTTTGTCACCATGTTCTGCAGTTACAGGAACTCAGCAAACAGCTCTTGATATGAAGTTATAATTAAAGTCAAGAATAGATTTTGTGGAAAAGCTTGAAGCTAATGTAAAAAAGTCCTTCTGGAAAGTGAGAATTCCATGAGTCATGAATTTCTCGGTACTATTCGTTCTTCTTCAGGTAAAACACTTAAGTGAAACCTGACATTCCCACCGCTTTCACCTACTATCTGGAATTTTAGGCACAGAGTATTAAGGGTGTTAATTTTGGCAGGTGATTGCTCTCCTGCAAAAGTTGGTGAAGCTAAGCCACAGCAAACTAGATCACCTTTTCAGAAAGGAAGGACTTTGTCTTCAAGAATTAAAATGTCAGAATGTTATCTATTTGAAGATGGCCTTATGGTTAGTGGCAAGTTGCCAGTTTGCTATGACTGAATTTAAAATGATGGCTTAGTGATTGAACCTCTTCACACCTAAGCAGACCAGCTATGTGTCCATACAGTTTTTCTCTTTGAAAAAAGTCTCTGTGTCATACACAGAGGTTCTTGTGAGTTATTCATGGCTGTCATTTGTGGGCCAATAGCATGCTATAGTGGTGTCATAAATTTGGGGTTTATGAAAGTCTCAGGACACATCTCTATGAATGTCCATGGATGACTATAATTACTGATTTATTTTCTCTTTCTTGATAAAGAAGCTCTTGCCAAGCTGCTGAGTTCTTATTTAGATAACCTGTTTTCATTAGCAAAAGTATAGCCTTACTGATGGGTTTTGCTTTATTCTTGAGTATGCCTTATTTTTGCATCAAACACAAAGTTGGCAAGTTGAATATAAAAACCACAGGTAAACACAAGATGCCCTCAGAGGTAAGCATTTGTAACAGTCTCTATGAAACCCAGCAAAGACCTTCTTTTTCCAAACAATATAATTTTTGTTCTCAGTTTGACACTGGACCTCTGTGTTATCCAGGATAGAAGCAATGGAGCTGCTTTTCCCCAGAATTCTATTCAGTAACTGCCCCTCCCTGGTTGCAGCCCCTTCCTCATATGTTGATCCCTTTCAGTGAGTTCCAATCCAAATAAAACATAATTAGCTGCAACTTGAAAATAGCCTGTCGGCCTGTATTTTACTGTATAAACCTTGTGCATGTGTAGGTTCCAATTTTACTTTCATCCTTATGCTCATGGAAGGTGCCAGATCATTCTGTGGAATGCTGTTATCTTTATTATTTTTTGTATGAAATAAAATCCCATTATTCCAACTAACTATCATGTTTTGGTGACAGAAAAAAATGGAGAAATATTAGGAATTCTGACAATGAGAAACATTCATGCTTGACAGAACTCAGTAACAGATTAGTGGAAGAAAAAAACAAAAAAAGACCCTAGCTGTCCAAAATCATCACCATTCATTTCCTATTCTAAAGTCAAAGAAATCATTGTGTTCGGCTTAAGCCCGGTGTGCAGTTCATTTCTTTGAGCCTTCCTTAATTTTGGCTGAGGGATATTTTTAATAACTCAGTATGTTTGGGAGTCATATGAGGCCAAGTTTCTGGCTAGTCTCAGGAGAGGTTAAATAGTAAAAAAAAAAAAAAAAAAAAAAAAAAATGCTTGACTAATCCAAGAAAATAAGAAAGTCTTAAAGAAAGTTACCTTCATTAAGACCTGTTTAACATAACTGACCTAATCATATCACAGAAAGGTAAATATATTCAAACTGTCTAGGGAAAATCAATTTTCAAAAATTAAAGCCTTGAGCTAGCCACTTCCAAATGCACAGAGAATTCATTCCTATTTTGTTTGGAAAGTGGTGTTTAAGTCAGATGCAGTGGCACTCCTGCAGAGCAACCTACCTGCAGAAGACCAGAGGATTGGGAAATAGGTCAGGGTCCAGGCAGAGCAGCCCCCCGGGATGTCAGATGACAGGCCTTGGCAGTACGTGGAGGGAGACCGGCAGGATCAGGGTGAGGGCCTCTTTCCATTTAGGAGGCCTTGCTTAAGCCATCCTCTCAGCTGAGTTCCCACTGCTGCATAGGGCATTGAAAGGGTGGCTTCCTGGATACTAGCCTTGCTGGTCAGGGAAGTTCAGTTCAATGTGGTATCATGACTATGTGCAAGATACTGTGAGCCAAGGGGTAGCAAGATGAGTGTGCCCTGTCATTGTCAATGGGACAAGAACATCCAGTTTCCTGGCTTCTTGCTACTCGTGCTCTTCCTGGTCATCTCGCTTCTCGCTGGTTTCTCACCTAGCTTGTTAGCCATGTGAATTAGAAGCACAGCGTAAGATAGTCTGTGAATCACTTGAGGGGATTTCTTCTGAAATACATTCTGCCCCTGGCAAAGAGCAGAGACTTGATAGGGGCAGGATTGACTAGATTGATTAGATGATAAGCTGACTTCAATAGGACCTGTAGTAAACATGTCTTCCAAAGATGTTTAGATGTTGTCGTAGCTTCTTGTCCCTGACACAAAACACCTGACAGAAGTTAGTAGAAGGGGTGAAGGGGTTTATTTCAACTTACATCTCCAGGTTGCACTCCATTATGGCAGGGGAGAGGCTGGAGGCCCCTGGTCACATTTGCTCCACAGTAAGGAAGCAGAAAGTGTGGAATGCTGATGCTTAACTAGCTCTGTCTTTGTCATATAGTCTCGGACCTGGGCCAATGAAATGGTGCTGCTCACAAGTAAGGTGGGACTTGCCACCTAAATAAACTAATCAAGATAATCAGGTATGCCCAGAAGATACCCTAATCTAGATAATCTCTCACAATTGATTATAGTTCCTCTAAAGCTGAAAATTGATTCAAATTATCACAGATGTGTAAAGCCTCCAGAGCAAATTGTTTAGCATCTACTTGATAAACATTTATAGTAAACATGATGAAATAGAAACCGAGCATTATTGTAGCTGAAATAAGTTATTTTGAGATTTTCAGAGAAATGGCCATTTGTTCACTATGTTTTTTTCCATTCACCTGACATCTACTTATTGTCTACCATGTATCACAACCAAAACTGATTCAGCTGAGACCTGTTAACTAATAGTTTAACAAAAATATGAAACAATATAAAAATCTCCCAAGTTGATTTTTATAGCCAATCTTAGTTTACTAATGATTTATAGCATTAAACCTAGAGACCATTTATTTACCCAATAGATATTTATAACCGCTACCAAAATGATTTAGTTTTCTGCATAAGGAGCTTTGAAGACATGAAACATTTCCAGCGTAGAAGAGATGATAAAGTCAGACAGTGACATTTGAGATGTGTGGTATTTACTAAATAGCTCTTAATAGCACTTAAAATGGGCAGACTGTCCTTTAAGCAACAGATAATTATTTAGGAGCGCCATATAGATGAACTCATTTAATTCTCATTATAAACCTATTACATCCTATTACTGGCCCCATTATTAAGGTATAAAAACTGAAGCTAGTTCTCTCAGTAAACATTCATACAAAGTATTTTACTAAAGGGCATGAGCTATGCTTGGTAAAAACCACTTAGAAAAACAAGGAAGTTTGGATCTTCATAGTATATAAAGATTAACTTTAACTAGATAGAAAGAGAAATCAAATAGGCCTCAGGGAATGGACACCATTTTAAGTGGGCCTGAAATCTGTGTAAGATGAATACATTTGCAACATGGGATAGTTTAGGATACACTCAAAGAAAAACATTCATGAGATATACAAAATTTAGATTTGGGGTTGTAGATATGGCACAGTGGATTAAGTAATTGCTATGCAAGCATGAAGACCTGGGTTCATACCTTCAGAACCCACATTAAATGCTGGCACCTGTAATCTTACTTCTGGGAGATGGAAATAGGAAATAATCACTTGTGTTCACAGGCTAGCTAGCCTAACTGAATCAGTGAGCGGCTCTTTTGAAAGGAGTAAAAGTGGAGAGAAGACAAGTAAGTCACCCAATGTCTACCTCTGGTCTCCACATGTATGTACACTCATGCATATGCAGCTCCACACACATGCAACCACACAGATACAAGCATCCATACACACATGCACACACATACACATGAAAGAAAAAAGGAATGTGAAGTTTAGGTGTCAATAAAATTCTCTTTTTCTAACCAACATTAGAATTTGGAGATGAAGCTTCTCCACACTTGGATTTCTTAGCTTTCCTCTGTAGATCCTTTCCTATGTGAATAATACAATATGCTCTTCAAGGTGCTACCATTTCATTCAACTCTCAACATTTGGTGAAAGTTTTTTCCAGTTTCCACAGCAATCAATGATCAACAGATGAGTCACCACGTAGTGGGAATCAAGCCTGTCATATAAGATGCCCCTCATGTGTCAGCTGTCAATGCCTTCAGGCATAAACCATGACTTATTTGTACTAAATGGCCAGGTCTCTGCTTGTGGGAAAAAAAATCAGCTTCTTTCAAGTCCATGATTAGAGAATGCTGCTGGCCCAGAAGGCTTTGCTATAAATTTGTTCAATAATTCTCAGCTTATTAGGTATGACAGAGCCTATTTGCTTCTTACTATAAATATTGAAAGTATAAATACATTTTTACTTTCTGGAAATGATAGTTATTTTAAATTCAAAATATTACATCCAATGTTACTACATTTTTTCTAACAGAAACTCAAAATAAAACCTTTATTGTAATCTAATTTCCATTCAAGGTATCACAAGGTATTTGTTATTTTTAAAATGATCCTATATCCAAAATATTTTTAAAACAACCTAAATAGCAATTAGCTCTCAATAGACCAAGTCAGATTTTTTTTTTCTTGGAATAAATCTGATATGATAAAACAATTCAATGCAAGAATGTCAAATACATTAGAAAAGAAAAATACTAAATGAGATGAAATCTTTGTGTAGTAAATATAAAATACAGTAGCATATTGTCCAATAATCAAGCAGTTGAAAACATGAAATAGAATATAAATATCTAATATAAAACAGCACATTAATGACTAATGTAATAATTAAGTCAAAGTGTAAATAGCAAAGTAAAATCTATCTCATTCATTTCCCAGTGATCAGACTTTATGATAAGACCTATAGATATTTTTACTCCCAGATGAAGAAATGGGCCAGAAAGGCTGTAAGTGAAAGAGAGGAAGGAGCCATTAAGACATGGTCATACTTCAGATGGGCTAGTAGAGAAGTAGGGCTTAGTCATCTGTGCTTCCCATAGCCTTCGTCATTCAGCAATTAGTCATCTCCCATTTGCCCAACTCTCGTTCAAATCCAACATGTACTGAGCAGAAGGACAGATCTTGCCTTTCCTGAGAGCTCTCATCACTGGAGGGAGCATGTCGAGCTGAGGCCAGTAGCTGCTGGAGACAACACTAGCTCTGCCAAAGGGCATGATTTCAAAGCACAAAGAGCATTTTCTCTTTCCTGTCTAGAGCTTTGTTTCAGATGTAGAATAGTAACCTCATAAGATGAGCCTGTTATGCTGGTGCTTTTCATTTTCAGGAATGCCTCACATGGCGCACATCATTCTGCAGTTTGGTATATGAACTTTCTTTAACACTGGCTTCCTACATGAGACAGCTGACGGGGTGCCAGTGAATGAGTTGGTCAGTTTAAGGCTCATTTAGAGAACACTGCTTCACTGAGAACGGTGCCTCTTTCTAAATAAATAAGCCAGTAAATAAATATGTTTTTAAAGGAAAATCTAATTTTTGAAACTTTCAAACCTATTAACTTTGTGGTTGGTTTTCCATTGCTCCTAAGAACAGAGTGAGCAGAATGTTCTGTACCCTGTGTGTTCCCTGAACTCAGGCAACTCTGCTGAGTTCAGCATCTCCCTCACATCCATGCCCACCCCAAAACAGGACTTCTTTTTGATCTGCTTCAGCTTTCAGAAAGTTAATCAAGCTATTCTGATAGTACAACACATCACCTTTAGCATGGTTCACTGGCCTTACAAATCAATATAGTATTTTCCCATTAGAGAATTTGATATGCTAATCACGTATTTTGCCAGTTAATATCATGTTCTGGATATGGAGTACTTTTCTAACCAGAATCACTCTATTAGTCACCAAGGAGGAACGAGAGGTTGAATGGGTTCAGTTTCTGTCTTGGCAGTGTTACGCTGGCCATCACTTCTTGGATCCTGTTCTCATTGGCAATTAGCTCTCACAATAGCTCTGGGAAGTGGACATCATGATCCTTATTTTACTGATGAAAGTGCTAAACAAGGGTTATTTAGTGACTAGTTTATGGCCATGCGTTAAGTAGCAAGACCTAGACAGAAACCAAATTTGGTATCAGTTGAAGAAATGCTGTTTTCACCGCTTTTTATTGGGCAACCATAGAAAATGTGCAGAGAGAATGTACCACTGATGCTCAATTTTTATAGCTCACCTATTTGTGTGTGCTTGTGCTGTATGTGCCTCCATATGCACAGATGCATGGACCCATGTGCTTGTGGGGGTGGCCACAGGAGATCAGCTGTCCTCCCTTATCAGTCTTCTGCTTTGTTTCCTCGAGCAGGGTCTCCCACTGAACCTGGAAGTCAGGCTAGCTGACCAGTGAGCTCCAGTAATTCTCCTGTCTCTACTCTTTCCTCAGCACTGGGGTTGTAGACATGTGTGGCCACATTCAGATTTTCACCTGGGTGCTGGTGGTCAAATTCTGGTCTTCCTGTTTGTGCAGCAAGCAGTCTTAGCTATTGAGCCATCTCCCTAAACCCAACACTTACAACTTTTTCATTTTTCTTTTTGTGTATGTGTGTGTAAGGGTGGGGGCAAGGGGAGTAGGCTAAAAGAGCATCTCCCTGTGTAGCACAGGCTGATCTTGAATCCATGGCATTCCTTTTGCTTCAGTCCCCTGAGTGCTAGGATTAAAGACATGAGTAACTATGGCTGCTGAGATCAGTTTCCTTTTGAAATTTCTTTGTAGCCGAGTGCTAATGGCAAACCTCATGTCTTCAAAATTCAATAGTGAATTTTAGGCTTTAAGATTTTACAAATTTGAAACTATAACGCATGTTCCCCTCTCCAACCTCCATGTCGAGCCAGGATTTTCTCAGTGTGGTTTGGGTGACTCTCCTGTGTGGTAACTGGAGTTTACGTATATAACATGTGTATGGCAGAGGTGGGCAGAATACGTATAGCCACATTCATTCTGGAAACCTTTCTCTGCAAGCTGCAGTCAGTCTTTGCTTCACTGTGGAGCCTATTTCCACTGCCTGTATTTGTGATTTGAACAGTTCAGGAAAGAATGTCACTTTTTATATTCCACATGCAATATCTAGTACAGTAGAGTTTATGCCTCTTTTCTGGAGAGATAGGAGATATGGTCGTTGAAGACAAATATTGGTACAATGAAAGAATTGTTATATGAAAGAAGCTTATAACACTTGGCAAATTTTATTCGTATATATTTCCAAGTATAATGTTATTTTACTGAATCTTCCCAAAATCCTCTGAGGAAGTTGACAGTTTCCAGTTTCAAAGTGAAGAAACACCACTTTGGGAAGGTCAAAAGGCGTGTTTGAGCTTAGGGCATTTTAGGGCTCAGTGCGGCCCTCCTCTGGCAACACTACCCTCTACCTGCTATCCTTGACATGTCAGGGATGATTATTTCCTCTAGATAAATAGAGGAATACTGGGGTTGGAGAGAATGCTTAGGGGTTAAAGCACTTGCCTGCAAAGTTAAAAGATCTAAGTTCAATTCCCTCATGCCCACACAAGGCAGATGCTCAAGGGGGCACATGCATCCAGGAGATCTTTTGCAGCGGCCATAGGCACTGTCACCCATTCTGTCTCTCTTTCTATAACTCTTTCTCTCTCAAGTCAACAAAAATACATTAAAAAGAACAGGGAAATATTAAAAAAGAAAACATTGGCAGTTCCCATAACAATTAGCTAGCTTTTTAATAACGATGTTAACATTTTAATACAGTTATGAATTTAATTGGCATAATGAACAAGTAATACACATTTGGGCATATTCACAAAAGCCATGTGGTGACACCAAGATTTGACCTCAAGATGATCTTTTCTAGAGCATGTGCTGCTGGCTTTTTTCCATCTTTTGATTAATGGTGAATAAAAGTAGGGAAGGCATGCACAATGGAGTTTTACTAGGCTGTAAAGAAAAATGAAGTTATAAAATTTTCAGGAAAATGTATTGAATTGGAAAAAATTATATTAAGTGAGGTAACCCAAATACAGAAAGACAATGATCCCATTTTCTCTCTCATATGTGGGCCCTAACTTTTAATGTTTGCATGTATGTAAATGAATACATGTAACACTGAATACAGGTTATGCTTTGAGATAGGAGACCATGAGAGAGTAACCAGATTAGACTAAAAGGTAGAAAGAACAAAAGGAAACATGTGGGTCTAATATGAAGGCAGAAAGCAGGCTAAGTGGGGAGGGGGAAAACAAGGGGCAGGTGGAGAAGAGAAAGACAATGTGCCATTTGTTATATTCTTTTTGGCAGACCTGTTCTTAAATATAACTGACATTTTTCTATTACTCATATTTGTTTTTTTTTTAATTTACTTATTTGAGAGCGACAGACAGAGAGAAAGGGGGAGAGAGAGAGACAGAGAGAGAGAGAGAAAGTGAGAGAGAGAGAGAGAGAGAGAGAGAGAGAGAGAATGGACTCTGCAAATGAACTCCAGACGTGTGCACCCCCTGTGCATCTGGCTAACGTGGGTCCTAGGGAACCGAGCCTCAAACTGGGGTCCTTAGGCATCACAGGCAAGCACTTAACTGCTAAGCCATCTCTCCAGCCCTCGTATTTGTTTTTGAGTCTCAGGTCTCAGGTTTACCTAACCTTCTAGGTTTACCTTTTATTTGAATATGTAAGGACCTATGGGCATAAAGCACAAACATGGAATGTGTTATATATACTTGTATTGCCCTCTTTTATACAACTGTCTTATACCTTTGAGATCCACTAAATGGCTTTAAGCACATTAATTTTCAGTGTTAATAACATGAATATAACCCTAAGGAAAGAGGACTCTAATAAGAAAGTCTATTTTGTTTCATGTCATTCCACTAGATTTTTATTTGTCAAAATGTAAGCATTTTGTAAATACAAATGTATGCAGATTATATCTGTTCAGCTGCACTATTTTGTTGATTTCCATTTTAAATGAAAGAAAAGAAGTTTGAAATACAAATAAGAAAAAAAAAACAATTAACAACCTGAAATTCGAGTATCTAGGGTATATTAAATATTTATGTGCTAACTTATCCATGGAGAATTTCTCCATTTCTTTAATCAAAACTGAATTTATTTCCTTTGTACTCCTAGACCATGCTGTCACCTTACCTGTTATAGATTACCACTTATTTCAGTGGGTAATCATGATGGTTGGGTAACTGGGTAATAGAGCTCTGTAATGTGTGTTTAAAATGTCTACTCTTATTTAAATCAAACAGATCTGTATTTCTACCCCATTATTTGCTCTCTAATAATATGTAAGTTTTTGTAACTTTTTCATACCTCAGTTTCCATGTATACAAAAATGGCTTATAGTTACTCCCTACGTCATAGAGGTGTTCAGTTATTAAAATATGAATTATGTGTCATACAAAACATGCTGGCATATTTCTCAATAAATTATACCTACTGTTATCATTAATTTTGTTGCTTTCATGTGGGCTTGGGAGTTTATTAATTGTTCTTGAAGTATTGACTTAGCCTTATCTCTTAATCATCAACACTCAGTCAACACATGAGAGGATATAGACAATGTACATCTTTTCAGGGATCATTTAATAAAGGGATTCATCAAATGTGTTCAGGAGATGCCCAGAAAGGGCACTGTAGGGTAAAATAGAATGAACTCTTTCCAGAAACTTAGGACTGAGTAATTCAAATACAAAAAGAATAATTTACAACTCTGAAGCTTAAAGGAAGGACTGACAGAGCTGGGACTCAGAAGTGAGAGGAGAGGAAACAATCTGGCTTATTGAGGCAGATGCCAGGCACATTACAAAGCTGGTTAGTGAGCCCCTTATTACTGCCTAGGGTGAGGTGTTATGCCTGAGGAGTGTGTAGTTGCCAACTCAGGCAAGCAGAAGGAACAGTTGCTTCCCCCTTTTCCTGCCTCCAATCTTGTCTTGGGACTGTCCCTGGCAGATGCAAAAAATAAATAAATAAATACATAAATAATAATTAAAAAATAGGTTTGCAGCTGTCAAAGGACAAGTATAGTTTGCTGAATGGACTACCACAGGGTTAGCAAAAGAACACAATGGACAGAAGGTTGGCTTTAGAGATGAGAGACAATAGCTTAGAAGCCAGCACACATGTCTTTGCCATCCTTATCACTTCTATAAACTCTTGGAGCCAGTACTCAGTACTACTTGAGACAACTCACCTGCTCAAATATTTTCATGCCCACTGGAGCAAAGTTGATTCTGCACACTTAAAAAAAAAGTACTGCTATGAAGACTGCTCTCCTAGTACATGAAAACATGAATCAGATGTTCCATTCCTCACACAATTTAATGTGGTGCAAGGCAAACATAAGTCATTTCATGGCAAAGGCAGGAAGCACTTGGAAGGAGAGTTGTGCTGTGTGGTAGGTTTTGAACATATAGTGGAAGGTTAAGCAAGTTTTGAATGGATTCCCTCTGTTCTTTTCACATCTTTGTAAGCCAATACCTTTAACCTCCAAATGATCTCATCAGACCCCCCACTTCATATCTATGTAGACTTTAGGTATAAAAATTTCCTATTCATTCCCTTGTTTCTACTTGGTTACTTTTGTCCTGGCAATCATTTGGACACCTGGCAAGCCATAGGCGAGACTCTTTTTGTGACATGATTTGTTAACCCTAAAGAGGCAGCTGTGAGAAAATGACATGAGATTTCCACCTCTTTAAATTTGCAGTCCAGGGAGGTGGACATTCTTATTTTTAACTCAGTATGATGAATGCAAAATTAAGAGTTATTATTGATGAATAGAAAGACAGATGCAGCCTGCTATGATAACAGAGTGACAGGTATATGATTGGAAGTGTCAGAAAGTTTCTCTGAAGAATGATGTGAAGGTGTTAAGTCTGTGTTGGAAGAGATGGTTTTGACCCATGTCTAAGAGGAATAGTGTGAATCCAACAGAAGAACATATGAGCATGTGAAAGAGGTGTGAGAATGCATGCACCTGCTCACATATTAACCATCTCAGAAAGGAACCTCCTTCATAAAGCCATTTTGAATTAATTTAACTGAAGATGGCAGGTTCCTTTTTGTAACTCTTAGGTCTTCATCCTGCTCTAATTGGGGGGGGTATTATACATTGCCATGGCTTGTGATTATCTATATCTAAAACTAGCATATGGCCCCTGTCCAGCTTTGTGTTATTTTGTAGCAGGGTGTTATTGTAGCCCAGATTAACCCAAAGCTCATGCTATAGCTGTCTTCAGACTCATGTTGATCCTCCTATGTCATCCTCCCCAGTGCTGGTATTATAGAAGTAAACCACCACACCCAGCTCATGGCCATCTTGGTCATCTTTGTAAGCCTTACTGTCATGTGTCCTAAAAAATATTTGCTGAATAAGACTATCTGCCAATGTCAACTCTAAGATTATATATTCTTATTTAGTTCAACCATTCCTTTATCTCATTTAGGATCTCATATTATGGCTTTAATTGTCTCTGAAAAACACTGGTGGTTGCTTGATGAGTGTATAAGAGGTGAGGAAATGTAGTCTGGAATCCTTGGGAGCTAGAATTCTGAGTTCCTGTACTTTAGGTCTCCATAAATTACATTGAATGCTTCCTTCTCCAGAGTCTCCGGGAAAGGGATGCACAGTTGATGCTCAAGAAACCATATTCACTATACAATTTAATTTTGCCTTCTTTTTGCTCTGCCAATACTGTGAATGTCTTTAGACAAGGAGAAGAAGATGCTTATCTACTCATAGCATAAACTCTTGACTTATACTGCAAACATAGCCGAACCTGAAAATTAAGTATACTATATAGTAAAAAGGGCCTGAGTGGGTATCATGTCTGTAAACCTTCTTCCTTGTCTCCCTCAGATCCATTTTTAACAAAATAAGTGAACCGACTTTCCAAATTCCAAAGGGCTGCAATTATGCCCTTATCTTTTTTCATTAGTCATTGATTTGAGTCTATGACAGAGTGAGAAAATCACTATTAGGTGGAAATTATGAAACTCCTTTTAAACATTGTTTTGTAGTAGTCAACGGCTGTGGTTGATTATATCTACCAAGGAAAATGGAGATATGATGAATAGCCTCATCACTGAGAGGTAGCCTGCTCACTGACCTGAAGTTCTAGTGGGTAGGAATAATCATTTTAGGAGACCATCAATCTGATTAATGCACACTCTGAGATGAGGTATAAAATTTTATGCTAAATGAGCCAGAGGTTGTATGAGGAAAGATAATAGAAACAGCTGGTTATGTACTTATCTGAAGAACAATATTAACATTATAACTATGTACAGAGATATGCAAACAAAAATGGGCAATTTGAGATATATGTTTTATGTGCATGAACATATATTATTTCTAACCTCAAATCTGGGAATTAACTGTTATCAATAGATTTTGTTTTCAGGCCACAAATAATGGGGCACAGTTTTGTTCACACTGTAAAACAGCCTGTTCGTGGGAACATATTGCCAAGTTTTGCAGTATGGAAGCACTGTGAAGGCCATATGTGAAGTTTATGGGGATAATACCTAGGAGGATTCCATTAGCAGCTGGTAGTTGCAGTGTTTTATTATTTCAGTTTATTTTTATCATAATCTTGTGACATGACTGATATCATTATTATACATAGATAAATAAAGATCTTCAGAGGAAATTTTATTTCCCAATAAGTTATGATGTGTGTATATGTGTTGAATGTAGGGAAGAGGGGAAGTTGTGAGTGATGTAGAACACTTTTGTACGTGATCTGATGACCTAGATTAAGTCCTAATTTGTGGAGCACTGCGCAGAGTTTCAACCTCTATAATGTTTGAGGAAAGGCAGCATTACCTCAGGCCAAGTGTCAGAATAAGTCTTATGGAGAGCTTCCTAGATCTTGTTTTTAGTATCCTTGGTATCTTCCTGGGTGAGCAACAATCTAACACAACTCTCTGCTCTCCCTTCCCCCTCTCTTCTTATCCCATCAAATTTCACTTTGTGTGTTTAACTAGGTAGCTACTGCAGTCAGGTTCACATTGCTGGCAGAAATGACTCAACCAAGAGTAGCTTGTGGGAAAAAGGGGGTTCTTTTTGCTACAGTCTTGAGGGGAACCTCCATGATGGCAGGGGAAAACGATGGCATGAGCAGAGGGTGGACATCACCTTCTCACCAACATTGGGTAGATAATAGAAATAGGAGAGTATGCCAAACATTGGGAAGGGGAAAATAGCTATAATACCCATAAGCCTGCCCCAAAACAATACTCTGCCTTCAAGGGATGTCAATTCCAAAATGTCCATCAGCTGAGAACCTAGCATCAAGAATATCTATATTTATGGGGGATATCTGAATCAAATAACCACAACAGGGAAGTGGCCAACTTTCCCCAGCTTAAGAAAGACATGACCTCACTGTAATTCCTGTTCATACCCTCATTTCTCAGGGATAGTATCAGGAACAAACAGCACAGATTCTTAATATGAGAAAGTCTTCTTTTCCTGTAGGTTAAAGGCTGAAACAGATGGGCAAAAAACAAATATTTCTTAAATCTGACTCACATGTTTATAGTCCAGTCCATGCAATAACTGGTAAGGGACATGAAAGATGTATTCAGTGTTTAATCTTTCTTAACACACATCAGACTGAACCACACACACTGCCTAGGCAGATTGAAATTAAACATAAAACTTAAAAACGTTTTTTCAGTCATCAAATTGTCAGTCCTGAGTTTAACCTAGGTTGCAATAGTTCTCAAGCCTCTCTTAAGTTTTCTTAAACTGTATACTTTCCTCAAACACCCTGAGAATGTAAGAGTTCTTTTTTTTGTATAGTGTTCTCTCCTCCCTTTATCTGACCCTTGAAATGCTAACACTGTCAAGAAAAAGAAAAAGGTAAAAGGATGAATGTTAACACAAATTGTAAATCATAATATTGTATAGTTTTTAATATTGGTAAGAGTTGCAATATGCTTGTTTATATGAACCATTTATCATTCACACCTAATTACCATACAATGCAGTGACAATTATGTGAATGATTAAACAGGTATCAGATAAACTTACACAAGTTGTTTGAATGACATTAAACTCTTCCCTGAGTTTCCATCTACACTCTATATAGTTTAGGGAGCTTGGACTTGTACTGACAACTGAAAAACAATTGGTAACATTCACTCCCAAGGGAAGCCACACTCCAGTAAAAGGAGTTATAGAAATAAAAGGTTATATTATATTTCTGAATTGACCATTGATATTTTTATGATAAACAAATGCATGGAATTCACAGAATTTTTATGAGCCTTACATTTTGTGAGTTGGGGATGGTTCTCATCATGAGAGTAGCCCACATGCCCTTATTGATGTCTGTGTTGGAGACACTATGTATCCAGTAGACTCGCATGGGCAGACTTGTGTTGCTCTGTACTCATACTCTATTGCTTCTGAAACAAATGCAGCTATGTGAATACGGACTTGAATGAGGAATGATTTCCAAACTGCATTACAGTAGAGGACACTTTTTTCTGCGAGTCTGCACACTGCTACTCAAAACTTTTAGAAGAGGGTTGGAGAGATGGCTTAGTGGTAAGGTGCTTGCCTGTTAAGCCTAAGGACACATGTTTGACTCTTCAGATCCCACATAAACCAGACACACAAAGAAAGCACGAGGACTCACATGCCCACTAGCTGGTGGGAACATCTATCATTTGATTGCAGTGCCTGAGACCCTGGTGGGCCAATTCTCTCTCAAAAAAAAAAAAAAAACTGTTACAAGAAAAGAGTGCCTAGCTATTAATAATCTGTTATGTATTTTGAAAATAATATCCTAGCTTGGAGACAGGGTCTGGCTATATAGCCAGCCTCAAAATTCCAATCCCCTTGCTTCAGTTTCTCAAGTTCTGGCATGACAGATGTATTGTATTGCACATGGCAAAAGAAATTTTCACATTTTTCAAATCAAATTTTTAATACATTTCCCAATGAGGAAGGTCCCTGCATAGGGTGGAGGACAGAAAGGAGGCTAATGATGATACCAACATGGCTGTATACATACTGTGTACATAACTAATAATAATAAATGAGTGATCAATCCCTTTAGTTTTCTATAAAAGAAGAAGATTGAAGAAATGACCATCATTTGCCAGCAAGCAAATCACAATGTTAGTGTATCCTAAGACTTTGACTTTAGCATTGTAAGTATGTGAATTTTATAATGATTCACATGAAAACTATGGATTATTCTCTCTAGGAAAGGAGAAAAGAAACAATTAGAACATGTATAATTTTATCTAGGACAGCAAATCATGCATTAAAAAGGCTCAATTTAAAGGTTACAAGTACATAAACTTTTAAAAATATGTGAATGTAGTTATATTTTTCTCAGAGGATGAAACAGCTCATTCATAGGGAATTTTATTGGTAGGAGAGTCTATTTTTAAAAACTACTTTGGACATAGCCTAGACTTGAAATGTGTTATTTAATCCTTATGAGAATATCACAGAAAAATTCATCTTGAATTACCTAAGAAATTTGCCTGAGATCACACAGCTAGTACATAGAAAAGATAAGAACTATATTCTAGGCCAATCTCAAAGCTATTTTTCCAAAAAAAAAAATTGTATGAGTGTGTGGTATTGGAAGGGATTAAATATCAGAATAGGTAGCAAAGAGTTTTAAGAGAAAGCTCAGAATTGCATAAAAATGAGCATTTCATCTAAAAGGAAGCAGTGATATAATTACGTGTAGTCATGAGTTGTCCTGCTTAGATGTCATTTGTCTTCATCTGAGCTGTTTCTTCAGGGATTTATAGCTTGTCCACATCACACTTAGTTTGATTCCTCCCCAAACTTGCTATAATTGGTTTTTCTTCTGCGACAGACAAATAAGAGATCAATAGCAAGACAATTAATGAAAATATTAACCAATGACCTTCACAGAATAGAAACAGTTTGCCTATGTTTTAATGAGTGTTTGAGTTTATTCCATTTAAAATGGAGAACAGAAAGCCAAAAACTGATTAGAAAGTTTATTTGAATGCCCTTGTGAGTGTTATATGTGCAGAAATTCTGAGAGCTAATGTATGAGATATTACTTTGATCTTTGAACAAATAAATGATTATGATGCCTCAAATGAAAATTATATTTTTATCCTTAAAGCAAATATATGATTATATTACTTTGTGGAAAAAAATCTTAGACAATATAGGCATTGCTTTGTTACTACTGTATTTCAATTCAGTACACCCTAGCTTCAGATATTAGTACAATTCAAAATTATCCTTTGAAGCTTTCATAAAAAAAAAAAAACTATATCAGTTTGCAATTCATGGCATGGCCTTTCCATTGTGCACATGGTCTGAGATGTTGCACAGAATGGATAGATAGTAAAATGTCTTTTGAGATGGGCCACTAAAATGAACTGCCTTTATCAGACATTAGAGAAGTCATCACGCCTGCATTCTGCAGTTCCCGATGGAAGGAGCTGGTAATCTCTGTGGTCTAGGAAAGGGGTAGGTATTTGCCCATGGGATTCAGCCTGATGAGTGGAGAAAGATTTCTTTTCTTGCAAAAAGATAATTTCTTTCACCTCTATCGCTGAAGGTATCACAGGGATTGAAGTTCCACTTAGACACAAGGAACACTATATATCCAACTGCATTTAGTCTAGCCTAATCTGTGCACTCCAGATTTAGACCCTATCTAAAGAAGCATTGGACCATGAACTTGAAGATGATGCCTGAAGCTGTCCTTTGGCTTCCACATGCAACGTACACACACACACACACACACACACACACACACGGGAATAAAGAACCAGGAAAGTGAGGAGGCCAAAATAAGCCATAGTTGAAGGAAATGGGGATGAGGATAAGCGTGAATGAGGGGTAATCACACAGAGAGAAGTTACACACAGATAACTACATTCCATGTTAAATATTACCATTTTGGCCAAAATGTACTTTGGTAGCTGTCTGGTGTTTCACAGTCCATCCATGTTCCCCTCGCCTCTTCCCAGTAAGTTCTGGGGTCTTTAATCTGGTTTTCTCAAGCTATGTCCTGACCTCCTTTCCTCTCTAGAATAACTCTCCTGCATTCTCTAAGCAGGCTCTCTCCTCCTATGGGTCTTTGTACCTGCTGCTCTTTTTGTTTTTCTTTCCCTGAGGTAGGGTCTGGTCTAGGCTGGCCTGGAATTCACTGTGTAGTTTTAGGTTGGCCTTGAACTCACAGCAATCCTCTTACCTCTGCCTTCCGAATGCTGGGACGAAAGGTCCATGCCCGGCTTGCTCCTCTTTGTAAAATGAGTTTAGAGGGCTAGCGAGATGGTTCAGTGATTAAAGGAGCTCACATATAAAATGTACCTAGCCTAACAGGGTATTGGGATGACTAAATGAACATACTTGTAAAAAATTGGCATAATGACAACTTCCTTGTGAGGACACAATTGGTGTTGACCATAATCCTTGCATTACAATCTGCTCAATATAATTTTTTAAGATCACATAAAATAATTTAGAATTAAATTTATGGTATGATAAAAACAACCAATTCTGTAAAAATGCTGAGAATGAACTAATAAAGCCAGGCTATGGTTCTGGAAGGAGTTAAAGTTAAGTGTCATATAAGAGAGAGGAAATTCCAATGAAGGGGAATAATGGAACCAGAAGAGAGGTAAAGATAGCTCGTATTAAGAGCTTTTTATTTTGCTAACATACTTTGTGAGAAAATTTGGCTATATTTTAAAAATAAGCTGAAATTCTTATATTGATAGTTCACATTGGTACTTGGTTTGGCATATTTTAAATTAGATACCATCCTGACAAATTGCTTATAATCTTTGTGTACATGTCTTCTGGTATCTTGAAGATACCAAATCTTGCATTATTATTTATCTGAATTTTGTCCCAATCAAGACATTTCCCATGATAGTTAATTTCTGTAATAATGTTTCATGTATAACTATGGGCTAAGTAAAGTGTAACCCTTGCTGTTTCTTTTCATAGGTATGTGCTATAAAAATTTGCAACAATTTTGTTCAAATATATGGTCTCATAATTGCTATTTGCCAAATTCCTGTGGATTTTGAATTCTCTTCCTTAGAAACTTCTTAGATAGCTCAGTGTTCAATTACTTTTGCACTGGCTCCTATAAAAGAGTTTCTGCGTGCTGTGAATGGATATTACAAACTCATTCATGGGCCTGGACCAAGTCAGTGCATTCACTTCTGCTTCAGATCTATCGTTTGGTGAATGGAAATCAAGACAGGCTCCATCCCTCTGAGGGAAGAATGTACAGACTGATATGTACAAGAATGGACATGAATGACATCTGAACCATTTCATAGATCCCAGTTTAAAAAAAAATAAAAAGATATCTTTCTCTGACCTAGTTAACAACTGACTTCCTGGTCTGTGTTATTGATGGGTTTGTCATGGCTTTTTTTTTTTTTTTTAAGATATGTTCACTGTTTTTGAATGCTTTCTTTCCTTCCTACTTCCTGTACAGCTGTCAACTTAATATTTTAGGTGTAGAAAGGGGATTTTTTATTATCAGTTACCATACATAATCTCTCCCTTTTCTTTTTTTAGAGAGGCAAAGACAAAGAGAATTGGCAAGCCAGGGCCTCAGCCACTGTAATTGAACTCCAGACAGTTGCGCCACCTAGTAAGCATATGAGTCAGCATTGTGCTTGCCTTACCTTTGTGCGTATGGCTAATGTGAGATCTGAAGAGTCAAACATGGGTCCTTAGGCTTTGCAGGCAAGCGCCTTAACCACTAAGCAATCTCTGCAGCCCCATAATCCCTTTTTAAAAGTAAGGCTTGTTGTTACTTTTTCTAAATAATAGATTTTAAGTACCATCCAGGCTTTTGGTCATTAAAATTTTTTGACTATCTTGCTAATCACAAATCTCTCCTAAAATGAAGTAAATATTCAAACTTCCATCACTTTGCACATTTGCCAAATTGAAAGAAAATAAATTGCTCTTCTGGGAGACAAATATAGATAACCTTCAGAAGAGCAATAAGAGACAAAATGTCTTCTATAACTCAATATTGTGTCCTTAAATACTTAGTAGCTAATCTTTTCTTCTAACAGGTTCAGTTTCTAGCATAAGTGATTTAACAATAAATCAAATGTAATTGGATTCTACATGCCTTCAGGTTCAATTTGACCCAAGTTATTGCATTTAGTAACAGAGGAAAATACTTTGTCTTCTTTGCTTGTTTGCAAGTTGACTGCATTTTCTAAGAAGCAGACAAATTCAAAACCTTCAGTAGAACTTTCTATCTGGAAGATGACAAGCTTTTACCCCACAGAGATTTAGATGAATTTTAAATCTCATTTTTGTTTAATTTTTGTCTATGATAGAAATCAGTTTTTACCTACAAATGATTCATTGAGAAGCCTTGGCAATAACTTAGTATCCACACGATCTTTGAAACCAGACAGTTGTTTTCACATAACCAGACTTCAGATCTGAAATCTTAAGCAGGTTACTTCAATTATCCAAGGCTCAGTTGGCCCATCTATAAAAGGAGTTAATAATGTGACTGTTTATAGAGCAAGATGAAATGAGATAATGAATGAAACATGCCTTGTGCAGTGCCTGGCACATGGATGCCTACTAACTGTCTGTACTTATCATTACCTATAAAGTTGGCATAATGAATTCCCATTTGGAGCTCCAGGGAACTTAATCAAATCATAGTTAGGCAGTGTAAATGCTGGTAAACCACAGATGGTGAGTCATAGAAAATCCTGCATCACATTAAATTCTTTCATATGTAACTTTTTTTTATCTAATTTTACATTTCTAACACCTCCGTTGGACTAGGCTCATGTCAAGTAGAAGAGCCCAGAGAAGCCTCCCTTGGGTTGTTCAGGGCTGTACAAGTGCTGCCTTCCTGCTCACAGTTGAGTTCTTCTTTATCTAGAGATGAAATCAGCTGGAAAAGCGAATCACTGGGCCCTGCTTAGCAGTCTTGAGGTCTATGACAGCTATGCTTTTCTGTTACTGAAAGACATTTTGAAGTCAACCAAAAAAAAAAAAAGATAGAAAGGAAGGAAGGAAGGAAGGAAGGAAGGAAGGAAGGAAGGAAGGAAGGAAGGAAAGAAGGAAAGAAGGAAAGAAGGAAGGAAAGAAGGAAGGAAAGAAGGAAGGAAAGAAGAAAAACAATGTGCACACACACCTCTCCTCT
The DNA here is from genome assembly GCF_020740685.1 of Jaculus jaculus. NCBI lineage: Eukaryota > Metazoa > Chordata > Mammalia > Rodentia > Dipodidae > Jaculus > Jaculus jaculus. Next base: position 49,638,759 of record NC_059102.1, read on the forward strand.
CAGGAGAGCTTATTTAAGTAAATGTGGTCAGTCACTCCTGCCCCGGTGTGTAAATCTTGGAGCTTCTTTCTGCAGTTTGACACGAGTCCAGTCCCTAGATTCTGAAAAATCAAACAAAACTCTGTGCTTGAAATTGATTCTACAGCTTATCCTGGTCAAAGGACTTTCTGTGTATCCATGTGGCTGTCGTGCTACTGCTTTGGAAAAGTAAAGAAAACGCAAGCAGAGTGAGACACCGACAATAACAACAGAATCAGCTACTGCTCTGCAAGCAACACTCTCTCTAGTATTTTTTGAGGATGATATATGTCACCCAATATACAGGATATGGTATTTTGAAAAGTGGATGCTTTTAAAAGTTAATAGAGGAATATTTAGAGGATTATTTAAAACTAAGATGGAGTATTATTTCTTTTATATACAATTATTTTATTTTATTTTATTTATTTGAGAGAGAGAGGATGGGCACACTAGGGCCTCCAGCCAGCCACTGAAAGCAAACTGCAGGTGCATATGTCACCTTGAGCATCTGGCTTACATGAGCCCTGGGGAATTTAACCTGGGTACTTCCTAGGCTTCACAGGCAAGCACCTTAACAACTAAGTAATCCTTCCAGCCCAAGTATTATTTCCTAAAAGCACATAGGTAGGGTTGCATTAGTGTGAATCCTCAACCAGACTGGGGAGAATTTTCTTGAAATATCCTTATCTTCTTTATAGAGCTCATGCACACTAAGGTTGACTTTTCCTTAAAGTATTCATAATAATTGAATAATATTAGTGTATATAATTTTAGAATTATTTATAAACATTCATTAAGCAGATACTATATGCAAAGCTTTAATATAAGCATTTTATATACACTACTCATTCAATATTTACAAATCTCTATAAATAGTAAACACTGTTGCAGGAAAACAGACACTCAGGGGGATAACTAAACAAACCCTGAGACATTATCATACAGATACTAATTGATAGAATGTAATTCAAAATATAAACCCCAGAAAGTCTTCTGTGAGTATCCTGTTGCCAGGTCATATAGAATTACATAAACTAGTTTCAAACTCTATCTTTAATAATTGTCACCTAGGTAATCTAAAATAAAGTATTTCCATAAGTATAATTTTTCTTATCTGCAAACAGAATGGCAATTGGATTGAGTAAGGTGAGCAGTCAAATAATTACTATTTATGATTTTCCTAGCACAGGGCTGGGAACTTTGGAAGTCTTCCATGAACATTAAGTTTTGTTAGGATAATAATAATTATTATTATTTATTTTGTGTGTTACTGGGAATGGAACTCAGATCCTAATGCATGCTACTTAAGCATTTTGCAGTGAGCCATACACAAGCCCAAATGACTTCTATTGAAATTTCATATCTTGGGCTGGAGGGATGGCTTAGTAGTTAAGGTGCTATCTTACAGAGCCAAAGGACCCAGGTTCAATTTTCCAGAACCCACATAAGCCAAATGCACAAGGTGTCATATACATCTGGAGTTTGTTGGAGAGTTCGTTTGTAACAGCTGAAGGCCCTGGCACACCCCTTCTTTCCTCCTCTCTCTCTCTCCCTCTCTCTCTAGTTAATAAATAAATAACTTAAAAGTATTTTTTAATATTTCTCCATTGCATAATACACCATGTTTGAAATTTTTTTCCAGATTTACAGAAGAATGAGAGAACTCTTTGTTAAGTACTGATACTCATGAGGTGTTTGGTGTCCTTTGAGGTTGCTGGCCACACAATCTTCTTTCGCATGCCAGGAGCTGCCCTATGTGTAACTTAGCGTGAGCATGTACATTCCAGGCCCTGGCATTGCCTAATAACATGAGACCTGAAGCAGTTGAGCAGACTTATGATAATATATTTCTATTAAATGACTCAGATCCTTATCTGAAATGTAATAGACTGTAAATTTTCAATTTATTTTACTATTCATAGTTTAAATTAGTTGGGAAGACTTGTAGAAGTTTAAATGCAACTCCTGACTTCATTTTGGTTTTTGAATCAACTAGAATACTTTTCCAGGGACAGCTCATTAGATAATGGAGTTACTGATTTATCAATAGGGGTCTGGGCATAGGGTTTGATATTCTGACGACTCCTTATTCGGATAGATATTTCTGAAGATTATGAAAGATGAAAGTAAACAGGTTTGTAGGACATGGTATATCAATCCTGATGGAAATTTTCATTATTAATATCCTCCAATTATCAAATTAATGAGAAAGACAATTCTTAGTAATTTCTCCAGAGATAGTGCAAGCTACATTTTAAGTTTGCAAATTAAACTAATTTTCTTTTTAAAAGTTACTATTTCTTTATTGATATATGTGCAAGAAGAGATTGGCTAGAGTAAAAAGAAAAATTGCTTTCAAAAAGTATGTGTGTATGTATATATGTATATACACATATATAAACTTCTACTTATTGACTTTCAGGTGACATAAAAGAATAATATTCATGGTGTTTTATCTTTGAATCATAAATTATTTAAGTTATTGAATATGGTAATAGATGTTTTCTGTCTTCTTTGTAAATTAAATACACTCCATCTCTCAACACATTATAATTAGTGAATAAATATTAAGAAATAGCATACATTGTGTAATCATATTATATTTATCAAGTCTGATTGCAAAAGTATGTGTTCTTCTCTTTTGTGTTGCTCACAAAAATGGTCTCCTCTGAAACAAGATGATCAATAAAGCCACAATTATCATTACATATGAACCTGTTGCAATAGTAGCATCCAATAGAGTACCTAAAGATATACAAGTTAGGTCTTGAGAACATGTGTGGTTCAAGTCTAAATTTAAAGAAAATAAAACAAAGATGCTAATCAATGTGGTTTTCTTTAAGCTAATGATTAAGAACTATTTTTTGATGGAACTGCTTTCATTATACGGTTATGTTGTAAGTGGGGCTTAGTGGGTGCTTTGGAAATATAGTCCTGAAGAAGAAATTGGAAAAGGTCAAGCTTGTCATGAGTTGTAATTATAATCAACAACAAATTCCAAATGATGTAGGCAGCCTGCTGCTGGTGCCCCTCCCTTCCACATCACTCCATGATCAAACAATCAGTGAAATTTAGTATTTGTTCAGTAGTGACTAGAGAAGATAGAAGTGAAATTCTTCATATAGTATCTTCTTTACCCTCACAATAGTCCCATCTTACCAAAGACAGTGTGTAGTTCTGGGAAAGGGTTGCCCAACGTAGTTCCCAAAGCCACACGGTGATTTTAATTAAAGATACCACATTTTTAATGAGCATATTAAAGCTGTTCTTCAAAGGAGTTGATATAAGTCTGCTCAGTGTTGATACCCATTATTTAAGGAAAAACTAAGTTTTGCATGGTATATATACCACATGGTTTTCTTGGTCAATTTGTACTTTGGATCTCTAGTTCAACTTCCAACAATTGGTTTCCCTTATTGGTATGACAGTAATAAAAATAACTCATGTTTAGGGCTTACTATGCCAGGCATTTTTCTAAGCACTTTAAAAATTAGCTTGGTAACCTCTATAGTATGACTATGTTGTAGATATTTATTTATTTATTTGTGCATGCATGTGCGGAATGTGTATGGGTATGTGCATGAACGTACACTCCAGAGCCTCTTGCCTGTACAAAGAAACACCAGACACTTTTGCCACTTTTTACTTCTGGCTTAGGTAAATGGTTTTGGAGTTGAATCTGGATCAGCAGGCTCTGTAAGCAAGTGCCTTTAGCCACTGAGCCATCTTTCCAGCCCCCAGGTACATACTATTACTTTTGTCATCCTCAATGTTTAGTGAAGAAAGTAAAGTCTCGTTACATTAATAGAGTTGCCTGAGACCACCGAGCCATATTATTTCTGACTTGTTCTCTTCTTACTCTCCAGGAAAATAAGCCAGCAGGCGGTGGCAACCTGGGATGAAGGGAGGTGCTCACTATTCATTAGTGCTCATCTTTTTTTTTTTTCCTTCAAAGTATTTGCATCATACAGGAGTCATTACTCAATGGAAAAGATCATTCCTAGTATGCATGAAACCTTAGGTTCAATTTCTAATCAGCACGGAAGTAGACCAGCTTTTATAAGCCTACATGCCTTCTCTGGGCTTGTAAGTAACTTTGCTGAAACAAAAACAGCTTCCCTTGTCCTCACACATGCCACTGAGTATGCTCCCACTGCTTGTGTTAAGGAAGCTGAGCTGGAGGAGACAGTAGGTCAGTTCTGAAGGGTGACACTTGAGCATGCTGTTCCCTTGAGTTTCTTCCCTTTTATTCTTCTAACTTCATGCCTAACTGTAGTAATAGCTCCAAAAATGGACTCTGAGCTGTGCGGTTCTCACTCTGCTCAAACCTATTTTTAATAGATTGCATCCAGGGTAATTCTTCAAACCAACAAACAAATTATATCCTCCTTCCTCTCCCCACTGCTACAAAGTGGAGAATACGTCATTGATTCAGGTTGGCCTTATTATTATTTATTTAGTAGTTATTTAAACAGGATTTTACTTTAGTTAAAGCTTACCTAGAATTCACTCTAGCTAAAGCTGATCTGGAACTCACTCTGTACCCTAGGCTGACCTGGGTCTCCAAGTGATCCTCTTAACTTCAGTCTCCCGATTGCTAGGATTAAAGATGTGCACTACCACACCCAGACCAGAGTATCTTTATGATTCAACTCATGCTCTTAAAATCACTGTCATGCATTATCCTCTGCCTCTATATCTCTGCAAGTTATAACTTGGTGGTTCCTCTATTATTTTTTCTTGTTGTCTTTTCTCTTTGTTGTTGTTGTTTCCTCTATTAATTTTTGTATCTTGTCTTTCCCTGGGAAGATGCATATATTCTCCAGCAAGCCCAATCAGATCTCTATATAAGTAATGTTCCTGTTGTTTTCAGGAGTTATATATTTTTTGCCCTTCTAGAATATAACCTATTTGAAAGAAGATTTAGCAGCCAGGGATATGATAGGCATTCACTGAATGTTTATTAATAATGAATGGATGAAGAGAGTAATACCTCAGGAAGCCAAAACACAAATACCTTTTTTTCACAGTCTCTCCTGTAGCATTGTGCTTCAGGGGTCTTGGCTTCTTTCCCTTTTAGTGGTCTGTTTGCTACTAAATCAAACTTTTCTTTCCCCAAACTTGTTCCTAGCTCATCAGCTTTCAAGGGCCAACCTGTAAGGGATTATATCCACTGTGAATCTCTATATTTCTGAAATCCGTTGAATTGATAAAGGAAGTGTTAAGCCAAAATGCAGAGGCAATTTTTGCTTTCACAGAAACTATAGCCAGATGATAGCAGCCCAATGGGGAACCTAAGTAGAAAGCTAAAGTAATTTTGATTGGAGTAGATCAGAGGCAAAGGACATAGAATCTAGGAACTGTGTGGGAGAAGTCTATGCATACCTGCTATCTGGGTGTTTGCCTTTCTGTTAAGGATAAAACAAAAGACTACAGTTTTGAAACAACATAAGGGTGCTTCATAAACATTTTCAGTGTGTGTTTCCTTGAGGTTGGTTAACACCCTCAAATTTTTAACACCTCTATCTAGGTCTGTCATTTTCCCCATCATTGTGCTGTTGGCAGTCAGCTCTTTATTATACTTGTCATCTTTATACATGTTGTTTTGTTATTTTTACTACTTGTATAAAAAGGGATGTTTTTCTGGTCTAGGAATCTAAAGATAAGATTTCTACATGTTTCTAAATATTACCAAATACTTTGATATTTATTCAGCTGTTAAATTTTTATGTGATTTTTAGATGCCTGTGTTAAAATATTCCCTTCAACACTTTTAAGCACAATCCCTGGCTGTATTTTAAATAGCACTGTTTATCAAAAAGAGATATTTTTAACTTTCTTGGATCATTAAATAATTTCTGTTGCTATGTATGGAAATTAAACAAAACATTAAGATCTTCCTTTAATAAATATCAAAAACATTTCAGAGTGGCAAATCATCCCCATGATGCAGAACATGAGTTGATCTGACCTAAGGTTGAAAATTTAAATTGGCTACAGAGTGGAATTTATGAGCCATTTCTTAACAAAGTGGGCAAGGAGGGCATGAAGTAAACTAGAAAAAATGATTTTCAGTCTTTGGTGGGATCCTGAACTCTGGTGCCTCTTCCAGTGCCCCAGATTCAAAGAGCCTGGACTGTATATGCAGAAGTTCTCAACTGATAGGATGTTGATAGTCCTGAGTTTCACTTTGAGTGACATGGGAAGAGGCAACTTTTTCATGTTCCTCTCTGGCAGTAGAAGTCCAGGTATTATGCTAAATCCCCTGTTGACTCAACAAACCACAGTGTTTTTGAACTATTCCTTGTTTTTCATTGAAATAAGGCAAAATAAAAGTAACACTATCAATGAAATCAGTGAACTTTCTTGTCTATGGTGACAGCTGCCTTGTTAAGGGCTCACTGTCCACATGTACCTTAATAGTACTAATTCTACCATTTAAGAAAATGTGTAATATCTACCTTTCATGACAAAAATGTGACTTTATCAGTTGAACTCCTATAAAATAATAACCTTATTAATATGTGTCTCATAAACTCCACAAATACCATCACACAGATAAGAAAAAAAAATACCATTAGTAGAAAACTTAGTGAAACAAGAACTTTACATTTTGCAGTTCTCTAAAGCATTTTATTCACTAAAAAGTTCCTTTTCCGATATCTCAGATATATTTTACTAAATCAAGGTAATAGATGCTGGAACCTTGGCCACCATAATTTTAGAAAAGCTCTTAACAAAAAATAAAATAAAATAAAAGATAAAGAAGAAAGAAAGAAAAGAAAGGAAGGAGAGGAAGTTATTATCTAATTCTCAAGTTAAATAAATAAATAGTCTTGTACATAGATTTTCTAACTTCTATTAGACATGAATCAAAATGTTGCTATAAGCATAGCCTGAAAAAATAATGCTTTGCTACAGAGTGTTTTCAAATGCAAGCTTTATAAATTACTAATACTAAAGAGAAGACAGTGATGAGACTGGACTCTAGAATGGCTTTGAGAAATATGTTGACAAACTCAAGAACTAAATCTGCTTTAGAATATGAAAATAATAGCAGGTTTTGAAGAGATCAAGAGAAAGACTAGAAAGGAATATGTGAATGCATGGTATAAGAAAGACACATGTCTGGAAATCCTGACAAAGATGTTCTTGCTTTCTTTCGTATTTGTTATAGTTTGAGTGTGGGATGTCCCCACACAGCCTCATGTGTTTGTGATTAAGCCTCATACTTAATCCCTAGCTGGTGGCACCTACGGGAGGCAGATCCTGCTATATGAGGTGTAATAATGGTTGGGGGCTCACCCTTGCTACTCTCCTCCTGGCTGACACGTGATGATGTGCTGCTATGAGCATATCCTGAAAGCGTATCCAGTTTCCCTCTCTTGCGATGCTTTCCCTTCATGATGAGCTTTCCCTCAGAACTGTAAGGTGAAATCGACCTTTCTTTCCACCAGGTGCTTTGGGTTGGGTGTTTTATACTGCCAATGAGAAGATAATTAGAATCTTTACTCATACAGATTATGGCAGCACACTGATGCTTTACAATAGGAGGTATAATGTTCTGTCCACTTACCTTTATTCCAAACTGGAAGTGGTAAGTCACACTGTCCATAGTTCAGATTTCATATGAAACAGGCGAGCAGGGTCTTTGGGGCATCAGTGTAGGGTATTTGAAAAATACAAAATGAAAGAAATGATAGATGACAAGCAAGGGAGAAAAAGAGGGGGAGAATAAAAGAGAAGAAATTAGGAAAGTAACAAGGAGAAGGAAGAAGTGGGGACAGGAGAGAAGTAGAGGAAAATTTCTTTCACACAAAAAGGAGAAAAATATTCCTTCTCTTCTGAACTGGATATTCCTTGATTTTCTCCCACTGAGGTAACTCCAGCCAGTGAGCCATGTCCAACTTCTGGGACTTACTTCTCAGAGATACCTACATTTTGTCATAGGTATTACTTTAATTTCTGCACTATTTCATTTCCTTTGATCTTGTAAAATAAGATGGAAACTTTGAGTGGACTGTTGGATACTTTTAATTTAAATCAAAATTTGAACTGAGACTCTTTGAAAACTAGAAAAACAATGGGAAAGACATTTTATGTAGAAAGACGGAGTTGTCACTTTATGTAAAGGAGCATCTGAGTTCTTTTCAATTCAATGCCATTCAACCATGGTAAATGAGTTAGCATTGCTCTCAAACAAGGGCTGGTTACAAAAAGCTCAAGGACAAGCTTCTGTATAAATATATGAAGGTCTAAGAATTCATTATCAATCAGTTATTTGGGATGCAATGTCCCATAGAAATATTATGAGTAGTGGTCAGGTTCCCCATATTTCATCCAAAATGTAAACCAAGATATATTTAAACTCACAAGTAGGAAGGAATGTTAGAATACTAAAAATCAATCAGAGAGAAATTACAATGTAATGAAATTTAAAAGTTGTTTGTAAATTTCTTTAATTTGTGGGAATAAGCAGAGAATGTCTAGTTCATGAGAGAACAAAGAGGAAACACAATGTACTGCTATATCCTCTCCCTCTCTTGGGCATACCCTGCAGATTGATCACACGTCCCTTTCCACCAAGTCCATACCTTCAACTCCTGAACACAGGGTTTTCTTTCTGCATCTGCTGCCATTCATGGTGTATTAGTTACTTTTTCATTGTTGGGACAAAAGACCAGATCAGAAGGAGCTTAAGAAAGGGATGGTCTTATTTCTGACTTACAGGTTTGAGAGGAGATGCCCTTTATGGCAGGGAAAGCATGGCAGGAGCAGACAGCCAGTGCCATGTGCCATGTCTTCACATTAGCATAGAGGAAGTAGGAAGTTGGATGCTTGGGCCCAGCTAGCTTTCTAATTTTTATATAGTCCATTACCCTCAATCATTGCAATGGCAGCACCAATAATTGGGGTGAATTTTCCCACCTCAACTAACCTCATCTAGAAAATCCTTAACAAACATGCCAAGAGGCTTGTTTTTGTAGTGATTCTTAAGTCCTGTCAAGTTGACAACCACAAATTAACCATTATAAGTCTACCCCTTGTCAACTTGACATTCAAACATAACATTTTAAAGTCATAACATTCCATCCCTTGTCCCAAAAGGCTCATGGCCATCTCATAATGCAAAATACATTCAGTTCAACTTCAAAAGTCTTTATAGTCTTTACCAGTCTCAATACTGTGATGTTTTGAATAGAATAGATGGCCCCCAATATATTCAGTTGTTTGTTTGTAGTTTGCATCTGCTGGCTACCTGGCTGGAGGCAATGTCACTGGGTGGATCTTAACTTGTGGTGATGGGTTTCCAATTTCAATCTAAAGATATGCAAAGTGTGCCTAGCTGGAGTTCCTGAAGTGTGCTGTGTGGCTTTTGACCTTTAGGCTTGTGCTTCTCTCTCTCTGTTTGGACCTGTGAAGGCAGGCCAGCTTCTTCTGCCATTATGGAACTTCCCCTGGTTCTGTAAGCTTCCATAAATCCCTTCCTCTATAACTGTGCCTTGTCTGAAAGTTCATCTCAGTGAACCTGAAGCTGTCTGCTACAAATACTGCTCAAATATCTAGTCTCAGCTGAGATTTAAAATAGTCTCTTAACTGTGATCTCAAAAATAAAGAAAAAAAAAAACACGTTCCTTCCTGTCACATGTATTAGCACAAGGTAAACATTCCTAATCCACGGGGGCCATAGCAAGGAATGATCAGACCATAGCAAGATTTGAACTCAGCAGGGCAAATATAAAATCCTGTAGATCCATGTTGGGTATCAGACTCCTGATGAAATCCTCTGTGATCCAAAACCTTGGCTAGCTCTATCCCTTCAGCTGGAATGTCTGTAGCCTCTTTCATTGACCAGATTCATCTTAAGCCCACAGCCCTGGAGCTTTTAATGGCAGGTGTCCCATCCTCCTGGCATATCTAACATCTTGAAGCTTCCATTGGAACTTATGGTTTACCCTCACTGCTTCAGAGTGTACACTCCTGCCCTCCTTACAAGGTCTCCAAGCCTACCTCACAGCACTTACCTTTGTCACCTCTGTGAAATTATGATGAAATGCTCCATGACCTCTGCAATGTTGTATCTTCCATCTTCCAAAAGTAGTACACTGGGAGGAAATGCTGCAATGTTCTGTTGGTGGGTGAAGATGAAGCTTGCATCTGTGAAACACAGCAATAACAGCCACTTAATACTGACCTAGGGAAGCCAATATCTGCTTCGTAATTCTTTTTTTTTTAATATTTTTATTTATTTATTTGAGAGTGACAGAGAGGGAGAGAGAGAGAGAATGGGCGCGCCAGGGCTTCCAGCCACTGCAAACGAACTCCAGACGCGTGCGCCCCCTTGTGCATCTGGCTAACATGGGACCTGGGGAACTGAGCCTCGAACCGGGGTCCTTAGGCTTCACAGGCAAGCGCTTAACCGCTAAGCCATCTCTCCAGCCCCGTAATTCTTAATTTGGGCTTTTTCTTTTAAACAATTCACATCCTTACTTCAGTGGGTTGGACATCATTTATATTTTCCCAAGGAAGAGTAGCTAACTTACCTTTAATGGTGGTAATTTTGTCAGAAATTACAGCAGAAAAGGCTGCAATTGTTAGGTCTGGTGTTTTAAATTTGCTTACATGACTTTTCCTGTAAAATTTCTCTTTTTCCATATCTTTAGGTTCTGTATTTTGATCTCTTTTACTACAGATACAAATTGGGGCCGCTTTAAGAAAAAAAAAAAAAGCCCTCCATAATACTCATTGTTAACCTGCCATGAAATTTCCTCTGCCAAACACATTAGTCCATTACTTATAAATTCAACTGTGCTGAAGTTCTCAGGACATGAGCAAAGTTCAACCAATTTCTTTGTCATAATATATGAACTCCCTCTAGCTCAGTTTCTAATACAGTCCTCGCTTCCCTCTGAAACCTAATGTCTGGCTTTTGCATTTTTCTTGGGCTTGTTGTCTTTAAAATGCTCACTAGGATTTTCAGGCTCTGCTTATAGCATTGTAAGGCTTTTCTAGTCCAAGCTCCAAATCCTTCCACATTCCTCCTGAAAACCAGTTCCAAAAGCCCCCATAATACACAATCAGGATTGTCATAGCAGTAGCCCCACTTCTGGGTACCGATTTTCTATATCATTCACCTACCTCCTCATTTCTGAGGTAAAATACCCAATCAGAGGCAGCTTGATGAAAGAAAGGGTTTATTTTGGCTTACGCTTCCACAGGGTAGAGCGTGTCACGGTGGGAAAAGAATGGCGGGTAACAGATTCTGGTGTTGCATTGTGGCATCATCATGGAGGAAGTAGAGAGAGCAAAGAATGCTTGTCCTTGGTTAGCAGATGACTTGAGGTTGTCAGAAGTATTTACTTTGGGGCATGGATTGGCAGGCCTAAGCCAAATTAGTTAAGCTTAGATATAAAGCAGACACTTTAGTGTGGGTTGGCCACACTAGGGCAGTGTCTAATGGGAAGGAGGACATAGAGAGAGAATAACTTACATAACTCTGAGCTAGCTATTCTTTAAACACATGGGTGGGGGCCCTTCTTAGACATGGTACTTAATCCTTTACTTACCACCTATTTAAGTTATGTGGAATGAAGTGCTTGCAGACAACACAGGCACTGCATCTAAGTGGCTAGTGGAAAACTAAGATCTCTGATTTTTAAGGATGCTGCACTTAGTCTCCGCTTAACTTTGGGTCATGTCAGAGAAACCTAGGGGTCTTTGGGATGCCTGACTAGTGGTGCTAAGGCTTAGTTAGAATTCCAGTCAGAAATATGACCTAGAGTTGAAATATTTAATAGAGTACAAAATATTGTTCTTTCCCTCTTTGCTGAAATGATCATAATAGGGTACCTACAGCAATACTATTTATCTTGGATAGTAACAGACAATTCAGAATGAAATATGATTACCTCAAGAAATGACCAAACTAATAGTAGGCTGTATTGTGAAAGGCCCAGGTAGCATATTGCTATTTCAATGGTACATGGAAGTTAAGACTTTAAATTAGGGGAGAAGAGTTAATATAATATAAGCAGACTTAAAATTTGTCACAGTTTAGTTTTAATCTCTATTTTCTATATAATAATTTCAAATTCCTTGCCATTGTGAGTAGGTAAGAAACATATTTTCTTTGACGTTCTTCATCATTTTATTTAATTTAAGTGCTATAGTGCTTTGATTCAGCTGTTCTAAATGAGAGGTCCCCAGCTCATGCAATTTGGGAATTAAAGCCTCCTAGAGGTGGTGTATTTTTGGGGGTGGGCTTATGGGTGTTAGAGCCAGCTTCCTCTTGCCAGTGTTTAGCACACTTTGCTATTGCTGTGTCTACTTGATGTTGGCCAGGAGGTGATGTCCACTCTCTGCTCATGCCCTCATTTTCTCCTGCCATCATGGAGCTTTCCCTCAAGTCTGTAAGCCATAATAACCCCACCTTCTCTCTTTTTTCCCCAAGCTGCTCTTGGTCAGGTGTTTTCTGCCAGCAATGCGAACCTGAGTGCAAGAAGGGCTTTAGGAATTTTCAGTCTTGAAGTACTTGTTGTGAATTGCTGAATAAAATTAGAGTTGTAGTTTTGGAACATTATAGATTCCATGGTTAGAGATATGATTATTTTAAATATTTTGTGTTGGGAGACTTGTAAAAGTACAGAAATGTTTATATTTCTGAGAAGGATGGCTGCAATCAAACATTGTTCATCATGGAAAACTTTATCCTGGAAACAATAGAATTTTCAATTTATCTTCTTTTTAAAAATATTTTATTTTATTTTATTTATTTGAGACAGAGAGAGAGGCTGACAGAGGGATAATAAATGGGTGCTCCAGGGCCTCCAGCCACTGTAAACAAATTCCAGATATATGTGTCACCATGTGCACCTGGCTTAACTGGGTACTAGAGAATCCTTTGGCTTCACAGGCAATTGCCTTAACCACTAAGTCATCTCCCCAGCCCTTCAATAGAACTTTAGTCTCTAGTTACATTTCTCTTTTAGTGTTTTAATCAATTTTATTTTTTTAACTTTATTTTTATTTATTTGACAGAGAGAGAAAGAGGCAGAGAGGGAGAGGAACAATGGGCATGGGAGGGCCTCCAGCCACTGCAAATAAACTCCAGATGCATGTGCCCTCTTGTGCATATGGCTAATGGGGGTTGCAGGGAATCCAACGGAGGTCCTTTGGCTTTGTAGCCAAAAGCCTTAACCGCTAGGTCATCTCTCCAGCCCAAGAATTTTAATTTTCGTTAGAAGGACAATAAACATTAATTTGTTAGACTTAACTGAGAAAAATAAAATAAAATTCAAAAGGTACCACCCGATGTGAGGGCGACCTGTGACATTTGTCACCCCATTGATCGCCAGGGTTGATTCGGCTGATCTGGCTGGCTAGGCAGGTGTCCCCTTCCTCCCTCACCGCTCCATGTGCGCCTTCGGTCAAGGGTTTAGGAGTAGCTTCTCTTTCCTGCTAGAACCTCCAAACAAAAGGTACCACCCATATTGATTACTTATACTAATGTTTGGGTACTTGTATATCCTTATAGTCATTTTCTATACTTAAGTATATTTGTTTACATACTCACTTGCATAGAATAAATTATTAGATTATGTGTTCTATTTAATGATCAATTTGCATCAAAAGTGTAACATGATCATCCTTGTATGCAATGACTCATCTTCTGAATCATCATTCTAAACTCCATGTTGAATTCCATGTAATAAAACACCATGGTATATGTCATAGCACTGAACATTTAGATTTTTCTTCCATCATTTTTTACTATTGTCTAGCTGTTTGTCTGTGGTCATCTGTGATTATTACCTAAGTATAAATTTCTATATGCTTTTCTGAGACAAGACTTTATTAAATTTTATCTTGCAGAAGAGTTGCACCAATTTATATTTCCTTTAGCACTATGTAGAAATACCTTATTTACTTTCAAAAGCTGCTGCAAGTAGACCACAGCCTTATAACAATTTTATAGAAGAAATATTCTTAGGGCAATCACCCATTGGCATTTTGAAATAGTTGCCAGTTTGTTCAGTCCACTTTTGTAACATTAGCCTTCATTTTATTACAGTAGGTTAAAGGATTTTTGTATGCTAAGAATTGTAAGGAAAAGAAACCTATGACTTTCTAATATTTTCCACTGATAGCTTAAACTACCATTCTTGCATGCTGACAGCTCTTAGGCATGTGAGTTAAGAGATTATTCTTAAGAATTTATTGCATTTGAATGATTATCAAGGTGGCATCTTTGCCAAACTCACATCTAGTCACTTAATATTTTAAATTCATCTTCCTCCTCTTAGCCTAATCTATAAGATTATATGTCATTCACTGTTTATATGCCTACCAATTTCCAAATATTTATTTCATTTCACAGAACCTGCTGTTAAAATAATGCATGCTAAACATAAATGAATATGCAAAGACTAAAAGTCATTTGGATTTGAATTGCATAGTCTCTTTCAGGTCATAAGCCAGGCATAATACTTTCCTAGGATAAGATATTACTATGAAACATCATTTTTGATCCAAACCAATACACCTCTCATCATTTTGTTAAAGCTGCCAAACTTCAGAGAATGCCTGGCTTTGTGCATTGAGATGCCTAGGAAAATACCTCATGGGGTTTTCTTTGAAAAATGTTCAAATGCTATAATAGTTAACAGGAAACCATAAAGAAGGTCCAAAGTCACATGAAAAACATATGACTGCCAAGTGGTGGATAAGACAACCTGAAAGTATTGTGCAGTAAGATTGTCACTCCATCCATACTAAGATGGTCTAAACCCCAAACTCCCTATGTTTGACTGCCCATCTCACATGGACATGTGCAGCATGTTAACAAGAAAATCACCTCTGTTGTTTTTCTATTAAACAATTCAGACTACCCATTCATCCAAAGACTCGCTGCTCCATGTACTTGGTAAGAACCAAGCTTATTTCCACAAGATGTTCACATTTTATCATTACAATGTATAGCCTCAGATATACTTTTGTGTTTCCCTTCCCTTGGAGTTATTAAATATAGTAAATGAGTTTAGATATAGGTGGCAGGTTAGATGTTAAAGTATACCCTTTAGTTAATAAAGGTACATTGTAATGAATAATAGTTTTAAATATCTATCTTCATTGAGTTACAGTAGACAAAGGCAGTCAGTTTCGTTGTGTGTTTTGATTTTGTAGAAGCCATTAATGGAACATTTGTGTTATACTTTCATTAACATCCTATGCAGAGCCAAGGCCATGTGTGACAGGCAAAGCAGAAGGATGGTTTGTTTCTGTCTACACCCATGTTCTCCTGATATACCTGGCACCTGCAGGTGGGGGGGGGGAAGGGAGGGGAGATCTCCCATTTGTCTTGCCTTCCTCAGTGTCCCACCTGAGGATTTCAGTACCCATTCTAAAACTCAGTGTCAAGTATGTTTCCAATTTGTTTCATGTTGTGTTAGAGCTATAATGAACTCACTGTGATACCTTTCTCTCACAATACTTGATATTCTAAAGGGAACTGTGTATGGTGAGTAAGGTATAAGAAAGTTCCAAGAGTAGATTATCCAGTATTAGAGATGAGAGTAAGAAAAGGAGAATGAGCCAGAAAAAGAGCAAGAGAGCAAGAGTGAGCAGAAGAGGAGAAAACATATGCTTAGCCCATAAGCCTTCCAGCTGAATCTTAATCTGACTATGACAGTAAACTCTTCACCTTGCAATGGGGTGAGGTGAGGACTCCGGATGGTGTTCATAGGGTGGTAATAGGATCTGAAGGATGAGTCTTCATGAATGTGTATGACTGAAGGTAGTTGTGTTCAACCTAACTTACAAGGGGATTATTATTTTAGGATTAGAGAATGCAATCTTATAGAGAAAGGTTTTAAGGGATTAAAAGAAATAGTTCAATTCTTTTCACCTCTTTAGACAGAGAAATATCACAGAAAAGACAGAGTGTTATCAAACTTTCTCAAAGTCATGGAATTAAAACTTGGAGAGACATAAAGCTATTTTCAATGAATTCAAACATGAGAGAGAGTCAGGATAAGGACTTACTTTTTTTTTTCTAATTTGAAATTTCTGAATGACTTCCAAAATAGAGTTTTAGAGATGTCACATTTGACTTAATTTTTAATTCCATTTAAATTCTAGCATATCATGTATAACACAATTTTCATTCTTATCACATGTGTAATTGATTATCAGCCAACATATAACTAAATTATATTATGCAATAGTCTAGTGAATATTTCAGACATTATAATTGATAATGAGGTCAGTGAATCAAAACAGCATTGTATATCCAAAGGCTTTAGTGACTGTACTTAGTACTTCTTGTCCTAAAGCAAGACATTATTATGTTACATGAAACACGAAGAATGGCACTAAGGTCTTACTCTATGGGAGCTCATCTATATTAGAATCTTTTGGGTTGCAAAAGTATAAAATCCATCAATTAAAAATGGGTAAGATCTAATTTATGAAAAATGGAAAATCTTTTATAGATTATTTATTTATTTATTTAAAAGAGAGGAAAAGAAGCAGGTAGAGAATGGGTGCACCAGGGCCTCTGGCCACTGCAAACAAACTCCAGACGCATGTGCCACTTTATTCATCTGGCTTACGTGGGTCCCAGGGAATCAAACCTGGGTCCTTAGGCTTCACAGACAAGCACCTCAACTGCTAAACCATCTCTCCAGCTCCAAATGGAGATTTTAAAATATTAAAAAAATAACTCATTCATAGTGGCACACTTTAACCCCAAGCACTCAGGAGGCATGGGTAGGCTTATCGCCATGAGTTTGAGGCTACCCTAAGACTACATAGTGAATTCCAGGTCAGCCTGGGCTAGATCAAGACCTACCTCAACAAACAAACAAAAATTAAAATAATAAATTGTGACCAAACTAAAACTTTATAAGTAAAGACTAAATTGGACAGCATGGTGAACAGGGAACCAAAAGCACAGTTGAAATTTAAGTAGACTCAATGTTTTCACTACTTGGATTTTTGTCCTAAATTCATAATAGCATACTTGGGCAGGAGAGGCTGTCTGAGCACAGTGCCCATTGCACATGCTGTCTGTGCTCTTCTATGTCTTTTTTCTGCAGTTCCCATCAGCAGCTCACTCAATTCTCTGTATCTCCAGTTCAGGTTTGGAGCAGGGAATTATCCCTGTCTTCCCTACTAGTTAACTTACAAATTGGGTTAACCATCGGGTTAGAGGCGGTTCCAAAGACTAGCATCTGTAAAAGTTAATTAACTGTGGTTATTTCTGTTAAAATGGGAGAGTCAGACATTCAGCACTTTAGTATGCCCAATGTAAATGTGAATTCAGTCATCAAGGCAAAATACCCATCAAAAATGAGGTTAGAAAACTTTATCATTTGCAGGCTAGAGAGAAGGCCCAGTACCTTGTACCATGAAGTTATTTCTCTTTCTTCTGAGAATTTCTACCCCATGGGCCCACTCAGCGTTTGCACAGTAGGGCTGCCTTCATGCACAGCGCAGACTTCATGCAATCTTAATTGCTCTGCCCCTGCAATGCTTGTGACATGGCCAGTTGTGGTAAAAAGTGTGTCAACTTTTATGTCCTCAGAACATAACTATAAAGAAGATGTCTGTCTAACAGGAGAGAGATCTAGTGACGAGTATGGATACATGTTATTCTTATTTTTTTTCACAATCCTTGAAACGTAGTATAAATTAAGGATTTAAAGAGGTTTCTGATATCATTGCCTAGTTTGTGTTCCTATGAGGGAGTATTATTACCACTGGGGAAAATACTCAATATGAGCAATTTACTATAAGATGCTAAATTAACAAGTCAAGGTAATTGTACGCTCCCTTTGGCCCCAGTGAATTACTGCAAATTGAATTTCACAGTAATTGGTCTACCAAATTCATCCACAATAAAAGCACTGGGATTTCTTAAACTCATTTGTAAATGTATATATACATGAAAATAACAAGTTTACTTTTTTTTTTTTACTTTAATAGTTTGTTTTAAGAAAATAGGCGCACTAATTAGACTGCCTCTCCAAGGGTTCCTTTAGGTGACTTCAAAAACCATAACAAGGATCAGTTCTTGGCAGTATATAACCAGTGAGCTATATCTAATACAGAAAAAAAATTAAATATATTAAATCTAAAATTTAAATCTTTTACATGAAAGCAATATTAAATTATTCTATCTTTTGTTGTCTTTCTAACTTTATAATCATCTCTTGGCTGACTTAACTGATTAATCTAGTATATCCAAGTCTCCTTATCATTTCAGAGTTTTTTAATTCTCCTTATTCTATGTGTCCTCTTATTAAATAATAGTATTGCCTACAAATATTTCCAAGTAGTGACTAATTTGTTGCCATTTTTTAATTAGTTAGTTATATAAGTACATGTTAATCAGGACTTCTGACCAGAATGGGTTGAGCCATGCCATAATCAATGAATCTAACCCCATTCTGAAGCAAGACTGCAGTATATATGACTAGCAATGGAACATTTCATTTGGGAGCAAATATATAGCTCCTTGTAGCCTTTTTCTACTTTTGAGCACACAATAAATAACCTTTGAGGTTTCCTGTGAGATACAGGAGGCTAGAATGAAGGTTCCAAAATTGGTCTCGTTTTAAACAAATGTCTTAACATAGGTAATAAAGGAATGTGAACTTACATTCCCTTGGGAAAAGATTCAGGACTCCACGAAATTCTGAATTTTACTTGTTTATTTACATTTATTGTTGATCATGCACTTTGGGTCAGGCACTCAAAGTACAGTAGTTAATTGGCTAATGAGACCAACAAACAAACAAACAAACAAATGAAGACAGTGGAGTGTGACAAGGTCATTTGAGAAAGATGGTTAATTGTGAGTTTTAGATCTTATCCTCCATTTCAGCAGAAAAGTTACTGGTATTTATTTGACAGATTATCATTGGTACAGATTATTTTTATGCATTAGTATAATGAATCTCAGGCTCTTGATTCTCTGTCCTGTATCATCTTCCTAATTTTATGGAATCCAGTCAGTGTTATAAACAGCTACATGACCACTTTACTAGTTAATCTATGACTATAGTTATAGGGTGATTTACTAACATGGTTTTTATTCTGTAGAAATAAAATCTGACAAAAGAGATTAGAATTCTAAGACATTAGTTGATAATAAATAGTCATAATTTCTGGTTATTCTAAAGCCTAGTCAACATAGAGTTAAAACTATAGTGTAGAATATTGTAAAGAATAGCATATGTCTAGATATCCACTTAAAGGATCCATGGCTTATATCTTTTAGGAATAATGGGTAACTTCTAATAAGAGTTATGCTAAATTTCTGTTCCGTGCATATGTGCGTGTACACATATAGGTGTGCACGCCTATAATAGTACACTCACTCATGAGTATTTGGAAGTCAGAGGATAACTTCACGTGGTGTTCAGATGCTATTCACCTTCTTTGTTTTGAGACAGGTTTTTCACTGGCCTGGTGCTCATCAAGTAGGATATTCTGGCTGGCTAAAAATCTTCAGGAATCTATCTTTTACCACCTTGCCAGTATTGCTCAACTTTTTTATATGAGTTCTGGGGTTGCACTCAGGCCTTTATGCTTGCAAGTCCTGTACTTTACCAACTGTGCAATCTTCTCAGCCCTGTTCCCACTTCTTCACAAGATAGTAAGAAGGTATGTAGCATAAGATCAAATATTTCTAAGGTGGGATTTTTAGGGAATGAAGGTACATAAATGAAATCATACATTGCCTTGTGTGATGAATTTTTTTTCATAGTAATGTTACTAAATTTTGGAAAATATGTCTATATAAAGCCAAAGAAGGAATGACTTTAAGATATGTTGTGTCCAATAGCACAGCTTAAGAGTATTACTTTTCTGGCTTTGAAGATTATAATTTTTACATGAGTGTAACTCAGATAGATTTGGTATTGCTAAGGCACACTTGACATTAGAAGAGAATTTCCAACTATAAAGGAATCATAATTTGTGGCATTGGAAGTACAGCTCTGCTTGACCTTCTACAGCTTCCGTTCTATGCCAGGGCCCTTTGCTTGAATTGCAAGAGTTTGTGACACTGCTATACAATTTCTTCTCCTAGTGATACTGTGGGATAGTGTAGACTGAGAGTAATTAAGAAACATCTTTCTGCAAACCTTCTTATCCAATGACAATGTTTATTCTATGAACATGTTGTGGGCTTCAGACTTGGTACAATAAACAGCTGGATGCTTCTCTCAAGGATATGGGTCGTGTTGCTCTCCCAACATTGCCATCATTCTGAATCAGGTTATTTTTATAGTCAGATACAATTGACAATGGCCACTGAAGCCAATTGCTTTCCTGCTCAGGAAGAAAGCAGAAAGAGTAGCTTTTTCTATTCCTAAGGCAGCTTAGCAAATGTGCCCACCTCTAAACAGATAAACTGCCAAAGGTGTGCTAACACTGATTAGGATGAGGAGTATATTCATTTGGAACCAGGCTTGGGGAGCTGGTGAGGAGTGAATGCTTAATTGTAAATAGGTCTCTTATTAATAAGGAAGTGGAAGGCACCAAAGAGCAGTAGACTATCTACAGTGTTCTCCTAACAATGAGGGGATGATGCAAACACTTCTTACTCGGTTCTTTTATGAAACATGATTTCATGAACAAGATGCTTGACATTAAAACCAGCTGGGCAGTATATCCCATAGGAAAAATGATAACACCATTTTTAGTGAAAATATGAGTATTTGTCATTGATTTGTAATGTGCTCTTGTGTTTTGTTTATGAGTTTCCAGTTGAACTTGTTTGTTCATATCTCTTGGTATTAAAATGGAAACTTCTTTAATGAGATACATACTTTCTCCTGGGACTCTCAGTGGTATAACAGGAAATACAAGAATCCACTGGCTGAATTCGCTACGTTTTGCCAAAACATAAAAATGAAAAAGAATCTGGAGAAAAGATGAATGACTTAAGATAAAATCATTCTGAAATTTTATATAAAAATGTAACAAATGCATTTCATTAGAATGAATAATTTGTTGAAATTTCTACACTGTTTATGCTCTCTGTACTTACCTCCCTCAGAAAGTCTACCACCTCTGAACCTGCAATGCAGTCATTTTCTTCCCTGTAAGTTGTGTTTCAATGGAACCTTAGTATGTCTAAATACTTAATTTATATTCTTCCACAATAAAAGTCAATTTTTCAAAGAGTCTAAGTAATTTCCCTTACATCTTAAGGCAATGTATTAGTAATCCAAACATCCAAATAAGTGCCCTGGGATTTATTCTTGCCTTCTTTTTCCAGGAATGAATCCTGCCTACACTATTAACCAAGCCCTCTAGAGATCCCATCCTGTGTTCTATACCAACTGAAGAATAAATCTCCATTTATCTTATTAACCACATTGTCTCCCTTAGCAGGTGATTGTTCTCCTCTTGACTTGTATGTACTGACCTGTCGTGAAGCCCCAGCACTTGTATGAGAATCTGATCTTGGTTTTATTCCTTGTGATACTATGGGTCTGTGACACCTTCCACCTGTCTCGCCTGTAGCAGATTATGCTGACATCTCATCAGTGTGAAAGGCTGAGGGAAGCATATTGCATCCATCTTTCAGTGTGACTGGTCTGTCATAACATTTAAAGTTCTGTGATTTGTGTAGGGGTTTTTGAGCTCTTTTATTCACTTTTCCCCCTTCATGTTATGGTTTTAGGATACTAAGGAAACCTATTCATCAGTAGCAGGTGGAATACAGAGCTTGAAAAAGTGTATAAGACAGCCCAGCTGGCAGCACTGTACTTGGCCCTGTGGTGAGCTGATGTTAATTAACTCCTCACCACAAGCTGTGCCAGGTGCCCAGAACGTTCCAGGGATTATTGCCTTAATCCTGCACCCAGGGTATGTTAAGCACTGCAATCTCTTCCCTTATCAGTGAGGAGTCTAGAGCCTTGAGGATAATAAACTATTCCTGAAGTGCTTGTCTTATATTTACTAATCATAGCTCCTCAAGCCATTTCTGGAATTGTATTTGTGGGTTTCTGTGAAAGATTCCAAACTTATGTTTCTTTCAAACAACAAAATATTATAAATGAAATATATGCACATTGACCTGTTGTCAAGTTAATAGTTTAGAATCACCATTTGTTTTTATCATCTATGGCCTAATTGTGAAGGCACAGGTATTTAAGACAAAATTCCATTGTTTAAACTACTATAGAATTGTAGTATTTTATACAGACCCCACGTTCTATGTTTGTACACATTTAAGATGTTTACCTACTCTCTCTGTGGAGTCACAGTGGCATAGCAAGATGTACAAAGAACCACTAAATTGGGTATGTAATGGTAGAGATTTGGAATTCACAATTCCTACCCTAAATGAACCTCCTCACTCCTGAAATGACAAAGGCAAGATTCTGCAAGGTAATTGTAATTATTAGGAACATAATATTGTAGAGATAAGGGGGGAAAAGGGTATACCTTGGATTTATATAATAACAAACATGAATTGGGTGGTGGAGACTTTTTCACTGGCCATGTGCTGAGTTCATGACAGTGAATCCTGGGAAGTGTTCATTTCATCTGTGGAATAGGGGTGTGGATGCAGAAATTTGGAAGGCTATATTCAAGCTTCCACAAGTGGAGCTAAATCAGTGGGTTGAATCCAACCAGTGAGACTCACATGATCTCTACAGTTCTTATACCCTCCTGTCCAAGAAACCTAACTTAGCAACAAGTTCAGTAAAGGCACAAATATCCAACTCATTAGCATAGATACTGAAGGAGTGCTGACTATCAGGAATATCAGACAAATATTGGTGGAAGCAGGAGGGTGAGTTCTACCTTTAAAATCTTTCCATCTCACGTTAAATACTTTCCATTCCATTCTGAGTTTCTTGTCAATTGAAATAAAAGTCTTTTGACATTTATGATTAAAGCCAAACAGTACAGTATGCTAAGCTTGAAAATCACTAGATTCTGTAAATCAGAAGAGTCTAGTTAATGGGCTGTTTCCAGTTGGATGGATGTCTCATTTTATTTTGCATGTTATGTAATTTTCATCTTTAACATTCTGCTTTTGGATCATCAGTAATCAATTTATGAACTTGGTCAAAGCTGTTTCATTTCTAGGTTCTTATAATATGAAAAGGGAATCTGGTCTGGGTTTCATAGGGTTGTTGTCAGATGTGTATTTTAGAATGTGTTGAACATCTTTATTGGGGAAAGGCAGTGATAATGTGCTTTGATTTGTATGTTTGGGTCAGAACTATCAAGAAACAGATGAGAAGATTAAACATTCATAATGAATATACTTGGAGTTTGAAAGTTGAAGAGGACCCTTTCTCTGAGCATATAATTATCAGCTGTGTGGACATTGGAGTGACATAACAGTCTTCAAAAAGACACATGACTTTGTGGCCTGACTTTCCCATTCACTAAGTCTATACTTGACAAGTTTTCAATACAACCCATTCTTATTTTTTGTTACTTTTATTTATTTATTTATTTGAGAGTGACAGAAAGAGAAAGAGACAGATAGGGAGAGAGAGAGAGAGAGAGAGAGAGAGAGAGAGAGAGAGAGAGAGAGAGAGAGAAAATGGGCACGCCAGGGCCTCCAGCCACTGCAAACAAACTCCAGATGCGTGCGTCCCCTTGTGCATCTGGCTAACATGGGTTCTGGGGAATCAAGCCTCAAACCAGGGTCCTTAGGCTTCGCAGGCAAATGCTTAACCACTAAGCCACCTCTCCAATCTGTCAATCTGACCAACTCTTAGTTCTATCATGTGTGTGTATATATCCATACTATGTGAGATTGCTTAGTCATAAAAATTGTAGTGTATTTATAAAGTGCTGACCATGATGTCCAGCACCCCAAGTTGTCCATTCAGGACAGCTTTTGTTATTACCATTGTAATTTCTATTTATACTTTAGAGGAGATACACAAAATTCAAGAGCTCAGCCAGGCACATGCCTTTAATCCCAGCACTTGGGAGGCAGAGGTAGGTGGATCACCATGAATTCGAGGCCACCCTGAAACTACATAGTGAATTCCAGGTCTGCCTCAGCTAGAGTGAGACCTTACCTTAGAAAACAAAACAGACAAAAAAAAAAAAAAAAATCAAGAACTCCTTAGTCTTTTAACTGGTTCTCATTCTGTTAAGGTACCCTAAAAATGTAAAATGACTTGTACTTAAAAAAAAATCCTTCCAAAGATTTGAATATTGAGGTTTCAGACTTGGCAGGAGAGAAACTAGAATCACATCTATGGTAACTTGCCCAAGATGATTCTGGAGGTCCTTTATAGAAACATCCTTTGTTTTCTGCAAGTTTCTATTCACACACAGTGCTTCTTTTCCAGGTTCCAAAATTAAATCAATGCTTAAACATTAACCAGGCAAAAACATTTTTTGTTGCTCTTTCTTCCTTTTGAAAAGAATGTGAATGTAGGCCTTTTGAAAAGAATGTGAATGTAGGCCCAGTGATGGGATAACCATCCTGGTAGGCTGTGTGAAGGAATTTCCTTCTTTCGAAAATCTTGTCTTTTTAGAAAAAAAATAAATCTAGTTCGTATTGGAAAATGGACCCCGAATTTATTTTTAACAGTTATGATGATGGTTGTAAGGTGAAAAAACTATTTCCTAGGTTTTATAATGTGGATAGCTGGTCTTTGGTGGGTATTGTCTTTGCAAATATTCCTAGTGATAGTAGTAGACAACAGTGTGGATGCGACCATCACAGTCATGGTGTGAATGGGATTTCTTGACACCCATGTTTCACAGTGAGAGGATTACAGATTCTTTCAAGAGGAGGAAGGGTGGGAAAACCTGAGCCACAGCACTGCTAATGTTAGTGCTTCTTTATATAGACAACTCCTGCTAATCCTGCACATTTTTGTTCCTGAACTCTCTATGACAATAACCTTTTTCTTCCCATAATAGATTTTGGCTTATTACACAGAAGCTACATACTCCACACCTCTGGCATTTTATTTTAAAGCTTCACTACTGTGTTGATGGCAAAGATCACTGTCAGGGGAAGACAGGATTTGAGAAGAAAATATAGGCGAGCCAGAATGGAAATTCTGCCAGAGTAGTCACAGTTCTGTTTTTGTACTTTTTTTTTTTTTCTTTTTGCTCCTCTCACTTTTTATTTTAAGGAAGAAGCTTGTAATGTCACTGTCCAGAATTAAACAATTGTATGTGCTGCCCATGCTCAGGAAGAAAAATATATGAGTTCTGAGATATAAAATCAGCTTGCATTTTACACTCAAAGGCTGTCCATGCCAAACTCATCTGTCCATGAAAGGCTACCTGTGAACAAAATAAATCACTCCTTGGGGCTATGAGAGCTAAGATGCTGTTTCCATCCCTCTGTGTTTTCCCCTACCCCAGAGTGTTTCCCCATCCCCACCTCCTTCCTTCTGCCTGCATAACTACTCTCTGTTCTTCAAATCCCAGCTCCTGTCATCTGCTCTTTCTTTGGCTGACATTTCCCTCCCTGCTTTGGCTATGGTCAACTCCTGTATCTTGTACAAATATCTATAACACTGCTTTTCAGCATAAATTTTAGGTGTATGTTTAGACTTTTCTCTCTCATGTAACCTTTCTTTACTCATTTTCTCCACCATCTATGACAAGCTGGATCAAGGGGCAATCCACTGACTCCTGTTGCACCATGCACACAATATCGTCATGATCATGTCGCATAGAAGTCTGGAATGTCTGTGGTTACATTTATATCTTCTGTTAGCTCACAGATGCCATTAAATTAGGAGCCCTTAATTTATTCACTATTGTAACCATAGTACTTAATATCTACTGCATTCTCCACAAATGATTACTAAGGGGGAGAAGTCTGCTCTAATAATTATACTGCTCAGGAAACAGAGGGAGTAAAGAATGAGTGAAGGGCCACTAAATCATAGCAAGCAGGCAAATGAATTTTTAGTTTTAAAAGGTATTTTATAGGAAGTGGTGACAGTATCTGAATCCTTTGGGTTCAGTTCTACAACAAGGTCCATAACCAAGGAATTGTCACTGAATCATTTAATTTGAACTCCCTTTCAGTGAGGGAAAGCAGTTCCTGTTTCAACTTGCTCATCTTCCGATGGAAATATGGCTCACATATCAATCCTTGTTCAGATAAGGAAACCTGGAGAAGTAACTGAATAGGTGGCACAGGTTTTATTAAATATGACAAATCCCTTCTACTGTCAGATCATTGTCAAGGATAGGAATTCAGATAGAAGAACAGTTATTGATTTACATCTTAAATCCTTTATGTTTATTGTATAGAAAAAATCTGTCCTTTCACATTTCAGACACTCATTATTGACAAGAAGGAAACATAAAGTCTGAAATGTGTGTTTTATGTGAGAATAAAAGATAATGATAATATCCCATGATAATTAGGAAACTTTCCTCTTTCATTACAATTTTAATGAGGAAAATGTTGCCTGCTACAACTGATATACAGTACTCCCCTCTATGAAGCATTGCTTCTGAAATTAATTTACTAATATAAGATTATTTGAAAACTCTCATAGTATGCCTTAGTATTTGGAAAAATGTGGCATGATATCTGTAAGGTATTGGAAATGTTAAAATTTCAAGTGTTCAATAAATTTATTTTATACACTATGTATCTTTTACTTCCAGTTGCTTTTTAATAATTCCCCAACTTCTATCAGTAAAGTTTATTACTTCTCATTGTTTCTTTAGGTCTAGAATTTGGGAAGGGCTTAACTGAGGGAGTCATGAATTTGTAGCCAGCTATTAGTTAGGGCAACACTTTTCCAAAGGCCTGCCTGAAATTAGAGGAACCATTTTTAAAGTAGCTCACTCACAAATTTGCTGTTGGCTGAGAGTCTCATTTCTCTTCATGAGGCATCAGAGACAGAAGTTCCTCTAGTGTCTTTTATGACTTAGCTGCAGAATTCAGTCATGGTTACTCTTGCCACATTCTACTGATTGAAACAGTTGAGTTATATTCACTCAGATTTTCAGTGGGTGATGAATAGGAAAGACATAAACACATATCTCAAGTATCCAGGACTGACCTTGTCTGAAGAGTGTTAATGTCTCATGTTATAAGATCAGATGCCTGGTTATATATGTATTTGCAGAGCTGTCTGTGGAAAATGTAGTCTGCCACAAGTGACCAAGATTGATAGTGAAAGCCATCATTCTTGGAGCTAGGTGGGAAACTAACAAGATATGACCCTTGCTTCAGAAACTTAGGATCTAGCAGAATGAGAAAAGGCAAGCATGTATAATTACTTGATAAGCTATGACCATAAGGTTAAGTAAGGCCAAACAAAGGAATTGTTATTTGGGAGCACTAGAGGTGATTAGATAGCAGAGTTTGAATTCATTTTACCTGTGTTGAAGTAAAATGACTTCCTCTGGGCCTGGCATGGTCATTGGTCATCATGGAGCATAGGTTGGCTGTGGTGACCTACAGAATGATTGGCTCAATAGTAATAACAGTGAAATAAGCACAACATTAGTGATACATGGGTCTCTGTTAATGGTGATGGTATATTAACACTTCCTAGCAGAAGTAGGAGAAGAGTCCTCACTTAGAACTCTAAACCCATCGCTCTTCCAGGTCTCTTAGATGCATGTGTTATTGGAAGATACTAAAGGTTAAATAAAGGCAAGACTCTGTTAGACAGCTTCCCTGAGGCTAGTATGATGGAGTATGGCATTCTTTGTGATGTGTCTATGTTTGAATCATATGTTCTATTGCGAATAATCTTATCAGTTATGTTCTTATGAGGCTAAGAAATTTAGTGGAATTGTTTCTTTGGTCTGTCACTGATGTCCTGAGTAGGATGAATAAGCATTTGTTCAAGTTTTCTCTGCAAATAACTTGAAAAGTTAACACTTATGTGGAACATGACAAAACCAAAGATGAATTTTGGAGCAGTAGTTGCTTGGACCCCACTACGGGTACTAAATTGTGCAACTGAAGCTGAACATCTATGGTAGCAATCACATTATGGCCGTTTTTTTCTCATGCAGTATAGAATGGAATGCCTTATTTGTGTAATAGCAGCTGGATGACCATTGCTGTGAATGAGAAGAAATGCAACCAAAGCTGAGCTATCTGCTTAGTGGGAAAATCAGAATAGACTGTCTGTGAGGGAAATCCCAGTGGGGCCATCTTCCTCTTTGAAATATGGAGCACTAAGAATGACAGACAGGCCAGTGAATAGACCCATGAAAGTATCCCATGTGGGATGGGATTATGAGCTATCTTTCTGCAGCATACTGATAGGTACCTTGCTAAAGAGAATTATACAGGTATGAATCATTCTTTGGGGTAGATAGGACTGTGTTTCCTGGAAAAGTAAGAAAGGGGTTGATTCAATAATAATCTCTGCACAGGTATGGGACTGTAGTTGCTTTGATGAGTCCCACAGTGGACTATATATAATTTTTATGAGGTGGGAATGGCTTTGTCAGGTCTGAGTGACTTTGACCAGGTGTAACAGGTGTGGTAGATAAAGAAGCCTAAGTGCTAATCCTAGTCAGTCTTGAGCCTGTCTGTGTTCAGCATGAAGAAACTGGGCTTGATCAACTGGAGTAGATAGGACTGTGTTTACTAGAAAGGTAAGGAAGGGGTTGATTGAGGACAGGACAGGTAAGGGGCTGTGTTTGTTTTGATAAGTCCCATGGTGGACTGTAATTTTTATGAGGCAGAAAGGCTTTGTCAGAGCTGAGTGACTTCCACCATTGTGTAAATTGGGTCTGCAAAGTATTAATAAAGAAGAGATGAGGAGAAAGAAAAGCAGGCTAAAGGGTCTGTCCTGTTCACTCAGAAGGAAAATTTGGTAAGATTTGTTTCTAGCTGGAGGTCCCAGTGAAGAAATTGATAGAAATTGTGCTTTGGAGCCTTTGAAAGATTGCAAAGCCTGGAGGACAGTTCAGAGAAGATGTGGATGACAATGATATGTCAGTGATACCCACCGTGGCCACAATTGTGGAAAGCATTCTCACCCAGTACCCATGACTGTGGAAGAGATCTCACACAGTGAGAACCACCCTCACAGTGTGACCAAAGTTGCCTGCAAGTATAGGCCATACCATGGGACCATGATGAATATGGATGTGTCAGCCCCACACTAGTGCTCAGAATATTTTGGCCTTCAAAGATTTGAAGAGCGTGCCTTATAATTCATGGCAAACCCCAGGAGCCCTAGTGGCCTGAAACAGTCATAGATGGTGTTGCAGTCAGGTTCACAATGCTGGCATAAATCACCTGACCAAGAGCAGCTTGTGGGTAAAAAGGGTTGATCTTGGCTTACAGACTCAAGGGAAAGCTTCATGATGGCAGGGGAAAATAATGGCATGAGCAGAGGGTGGATATCACCTCCTGTCCAACAGTAGATGGATCACAGCAACAGGAGAGTATGCCAATAACTGACAAGGGGAAACTGAGTATAATACCCATAAGTCCAACCCAACAATACACTGTATACAGTAGGTGTCAATTTCCAAATCTCCATCAGCTGGGGACCTATCATTCAGAACACCTACATTTATGAGGGACACCTGAATCAAACCACCACGGATGGCTATAGAGACAGAGTGGCACAGATGAAAAGGATGGATACTGGTGTATGATGGACAGTTATTCCATCAGAGAATATACTGCATACATTTCTGTACTGTAAGACAGTACACTGAAGAGGGCAGTTTGTTCCTCCGGTCTGGGGCCCTTCCAGCAACAGCTGTGGTCGATCGAGAAGTGTAAGTGGTAACCTAGCCAGCTCGTAGCCTGTTTGACACAAGGGATAGGCTCTAGCCATATGTGTGACAGGCATGTGCATGGCTGTGAGGGAGCTAGCCTGACCAAGCCTGTCAAGGGTGATAAGATGTGTAGTAGCCCCATGGTACTGCCATAGGATGAAACTGTAAAAGGGTTCATGGAAAATTATTATCGGTTATAGGGAGCTAAGTAAGGCATAACTTCTCTTCCATACATACCAATGTACTTAAAGTTGCTCTTTTAAATAATAATTGTTATAATTGATGGATCTGTCATGCTGTTTTGCACCTTGTTAATATTTGTATTTTTGATTTTTTATGTTGTTTTTAGTATACCCTTAGCCACTGAATTCCAAAAACCAATTTGCATCTGCTTGGA
This sequence comes from Jaculus jaculus, assembly GCF_020740685.1. NCBI lineage: Eukaryota > Metazoa > Chordata > Mammalia > Rodentia > Dipodidae > Jaculus > Jaculus jaculus. The sequence goes on from NC_059102.1 coordinate 49,668,919, forward strand.
ACAGATGGCAATGGGCCTTCAGAGATCCTACCCACCCTCTGTATAAAATTCCATTATATAAAAAATATAATGCTAACTTCTATGTGTCTTATAGATTTGGGGGGAAAAAAAACATCTGAAAGAACAATAAAAACAGGAGATAAAGAGTTTAAAAGAAGGTATCCTATGTGGATTGGAAAAGGCATGCCCAGAAGCCATATACTCATTCAAATTCAAATGCCTCCTTATGAGGTATTATCCAGGGAGCTGCCTGTGGCCCCACTAACCATAAACAGTGTTGCTGTTTTTGTTGTTGCACACTAGAACAAGATGTTAATATTCTTGCTGGAGATTCTGCATGCTGTGGCTGAAGGACATGAAGAAATAAAGCTGGAACTGAGCGAGAAGCACCCTTCCTGCTATCTGATTCTGGAAAGGTCTAAATAGAATGTTGAGGAACAATTATTGCTTCTTGCCCTGTGTGGCCATGTGTTAACACCATCAACATGCTAGGCAAGATGTGCCGCTAAAGCAATAGTAGCATGATTGTTTTAGGTATAACCAACATCATTTCCATTGGATTTAAGGTCTGCTCCACTGGAAGGAACTCACGTTTGGTAGTGTAAGCCATAAGGGGGAAAAAAAAAAAAAAAAAAAAAAAAAACTCTGGTAAATCACAGGAATCAAAGGGTAGGGTGCTGCTATTGTTTGGTTAAGTGGATGTCATTGGCACTAAATTTCCTTCTAAGTGTTTGTATTTATGCCCTTGTAGGTTACTGGTATTGTGACAATGGTTGTTGAGGAGACTTCTTTTGCAAAGACTATGCTGGGGAAGACCAATAACAAGTTCAATTGATGAGACTAAGAGACTGTTGTCTTTGAATAGTAGCCCAGTGCTCAAATCATGCACGAGGTCATGTGCAATCACTCATTCCAATGCAGAACACTGCAGAAGAGTCAGAAGTGATTTAAAAGCCATAGGAAAGTGGTAGAATGTTAGGCTAAAGCCATTTGCTCTTGGTCTGACACAGCCATCAGCTATCATGATTGGCTGTGGTGACCTTCTGAATGCTTGACCTTGTAGTCCTGGCAAGAGAACAACCAGAAAAATACAGTCATAGCTATGTCTGTGGTAATAGTAATAGGGCAGTTAACCCTCTTAGCAGAACAATAAGGGGAGGGTGATAGGACCAATCCCTGCTATTCAACCCACCACTCTTATCTGCTGCTTATGGTCTTGTGTGTGTTAGCATATTTAGGAGATAGAATAACTGAGGCGAGGCTCCATGATGCAGCTTCTATAAGTGAACCCAGTGTGTTCATCGGTTTGGGCCTGAGTAGAGGCCTTGCCTTGGTCTGTTGCTAGTGCCATACATATCTAGATGAATAGATGTTTGTTCATTTCCACAGAAAACGTCAAACAACAGCCTTTGAAGTCTCAGTTTCTTTGAAATACTATACTTGCCTCTTTTTTATTATGGATGCGGGCTTCCAACATATCATTACATTGCTTTAAAATATACTTCTTTACATATATTATTTAGGGCAAGCTTTAAGAAATAAATGTGTTTTTTTCCTTCAATTTTTCTTTAATTCCTATGCATTCATTGTACAAAATGATGGGTTTTGTGATGGCATTTTTCTGCACACACATTATGAACTTTGATTTTTACCTTCGTTCATAACCTCTTTTCTCCCCTCTCTCTACCTATAAGTGCCCTCCCCCCAAATAATTCTAGTACTTATAACACACAGACACACACACACACACACACAGAGAGAGAGAGAGAGAGAGAGAGAGAGAGAGAGAGAGAGAGAGAGAGAGGCATCTAGAATCTGCATATAAGAGAAAGCATATAGCATTTGTATTTCTGAGTCTGGCTTATTTCTTTTAGTCTGATAGACCTACTTCCATTTATTTTTCTGAAAAGGATATAATTTTGTTCTTTTTGAGTGACTGACACTCCACTGGGATTATATGCCATATTTTCTTTATCTATTATCTGTTATTGTTGGAGATCACAGGAGATTTTACAGCTTGGCTTTTATGAATAATATATTTGCCATTGTTTTAAAACATACACATTATTTTATAAATAAAGCCTTATTTTATGGGGGGAAAACTGTGGTCTTTCTTGCATATAAAGGCACAATTTAGGCTTTAACAGTTTTCTTGGTGAGGTGCTAGTAGTCCAACCCAGGGCCCGGGCACGCCGGTCCCCCCCTCTACAAGCTAAATAACATCATTAGCGCAGTGATGGGGTTTCAAGACCTAATTTAGATCTGTTCAAGTGTTTACACATTTACATGGTTACTGCTTAAAATTTATCTTGACATTGGAAAACAGTCAAGATTGTTTATGACCTTTGAAGACTGCGATATTTTAAAATAAGTATTCATTTGAAATTAGTCTTTGTACTATTATTCTCAGCCTATTTGGGTCTTCCAAATAAAATTCTTCGAAAGTCTGATTTTGCTCTAGCTAAAATAATACAGTCTAAAATTTTAAATTAGAAGTTTAGCTCAAAATAGCCTTCAAATTAAAAGGGTTAATTGCTTTTCCCCTCTAGCTAGGTTTATCAGTCTATTCTAAAATGCACTGTGTTCTCTGAAGGGAAGGCACAGAGAATTCTGGACCTCCAATTTGCCTTTCCAGTTTGCATTACCTAGTCCCCTGTTTGGATATATATTAAGGACCTATGACTATTACTAATTATCATAGGCCATGTAAAGGTAGCATAGCTTTATGCACTGCATTGAAAGAAAACTAGAACACATTTGATTTTTAAAGAAGTGAAAAGACTGGTGTGAATGACTCTTGCCAACAAAATACCAAACAAAGGTAATGACGCATTTCTGCCTTTGTGGCCAGCTGTGTTCTAGCATTAGGGCAGGACTTTCCTTGCTGTGAATAATCATTGCACTGACCTAGAACTTGAAGGAAGAAAAATAAATGACATGAACTATGAGGTAAATGTGTAAAATAAGAGGAATAAATAAAGAACCAAATGGGGTAAAACAAACAGCACTTTCCATGAAAACAAAAATTAATAGGACTAGTTCTCAAGTGTAGATCCATAAGACTGATATGAAACTCCAGGCCAAAAAAACCAGTGTAAAATTTTCAAGATACAGAAACCCTACTTGTCAGCATACTGTCTCTTCCTGCTGAGTGACAAAGATATTTTTAAGCCCTCATAAAGGTGCTTAGGAACTGCTGGGCTGTCCCAAGGGAAATACTACCTTCCAACATGAGGGAAGACATTAGTTGAGAATTATGGTAGGTTTTTCTAAAGTTAATGAAATGGTTGACACTTGCAAAAAAGACTTTTCAAGCTGCTTTTTATAAATTTGAGCTGTGGAAGCACAGCAACAGGAGGGGTTAAGGAATCTACAATTCCGCCTGCTGAGAGCTGAGGTATCTTACATTATGCAGCCCCTTGCCTGTGAAACAGAAACTCAATTTTGATTTTGCCTGCCTTCTGTGTTTATTGCCTCACATGGGTATGCTTATACACATGGGCTTTCCAATTCTATAAATAAAGGTACAAAATATATCAAAAATACATCAGCCTCCAACACACAGGGTAAAATGTTCAATCCCAGTCATTTAAAATAAAATCAATGGATATAAGAAACGCATTGACTAGAGGAGGAACATGTCCACAAAAGCTAGTTTTGCTTCAAGTTAATTCAGTTAACTCAGGACAAATCAGTTCAATTCTCTGATTTCATCTTTGCTCCCATGTCAATTGTAGATAGCTTTAATATTACAGGTTGTAGATTAGTGAGAGGGTAAAACAAAGAAAGGAATCAGAGATAATTTCTGAGCTGTAAAATTCCTGCAAAGTGCAGAGTATATAATTACAATTCTCCTATCAGCAATTGTAACACTTTGGACTTTATAGGTATCATTGCTCATAATTAGAGATTGTTCCATCATTGACCCTCTGCACACTCCAAATTGTCATGGTTTAGTGATAGCCTGTGGAGCTATTTGCACACAGATACATATTAGAGCCAGGTACATATTTCAAGGTAAGTCACGGCCATATGGATGACTTTTTCTTTCAGTAAATCTACCTGCATGTCTAGCAAAATAACTAAACTCTCCAGGAACCTCTCCATTTAAAAACATGAGTAAATAGCAGATTATTAAATTATTAGGTAAAGGAAGTTCAAAAAAGTGTGTCATTAGGCTGGAGAGATGGCTTAGTGGTTAAGGGCTTTGGCTGCAAAGCTAAAGGATCCTAGTTCAATTCTCCAGGACCCATGTAAGCCAGATGCACAAGGGGGTGCATGCATCTGGAATTTGTTTGTAGTGGCTAGAGGCCTGGTACACCCATTCTCTCTCTCTCTCTCTCTCTCTCTCTCTCTCTCTCTCTCTCTCTCTCTGCCTGTTTCTCTCTCTCAAATAAGTAAATTAATAAAATATACTTTAAAATGTGTCATGAAAGCTATTGACTATAAAAAGATACTTTTAAAAGATACTTTTAAGTATTCTCTATACCAATAAAATACAAATATTATTTTAAAGTAGTAGAATATATAAATATAATTCTGAGATGTTGTATAGCTGAAAGTTTGTAGATAATTTTTTTGTTTATATTATTAAAGTTATCGGACTCTCAAACCAGTGTTCTAACCTAATAGGCACACCTCCTTGGCTAGCATCACAGTCATTAGCCCGAATTCTCTTGTATATGAAAACACATGCTAAAATCTTATCTAAACCTTGTTCAGTGGTATGGGTACCACGATAATACTCATGGCAAAACAACTGGTTTGGGGCTGGAGAGGTTGCTCAGTGGTTAAGGCACTTGCCTGAAAAGCCTAATGACCCGGGTTTGATTCCCCAGTACCCTCATAAAGTCAGATGCATAAAGTGGCACATTCATCTAGAGTTCCTTTGTAGTGGCTAGAGGCCCTGGCACACCCACTTTCTCTTTCTTCTCTCTAGATCACGCTCTGAAAAAAAAAAAAAAAGTTTTACTCTGTGTTAATTATGGAGGACCATGTGCCTATCACTTTATTTGTGCAGAACAAATAACGAAGTGTAATCACAGGTCCTTAGTGATGGTCTCTGCCACATATTTAGTTACTCAAGACTTTTTTTTTATTGAAACCTTGTCCATGAAAGTATTAAGAGACCTCAGTTCTGTGGTGAGAACTTTAAGATGTTTTTGGTTAAAAATCTCTGAAGCAGAAATAGTCAAGGGTTACCCATTTTAATGATCTATTTGTCATATAATGGTGACCATTTGGTTACTTCTCAAATGCCAAATTAGTATATATTAGCCACTATTACTAAGCTATCTCTGGAACTTGTTGATTCTTCTGAAGGAAGAATCTTTATAAAAATATTCTTAAACATTTTATTTCATTAGTATTTATTTGAGAGAGAGAATGAGCACACCTGGGCCACCAGCTGCTGCAAATGAACTTCAGATGTATGCACCACCTTGTGCATCTAGCTTACATGGGTCCTGGGGAATTGAACCTGGGTCCTTTGGCTTTGCAAACAATCATTTTAACCACCAAGCAATCTCTCCAGCCCATTCAGAATCTTTGACAGATTCATTCCATCAACAAAATCCAAGTAGAAACACATATTATTACCTGCATGAAGAGTTTAATAGTAACAGTCACCTCGATTGCTCAGTTTCATGTGATTCAAATAACTCATCACTTCTAGGTATGGTAGCCTATGCCTGTAACCCCAGCCCCCAGGATGATCACCATAAGGTTGAAGCCATCCTGGTTTATATAATGAGTATGCTATCCCTGAAAGCATACCTTCATTTATAAACTTCAAATTTGTGTGAACAAGTGTTATAAGTTTAATATGGGCAGAGTAATTTATTTTATAAAATAAATGTCAAAACAAAAATAAGTGCAATAGTTTTGTTTTCGAAAGTTATGAGTGCCTTCTCTTAAGGCCAGTCTTTACATAGTGTTATGATAAGCATCAAGACAAAGACTTAATAAAACTTGCAGTAGTATTTCCATGGCTTTACTGCCTTCTGGGATCACTTGTAGTGCCTTTTGAATGTCCAGGTGCCTTATCCAAATCTTTTTCAGTTTTAATTCAAAAGGTGCTACAGGTCCCAGATATCTTTTTGTTTTGCAAATGTCTGCATGTGAGTCTAAAGTAAAATCAACAATGACAACTATTGAAAAAAATGAAGAGAATACAAAATAAGGTTTTCCAGAGGGAGATAAAATTCTGAGCAAAAATATTTCTGGCACACCAAAAATGTATTTTTCTAAAGTGCTTTGTAAATCTGTATTGATAATCATTCCACCTTTCAAACTGATTGACTCAGTAAGTTTTATTGTTTTCATACCTTTTTTACTTTGTATCCTTTATTGTATCTACCAGGCTTGTACAGTGATACGTCCATATATGTGGAAACCTCATAAATACATTAAGTAAACTGTAAAACAAAAATAGGCAGAAGAAAGCTACATTTGTACCAAACATATACAGATGTCTTTTCTCTTGTTATCATTCTCTAAATAATATAGTCATAATTTACTAACTATTCCAATAGCATTTATATTTTATGAGATGCTATAAGTAAGTCATGATTTAAAGTATATAGAAAGACATATGTATGACAAATGCAAATATTATATCTATTTACATAAAGGATAGGGGCATCTATGCATTTGCTATCCATAAGGGTTCTGGAACTAGTTCTCCAAGGGATGCCAAGGGGTATTTGATTATGCTTTGTTGTGAATATCAGCTGCCCCATTACCTCATAGAACTAAATCAGATATATTCAGAAGGGAGAATGTAAGAAGGCACTATCAAGGAGCAAGGAAGGGGATGTGACATACGTTGTACTGAACAGAAATATAAGATAATACCCGGACTTATCCAAGTCTTAATCACATCTGTTAATTAATTTGTGTTGTTCTTTAGTAATTTAGATCACCATCATAGATACCTGTTCTTCCCCCACTATTAGAGGGCTTTCAGGTGCTGGTGTAGGCAGCATAGGTCTTTGCACACTGTCTCTGCCTGCTGTAATACATTAGAAAAGGTCAAGGGATGTGAGTTGCCTGGTTCCCATTAGTCAGTCCCATGTGGTGCTCTCTGCCCTTCTCTGCCTTGAACATGCTAATGTAAGGAAGTTTTGCATAAGCAAAAGAAAGCTACTTTTAATTAAAAGTTCTTTATTTTGGCTGTAGAGATGGCTTAGTAGTAAAGGCACAAGGTGATGCATGCATGACTTTGCATATGTGCACAAGGTGATACACACATCTGGAGTTCTATTGTTGTGGCTTGAAGCCCTGGCAAGCCAATTCTTTCTCTCTTTCTTTCTCTCTCTGTCTCATAAAAAAGAGAGAGGGGGGGAGTTCTTTATTTCTGTACAGTATCAGGATGTACATACTATTTAAAGAGTAATCAAAAATCACCTTTAATTCCAGCACTCAGGAGGCAGAGGTAGGAGGATCACCGTGAGTTCAAGGCTGCCCCAAGATTACATAGTGAATTCCAGGTCACCCTGGGCTAGAGTGAGACCCTACCTTGAAAACCTCCCCAAAAGTTAAATAAATAAGTCATATAATATTTTTTATGTCTAAAAGAAATTTTGTCTAGAGAGCCTCTTAAAAAATGCCAAGCTAAAGAGTTGCAGAAGAATGACAGTGAAACAGTGACGCTCATTTTCCTGAGCTGGACTGACCACTTCCTGGACATGCTTCTTCCTTCGCAGTTGGAGACTTAGACGATAGTCGTGTAGTTTTGTCTCAGATGTCCAAGAGGAAGCTTTCCCCACCCACATTCCGTCCTTTTCTTAGACTCTAATTGGGTGACTCAAAACTGGATCCTTGTAACTGGCTTAGGCCGTGTGTTATCTTCGCCTTCAGACAGACTCTTCACCAGTCAGGCACAAGGAAGGAACCACTTGGCCTCTCCCACTCTCTTCTTTCCCAACATCTGCTTTTGCCCTAATACTCTGCCAGGATTTAAAAATCACAGAATGCCACTGACATTAATATTTGTAAAACAATACCTTACCATGATATTCTTGACCAGCACAATACCCACAAAATCCAGTGCTTAATGCTGGGTGCATGTTAGTAATAGGATCTCTATACTAAAGACTATGAAGTTAAATTGAAGGAAAAAAGCACTCATTTCTCTTGATAAGAAAGATGGCTAGTCAAGTTCCCATAGGTATTGATGTAAAAAGGCTTCATAAAAGTATAAATTGAACAATTAATATGTTTTTTTTATTTTTAGAAAATGTTTTATTTATCTGGGTTGGATTTAATAGTAACTTGTCAGGTAGAATCCCCTAGGTAGCTTTATAATAATTAGTTTAGTCATCAGCTTTTGACACAATAAGCCAGTAACATCTCAGTTGTCAATGTTCATGAAGTCTGCCCGAAATGTATAAAATAATCATATATAAAACAGGGCAAAACTATAAGATAGACAGATGATAATTATGACAGATATTTACCATTTACCAAAGCGTCTACCTGGTAACAATTACAACAAAAACCTCTTCAGCTACTAAAGTGCACATGTCAGCAAAAGTAAAATAGAACTGAAGTCAGATGGGTTTTAGTCTCCTGTGAACCTCCATGACCCTGTAGCCTAAGGTTTGTGTCACTGAACAAGTACAGGCTTGTTATTTCTCATCTATAATACAACTGTGAAAGAATCAACCCTTATGATTGTTCTAATACATGTAAAGGCTGAGCACAGTATTACCAAAGGCTCCTGTTGCCATCAGCCTTATTCTCAACTTTCTCTTCGTTCCCCTACTCATCATTTATAACATGTCAAATAGTTCTTATTTTCCCTGACCCAAAACCCAGATTCTTTCTACACTCTCATCCTGCCTGCAAGAGTTCTGCTGACCAACCTGTCCAATTCACTCTAGAGTAAATCATGCACAGGAAATATGATTATAATCAGCAGACAGTCAGTAGAAGAAAATGATATGAGATAATGGGTAACCAACTTGACAGTCTTATGTTCAAGGCTCTCAGTTCTGGATGCCCTGTATAACCTGTCTCTACCATGGAGGAAATTCAGTTTACTATATCTGGGCTGACTGTTCCAATCACCTGCATTGTCTTTGCTTTGAGCATTTGTATCATCTAGGAACTTATTGGAATGCACAAAATCTCAGCCCATTCAGATATGCTGAGTAAAGTGAGCATTTCAACCTGATGCATGATTCAAATATACCAGTACAATATTCCACAGTCTCTCTCTTTCTTTTAAATTATTTTTATGTCTATGTTTGCAAGCAGAGAGAGCTAGACAGAAGAGATACACAGAGAATTGAACCCAGGTACTTAGGCTTTGCAGGTAAGTGCCTTAACCACTGAGCATCTTTCCAGCCCTCAGTCTCTTGCTCTCTTTTTTAAAGTTTATTTTAAATTAATTTTTATCAATAATTTCCATAATTGTACACAATAACCCATGGTATTTCCCTCCCTCCCCAACTTTCCCTTTCACAGCGCCACTCTCCATCATATCCCCTCCCCCTCTTAATTAGTCTCTCTTTTATTTTGATGTCATCATCTTTTCCTCCTATTTGATGGTCTTGTGTAGGTAGTGTCATGTACTGCGAGGTCATGGATATCCCGGCCGTTTTGTGTCTGGAGGAGTGCATTGTGCATGGGTGGGTTCACCCATTCCACCCGGCTTGTACTGCTTTCTTTGCATTAGGGTCAATTTACCTGTCAGTAAAAATTCCAGTCGGTGTTGCTCTGTACTAAATATCTGTTCCTTTGTCTATCACTGCCAAAACCAAAATACTGTTATATAAAAGTGACTAAGAAAAATTTTCTTCCCCCAAGTCTTTGTTTCTAAATGCATCTGTCACTCAGGTCCTGAATCTTGGCAGGAGGCTTCATTTATATTTAAGGGAAAGGATACTTTTTTATTTCTCTACTTATGGATATTAGAGTTTACTTTTGCAATCTTAAGATAACTTATATTTTCGGTCCCCTTTTGAAGTCTTTATCACCTCTCCATTTATGTCTCTCATATGATTTCTCATGAACCCTGCTGAAGTAAGCTTGATGTCAGCCTGACATCAACCAACTGGATGTGGTGCTATTTGTGGAAATTCTTGCTGTTCTCATTTTTCCTGTGAGAACGTAGAGTCCATTTATGTTTACAGCCTCTTAAAAGTTGATATTCAATAAACCACCAGCTCCTTTTAAAATCCAAGTGGATTTTAAGAGTTCTCCATAATGGTCTATAATGGCATTGGTCTTCAAAAAAAATTTTTTAATCAAGGCAAACTTTAAAACTTTAGAGCCACATGTTGAATCTACTCCTCATGGAAGCAGCTTCTCTGCAGCCTGCAGTGCTTCAAATTGTCTAATTTGTTCTATAGATCAGTAGAACAGGTAAAATATCAGTCTTCAAATCGTTGTCTCCAGATCCTTTCTCTCTGATAAATTCCAAGAAATAACCTTTGCCAGGAAATTGGGGTTCTCAGGTGCTTCCTGGAACCCCAAGCCTTGGGTTTATATCTGTAAACTAACCAAAAAATTGGTAATTCCAGGCTCAAGAGAATGATTTTTTTTTTTTTTGATGTTGAGTTAAGAGTTTTACTCTAGTCCAGGCTGACCTGGAATTCACTATGGAGTCTCAGGATGGCTTCGAACTCATGGTGATACTCCTACCTCTGCTTCCCTGGTGTTGGGATTAAAGGCAGGTGCCACCATGCATGACAAGAGAATGATTTTTAAAATACCACATTTTATTTAGATCTTACAAAGGAGTGTGGAAAGGGGAAGGCTCAGAGGTAAGGAGAAATAAAGTGGGGAGAAGAGAAGTAGACCATGTCGAACCCAAAAACCTATGTGTGCCATGTGTAGGCTAGGAGTCCATGTGGGGGGGGGGGCATGGAAACAAAAGACAAGGGAAAGTTCAAGGGGCTTCTGCCATGTGGGGAGCTGAAGGAGATAAAGAACCCATATGGAGAGTAAGGGCTGGGGGTGGGGTCCCTCCTGGCTGAGGAAAAAACCTCACATATAGATGAAAGTTCCCAAGTGATCGGAGAGAGCCTGCCTTCCCCTTGCAAAGATATTTATAACCTTTGGGTGGTGGGCTGCCTTTTGGCTCTGGTGAAGCAGCGGGCCAGCTCCTTGGTTAAGGCTAGGGGCTATGTCAGGAAGAGATAAGCTCTGGCACCAAGTTCGGCAGGCTGAACTTGACCAATGACAATATTTTAATCCTGTGAAAGACCTCCCTCCCAGGAAGAGTCCTGACTGTTTGTGGGAAAACAGTTCTTTGGAACTAGACAAGAGATGAAAACAACTTTACTGACTTTTTTACCTTTAAGGGTCCATTCACCCCAACTCTACCCCTCCCAATGTGATTAAGCAAGCAAAACTAATTTAAATAAGTAGGTCAAAAGTAAATAAGATAAATCATAGCAATGGGGTGGGGATATAACTGGAAAATGTTTTAGTGGAAAGAGAAGGGGAAACAGAGAAGATAAATAGGGACAGTGGGGTCAAAATGTATTGTATATATTTATGAAAGCTGCAAAAAATAAAGCATGGGAAGGAATCTCCATAAACAATTCGGAAGTTCTTGTGGTTCTTGAGGTTTGTAGAACAGAGACACACTATTTTTTTTTAATTGTTCTATTTTTATTTACTTATCTGAGAGCGACAGGCAGAGAGGGAAAGAGGCAGAAAGAGAGAGAGAGAGAGAGAGAGAGGGAGAGAGAGAGAGAGAGAGAGAATGGGTGCGCCAGGGCCTCCAACCACTGCAAACAAACTCCAGATGCATGTGCCACCTTGTGTATCTGGCTTATATGGGTCCTGGGGAATCCAACCTCTAACCGGGGTCCTTAGGCTCACAGGCAAGTGCTTAACCACTAAGCAGTCTCACCAGTCCCTGAGACACACACTATTTAAGTGTGCATGTATACCTTTATGTATTTCTTGACCATATATGTTTAAACAGGGTCATGAAAAAATAATTGCTTTTACTTTCCCTTAAGTCTCTACATTTATTTTTTTAAGTTCAGATCAAGTCTCTCACTGTTAACTTACTAAAAGGCAAGTTCTCATTTTACTAAGTGTTGTTATTTATAGAGAGAAAAGCACATGTCTAAATTTATGTCACTCAAATCACCGAGTAAAGTGAATATTGTAATCCAGGAGTCTTAGATTATGGGTCATTGAATTATTAGTAGCTTGTATCATAACAATTTGATGATGAACTTAGATTTCTTTAATTCTTAAGAAAATCAGCAAGGGATTATTAATTTACTTTACTAAAATTATCCTTTCTTGCAGTGGTTCCAGTTGGGAACAAAGACTCTTTTCCTTCTTATTGTCAGACAAACTGCAAAAGAAAGTATTTTCAGCCCCTAAGATATTTTCCAAGGGAGGCTGTAGCTTAGTAATGCTGCACATGTTCATTTAGCTTGCAAAATCTCATCTCGTCTACCAGTAAAAAGAGCTTAAAAAGAAAACCTTGAACTTCTCAAACAACAGGGTGTTTTGTCAACAGGGTGACTCAACTGAGCATTTACTAGGCCAAAATGGTATCTGTATCATTTTGTTTTCCTTTGAAGAGGTATGTTGAGCTATAGAAGATGGAACTTAGCATATGTAGGTATAAATGTTTTAAGGGAATTTTTTTTTAATGTTGCTCAGGGCAACATATTTATACTAAACAACTAGTTCCATAAAAGAACTAGATGACAGTCTTTGTAAATGTCATTTTTCAGTTCTTGTTTTCTCTGGCCCCTTATATTCATACCTTCCATTGCTGTTTATTGTCATCTAAACCAAATGAGTTTTATTTATTTTTTTTAGAGTAGAATTTTCCAAGGTTTTTACTAACTCTAAAATCACAACTGCCTTTGTATGACCTGATACAGTTGCTACTTAATATCCAGAGATTGGTTCCAGGAACTTTCGACTTTCAGGACTCTCATAAGCCTTTCCCCTACATTCCTATTATTATGTTTGCTGATGGTATTTTCTTTTGTGGCAATGTCCTACTTATTTCATTCTCTAAACCCTTACTGCTTTCTAGAAATCAGTCCAAATGCCAATTCCTAAGAATATTGTTGAGACAGCATATTTCAGCTTTATATTCTCACCTATGATATTTTGTAATGTGAATATCATAGAAGTCATGCCCTTGCACATGTGAGTCTAGATTTCTAAGGTTAACCCTTTATCTGAGTCACATTCAGGCTACAGATTTGGCTACTTCAAGATTGAAATGCGTTGCACTTTTGTTCACCTTACTTATAAAGGATTCTGTTGACCTTTTCACAGCCATTGACCTGGTAGACAAGAACTTGCTATAAGTTGAGCTGCATAGGATCAATATAAATCCCGAATTTCTGACAGTTAGAGTGAGACTGGATTTTTGTGTTACCTCAGGCAATGGCATTGTGTTCTGCCTCTGTGCCTCTCAGAGTTTCTCATATTTTAGTCTCAAGTTCTTCCCAAAATCTTACATAGAAAGTGAAATTCAGAAAGTGTTATCTAGACTTATTGAAAATGACAAAATGACAATGAGGCACTTAGCATCTTTAAAATAGAGTAGGACATCTAAACTTTGACATTTTTTTATGAAGCCATGTATAGTGGGTCAAGAATAAGGGATGCTGGGGAGGCAAAATTTCATCAAGGAAATATACAAGATCTGCCAAAAGTTACCTGATCAGAAATACCTTCTATATAAGTTAGAGAAAATGTATATTTAAATTAATTTAATAAATTTCTCCTTATGGGATCAGTGTCCTCTGTGATGTACTGAAATCAACATGGACAGAAAGCAGTTTAAGAAGCAAGCACATTTATTGGGAGACTGACAGCAAGAAGAACAATGGAAGGGGGCTGGTGTGATCCTAAAAAAAGTATCAAAATTTGCTATAACAAATTATCATAGACTAAATGGCTTATAAATATTTTCTCATATTTCTAGAAGATTAGGGTCTCAGATCAATGCATCCAATATCACTGTAGCCTTCCTTGTATGGGAAAGATCAAAAGAGCTCTCTGAGGCCTCTTTTATGGTGCTTTGTGTACTAATCAGTTTACCAAGTCTCGCCCCTCATGACTCAACCAAATACTACAGGCAACACCTATTCATACCATCACAATGGGGATTAGATATCAACCTATGAATTTCGGGATTGCTCCACATTCAGGAAGTACGTGATCTCTCTCATGGTCTGGAATAGAAACATTGGATAAAATACATAAATTCATCAGGTCTTCTTCTAGTAGTAAGGTATTATAGAATATGAGGATACTCCCGAAGTGTCCACAACTTCTTAGTTGTAGACTAAGAACTGGAATACCAGCCACTAGAGTCTAATGCCTCTGCTGCATCCTATGGCTATAAACATACTTCTCACCTTCATTGAACAAAGGGATATTCAGGAAGTTTCAGGGCCATATGTGCCTTACCCTCCTGGTGCATCACATAAGATGAACAAAAATCCAGTGAAAAGTATCTGTGAACACTGCAGACACTGACATACACTGCAAGGTAGAAAGATGACTGGAGTAGAATATCCCGGACAATAATCAGGCCAATAGTTTGCTGTTTCTTTTATTTTATTTTTCTTCTTGTACAAACCCTCACAAGCCAGCTGAGGCCACTTAGGTTTGGAAGGGCTGTTGTACTCTGCTGGTTGTCATTTTGAGGGTGTGGTGAGTGATTTCTCAATACCATATGAAATATCAAGGGCAGAGTGGCAGGCATGTAATATGGAAGTAAGAGTGAGCCACAGAATGACTCCTCCAAGGTCGCACTCCTTCCTCTGTGATGTGTGCACAGGAGCTCCTTGCCTGGCTACTCTTTTAGGAATGGTAAAGACGTTGAAACCTGTTTTTCTTACAAAGCTATCACTATTGCTTTCTTCCCCACAGGTATCTTTTTTTTCTTCAAGATGTAAACATTCTCTGGGTGCTGAATAAATCCATCTTTATTCCTTGGAAAGGAGTTTGATTAAACTATTTTTATTGTGTAGTTTTTAGTCGAAATATATTCCTTTTTATCTATTTTTAAAATTCTTGCCAGGATGAGAGTCCTGTGTGCCTATTTAAAAAGAGACCTAATGTAAACAAATGATAAAAAAAATTCTAATTACATGGTGATGAGAGGGGAGGGAGGAGATAGAGGGAAAGAATGAGAATGTTTAAATATTCTTTCTCTCCTCATGCTTTATGTAGCATCTCATGTCAACTGATTTAAATAGAATGTAAACCAGACATGTTATTTTAAAATGATAATATGAAATTCTAACAATGGGATGAAGTGGGTCTGCAATATAACATCAACATGCATCATGACCTTTGTTCCAAATTACGTGGTAGAATTTAGTGTACATGTTATGCCTGAAGCAAAGGCCAGTGAGACTTCAAACTCCACTTTGTGTCATGCTCCTGTATTGGGCAACGTTTTTGAAATAAAACCCAACTTATGTGGCACTGGAGATCACTCCTGATATGTTCTCTAACTCTTCTTTTACCATCTTGTATCTTACACCATTATATTTCAGCTTTACCAGTTCACTTTCATTTTTTGATCATGTAAATTTTCATCTTTCTGTCTTCTGTAGCCTCTGGCTACCTTGATTTGACACATGGCTCGAAGCCATGTCTTATATGTTTTAAAAGTGAACTTGCTATGAGTTTTCATGGATTTAGTTTGGAATTAAATTCCAACTTCATGTCTTTCTAACCCTGAGTAGGTTATTGGCTTCTTCCTACTTGATAACTCGATATTGTCCCTGAACAAAAATAAAATTAAACAAAATAAGAAATACATAGTGCACTGGTCCCTGGCACATAATCGTTACAATCCTCTCCCTTTTCTCATTTGCTTTACAAGACACTTTTGTGCATAGCATGCTCTTTCCTACCTGCCAGCAACACTGGGGAATGTACTCTTCACTGGTTAGGGAGCTTAGTTCAGTAAATACCTTATTCTTTATCTCTCCCTGGGTCTTAATGCCACCTTTGCCACGCTGTGTTCTTTCCTGATCCTGAGCGAACCATTGTCATCCTTTTTACTTCTTTCCTACTTCAAGGTGCTGACCGCAAAGTAGTGTGGCCACTACTTCTTAAAAATGAATGACTGGTGCTGAGCAGAGCTGCACAAGTGCCCTTCCGCTGGGGCCACGAGCTGCCACGATGCACTGAAAGCTATGCCCTGCTCAGGGTGACTGCATAGCCAGTCCTGTCCCCTGCTGTAACAGTTTCCTAGGCAACCCATACACACTGCCAGTTAAGGAAATGGAAGACAAGGCAAAACCTTCCTCATTTCCACTGTTTTTAATACTTCTAAAGTGCTAAAAATACTAGAAATAAATGAATAGCTGAGCATTATTTTTTTTTTATTTCATGTCATGTTGGCTATGGCCTCTGTCATATCTGTAATAGAATTGTGAGTGAATTACCAGCAATGGGGCTGTTTGAGGAAAACTGGTTATTTGTAGTGAGATAAGGTTGACAGATTATTGAAAAGCAGTCTTGCCTACCTTTCACTGAGTTTAATCCTATTGAAGTATATTAGTATTTTATAAATGTATTTTAAAGTTCATATCCTGATTGCATGTTATTAATAAATAAAAGTACAATTCAGTTATGGATCTTGTGTCTAGAAGCCTGTTAAGTCACTGTTGTTTCTTAGAGTTTCTGTGTCAATTTTTAGAGTTTTCTGTATATGTACTAAAGAGCTGCTGATAATAAGAATTTTATTTCTCCATTTCTATAAACACAACTTCATTTTGGATTTACTACTACATTGCTAAATAAGAAGGAAGTAGTACACAGCCGTATCTACTTTTCTCTTTTTCACTAAATCAGGGGATGCCTTCAGTATTCATCTGTTGTGATATTTCCTGTAGCTTTCAGTAGATATTCTTCCATTCTTACTTGCTAAGAGGCTAAAATTATAAATGGAGATAGATTTTCCTGTATTGAAATATATTAAGAGGTTTAAAAATCATAAATGGGGATATAATTTTATCCAACAATCCTGCTTGTTGTTTAGAGCACCTTGATTTTAATTTCTATAGCCTTGGTTTTAATTTCTAGAACCCTCCTACAAATCTTTCTTTATCTACTGAAATATTTCACTTTAATTACTTTAAATATTGTGGTTTGTATTCATTGGATTTTAGTTAATGAAATTTATATTCTTTGAATAAATACAACCTGAATAACATACAATCATTTTGTGAGTCATTGGTCTTTTGTTGTTGGTAATTTGTTTTAGATTTGTGTAATTATGCTCATGACAAAATTGCTGATGATTTCCTTCCTTGGTGATATCTCTGGATTTTGAGGTTATTTTGATCACTTATAATAAGCATGTATCAACCTTTCACTATAAGGTATCATGTCTGTCTCTGTGTCTAATGATTTATTCATTCCACAGATATTTATTGATGAACCACGTAGCATATGGGTTATATATGGATTCTAGACTACTATATTTGCATCTTATTTTTAGAGACTTACCACCACTATATTTGCCCTCCCACAAACTTAGCACTGTGAAGCAGTACATATTTATTATCTTATGCATCTTGTGGGGCAAGAATAGGAG
Organism: Jaculus jaculus; assembly: GCF_020740685.1. NCBI lineage: Eukaryota > Metazoa > Chordata > Mammalia > Rodentia > Dipodidae > Jaculus > Jaculus jaculus. The sequence continues at coordinate 49,686,488 of NC_059102.1, forward strand.
AGCAGCTTAACTGGGTCTTTTGCTTCCAGGCCTCTCAGGAAGCTGCAGGCCAGGTGTTGGCTAGGTTTGAAGTTTTATCTGAGGCTCAGCCCTGGAAGTCCTACGGTCTGAATCCATTCCCTTCTAAAATTCAGACTAGGCTAACAGAATAGTGTTTAGAGATGACTGGGTCATCATAGTGTCCTCCCACATAAGTGAGATTGTTTCCATCTAATGGGATCGGACAGAGGAATTTGGTTTTTCATTGTGGCCTTCTGTCTTCATGTGAAGACACAGTATTCCCACCCTTCAGAAGACAGAGTCTTCAATACTCCATCTTACAGCAGAGTGAGATGCTCTCCTGAAAGCCAAGCCCGATAGTACTTAAGCTTGCAAATTTTAACCTCTACAACTAGAAGAGATAAAGTTCTGTCCTTTAGAAATTATCCAGTTTCAGGCATCTTGCTACAGTAGCATAAAACAAACTAGGACAGAATATATCTGCCTAGAACTTGACACAGTTTTAGGAAGAATTCAGTTCTTTGGGGCTTGCTATAGGCTAGAGTATCTTCAGCTTCTTGCCAGGCAGGTCTCTCCATACATTGGCTTACTCTGTCAATTTCCATAGAGAGTCTGCTAGTGAGACTGAAGTCACAGTATTAGGTAACAGGCACCAACACAATACACTATCATCTTTTGCCATACTATGTTCTTTAGAAACAACATAGGTGTTTACACTCTAAAGGAGCAGATTAAATAAGACATGAACACCAGGGGGTGGAGATTATCATGGGGTATCTTAAGAGTCTATCTTCCACATCCTTCTTGAAAGATTGCTAAAATGGTTTGTGCATTGGGGTATTTACTCATTTATTTTTATTTACATTTTAACTCATATACGGAGATTTAGCTATCATTTTTCTAGCATTTTCAAGAACAATTTGTTTTTTATTAACTGAAGATAATTGCAGTACCGATCCATAGGGCCAGTAGGAATTCTAAACCTCAATATAAATATTGTAGAAGTAGTATATCATAGTGTGGCAAATTTTTTCTCTCAGAAACTTATACATCAAGTCCCAGGCACAAGTCAAGATGTGGGGCACCTAACACTGAATCACATGATCCTAACCCTAATATGTTTTTGAATCTAATGGAGAAAGGCAAAAACAAAATAACACATAAACATGTAATAGATGAATATTGAAGGTGGGGTGTTGTTTTATATAAGGGTCGTCAGATTTTCTTGGTGGCACTTTTTGAGGAAATACATTTGCAAGCCTTTTATATATCTTAGAATAACAAGAATGAAATCCTTAGTGCAAGATTATGTTAAGAACCATAAAGAAGTTTGCTTTGAATACATTGTAATTTATAAATATTCTTTTTTAAAAATGTTTTTAAATATTTTATAGATTTATTTGCAAGCAGGGAGATATAAACAGAAACACACACAGAGAGAAAGAGAGAAACAAAGAGAGTATGAATGCCAGGGCCTCTAGCCACTGCAAATGTATTCTGAATGCATGTGCTACTTTTTGCATCTGGCTTACGTGGGCATTGAGGATTCATACCTGGTTCACTAGGCTTTGCAGGCAAGCACCTTAACCTCTGAGCCATCACTAGGCTTTGCAGGCAAGCACCTTAACCTCTGAGCCATCTCCCCAGCACAAATATTGAGATTTTTTTTGTTTTTTAATTTTTGTTTTTGTTTTTTTTCCAGGTAGGGTCTCACTCTAGCCCAGGCTGACCTGGAATTCACTACGTAGTCTTAGGCTGGCCTCAAACTCATGACAATCCTCTTACTTCTGTCTCTCAAGTGCTGGGATTAAAGGTATGTGCCTCATGCTCAGTAAATATTCTTTACTTATTCACTGAGGAGAATTGGTTCCATATAGTTCTTCCATGTATGCAAACACTACTCTGTAAAGTAGTTTCAGAAAATGCACAGTGCGTGGAGAGGTTATGCACAACAGAGCAGTGAGAATGTTAACCCAGAATCTAGAAAGGTTAATGTGGAGTGATATCCTGGGTGTTTGCTATAATTCTGGTTGAGTTAAACTCAGCTGTAACTAAAGCTACTATAATATGATACAGAGAAAAGCAGTGGAACCTTCCTCTTTGTTCCTTTCTTTATTCATGGTTCTGTTATTTAAACATTATGAAATTATCCCAAGACTAATTTGTATTTCTTTCAAGTCTACATTTTCACCATTTCTACCACATTCTAATCAGACTACATATATGGTTATATCTTCTTTTTCTCATTTAGTGTTTCATAAACTAAACATATTGTATGGACCCAATTAGGGCTCCAATTTTCATGATTACCTAGTCTTCTGCCAGACTGATATGTCAAAGTACTTGGTTGTCTTATCCTAGGTAGTTTGTTGCTTTTTAATTTCTTTGTTTGCTATTGAAAATTCAGATGCTATTAACACTTCTGAATGTATGCCTTTTTCTTGTTTTAACTTGTCTTTATCATAAATTCTCAGGAGACCATTACACGGTCAATGGGCCTGACTATTTTTTGGAGTTCACTTATTATAAGTCACATTAATGAAGTATACATTTGTGGTAGCAACACAATGTGTCATCATAGACTGATGATAAAGCAAATGTCCATGGAATTTATTATTTCTAAAAATGTCTGTTCCTCCCACCTCTGTCATAAAACAATTGACAACTAATAGCATTTATCTCTTTATCCTATAAACAAGAGTGTTTTACTCAGTATTATGTGACATTGAATGAATAACTGGGTACTGTTTTACACATAGTAATTCAGAGTAACCCAACACATGAGTGTTTGGTAGGCATCTAAGTATGTTACCTGTTAACAGGGATTTTGAGCAGAGTAGATGCTTGTTCAGTTTCCTCATCTGAAAAATGAAGCTGTTACAGTCAGTTTCACATTGCTGGCAGAAATCACCTGACCAAGAGCAACTTTGGGGTAAAATAGGTTTAGTTTGGCTTACCAGCTCAAGGGGGAAGCTCCATGATGGCAGGGGGAAATGATGGCATGAGCAGAGGGTTGACATCACCTCCTGGACAACATCAGGTGGACAACAGGGACAGGAGAGTGTGCCAAACACTGGCAAGGGGAAACTGGCTATAACACCCATAAGCCTGCCCCCAATAATATACTGTCTCCAGTATATTAATTCCCAAATCTCCAGCAACTAGGAACCTAGCATTCAGAATATGTAAGTTCATGGAGGACACCTGAAGCAAATCACCACAGATGCTAATAAGAATTCTCACTATTAGAAAGCTTTGCTGTGGTTAATCGAGGTAAAGTGTTCTTTGCATGATAGGGGCTCAGTAAGTATCAGCTCTTGTCAAGTTTGGATTGTGTGTTACTGGGTTGTTATTCGAATGAGATCGCGGAGAACCAACTGGAAGGAAGAGTTTACCTGGAACTTTAGCGGCAGTGTTCAGCGAGAGCCTGCCAGTGTTGTAGAAATGATGTGGTGTGCCCATACAAAAAAAGCGCTCACATTATTCTGTGTGCTTGCTTCATGTGATACTCATACTTTAATTAGTTTTGAACAGTACACATTTTGAAATTTTATCTTAAAATCTGATTCATGGCTTCAATTGTAAACAGATGACAGATAAAACAATTGACAGATTATGATAAGCACTGGCTGGAGCAAAATGACAACTGCTTTCATTAGACAGGGGACTAGGAAGGACTGCCCGCCCATTCTCCTTGTGCTGCCTCCACCTCATCCCCTGCTGCTCAGCTCATTTACCTTTCCTTTCTGGCTTCTAGAAGACGTGAATTCGCACTCATCACCACAGTGATTGCGACTTGAGCGTCTAGCAGCTAAGAAGCTTATGTTAGAGTCCTCACATCAGACAACTCACTAATGGAAATCTAAGTTAACTGCTGCCTTACTTGCGTCACAACATTGCAGAGTCCTAGGCAGCCAACTACACCACTTCCCAGGCTCCAGGATGTCTCATTAGGAGAGATACTCTGTTTGTTTTAGCCTTGTCCTTCAGGCCAAAGACATACTTTCCTCTTTCTGTGAGAAGTGTGAAGTGAGAGAATTACAGGGAAGAGTAGGTATCTAAAATGCTGCCACAAAAAAGTCTGTGTACTTTCTCTGAAGGTGGAAAATGGTTGCTTTGAACCAGTGTGAACTCCACACCAATAGCACTATGCTATTTTTAACTCTGAGAGAGTTTTCAAAGCCATTAGTGAATGGTCTCAGGTCCCCAAATGCATGATTCATGTATAGCACAGACTGAAAGAGATAGAGATTGATCTCATGGTAGAGGTATTCAGTTTTACCATGGCACTCACCAACCAGCCCAAGAGTAACTGGACTAAGTCTTTCAAGCTTTTGAGAGCTCATCTTAAAGATCCCACTGAGCACTGAAAATTTCCTTGTTCATATGTTATAATTAATTCAGGAGCTATTGCACCTTCACAGGAAACCATGACCTTTTGTATCTGTACCCTGGGAGCTAATGATATGTAGTTATTCTCAATTAAATTTGGGATCAAGGGCTGGAGAGATGGCTTGGCAGTTAAGTGCTTGCCTGTAAAACCCAAGGACCCCGATTCGAGGCTCAATTTCCCAGGATCCACGTTAGCCAGATGGATAAGGGGCACATGCATCTGGAGTTCATTTGCAGTGGCTGGAAGCCCTGGTGTGTCCATGTTCTCTCTCTCTTCTCCCTCTCGCTCTCTCTCTATCTTTCTCTCTCTCTCTCTCTCTCTTTCTCTCTCTCTCACTCTCAAATAAATAAAAATGAACATAAAAATTTTTCAAAAGTTCTTTAAATTTGGGATTGATAGCTAAACACAGTAGGCACAATAGAGTGGTGAGGTGTCTGATAGACCCGAGCACTTTATGACTTGCATGATCCAGGGTAAGTCATTCAAATGTTAGACTCAATCTTCTCATTTTCATTTAGAAGAGACTTATGGTAAATAATCCATATTAAATACAAATAAACAGTAAATAACCCATCATTCTACGTTACCTAGTGTCTGGTCTCTTGGACATGAGATCCTACTAGGGTGTGTGGGACACTTTGACTTATAACCCAACAATTGGGAACTTGAATATTTGATTTTGAATCTTTACCCCACCTCTTACTCTAGGGAAAACTATACCTTTCTAAGCATTTTGGTCTTGCTCAGTTTACATATCTGTCAAAGGTGTCAAATAACATACCCCTGTAGTATCTGACATGAAGTAAAGATGACAATACTAATAATGAAGAGTGAACAAACGCAAACATTTATTATGTGTCCTATGTACAATCCAATTACACTTATAATATGCACCTAATATTAATTGATGTACTAATTTTAGATATATTTATTTAAACTTTGTTGTAAACTATAAGTATTTAATTATTACCATGTTATGGATGAGGAAACCAAGCTAAGGCAAAAGAAACAAAATAGTCCAGAGATAACAGCTGTGGTTTTTATCATTAATAAAATGAGCATCCTTCTGGTGTATTATACTTAGGTTTAAGTTATGCTCTTTAAATTTCTTCTGAGTCATTCCATTTTGTCGATAAACTTCGTCCAGCTGTCTGTTGATGACACTTGCTGATTATTAGGGCATGAACATGGAGCACAAGTTTTGAAACCCTTCACATTTCACGTAAAAAGTTGCCTGCCTGCTTGTATTAGCTCTGAAATAAATTGCACACTGCCTTCTGTTCTCGTGACAGATTCAGCTGAAGAGAGAGAGAGATGGAGGTTCTCTGGCTAACCCTTGACACTAGGGATAAAATTTTTGAACAGTGCACATAGGTGGGCAGAGGGACATGTTACTGAAACAAGAGAAGGTGAATATTTTCAGCCTGTCGAACTGATCCCCCGTGTGTGCAGGTGCTACCTGTAACGAGAAGAGCAAGTGACAGCACACTGGGCTGAAATCAGTAGACGGACCAAGGCTGACATCCGCGCCTGATGTGGTGTTTGGACCACAGTGCAACTGCTGTGTCTACTGTGTGTCTCGTTCTCTCCACTGTCAGTTCTGTGGGCAGACAGTGCCTCCTTAGCCAGGCATTCTCCAGACAGAATATTGCTAAACAAGTGTGCTTTCTCACTTCACCTCAAAGACTCCATACTTCCTTGTTTCATTTTTCTCTGAAGCTCCTACCCCAAATACAACTGCATTTTGCTCACTTAGTATCTATTTCCCCTGCCAGAAAGGAGCTCGCTTGCCTGCTTTTCATGGGCAGATTACTAGAAATTCAGGAATTTGGTAGATGTGTTGTTAACTTAGCCACAGTGGAAGTGTTTTCACCAAGGAAATTGCCCGAAGCTACATATGGGTCCCCATTTTTATCTCCAAAGATCTTGCTTACTTTCACATGCCTGACCCTGCCACATCAAATCTAAGTTTCACGAGAGAAGAGATTTTTGTTTGTTTCCTTCACTGCTATTTTCATAACTAGAAAGGTAACTTTCACATAGTAACATAAGAATTCTTGTGAGGAAACTATACAATGAGTATGTGAGTGAGTAAATGAATAAGTGAATGAGTGAACAGGCAATAGTCAATTATTTCCCCCAGGGGGAGTTGAAACATCATTGCAGCTTCTATTCAGAGGGCAGTGGTTTTATGGTTCACATTTTAGCTCTAAAGAAGACTCCTCAGATCCAACTGGAAAATGAGAGATGGAAATTAGAGTTCAAGACTAGAGCTCTTTTACTCTTTTTGCTTCTAAACTTTGGTCTTGAGCCAATGTAAAAAAAAAAAAAAAATTCTAGTTAGATTTAGTAAATTGAGTTTCTCATTGCTCAGTCACTAAAATGGAAAAAGCTAAAAATATATAAACAGAAACCTGGAGAAAAAAAGCAAAACAAAACATTACATGTGCCATGGAGGGAGAGTAGGACAATTTTGCCTGAGTTCATTTGCATTTCTTCAGCTTAGATTTATATTGATGTCATCTTAAACAATAATGATACCCATGTTCTTTGGCCTCATTGTTCATAATTGCATTATATTCAAGTTCTATCATGTAATATTAAGGATTACTGAGAACTATATTACCTGGTGTCATGAACTCTGAGATTGCCTTTACATACCTCCCGTTCTGGAAGGAAAATTGACATTCAGAAATAAAGCATAGGAAGAGTTGAAAATACACAAAACATAACTAAGGATAGTTTTTGATCATTTTTCTATTTTCTTTCCTCAGAATTTCTTCTTTGGTTGTTTTGATATTTTCTAATATCTGTCCTGTTTCCATTTGAGTTTTGTCTGTGTCAACTTTGCTGTCTCATTGAAGCAAAAGTTGGTTTCCTGGTGGGTCTAGATAATGTGCATTATTATAGTTAATTCCATGAGAAAGAGCTAAGCACAGAATATCAATCTCTGTCTCTTCAGTATATCTAAGTGACTTGGTGCCATCTGAGCACATGTGAAACATAAGACTTCTCCAAACAAATGCTTTCTGCTGCTAATTTTAGATCTATGCTACTTGGCCTGGTCACAGGTCATTCAGATGGGCATGCAGTGATGGGCTCACCAATAATGATGACCAATAGAAGCAGTGACTTAAGTCTGAGGCCCCTGTTTCCCATCCCCATGGAAGAAGAGGAGATCCCTGACAACATCAAACTCTGGTTAGAAAAGTAAGAGGGGGTGCTGAATAGACAATAAACAACAAAATGCCACAACAGTGTTATTATCCTGAGTTTATAGTCGTGGAAACTATGAGATCCATCATCTCCATCAAGGTCAGGCAGACAGAATCAGAAAGAGGAAATGAAAGAGAAGGAGAAAAGGAGAAGGAAGAGGGAAAACAAAGGCAATAAACTTGCTTCATTTTGAGTCAGGCACTACTTAAGGACTTAATAGAACTCTGGATATTGATGAATTCAATTTTCACAACAATCCTAGAGGTAGGTACTATTATTCTTGCCACCTTATAGCTGAGGAAACAGGCATGCAGATGTTAAGTGCAAGGCTGAAGTGCTCAGAGGGCAGTCCTGGGGGTGGAGTTTGAGTGCAGGAGATTAGGCAGCTGTGGAACACCTGGATTGAACCACTCTGGGTTGACTGACCTGTGTCACATCAAAGCTCCTGATTTTCCCATGAGATAGCCTACTGATGCACTAGAGCATTTGTTATTTACTTCTGGTGGGACTAATCTCATCCTTTTCAGACCTCAAAGGTTATCCATTTACTTGTAATTGAAATGAATTCTCCACTTTGCCCATACTGGTGAATTTGTCTTTGATTTCTGACTTTAGTTTTATTGACTAATACTGACATTCTGCGAACTCATGTGCTTTCCTAAAAGGTTGCTTGTATTTCCATGTTTATCCCACACTCATAATCTTGAGCCTGCACTGATTATGAAAACAGCAGCAAGGGCTAAGAGGATAATGACTTGTAAATGAGGTACATTAACAAAAAGGAGAAAAAAGCACCACCTGAAAGAAGATTTCATTCTGTTTGATCAAGACATCAATATAACTACTAAATGAATTCTCTTTGAAAATATTTTCATTTTTGTTTTATCGTCTTTCATCAAAGAATAGAGAGGGGCTTAAAAAAACTGTACTTCAGAGCAGGATCTGAGATTGTGGTAGGGTCCAACTCACAGTGCAGTCTAAATTTAGAATTAAGACTTATTCAAGCCTTAATTCGGTCAGCTATGTATATAAGGATTTACCTGTTTGTTTGTTTGTTTTATTAAATGAGATGTGGGCCTGAGAGATGGCTTAGTGGTTAAGGCACTTGCCTACAAAGCCTACAGACCCAAGTTCAGTTCCATGGAGGCCAGATGCACAAAGCTGCACATGCATCTGGAAATCGTTTGCAGTGGCCAGAGGTGCTAATGGGCATATTCTCATTCTCATTCTCTCTCTGTTTTTTAAATAAATAAATGAATAAACAAATAAAGAATAATTTACAAAATGAGATGTACTTAATTTTTCTTAAATTTTTTCCTAGGGTATGACACTCAGAAGAGTCCCAGTCTTAATAGTTCTTATGCTTAGGGCTGGTGGATGCAGTCATAGTAGTGTGCTGGATGTAGACCCAAGAGGCCTGTTACTAGCATTGAGCATGATGGTGCCTACTTATAATCCTAAACTGAGAGAGTGAGATAGGAGGATTGTAAAGCTTCCCTAGTCAAAAACTTGGAAAAAGAAGAGAAAGGAGCAAAAAGGAGAGAACATGCTTGTTTTTGGTCCACATTCCATGTATCAATTATGCAAGCTATCTGGAAGTTTGTGATTATCTTGTAAGATCCAGTTCTGATTTTGGTTGTTACTTAAAATTGTTCCATCTCTGAGGTCTTTGCTGGTGAACCCTAACTGAGCCATTCATGTAGTCTTGGGTGCTTGGTTGTTGATGTTCCTCCACTTTCACCCTCTCCGCTGCCTTTAGTCTGTTGGACTTTTCTGGGCATCACTGCTTCTCCTTTTATCCTTTTTGCCATTTCTTCTTAAGCATTTATACTTAAGCAGTGGTTGTAAACCATTTTTCCCTGGAATCTCTCACAATTCTTCAAATCAGTCTATTTGCATGGGAAAGCTGGTAAGCAACACTAAAGATGATAGATGGCATTTTCTGGGCAGTTTAAGAGAGGCTGGGGATGAAGACATTGCTCATCTCCCACCCCAGTTTATTCTCAGAATATATCCCTTTAGTGGAGTCCTACATTGATCTTGAGCTCCTGAAGATATTTAATTGGACCCCATTTTCCCCAGGACTGTAGAGTTTATTTTTGTGGAGACAAAATGAAACAAAACAAACAAATGAAACAAAAGCCTAAAATACTCTTTAAAACAAATGTTTTCACTAATAGCATCTCTCTTGAACCTTGTGTTGATGTTGGAAAAGGCTTTTAAAGAAGTTTTTCTAATGGATGTTTTCATTGGTCCATATTAAAGTTATTAATAAAAATACAGGCATACTTCAAACTAATACCTCAAAGCCTTGTGAAGTACTTTGATTTGCTCATACATTGTCAGGGATAAAAACAGTGCTAGTCTGGCATAAAAGTCACTACTTCATATTTGAAGATGACTGGAGAATTAAAACATACATACAGTGTCATTTTCCTCCTACTTAACACTTTCTTCATTTATTGTAATATTAAAGAGCAGAAAATAAAGACAAGAGAAGCTGAAATCTGTGAAAATAGTTGTCAATGCACACATTGAAAAAAGAATGTTGTTCATTTATCCACTTTTATGACGAACACAAGTAGTCATTTTAACCCACCCATAATATCTGATCCCATTTCTATAATGGGTCAAATGTAGTGTGCTCTGAGTCGGAGATGCCAGGTGTGAATAAACTCATCTTCCGCCCTAGTCACCCTCCGGATTGTTCCCTTGAGTCAACGCCTGCATTGGCCTTGAGTTCTTGAATTCAAGCCCACGTTCAAGGAATTTGGTCTCACACAAGCTAGTCCTTCCAATGAGACATCATTCCCAGTGTTGCCATGAGGTTTCTAGGCACTGAGCTCTGAAAGAGTGACCTGACAATTTAAATTCAGAAAGCCTCATTTCCACTCGACTTCTTTGAGGAGTAGAAGTCAAAGCAAGTAAGCGAGCACACAGCTTGTCTTCCCCTCACATTCTGCCTCCTATGCTACTAACAAGTGCCTTTAAAATGGACGTACAGATGCCCTTGACTTACTGGTGTGATTTCATCCCAATCACCCCATTGAAGACGGCCCAAGTCAGCAACACACTTAGTGTCCCTAACCTACCACACATCCACCGTGAGCTAAGCGACACGGCTGCTGGGTTATTTTCCTGAGGCCACATGGCTGCCAAGCGGCTGATGCCCAGCATTGCAAAAGGCTTTGTGTCGCAGGCCTCCACCCCAGGAAAAGATCAAGCTTCAGAATTATAATTATAGTTTATACGGGAAGTGTGTCACTTTGTGCCATCATAATGCAAAAAAATGTAAATTGAACCATTTTAACTGTTGCAAATTATGGTTTGTGTATAAGAAGGAGTACGCTGAAATTTAATAACGTCAGAAATCTTCACTTCTAAGGGTAGAAGAAGTTAGGGGTTAATTTTCTCAATGGTTTAAATCAGAGAAAAAAAGGAGTAGGCCTGATGGTAACAAAAGTCAAATTTACTATTATACAGAAGTATAGACGCCCTGTGTTCTTGAAATTATATGGTGTGAGTTGCAAGGAAATTAGAACTCATTTTCCAAGAGAATGCTTCTTGTTTCATTGTTCAGCTGTTTCTCTCCCTCAGACCCCATAGTGAACTCAGCATAACAAAACGTTTACAATTGTCTTGGTGTAGGAAAATGCCTCCTTATATGCTTTGCAAAATCAGGGATTTGTGTATTAATATGACCAACACTGTTACTATAGCAATTTTCAGGGCTCTACAGAGAAGCATAAAGTAATTGGTTCACAAGACCATAGAGTTAAGGAGTCCCAAGATCTGCAGATGGCTGGCAGGAGAGCTGTTGGTACAATGTCAGTCTTGAGTTTAGAGACCCAAGGATCAATACATGTGATATACAAGATCCCATCCAAATACCAGTACACTGAGGAAGAGCTTAAAGTTCTTTTCAAATCTGAAGGCTACAATAGACCAGTGTCCCAAGCCAAAGCAAGCAGTAGTTTCAACAACTTTAGGAGCAATACTTTCCTGAGCCCATTCTAATGTTAATCTCATCCAGAAACCTCCTCCACCTCCCTGAAGACACATTTGGTTAAATGTTTAGCCAAATGCATAGACATCCAATTAATGTGACCAATTAATAGAAATAGCCCTCGTGGCTCTCTTCTGTCCTAAGACTGCACTACTTACCTTTCTAGTCAGTGTGACAAAACGTCTGAAAGAAGCAATCTAAGAGAGGAAAACTTCATTTTGTTTTACAGTTTGAGGGTGAATTTAGTCTATCTCGGTGAGGAAGGTATGGTGGAGTTAATGGCCTGGTTCATAGTGGTGTGGTGGGAGCATGACATGGCATTTTCTCTCATCCTGGAAGAAGAGGAAACAGAGGGCAGGACCAGAAATGACTATTACCTTCAAGACCTGCCTCCAGCAGCCCATTTCTGTCAGAACCACGGAGCCAAGCCACAGGCCCAAAAGTTCTACAACTTCCAAAACAAGTAGGAACCAAGTGTTAAAACGTAGTCTTGACCAATTTAAGATATTATGACCTGTAAAATCAAACAAGTTAAACATTTCTAACATATAAAGGCACAGAGTAAGCATTTTCAACTGTTATAATGCATAGCAAGGAGAGACTTAAACAATGAAAACTCAACCACCACCAAACAAACATCAAACTTCTGCAGTTCAAGTTCAATATAACCAGAGACTAACAGTCTGTGTTTTAACAGTCTGAACTTGTAGAGGACATTCCACATTCCCACTATTATGTGTGTTAAACCATATGAAGGAAACATAGTAAGAACCACTGAAGAAAAACATTGAAGTGTTTTTGCTAGACATAAAAGCCTTGGTTACTTTCTTTGTATTTTTAAAAATTTTTTTATTAATTTTTTTTTTTTTTTTTTTGGTGGTTTGAGGTAGGACTTGCTTTACCCCAGGCTGACCTGGAATTCACTTTGTATTCCCTTGGTGGCCTGGAACTCATTGGGGTCCTCCTACCTCTGCCTCCCAAGTGCTAGGATTAAAGGAGTGTGCCACCAGGCCGACTTTCTCTGGAATTTTAATGCCATCATTGTTTATTTTCCCTGTGTCATGTTTCAAGCCAATGACAACAGTACATATAAGACATGGTCCATATTGCAGTATATGATTTTTTTCACACGGGAACCATAAGTATGCTTTTATTGCTTTGATTATTGTAGCAGACAGCTTTAGGTTCACTGAGATGAACTTCAAGACCAGGCACAGTTATGGAGGAAGGGATATTTATTTAAGCTTACAGATCCAGGGGAAGTTCCATAATGGCAGAAGAAACTGGCCTGCCTTCATAGGACCAAGCAGAGAGAGGGAGAAGTACAAGAGAAAAGCCACACTCCAGGAACTCCAGCTAGGCACACTTTGCATATCATTACATTGAAATCTGAAACCCACCACCATACCTTAAGATATACCATACCTTAAGTGACATTGCCTCCAGCCAGGTGGCTACAGATACAAACTACAAACAATAAAAAACTGAATATATTGGGGGCCATCTATTCAAACCACCACATTAAGCCCCTGGCCCCCAATAGATTTATAACCATCACACACTGTAAATTGTACTCAGTTCAATTTCAAAGGTCCCCACAGTCTTGACCAATTTAAGATATTAAGACCTGTAAAATCAAACAAGTTAAACATTTGTAACATATAAAGACACAGAGTATACATTTTCAACTGTTATAATGCATAGCAAGGATAGACTAAAACAATGGAAACTCAACCACCATCAAACAAACATCAACCTTCTGCAGTTCAAGTTCAATATAACCAGAAACTAACAGTCTCCAGACTTTCCAATTCCACCCCTCCAGCTGGGCAGAGTAGCTAGGAACACTTCCATCCCAGGCCAGTAGTGCACTCTATGACACCCCTGGCATAGTCCCAGTATATCCAAAACGTCTTGAGGTCTTCATGCAAACCACGGTCCATCTTCCAAAGGCTCTTTTAGCCTGTCAGGGCATCGTGCCCTGCCTCATGCTGCATCTCAGTGGCAACTCCTGGAAGCATGTGCAATTCATGACCACTCCTCGCATTTTTCATTTTCTGAAACCAATACCAGGTGCAGGACTCAGCCATATTCTTAATTCACAGATAAAATAAATCATAACCTTGAAAAGCAGGTTTCTTCTCCAGTCAACAATTTCCAAAAGTGTTTGCATTTATATGATAGTCTTTTCTCAGGCATCCTTTCCATGGTAAAGTAATTGGATCATCTTCATTTAAGGTTGCTAATGTGTTTGACAATGGCAGATTCAGTAACTTAAAACCAGTCTCAGTGCCTGTAATTTTAACTTGCTTGAGGTTTTGCAGCTTAAAATCTTAAATCTCTCAGTCCAATGTCTTTAGCCAAGCACATCAGTCCATAACAAATGTAACCTTGATCAAACTTTCTGGGCCTCAACAGCAGAACGCAGCCAGTCCTTATGCCAGTATCACAGTTCCAACAAAGTCCACTGCAGTCTTTCCTTCCCCTTAGAAAGTTCATGAGACAAGCCTTGAAGTTCAATGCTATCTGCAGTTAGCATTCTCAAATTCTGATCACAATAGTCCATAAAACTTGGCTTACCACTCCAGAAGGCATCTGCATTTGCAAGCACCAAGTCCATGCCCATTTCTCCAAAACAAAAGTTCCAAAAGATCAACATCCACATGGTCAGGTTCATCTCAGTCCACTCCTCAGTACCAAGTTATGTAGCAGACAGCTTCATGTTCATTGAGATGAACTTCCAGACCAGACACAGTTATGGAGGAAGGGATATTTATTTAAGCTTACAGATCCAGGGGAAGTTCCATAATGGCAGAAGAAACTGGCCTGCCTTCATAAGACCAAGCAGAGAGAGGGAGAAGTACAAGACAAAAGCCACACTTCAGGAACTGCAGCTAGGCACACTTTGCATATTTTTAGATTGAAATCTGAAACACACCATCACACCTTAAGATCCACTCAGTGGCATTGCCTCCAGCCAGGTGGCTACAGATACAAACTACAAACAATAAAGAACTGAATATATTGGGGGCCATCTATTCAAACCACCACAATTATTATACAAATGAGAAACCTGGGATGGAAGTAGGAGACTGACATAGGCCTCCTGCAGAGATGATAAACAGTTGAGCAGGAATTTGAACTGCTTGCAGCACTGGAGCCATTAGTGTTGGACCTGGGTAGATCCATGGGGCTTGTGTTCTGAAGGGCCTGCCCTCTCTTTAATATACTGTGCTGTGCCCCTCTTAATTATTTTTTTAGTTTTTATTCTTAATAAACTATTCTGTTTTATTTTATTTTACTAATTTATTAATTGGGCTTTGGGATTTGTACTTAGGGTTTTGTCATACTAGGCAAACTCACCCCACTCAGTCATATCTCCTGCCATTGCAGTTCCACTCTACACTGGGAACTTTATTCAGCCAGTCATGTCCCTCTGACCATAAATCTATTTTCATTCAATCATATTTCTTCCTAGACATGGTAAAGACTCTATTGCTAAACATCCCCAGTAGAAAGAGTCAACAGCCCAAGGAGATTCCCTTGATACAGTCTTTCTGTCCTACAAAAGTAGACTTCATAAAGGCATTGATACCTAGATCAACACTTTCAAGTTGAAAATATCTGAAAAGTAAGTTCTTAGCCTTATGTCTGGTTAAGAACTATAAAACAAGATCAAATTCCCCTCAGGTAGTTTCTTCACCCACTTCAGTTTTTAATTTCTTCTATACATACCAAATTATATTTTAGTTCTGCACATGGAGGTATTTTGGTATTCTGCCACAATGTTCTCATATATGTTATTCTATTTGACCTAGCTAATATACACTGGCTTTCTAAAAGTGATTGCTGCTATTCAGATATTTCATTATTAATAATGAATGTTTATTTAGTGTTGGGCAGTTGTTTGAAGTCATTTTCTAGTGAACCAATGTTTTACAATCTAAAATAAGAATGTCAGCTTTGAAGTTAGGGAATTAACTGACGAAACTACGTGTTCTTTCCTTTCTCTTAAAAAAAATTTTTTTTGGTTTATTTTCAAGCAGAGAGCAATAGAAGAGAGACAATAAAAGAGTGAACGAATGGTTGTGATATACCAGGGCCTCCAGCTGCTACAAAGAAACTCAAAAGATTCATGTGCTACTTTGTGCATCTGGCTTTACATGGGGACTGGGGGATCAAACCCAGGTTATTAGGCTTTGCAGGCAAGTGCTTTAACAGTAAGTCATCTCTCCAGCCTTCTCTCTATCTCTCTTTTTTTAATCTTGCCAGTGTTCAACATTTAATATTATAAAGTAAGGGTTAAGGAAACACTATGGTGATTTCTGCCCAGGTCATATATAAGACAGCTACCATTTTAGTTAGTGCTCTGAATTGTGATAGTTTCTTTTCATTTATAATACATATTATCTTTCTGTTTTTAAATTTTCTCCAGCACCATCACATATTGTGACATGTAAGAATATTAGAAATCATCTATGCTTGGTTCATAGGTGGAAGAAGCTAGTGTTAGAGAGGCATATTATGACACTTGTTCCTTATTGCTCAGTTTAAAGAGAATGGGCTGGGCTGCAGAGATGGCTTAGCCATTAGGTACTTGCCTGCAAAGCCAAAGGACCCAGGTTCGACTCCCCAGGACCCATGTATGCCAGATGCACAAGGAGGTGAATGCATCTGGAGTTCATTTGCAGTGGCTAGAGGCCCTGGTGTGCTCATTCTCTCTTTCATTCTCGTTCTCCCTGCCTATTTCTGTATCTCTCTCTCTTTCTCTAATAAAAAATTAAAAATATATTTTAAAAAGTGAATGGGCCAAGAAGACCACAGAGAGCAGCCCACACAATGGCACACCAATCCCCCAAATTTAAGTCCAGGACTCCTTTATTACACCACATAAATCTTATTTGATGCCTAAAATCACTAAATTTCTCTTTTTAATTTTCTGTCCATGATAAATATTTATATAGCCTTGAGTCTCAAGTTAAAGTTTAGCTTACCCAGGCCCTATGAATATGAAAATCAGAAATCTGGAGGGAAATGTTAGCTTTTCAGTGAAAGGGCAACCATGTTTTCGAAAGCTTAGTGTTGTGTCTGAAGAAAAAAAAAAGTCTGCCTTTCCAATTAAATTATTGTAACAAATAACAAAACCTCTGAATTTTTTGGGTAATTTTCTGTTATATCTTTACAAAAAAAAAAAAAATTCCTGCAAAAGGTGTTGGTAGACTGATGTGAAGTAAGTGCACACTGAAAATGATGTAGTTGAATCTGGTATTTATTAAAAAGAATATCAGCAAAGTGCTCTGTTGAAAGGAACTTTTCTTCTTACCAGAGTCCTTTGATTTCAGTGGCTACAGGAAAAACTAAATGCATTTGCCATAAAAGCAACTGCTGAATTCTTTGGAACTGATTATAGATCTAATGAGGAATCTTAGGAACATGACATTCATTCCAACTTACAATTTGACTAGCATCAAAATAATTTTAGTTTTAAAACAAATGTCTAGGTTATGCTCTTGGGATGTGATATAGTTGTACTGACCTGACAGCAGAACTTGCGGTAGCCAATTATGAAAGTTTTGCAGGATGTGTTGCTTCTGATATGGTCAGGATAATACGAAGATAAATTAAATATTTCTTTAGAAATAAGTCATGCAGACTATCATAAGACAACGTCTGTGTTTTTCTTTCTTCATGACCAATTTGCCAAACATTTACAGGTTCTGTTCCTATTACATGAGTGACCTTTTAGTCTTATGCAAAGATATTACTGTTTGAGGAATGAAGGAATAACATTCTTTTGTTCCTTATGATGCTATGCTATTTCACAGAAGATAAACAGTTAGCCCTAGTTAGGAAAAGAAAACCCCAGTTAAAGAGCCTAGAGGTAGGACTAAAATGTCAATCATCCTTCTTACTCCTCACAGCACTACATGTTTTATTTTATTTTATTTATTTATTTATTATGTTTTATTAAGTCATGTCTGCTGGTCACCCCTCACATACCCATAGCAGTGGTCCAATCCCAGGGTTCTGACAGTTAGCCAGGAGGAGGAGGTAACTAAAGGCAAGCAGATAGTCTTAGGTTTGCTCTTTCATTCTTCTGCAATATTGTTAGTTCTTGGCCACTTTGGTAAACTCCATGAGCCTCAGCAACTTATTTTGAAATTGAAATAAGATTTATTTTTGATTCATTTCTGATATATAGATAGATAGATAGATAGATAGATAGATAGATAGATAGATAGATAATACAAGATTATCTTACAGTTATTCTCTGTTATGCAGATAGACTATTGGATGATACATAAAATGTCACAGAAATAAGAAAATTCTAAGACTCATCATTTACCATGACCTCTTTGCCAAAAGTCCAGTTTGACAGCTGCAGCCCAGCTGAGGCAGGGAGATGAAGGGCAGACAACAGGTTGCATTGACTCTGCCAAGCATTTAGAATTCCCATCTGCAGGGGAGTATGTCTGTGTCTCCCAAATTATTTCAGCCCACCTGCCACATTCAAAACCTGGCAGAACTTCATTCCTATTAATTCTTTCATTTTAGCCCAGACTAAGGATATCTGGTAAGCAGAATTGTTTGTAGACAAGATAATCAGTTGAATAAGCCAAGTTAATGTATTTCAAAGCTATACATACACTTTATTTGTTAATACAACATTCAAGACAGAAATGTGTGGAACACGTTTTCAGACTCCATGGGCATTTCAGGCAAACCACATGCCATTATCTGATATCTGAAATGACTTGTAGAATCACTGCTTGAGGATCTTAACAGTGGTCATTTAGGGACCACACCTTGTCCTCGACTTCACATTCCTGAAAGATGCAAGCTGCCTAAATGCAGCAGTCACATATATGTTTCAGATATGAATATACTCAGAAAATTTTAACTTAAGGTAATAGCAAATATGTTTATATGTACTTTATTATTTGGTTATAAAAGTATCAATACTTAAGAAGTCTTTTCATAGGAGAGCATTTGGGGGAAATTCTAGTATTGACTTCTTGGAATAACTGTGCAGATTACACAAGTTAATGACAGTGGAGACATACTTCCAGAGCAGCACATGATACTCAATCAACAATTCCTTGTTTTCCTCCTCATCACATTAACTCGCTGTTGTTTACATTCTTTTTTTATTTTTTTTTATTTTTTTTATTTATTTATTTGAGAGCGACAGACACAGAGAGAAAGACAGATAGAGGGAGAGAGAGAGAGAATGGGCGCGCCAGGGCTTCCAGCCTCTTCAAACGAACTCCAGACGCGTGTGCCCCCTTGTGCATCTGGCTAACGTGGGACCTGGGGAACCGAGCTTCGAATCGCGGTCCTTAGGCTTCACAGGCAAGCGCTTAACCGCTAAGCCATCTCTCCAGCCCTGCTGTTTACATTCTTAAGGTGATAGGAAGGTCTCTTACTCAGACCAACACAGAGGATCATTTGAAGGGTAGAAGACCTCACATTTATTTATAAGTTGGTGTTTTTAGGAACTAAAGTGTTAGTTATCAGTTTTGCTGTGTAATGTATATTTGGCAATATGTGGAGCCAATTTTAATTCATATTACTGACAGATAAGGGATAGATACTAATAATGATATTAAATGTTTAACAATGGCCAATAAAGTCCCTTCACCAAATGCTATCCATCTCTATGTGTCCATAGTACTACTGTTGAGAAGTTCGTACAAAGGCACTTGGTTTGGTTTCATTCCATTCTCATAAACATCATATAAGGTAGACTCTGGTATTATTCCTACTTTACAGAAGCAGAAATTATAGCACTGAGGTATTAAGAGGATGGTCAATATCCTAGGATTCATGGAGGAAGTAGGTTTGGCTTCATCTGGAATCTGGTATATCCTTGCCTTCTGAAGGGTCAAAGGAGAGCCTTTTCTTCTGCTTTTAACAAATAGTGTCGCCTTCTTCACTAAGTATTATTTGAATGGATATATAACATGCTTTGTAGAATGTAAATGGGTTTTATAAAACTTAAGCAAAAGAACGTGGCTACTTGGTCACTTTGGGTCAGATTCTGACTGAACTCTTTGCAGCAGAGTTATGCCAGTGGTGAGCTTGTCAGCCGGCTGGTGTCTGAGTCCTCATGGACCCTTCCCTATCGTTTTCATTAGTTATTTTAAGTCCTCGCTTGCTTCCAGTGCTGTACAGTTGAAATGAATTTTAAAGGAGATCTTATCTCCATGGTTTTATGAAAGAATATTCATACTTTGTTTTTGCCTTTTTTTATGAGAGAGAAAAAGAGAAAGAATTGGCATGCCAGGGCCTCTTGCCACTGCAATCTAACTCCAGACATGCATGCCATGTTGTGTGCACTGTGGCGTTCTGCATGTGCCACCTTGTGCATCTGGCTTATGTGAGATTTGGGGAGTCAAACATGGGTCCTTTGGCTTTGCAGGCAGGCGCCTCAAACCCTGAGCCATCTCTCCTGTAGTGATTTTGCATTTTGAGGGCTGCACACACGAGCACTAAAGTGCATTATCATTTATTTTTCTGGTGCTAGGAAGGGTTTTATCTTTTTCTGACCTAGGTGTTGTGCTAGAGGGAAAGAATGAATTAGGACTCCTCAGAGCAAACAGAGCAGACATTGTTCCACTATTTTTTTTTTTTTCCTGCTAGTCAAAGAGAAAATGGTATAATAGAAATTCATCAGTTGCTGTTTGCAAAACTGTTTACTTTCCCTGAATATTATGGTCTCTGTTGACATGAGCATTGACTGCTCTTTTGCCATAATGGGTAATTTATTTTATATGAGGTGGTGTTTTCAACAACCAACATGGTGTGTTCTGAATCATGCTGAATATTTTCTGGATAAAAATAAATGCTCTCATTTCCTCCAATGGATGTTTTCCTTTGCCCACAAAAGTTATGACTGTTTTGATCTTTACCTAAGCCCACTTTATGAATTGCTGCTAAATGTTTGAAAAAAAAGTGAGAAATAACATAAACAAGCAAGAATCCTACCAAAATCTAAGTGTGGTGGAGCTTCTGCCCTTCCAACACTGATCTATGAGTTAAATCAGCTCTTAGGATCTGTGAGCAGTAGCATTTTATATGCCTTTTATTTAAATTAAAAGGAAGATTGGTAGCATTTTAATGTATTAATTAAAAAGCAAAGGAGACCATACCTGATGCCTTATCTACGTAATGACAATGATCACTAATTCAAGTAAAAGTTCCGTTGAAGGAGTAAACTGGGCCTCACATTCACAGAATCTTAACAATGTTATTTCTGTCTTCCTGTAATTGTGGGAAATTCTGCTAGTATGTCAATATGCTCACAGGACTAAAGGAAGATGATAACCCAGTCATACAACTTCCGTCTTACTGAACACAGTGCTTATTAAGTACAGTGTGAGTTTACGATTTCCTCACAACATCATCTCAAGACTAATGCAAGTATATTGTACAATAGAAGGATGGACATGTGCTGGTCATGGACTCTGCTGTCTACTGGGAGCTCGGGGTGAGGGGGTAACTGACCAGATCATTTACACATGCCCTCTTCTTGTGCCTGACACTGCTTACCCTGTGGAGGCTAGACCTCAGGAAAGAGTGCTCTGTGAGCAAGTTTCTTGCAAGGAAGGAATGTGGAGATGTCTGTCATTTAAAGGACAGGCCTGGAGTCTACATAGCATCATTTCTTTCATCATCTGTTTGTTAAGTGTGCAGCCATAACAGTCTTTATTTCAGAGAGGAGACAATAAGGTCCAACTCCCAATGGGGAGAGTAGAAAATAATTTGCAGTCACCTTTGATCCCTGAATCAGGTAGAGAAATGCCTTAGATCATCAAACTGTTCAGCTTGGGCCTCAAGTTTATCTGCAGTCTGACACAGGAGTCTCTAACATATTTCTTTATATAAATCACAGATATTCAATAAAGGTTCATTACTCATGCTTTCCATTTATCCATTTATTTGACTTTCCTCACTATACTGAGAGTGGAACTTAAGAGAAACTGAGCTAATTGCCCATGTAAAAGAGGTGCTGCTAGTAATCAAGGGCTTGAGCCCACAGGGTCTTTTTCTGGGATGCGTCTCTTAACTTCTAGACAAGTCCCCTTCTATCAGTACTGTCCACACACTTCCAGTTTGGAACCATAAGTTCTTGGAAATTTTCTTCCCTTTAAAAGTTGTTCATTCCTTTTGAAAACAAGACCCATTTATGCCTTTAGTATTTCATATTTGGGAAACTTACAGTTTCCAAATCATAGTGAGGAATTTATTCTATTAAATAGTAGGATCTGGGCTGGAGAGACGGCTTAGCAGTTAAGCGCTTGCCTGTGAAGCTTAAGAACCACAGTTCGAGGCTTGATTCCCCAGGACCCACGTTAGCCAGATGCACAAGGGGTGCACGCGTCTGGAACTCGTTTGCAGTAGCTGGAGGCCCTGGCACACCCATTCTCCCTCTCTCTCTCTCTCTCTCTCTGCCTTTTTCTCTTTCTGTTGCTCTCAAATAAATAAATAATTAATTTTAAAAAGTAAATAAACAGTAGGATCTGAGGTTAGGTCTGGTAACACAGGACTGTAGATCTAGCACTCAGGGAAGCTGAGGGTGAAGGATTCTGAATTCAAAGCCTTCTTGGATTGCACTATGAGACCCCAGTCAAAGAGCAAAGCAAAGCAAAACAAAAGAATGGGATATGTATATTAAACATTCCTGTGGTTTAGCGTTGAACTCAGTGTGTTCAAAAACAAAGGGAAGTCCAGAGGCTAAGTCCTCATGTCCGTTTGCACAGGCTACACAGTTTCTCACTCAAATATCTTTCCCACTCTCTGCATGTCTTTCTGTCTCCATCTCCTTGCATGTTGCTCACTAAGCTTGCCACAGCCTTTCTCCACATAATGGCCACTTATTCCTCAGTTTGCAACCTCACTGTCCAGGTTATTTCTTACATCTAACTCCTGAGGGAGAAAAATGTAGTTGGTTTCGCCGAAAATTTGAGCCAGGCCTCCTTCTCAGATTACCACTTAACACATGAGTTGCCGGTCCTTCCTTCTCATGCCTGCCTTGGCTCAGAGAATCATATTCATGGGAGAAACTAGCTATGACACCTCTTCCAAAGATAGCTATCCCTTTAGTAGAGCCTCTGAATTGTACAGTGTTTCTTCTTTTCTCCAAAGGAGTTATGGACAGAAGAACTGTATCTGAAAAAAACTCTGCAATTGAGATATAATTAAAATATGATAAAAATATCAGCTAAGCAAGAAAATAAGTGAAGAAATGAAATGACTGAGTGGCAGTAATTTTTATTTGTGTTGGAAGACTGCTTCTACTAAGGAGCCATGATCCCAGCAGTGGCACATTAGGGATGAGGAGGTTTAGTTAGATGTGAGTGAAGGTAATGCCTATCTTTGGCTAAGAAAAGCTGCTATAGGTATGACAAAGTTGTGTTTGAAATGATAAGTAGACAACTCTTTGAGAAGGTCACCTATGGCAAAGGCAAAGCAGTTCTGCCCTTCGAAAGGCCTGGGTCCCAACAACTGTGCAGATAAGTATATTAGTTCCATTCATGGTTTTTGTTTTTCTCCAAGGTTTTTTAAGAGAATATACAAAACTTGATATTCAAGATCAATTATACTGTCTTGTAATATTTAAAAACTCAATGCAAAATTACTCTGCATTGCTCAAATTATGGCAATTCTAGGTGACCAGGTCATTCCACATTATATGTTAAATAAGTTTGACTAAATTTACCTGCAAGAAATGCTATATTATATTCATTTACTTTTTATATACAAGTAGAAGTACTTTATGATCATTTTCACTAGTGTTAGATTTTTTTAAAGAAAGGCATATGTGTGTTGAAATATTTGTTTACTTAGTAGTAAACAATAAAATCAGAGGGAGAAAAGTTCTCCAAGTATATGGCAGCATGATGTCATGAAAAGTAGAAGCAGTTTGCCTCAAAAACATTGAAATCCCAAGGAGTAATGAGTAGCATGTGTTTCTGAGTCATGCTGCGGAGTAAATCGAAGGTCTGACTTCGTCCTAGCTTTGCTGTGTTACCTTAGCCAGCCTTCTTCAAGGTGCTCAGAATGCATGGGAAGATATTGTTGGAGGTAGCTAGATAATCTGTACAGATGACAATATTCCAGGGAGAATGGTTATTGCAGTACTTTGAGCCAGGCACTGAGGGTAGTTTGATTCCTGAAGATAGAGAACAGGGCCAGTACTGAGGTAAACACAGTGAAACCATTTGGGGGAATATTTAACAGGAAATACAAAACTTAGTATGTAAGATTGACTAAACTTTCTCATAATATTTTAAAACTCAATACAAAAGTTATGCATGATAAATAAAATCCAAGGTATTAAATAGAAACAAGATCATACTTTAACTTATTCACTTGATTTTAATGACAATTACTTTTAAGAACAGACCAATAACCCATGAGCAAGGCTTAAAGTTAAAAATGAATTAGAGAATAATTTCTCCTGATTATTGATTTGGTGGGCACAATGCTAAATTCCCTAGCCAGGGCAAAGGTTACACTTCCTCATACCACTTATTCTGGCTCTGGTATAGTTTCAGGCAAGTGCCTTAACCACTGAGAAATCTCTCCAGCTCCTGGTGTAGTTTCTATGTATTTTATCTCAAAAATAAAGAAATCTGGAATTCCAGCCTGGTCAAAATTTTGGGGTCATTATATCTAACCCTCTGTATGGTTGCAAATGTTTTTCTGAACATCCCTTTAATGTCAAAGGTTTGCCTTTAACAGCCCATGACTTAAAAATCATGTACACTTGTTGACCTTTTATAGTGATGCCTGTCATGGCTCCAGGACACTTCATTAAACAAATAAGACTCCCTCTTGCTTCGAGGCCCTTGACATGGCCTTTGACTCCCTGGGGGTTTAGAGGGGACAGTTGCACTTCTGTTTGTGTTCATTTCTTCATACTTGATGTTTCCACTGACTTACTTTGACTATTTTCTGGGGGCTAATTTTGACCATCCTGAAAACAAGGATGATCTCAGGAAATTATTTTCTTTCTTGCTTTTAAATATTGATTGGATTCTGGCACAAGGACTACAATTAATCTCACAGCAATATTCAAGCCCCTTTTAATAATAAACCCTTTGTCCTTTTACCTAACCTGCACTGCCATTCCTTATTTCTCAGGGTTAGGTGGCAGGGAGCCATTTGGCGAGGCCAGCTATACCTTGGCAGAGCTTACCATGAATCAGATGTCCTCTTCCTCCTCGAAGGCAGAATGTGTCTCTTACTCAGGCTCACCTCACATTTCAATTTGCAAATGAGAGTGTGGTTTCTGTGTCATTCCTTTGGAAGTAGTTGATAAATCAAGCTAAATGATAGTCCTTGAATGTGTAATTACTCCAGCTTTTCAGGCCTGCTTATACCCCTCCACCTTGAACTTGCTGTCTCTTGCCCGTTTCATGTATCTCCAAGGTAAATTACTTGCCCAGAGAGAGATCAGAAATGGAAGAAAACCCTCCACAAGGAACTAAAGAGCAAAATATTCCTGGTCTAACAGTGAGGGAAAGAGTGACTCGGGCACAGCTTCATAATTGAGATCTAGCTAGACTGTTGATTGTCCCAGAAGGCTATGTAGTGGTTGTTTTAATATGTCTTCTTGACTGGACTCTAGGGCACCAAATGTTTGGTAGACCATTGCGTTGGATGTCTGGAAGGGTATTTGAGATGAGGTTAATATTTTAATTCATAGACTGAGTAAAGTATATATTGCTTTACTCCCTAATATTATCATTATCTGATCAGTTGAAGCCCTAATACAAAGAGAAGGCTGGCGCTACTGCACATAAGAGGGAATCCCCCCGATTACCATGCGACAGCAGCCTTTTTGTGCTTCAGAATGGAACTGAAATAATAGCATTTCTCGATTCTCAGGCCTTCGTCTGTCAGAATGGAACTTAGATGATTAGCTGGCTTTCAGGCCATCTGAATCTGATTGGAACTATGCCATCTTGCTCTCCTGGGTCTTCAGTTGCCATAGATTTTTAGATTTTGGGCTGTCTATGTCTCCATCTTCC
This sequence comes from Jaculus jaculus, assembly GCF_020740685.1. Taxonomy (NCBI): domain Eukaryota; kingdom Metazoa; phylum Chordata; class Mammalia; order Rodentia; family Dipodidae; genus Jaculus; species Jaculus jaculus. The sequence continues at coordinate 49,712,142 of NC_059102.1, forward strand.
CAGATCCTTACAGTAAATATCTTTACATATGTAATATACACAAATATTACATATACTACATAGAAAGCCTATTGGTTCTATTGCTGTGAAGAACACTGATTGATATAGAATGCTATCTTCCCAGCATTAGGTGATGCTCATTTAACAATGTTTTCAGCATATTCAGAATATTATTCCAGGTTGTTCTGTATTCTATTTATGCTCTTTACAAATCTTTGTATATTTTCTATTTAGAGCCTATACAGATTCACATAGCCACATATCAAGGTACTTTGGCTGGGGCTCATACTTGGAATGATCAAGCTTAAAGCACATTGACTTGGTTATAATGTGCTTAGATGCAAGGAAGTGGAATGAGTCTTCTTACCTCACTCCCTGTAATTTCTTAGGTCTATGTTTCAGTTCATGTCTTTCTGCCCTGTATGTAATCTTTCTTCATTTCATTTTCAGTTTCACTGATTTAGCATTCTAACCTCCTCCTTGAAAAACTCTCCATTGCACAGTTGCTAAAGCGTTCTTTATTATTATTTTATTAATAATGACTTTATTATTTATTAATTTGTTAATAAAATTTATTAATCATATTAATATAGTTAATAATTAAATTTATTAATTACATTAATACATGATATAATAAAATACAATAAGTTAGTTTATTAATATAATTAGTTATTATATCATGTTATTACTATTGTTATTATTAAAACTTTCTTTAGGGCTGTAGAGATGGCTTAGCAGTTAAGACATTTGACTACAAAACCAAAGGATCCTGGTATGATACTCCAGGACCCATGTAAGCCAGATGCACATGGGGGAGCATGCATCTGGAGTTCATTTGCAGTGACTGTGGGCCCTGGTGTGCCCATTCTTTCCCTCTCTCCCTCTCTCTAATAAATAAAACAAAAATAAATATTTTTTAAAAATCTTTCTTACTATACTCTGGTTTCTCTTCAGATCGCATAAATCTTTTGCCAAAAAAAAAAAAAAATCTTTCTTAAGGGCTGGAGAGATGGCTTAGCGGTTAAATGCTTGCCTGTGAAGCCTAAGGACCCCAGTTCGAGGCTCCATTCCCCAGGACCCACGTTAGCCAGATGCACAAGGGGGCTCACGCATCTGGAGTTCGTTTGCAGTGGCTGGAGGCCCTGGTGCACCCATTCCCTCTCTCTCTCTCTCTCTCTCTCTCTCTCTGCCACTCTCAAATAAATAAATAAAAATAAAGAAAAAAATTTAAAAAACATAAATAAAAAATCTTTCTTTGATAATATTTTATTTTTTCTTGTAGTTCTTCTTGATGATTTAATTGTCACTTTATTCTTTAATTAAGGCAGCACTAAAAGCAAAATGATCCTTGCTGAGTCATGATGCCCCTCTGTGGAACCCTCACTTCCTCCCATAACTGACTTTCTAGATGGGATCAGAAAGTGTCTCCCTGTGACTCCGTGATGCTTTAAAAACGAAAGTGTGAAGACTAGAAGGTTTCCTTTCTATATATTTTAAACTTTTGTCCTTGAAATGCTGGCTGATTTATGTTTTAGGATAATATTATCTCTGCACAACTACTTAAGCTTACTCTGCCAAAATGAGCTTTGAACAGTATTGCCTCAGGCAAAAACATACTGTTTATCCAATAGACCAAACTGGTCTCGCCATTACTGTTTTTGTTTCTGTCTATAATTGGCATTACTAACAAAATGCTATGGTAATATTAGTGCTCATAAATGAAAGTACAAATATGGATAGTATATATATATCCATTAACTTTTAGGTATGGTCTTTATTCACTGTCCTAATAAGTAAAAGCAAAAAGTTAACTATTAAATGAGTGTGTTTAAACCCACATGCTCCTTGTGTGTATTCACCCGTTATTCTGCTAGTCATACATCATAAATCATTGATCAGCCAACCACTTTCTTAATATTAGAAAGTAGAGAAAACCCATTCTCTCTATGATAAAAATAACTACAGTGTGCAAATGCATGAGCCACTAGTTGTCTAAAGATTACTTGTTTCCCACATCTATGTAGTGAATCAGAGAAAGGGTCATTGAAATTCTCATTTACATAGATAAGGCACCACATTACTGTGGCCCCCTCAGCTACCACTCAAGATTCGGGACTTCCTTCAGCCACCTGAGGGAGAATGGAATAGGAAAGGATGTGTTTGTCAAATTTTTTTTGTTCTTTTTCATGTAAAAACTGATGCAGAAAATATTTATACATTTTTTTTTTCACATCAATGATAAAAGACAATGCTATATACCAGGTCCCCTGTTGGTAACATAACTGAAAGATATGACATATACCTGGGTACCTGTAATCTATTCACAGTGCTCCAGTGGGTAGAAAATGTGGCCTGAAAGCATAAGTGATTTTTACTATTAAAAGAAAAGCTGAAATAAATGCTCCAGCAGTTGTAGTAACTCTTTTGGGAGATAGCTACAATATCCTGCCTTGACGGAAAATTGCATGGCTTACTCTCTTTTATGAATTCATGCCTTATTCCAGTAAAATATGGCTCTATTCACTCTGCTTTACATCTTACAAGGTTACCCACATAGATATATGGTGGGTTTTTCTAAGTAAGTAAAATGCAAAGCTACTAATACATACAAAGGAAATAGCTATTTGGCCATAAAATAGTGTGCCCTAGAAAATGGACAGAATGGGTAAGAGAACCATCAACCATGAGTGCATGGGACCAAAACTCTGCATGGTTGCAGTTTTCTGGACTGAAGTCAGACTTCCCTATTGACAGCTCATGCATGAAGAAGCCACATGTAGTCACTGTGGCTGCATTGGCTTTGCTACTCAGGATGATGGATGTCAGGCTAGACTTTGTGATTAAGCTACCAAATTAGTTGCAAAGTCAAATACTTGACAAGGAGAAATATGGCATGTTAATGCTCTTATTATGAAATACTTAATGTCCAGATTTAAAGTTGCATCTAAGGACTGTGAAGAAATAAAAGTGTGCTTCTTAGGGCACTAAGATGTCCATAAGGAATATCAAAGCTTTTACATACATACATATATACATATATATATATGGAGAGAGAGAGAGAGAGAGAGAGAGAGAGAGAGAGAGAGAGAGAAATGAATAGCTCTCTGTGTATAAACTCTAGATCAAGCATTGTGCTAAAAGTAGGAAAACAGGTGAAATTGAAAGTATGGAACACTCAACTATTAAATTTCTTTCCAACCTTCAATTTCTATATGTACATATTTATATGATTTTTATCTCCTATATGGGAGTTTTTCATAACAATTATAAAAAGAAAAAAATGGTCTTTTAGCATATATATATATATATATATATATATGTATATATGTATATATATATATTTTCAAGGTAGAGCATAACTCTATCCCAGGCTGATCTGGAATTCACTAATTCACTATGGAGTCTCAGGGTAGACTTGAACTCACAGCGATCCTCCTACCTCTGCCTCCCAAGGTCTGTGATTAAAGGCATGCGCCACCACGCCTGGCTAGTTTATATATTTTTAAAGCTACATAGAATTTGAATTAGTTTACTACCTACAAGTAAATTGGCTTCTTTACACCCTGTTTATGTTTCCCCCTTTTAAAGTCATTAACATTCTCTGCTCTGATGGTCTAACCATTTTTAAATCTCAGTGTTCTATAGTTTATTATATTCTACAACATTATTAGATTATTGCGCTGGTGAAGCCAACCAAATGGAAATTTGGTAGCACCAAGAATAGCTTTATGAAGGCTGAAGAGATGGCTTAGCAGTTAAGGCATATGCCTGTGAAATCTAAGGAACCAGGTTTGATTCTCCAGGTCCCATGTAAGCCAGGTGCACATGGTGGCACATGCATCTGGAGTTCGTTTGCCTTGGTTAGAGGCCCAGGCGTGCCCATTCTCCCTTTCTCACTCTCTCTCTTTCTCTCTGTCCTTCTCGCTTCATAAATAAATAAATAAATAAATCAGAAAAAAGTTAAAAGAATAGCTTTGTGAGGGCTGCCAAGATGGCTCAGGGTGGGTAAGAGCACCTGCTACAGAGGCACCCGTACCTGGTTTAATCCCTAGCACCCATGTGAAAAGCTGGCCACACATGCCAGTAACCCCAACATGGAGTGGGGTAAACAGAACCATCCCTGGGGTTTGCTGGTCAGCCAGACTAAGCCAAAAGCCGCATGATATCCAGGTTGAGTGGGAGGTGCTTTCTTAAAGAAGCAGGGTGGAAGACTGACAGAGAAGGGCATCAGGTATTGATATTAGAAAGTAGAGGAAACCGCCGGGCGTGGTGGCGCACGCCTTTAATCCCAGCCCTCGGGAGGCAGAGGTAGGAGGATTGCCAAGCATTTAAGGCCACCCTGAGACTACATAGCTAATTCCAGGCCAGCCTGGACCAGAGTAAGACCCCATCTTGAAAAAAAAAAAAAACAAAAGAAAGGAGAAAAAAAACCAGAAAGTAGAGAAAACCCATTCTATCTTGAGATAAAAATCATAACTACAATGTGCAAATGCATGAGCCGCCAGTTATCTAATGGTTACTTGTTTCCCACATAGATGTAGCAGTCAAGGCACATGCCAGGTCCACACCTGTGTGCATGGAGCACATTTATTTGCACATACATAGACATACACCATACTCATACACACACAGACACACACACAAACACATGAAAAGAGAAGAAAAATTAAAAAAAAAGAAAAAAGATGGCTCTTTAAATGAGTATAGCATAGCCAACACATTAAATTGCTACCAGGCATATTTCAGGCAAAATCATGTTGTCTGAAGAAAGTTGATCACATGTTTAACAAATTCTTAGATGTGAATATCTGCCTAGCTTATTAGTTGACAAATGAGAATAATCTATTGTATACTTTGTACATTTATATTCATAAACTTTGAAGATTCGTAATCAGTGCTAAGAAATGATGGGATAGTGCAAGAGTTTACATGTTGTAAGTTTTAAAGTACAAAATGGTTCCTGTTGTCAATGTTAGAAAGAAAGCCTTGGTAGACTGAATGCGTTTGTTCAAAGCCTAATTTGGAAGTGAAGTGGAAATGTGAAACTATATCAGGGTAGTACTAAAAACGAAAGGACACCTTCTGATTGAAAGTCAATATGGTAATAGTGTGCCATTTAATTTTAGAATCAAGCACTTGCATGCATTCAAGTGCTTGCTTACAACAACTGTCCACCCCGGTGGGTTGGACAGTGGCCTGACCTCTCTCATGAGGCCTGTCTTCTGATGATCGCACTGGAAAAGCATAACTGGTGATGGCAGATTCACCACAAATGATACACAGCATCTTTCTGCATCAAATGTATACAGGAGTCACGAAATAAAAAGGGTGACATTATGTCAGTTTTTCAGTTTTGCCAGGGACAGCAGCTCTCACCTACCTCTTTCCCTGTTCACCTTTAGATCTGTGCAATTTACACAGTGCTTGAGAAAAAATTGGGGAACCAGAAGCCATCTATTATACTTAAAAATATAGCAAGCACAGGACTTGCCTACTTCTCTTTGTTTCTCTTTGAGAAGTAATTAAGAGAAGAAAATCACAAGGCACTCTTTGACTTCTAATAACAGTGGTTAGTAAACACTTTGAATTTTGTGACGAAGTCCAAAAGGGTGATAACATGGTAATAAGTTTTATGATTTTGGAAATTATATTCTATAAATTTTCTTAGAAAATATTTATTTGTGTCTATTTCCATCCACCGTTCTAAACAGTGATGCTAAATTTCTGACTATAGAGAATGACAGTGGGAATACAGAAGCTGTTCCCTCTGTTAGCTCAATAGAGATATTTCTTCAATTGGAAAGAAGTCTGTACCTGTGTGTTCAAACAGCTACTGGTCAAATTCAACTAGTGAAGCAGAATCAGAGATAGCGTCAATTAAAGCTAATCTATAAAGGGTCTCCATAGTCATTGAGTTCTTCCTCTTCCTCAATAGGCTATTTGACCTATGTGAACCTTGCAGGCTTAAGAAATAGATTAAGGGATGGAGAAATGGCTCAGCCATTAAGACATTTGCCTGAAAAGCCTAAGGACCCAAGTTCAATTCCCTGGCACCCAAGTAAAGCCAGATGCACAAGCTGGCGCATGCATTTGTAGTTTGTTTGCAGTGACTAGAAGACCTAGCATGCCTATTCTCTCTCTCAAATAATTAAACAAACAAATAAAATAGTTTTAAAAGCTGGATTAAAACCAGGCATGATGGCTTTCACTTTGTAATCTTAGCAACTCAGGAGTCAAAAGGATCATAAGTTCAAAGACAGTCCAGGCTACCTAATGCAACTCTATCTCAAAAACAAGAAAACAAACAAAAAAAGAATTGTATTAAAACCATGTCAGAAGTTTGGCCCTCAACACTTACATTTGGCAGGTATATTCAGGAAGTGAAACCTTTGGCAGCCTTTTACTACTGTCTAAATATTTGGCCTTTCTTGTCAGCAGCTTCCTAAGCTTGTACCTCATGCCTCTTCTCCAATGCAGTGTTTGCACCTCAGGCCACCTTGCTCCTATAGAAGGTATATGATAAGACATGGAGCATCTGCAGTGTTACCACACACTCAGTGATGGATGTGGAAACCACTTGGGTGTTCAACTCACAATGTCTGCCAGGTCTGCTTCCACAGTGAGCTCGGTATGCTGGAAAAGAAGCTGCACAGTTGAACCTAAAAAGACCATTAAAAAAAAAAAAAAAAAAAAAGACCAGATCGTTTTCTCTCATGACAACAGAAAGACAGGGAAGAAGTGGTGTTTTGCAGTCTACCCTGCTGTTTGTTCCTTTCTCTGTTTAAGGCTCCTGGAGAGCCTCAGTCGATCAGAATTCTACTTCTCTACTCTCCTTCCTCTTAGTTTCTCCTTAGGCATTTTAAAATTGTCTTAATGATGTTAACTACCCTGGTGGGTCCCTGAAGCAGCACACAGCAATCCAAGGCCCTTGCCTGCTGCCATTGAACTCAACCCATGAAATCAATTTGTTGTCAACAGCTGTTCCTCTTCATACTCATTCAAGAAGTTTTTAGATCCTTACTCTACTGGTTTTTCTTTTGTTTTTTGTGGTTTTTTTTGGTAGAAATGAATGCTGTTCCAGGTGTGTGTGGACATCTGTTATAATTTCAAACTCTGGTCTCTGTAGCATATAGACTTCCTCATTGTCCTACATCATTTTCCTAGGAGTTGATACGCAGTCAAGATGTTGTCAAAGCAACTCAGATTGGTCCTAATGTATTGGAAATGGATGGTTAGCATCAGAAGCCTGTGTCTAAATAAACCTGCTTAGGAAGAAACAATTTAACTGTCTGAACCCAGAAATCTCTAGATGGAAGGAGATGCTGCTTTGAAGGATCCTTTTGTGTTAACTGCTAGGTTTCTTGGGAAAAGAGTAAACATTCTATTGTTTTTTTTGTTTTCAATAAGCTTCCATTTTTATGTATTTCTGTGGCAGTGGTTCATTTCAGCATATACCTCAATAGATTCATATCCTGCTAATGCTTATTGAGTAAAAAGTACCAATAAACAAATACACTAAGCAAGCTTAGATGAGTTATTTCACATTACAGATAGTCAAAGAACTATACTAACTCAGATTATACAAACAAGGAAATTAAGGTTTGGATTTAATAAATAATCCTTTTTACAATAAAAACATCTTAATAATTTTATGTTTATCAGATTTGTTGGTAAAGAGCATGTACAAAAATATTTGTACTGACTTTAACCTTTAGAATTACAGGGGCTGTTGTACAGGTTAATGTGGAATGCTGAACAATTGAGTCTACAAAGGTTTAATCAACTCATTTAAAGCTAATACTGATGAGGAAGGACTCATATGCATTTAAGTAAATGAGGTCATGAAAAGGAAAGAAAGTACAAAATGTTGAAGCTATGCTTCAGCTAAGGAAGTTTCCTCTTGTTTCTGCATTTCTCGGGATGCCCTCCCCTTTAGCTAACAAGAGCACAATCTCAGGGGGATTAAATTTGTAACTCTGATCCCTTTCCTGTCTTTTTCTTCTTCTGGCTGGGACTACTTAGAAGTGTTTTCTTTCCGCCACAACAGAGCAAAGCCCTTCACCTATACGCTCTCTTGAATATTTATGACTGTATTTTATGTCACTCCAGCAGTACAAAGAGGCTGATCAGGGATAATTGTGCTTTAAAAGGAAGGACATAGGTCTATGCTAGTGTGTTGTTGCTGGAGAAGGCATAGTGGCAGCATTGAGATGAAATAAAAACATAACATGAAGTGTAATATTTAGTTTTGACTGTGAATTGGCTTTTTCTCCATCATACTTAGTGGAAAATAATGTGTCATTTTCTGATATTAGTGGTATAAAAGGTATATAATTAAAATGACAGTATTTCTTTTATCTTTCATTAAACTAAGAAATGTTCTCATCCATGGCTCTTTTCAGGCTAAGCTAACTATGAAACACTGATTATCTAAGGCACAGAGACAGTAAAAGAGAGACAGACAAGAGAGATTCTTCAGAAAAAAATTCAGTAGGTCCTCAAGAAAAAAAAAAATGCTGTGCTTGAAAGTTTCCATTAATCTTTTAAGCTATCTCACATGACCCTAGCAGTAAGAGCAGACATTCAATTTATGGAGGAATACAATGGAAACTCGCATCAGTCCCTTTTTGGAGAAATGGTTGAGGTAGGGATAGGGAGTCATGCTGAAGATGTGCTGTGTCCATTCTCTCTGCTCATCCAAACATGTACACAGACTATCCTGACTGTGTGTCCATAGAAGGAAGGGGAGGAAGGGAAAAGGTGAATATGAAGAGAAAACAAAGGACAAAACCTTGTGTGTCTGATGCACCACTTGTTGAAGCTTGTTGAATAAGTGGCTTTCCCAATGAGGTGGGGTCTAGAATCCAGAAATGTAAGCCAAGAATGGTGCATTATTTAAGAAGGTGGTGGGCTGGAGAGATGGCTCAGTGGGTCAGCGCTTGCCTGTGAAGCCTAAGGACCCTGGTTCGAGGTTCAATTCCCCAGGACCCATGTTAGCCAGATGCACAAGGGGGTGCACGCAACTGGAGTTCGTTTGCAGTGGCTGGAGGCCCTGGGGCGCCCATTCTCTCTCTGTCTCTATCTGCCTCTTTCTCTCTCTGTCACTTTCAAATAAATAAATAAATAAAAGTAATTAAAAAAAAAAAGAAGGTGGTGATGAGTGCCCAAGGTCTGGGAAACAATGAAGAAATGATTCAAGGCCAAAAACAGAAACAGTTTATTAGCTATTTCCAACTCATGTTATCTTTTAAACTCTGAAAAATAGACCCATTTTAGGATTTTTTAAGTAATTTAATTGACAACTTCCATAATTATAAACAATATCCCACGATAATTCCCTTCCTCCCCCCACTTTCCCCTTTGAAACTCCACTCTCCAGCATAGCCCCTCCCCCTCTCAATCAGTCTCTCTTTTATTTTGATGTCATGATCTTTCCTTCCTATTATGATGGTCTTGTATAAGTAATGTCAAACACTGTGAGGTCATGGATATCCAGGCCATTTTGTTTCTGAAGGAGCACCTTTAGGATTTTTTAGAAAGTATTTTTTAAAAATATTTCATTTATTTATTTACAAGTAGAAAGAGGAAAAGCAGAGAGGTACACCCACAGAAAAAAAAAAAAAACGAAAGAAAGAAATTCTAGGGCCATTTGCCACTGCCAACAAACTCCAGATGCATGTTCCACTTTGTGCATCTGACTTTACATGGCTACTGGGGAATTTAACCCAGGCCATCAGACTTTGTAAGCAAGTTCTTAACCACTGAGCAATCTCTCCAGCTCTAGTACTTATGTTTGTTTGTTTTTTTTAATGAAACTACTTGAATTATTTATGGACCACCTGAATTCTAAGAGGCACAACCTTTATCAAAGGTGGTATTTTAATTCAGAGCTGCTTGACATCCAAACCTGTGGCCAAAGATCTTAATACAGATGGAAATTTGTATGGGAAAAACTGTAAATGGCATGACCCTAGTTAGACAGGAGCTAAACCACTTACCAAAACTCTCAACCTCTTTGTGCTGTCACAAATACCTGTAAGTATGTACCAAGTCTTTACAAGCACTAACATGTTTCTTTGTAATGATTGCATAACGTGAATATTTCTTCCTCATTTTATGCTGGATAAGATAATGTATTATATCCTATATCCCATAGTTGGAAGCTCTCTCTATAGCAGCAAAGCATGTGCTACTTTTGCCCTTGGTAAAGGGTGATTGTGAGAGAAACCTTGCAGATTCTGAGGAAGACCCACAAGTGCCCACTGCCCATGGCCACTGCATCCAGGCATGTGCTTGTCAGCTGCTAGATTCTTCCCACTACAATTAAGTGACAAAATACAGCTATTTCCCAAGGAAAGATTATCCCTTAAATGACTGTATGTCTTCATAGTAATTTTTTAATAATGGCATGATTTACTTCAAAGGACTTAGCTACCCTTTGAATTGTCTAATTAGAAAACCCTTTTAAAAATAATTTCATTCTTTAGTCATTAACTACACTGAAGATTCACAACATCAGAATCTATTTCACAAGTGTGGAAATTTTTATTAACCTCTCAAAGATTTAGCTCACTTTGTGCATAATGAATCATTTTACAAGCTCAGTTTTCTGGATGTATGTGTGTATGTATGTATGTATGCATGTATGTATGTATGTATACTTGCTTGCAGTGCTGGGGAGCAAACCCAGGACTTCAAGTACACTTGCCCAGCTGCCCAATCTTGCACCACTATGGTAAGAATTCTGAATAAACCTCAAGGACAGCAAAATCAACATGGTACATGTGTATGTGGCCTAGTGTATATCACATAGCCACATGGGAAATCTTAACTTGGTAATCTCGTTTTCCTAAGCCCAAGCAACCTATTATGTAAAATGTTAAGATGGATATAGGACCTAACTGGATTCCTTCTGGGATGATATTATTTGATAGTTTGTGTTAGAAAAAGAATTTATTTATGGGCTGGCGTGGCTCAGCAGTTAAGGCGCTAGCTTGCAAAGCCTAAGGACACGGGTTCATTTCCCTAGAATCCACATAAGCTAGATGAACAATGTGACACATGTGTCCAGAGCTCATTCATTTGCAGTGGCTAGAGTCCCTGGCTTGCCCAGCCATTCTCTCTCTTTCTCTCTCTCTGCCTCGTTCTGTAATAAATAAATAAAAGTATTTTAAAAAGATATATATCCATAGTTGATTAAGCTGTGTCTTATCATGTAATTTTCTTTCAAACTTTTTTCAGATGCTTAAAGTAGCTCTTGGATACACTGTAGCCATTGGTTCTACATGATTATATGAAAGAATGGCAATTGTCAGTGGTAGAGAGCCTTTCCATCCATCTCAGGTGATCCACACTGGCATTTAGGAAAGTAATGGGTCACTACAAATGAGCAAAAACTGAGTAATGAGGAATAAGAGATGTTCCCCACTCCACAGCATTTGACAGCAAGTGCACCAATTAAGTAACAAAATAAAGTCGGTTACCAATAAAAATTACAGGAATTAAGCAAATGACCTAAGTTTTTTTTCTAAACCTGTTTTGACTTTAAATCTTTAAAATGGGTATAATAATTTACCTCTATGGGGATTTTTTTTTTAATTTATTTATTTGAGAGCGACAGACAAAGAGAGAAAGAGGCAGAGAGAGAGAGAGAATGGGCGCGCCAGGGCCTCCAGCCACTGCAAACAAACTCCAGATGCATGCGCCCCTTTGTGCACCTGGCTCATGTGGGTCCTGGGGAGTTAAGCTTCGAACCGGGGTCCTTAGGCTTCAAAGGCAAGCGCTTAACCGCTAAGCCATCTCTCCAGCCCAATAATTTACCTCTATGGGGATTTTAAAGGCTCAAATAAAAAATACTGTAGTAGACACAAACTTCTCAGACTGGAATGGTATATAATATGTATTCCATCAGTGAATGCTACTGTGGGGAGACAACATACTGAAAGAACATAGACCCTAAAGTCAGACTGTTGGGGCTATTTATGATGCTCACTCTGACCTCTGGCAAGTTAGTCAACCTTTCTGTGCCCCATCTGCAGAGCATAGTTATACTATTTTGTAATTTTATTGTGATGGTTAAGTTAGCACATCAGAAATCTGTAAAATAACATTTATCCTTTAGGAAACATAAGCAATTGTTCACATTCTTATTCAGCATGCCACATAGATTTTTATACTGTTTGACTAATTAGACCGCTTTCATTAAATTTATCTAATCAAGCATTTTAGAAAAATGGACAGTTAAAAACCAAATAAAGTACTAGAAAATTTATATGATTACAATGTAGAACTATGATATTGCTTTTCAAAAATCTTGGATGTTGCAAATGTCAAAAATAAAAATCATCCAGTTTGATGCATTTTATAATAAATTACTGAAATGCACACATTTTGATATTAGTAAAATGTTGTAGGGCTGGAGAGACGACTTAGCAGTTAAGGCACTTGCCTATGAAGCCTAAGGACCCAGGTTTGATTCCACAGGACCCAGGTAAATCAGACGCACAAGGTTGTGTGTGTGTCTGTTTTTCCTTTGCAGGCCCTGGTGCACCATTCTCTCTCCCTCCCTCTCTCTCTCTCTATCTCTCTCTCTCTCTCTCTCTCAAATAAATAAATATATATATATAAGATGTTAGACATTATAGGAGCATGAAGCTCCTAAAATTTTGTAATCACATAATTTATGTATTTGACATTCTGGTACCATGGTCTACTGAAGAGATAGAGAAAGCCATGCTATTCTTTCCAACATATCCTCCCAATGACTCCAAGTGAGAGCTGTTTATTCTCTAATCTTGTTACATACCTCCTTGAGAGCATAATTTCTGTCTTGGATGACAAGAAATTAACTGCGCTTCTTATTCTAAAGTATGGAAAAGGATAAAAAACACAGACCACCTGGTCAAGATGATGAACCCAGAAAATGTTTATTTTTGTCCCTTGAGAGCGCCTTCTCACACCCTCCTATTTTTCCCCTTTGACCCACTCATCACTCATGTTTTCAACACTTCTGCTCAATGTTCACAGCGTTTGCACTGTTTGTTGGAGCAGGGAAAGAAAAGGATAGACGTGATCCGGAGGCAGGAGGCGTCAGTGCTGCGGCGTCCATCTTGCTCAAAGGGCTGGACTCCTCCACCGGCAGGCCACCTCCAACCGAGGCTTCACCCAGCCCTGCAAAGGGGGTGTTGTCATCCTCTTTTTCAAATAAGGAAACCGAGCCCCAGAAAGTTTCACCAACTTACCTATAGCAACACCCTTAGTAACAGGTTCCAGGGAAGATTCGTAGCAGATCCTTGTGAGGTTTGCGTTCTTGCTGCACCCCTTTTGCCTGCAGTCTGCCCAAAGCCCCTCGGTAGAATGGCTGATGAATGTTAAGTTAGAAAACACAATTAACAAAGATATGATGTAAACCCAGTCAATCAAACCTGGGGCTGGGAATGATGCAAAGAATGAATTATAAAAAGTAGCCAATAATGCTTATTCCTGGACTTAGAGTGAGGTTGTTTAACACATGGATGGATATGTGACCTTAAAAGGTGTGATCAGGCTTCAACCTGACAGAAAACTACTGTAGAAGGCTCTTGAGTCGGACAGAAACACTTAACTAATACAGTGCTTACTCAGGGAATATCACTGGGTCATTTCGCAGCCTGGGATGATGCTGTAGAATTTCTCCATTCCGAGTCTCTAAACTAGAGTCAAAACCTAGGGGGAAGTTTTCATGCACACACTATAGGAAAGATTGTTATTTGCAGTTACACAGATATATAGCAGAAAATGTCTTTAGATTGCTGTGGGAATGAGAGTGACCCCTGTTTTTTCAGTGTTTCTGATAAAACAAGAAACATTTGTAACCTAAAAGAAAACCACAGAAGCACTGCTTTAAAAGTTCTATGAAAACATACTTTTACCATTTGATTCAATTCTAACTTTTTTTCAGTTTTTCAAGGTAGGATCTTACTTAAGCTCAGGTTGACCTGGAATTCACCGGGAATTAGGTCTCAGGGTGGCCTTGAACTCACAGAGATCCTCCTACCTCTGCCTCTCGAGTGCTGGAATTAAAGGCACGCACCACCACGCCCAGTTCTTCAATTATAATTTTTTGTTGAATGTATTTCTTACATTTTTTTCATTCAAGCATTGTTTATGTAATCTGGTAGTGAGGCTTCATGAGAAATGATGTACTTTAAACTCAAATAGTGACAGACATACAGCTTAGGCATGCTATATCAGGGATAGTTGCTGTTCGTCAGAGAAATGATGAAAGAGAGAGAGAATGAACAGTAAACCCTGAGGAGTGTTATGTAAAAAAAATTGAAGTACCAATGAAACAAAATAAGAATTTTAACAGTAACCATGGAAACCTCCATGGATAAGGAAGAACGTGAAGCTTTCTGGTCATTATTATTATTGTATGTCAACGTGTATTGACTGACTGCCTTGGCAGGATTGGGGATCATCAGTTGTTTTTTATTTTTCCTCAGGAGAAACAAACAAATGAAGACGAGGTTTCCCTAAAGAGAAGCCAGTGCATTTGAAGCAATTTTAATGAAGTTGGGATTTTTTAGATGACAGAGGAATGTTAAGCTGCCCATGTTGTGTGGTTGAGAACGTTTTTAAACTTAGAGATAATGTCTTATAAGGTACAATGCAGTGACATTTATGCCAGTGGTATCTGACAGGAAAGACAATATATGGTACAACCAGTGACAGGGAATGCAAGAAGGCAAAGATCAGGCTGTAGATGAATCGGGTTCTTGTTATTGTTCTTAATGTTTTGGTCAGCCATCTCTTGCAACCTCTAGGGAAAGTTTTGTTTACTCTGGCCACATAATTAAGGCTCCTCTCAATTGCAGAAAAAAATGTTTGTATACACTAACTTCTGGACTGTATTTTACCTCTTCATACCCAGATACAAGAGCAGATCTGTTTAAAGAAAAAAAAAAAGATGCAGTGATTAGCAGAAAATCTTAAAGGCTCTTTTTTTAAAGCAGGATGAAGACCTGATTTAGTAGACTTTCAACTGTGACCAGAATGTGGTGGCTGCTGCCCACGTTGATGTTGGCCAGTCTTTAAACTGTAATGCTCAGTCTTGTTTGTGCAACAGATGATTGGGAGCTTTGAAAAGTCCTGCTTCCCTGAGCAAATCCCTAGACTAGTGAAATTAGCACACCCAGAGGTGTGACCTAGGATCTGAGAACCACAGAACCTGGTAGGTCAAAGGTGAATCACAGATTCTTTTTGATTTGGTGTACATATGTTGTGCAGTTTTTCTTGCAGTTAAAAATGTTGAGAGATCACACATGAAATCCTTATTTTCATATCTTTGCTGAAGCAACTGTCCCCACAGTTGCCGTGTTCTGGAGCTGTGTTCTATACGCTGTCTGAAAAAGGAGGCCAGTAGCAGATCACCCCCGCCAGCCAATCACATGTCTCATTTGTATTGCTTGCCTGCTTCCTGGAGATGTCTGCTTTGTGTACCTGGACTGTAGAATCAGGTTCCAGTGTTTGCTCTTGTCCCTTGCCTTCCCTAAGTCCTTGACTCATATAGGCGAGGAGTGATAGCATGTTTGGATCGTGTTCGCTCATTTTAGGATTCTGATTGAAGGACAGGTGTAGAAAAATACTTGTATAGGTGATGGTCTGCTTGTATCCCTTGTAGCAATAATTAATATGTGGTCGTTCAGTGTTTGGACCAAACTTCCTTTTGGGGAGAGGGAGGTGCTAAAATATCACTCATTTAAAAAAATTAGTTTTGAGTTTATTATTTTTTGAACTCTATTTAGCCCAGGCTTGCCTTGAACTCATTATATAGCTCACTGGTCTTAAGCTCACTGTTCTCCTGCCTAAGCCTCTTGAGTACTGGGATTCATTCAGCAAACTCTAACCGAGCATCTGTTTTCTCTTTAACAGGCGCGCTTGGATGGAGAAAGGGGTAATAAAAATGTGTGTTCAGTTCATCCAAACAAACAGGCTCTGAGAACTTGAAAAGTTCTCATAATGGGAGTTAGGGAATGGGTGGTCAGGCCTTTGGGTTTACCCAAACAATATGGGTTGTGCTTGGTATTCTAGAATAGTTATTAACCATACTGGTTTTATTCACAGAAGTTTCCTGGGTTGGATAAAAGATCACTCTGTCTCAGGAGTGATACAAGGATTTACACGTGGAAATTCACAGGGTATTGTATTCAGTGGGATGCCACAGCCTTGACTAATCCTGCATGTGCATAAAACGGGTAGTACACAGGTGAGACAGGCTAGGTGGCACCCACATGCACTCGTGGGCCAGCTTCTGGCTGTATCACTGTGGCCGCCAGCATGTCAGGAGCAATCCTGGGCATGCCCTTAACTTCAGGCAGCAGCAGAGGAGGGTAAATTGAACTGGCCCACAGTTGGGGTTAGACTCTCACCCTGTTTTGAGCAGCCCCAACAAAACAAGTTGCAGTTGTTTTCTGTTCCTGGTCCTTTGTTCTTGTTCTTTTTATCTAGAGTCTTGTGCATTTCCAAACAGCTGTCTGAGATTCTGCTGGTGAAATTCCCCTGCCCTTCCCTTCAGTTTGTTTAAAAGCCCCTGGTGACCTGACATTTCAAAGGTCCACACACAACTCACCCGCTGCTGCCATCTAGTGGTAGCATCGGATCGACATGGTCATCTTTATCATTGGTCAACACTGGGCTAGGCTACCATCCCCTTGGAGGAATTTCCAGGGTACTTCTCCCAGTTAGATAGATGATGATTCAACATGAAGCTGGTTTTGCAAATAATACACATGATTAATTTCTCTCTAAACTATTTGTTTTCTGAAAACATGTTCTCAAAGCTAATTCTAAAAATATCAGTGCTCATTCCGCAAACATACAAGAAGGTCTGGATCTGGCAGAAAGAGAACAAAGACAGGACCACACAAAAGTAAAAATAAGTCTTCACACCTTTAGTCAAGAAAAGTTGTGGGTCTCTTGTCCAATCAAGTGTGCTGCTTTTTGTTTCTGGGCATATGAAGAGGTTTTCAATGTGTCACCACTTGGGTCAGTGTCCTGGGTGTGTCTGGGCAGCAATGCGTTCTCTTTCAGTGAGAACTTCAAAAATCGCAAATTGAGAATGTTGAGTTCTGTTCTACTTGCAGTCGTCCCTTGGCGGGGGGTGGGGGTGGGGGGCTGGAAACAGCCACCCATCGTCTTCCTGATTATGGCAAAGAGAGATTTGCTTTCTTCATATCTCTTTGTCATCTTTGTTTACCCCTTTGCCAAAAATAGGCAGATCGTCTAGCCCTTTCCCTATTTTTGATTCATTCTGATCATGTTTAGCTCTAGATTTCTTCACCACTGAACCTTCTGTTCACTATGAAGACTCCCAGCGGTGCTCATCTAAGTGATTCACATGGACTGAATTTATTTTCTAATTTTTAACAAAAATGTTCTTTTTGACAGGTATTTTAGGATAGCTGCATATGAAATAGCAAGAATGGAAAATATAAATTAAACAATATCTGTATTACTAGTATCATAGCAGGTTTTTTTTTCCCCCCCAGTCCTACTGAGAATTTTATTCAAAATCTAAGAGGAATATTTAGGGCGAAGTTCAGAGGTCATTGGGATATTGACTATTCTTTAATTATTATTGGTTTGTCCAAAGAAAGTTCTGGAAATAAATCAATAGTTCCACACAGGGTGGCAATAGGGCATAAGCTTGATCATGTTGTGCTGGTGTCTTATGTGTGCAGCATAGGATGCTGTGTGACCATTGGGGTTCACATGGTTGACACTTGTTCTGGACCCACATTCTCCCAAAATATTACAAAGAATCCTGCTGCTTCTGGAGTTATTATAGCATCTAAATTGAAATATCAAATTGCAGAGACTTGACTGTTGGAAACTACCTTAAACAAAACAGACCTGGCCTCATCTTTCTTGTGGCATTGAAGAGTATGAGCCCAGAGAGGCAAATGATGGACGAGAGGTCACAGTTTATCTCAACCATAGCTGAGTTCAGACCTCTGTGACCCTTCTAGAGTGCCATCTTTTTATTTAAATGTACAATATATGAATGCATATATCATATTTTCCTATGTATTTCTTACTAATCTTATCAAATTTGAATCACATACATTTCAGGCAATTTTCTTTATAACATTTTCTGTAGAAGAAATGTTGAAATATTATTTCAAGAATTTCTTAGCTTTTAAAAAATTTAAGTAGCGCTGGTATCATAACTTTAATATTTATGTATGTTAAGATGATTTCATTTGTTGCCTAAAACAGTACTTTGACAGGACTCCCTAAAGGGCAACATTTATCAGATTCACAAGGTGCTGTTTATAATACATTAAAGTGAGAATAACATCCACAACTAATTTAAATAAGAATAAGTTTTAAACAATTAATCAAGCCCTAATGACAACCAATTGGCATTAAGTGATTAAAAAGCTAAGTTTCTCCAACTCTATGTAAACATGCTTAGATTTCAAAGGTGCCTAAAGATGAAATCACATTTCTATTTTTTCTTTCTTTTTGGATACAGAAGCAAATGGATGCTTCCAGCAAAGTCAAGTATCAATTCCCTCTCCTAACATAATAGAGAGGGTCTCCCCCCCCCCCCCCCGCTGCTTTGTCAGACAGTTCAATCATGCTTTCCAGAAGTAATGTAAATATGAATTTAAAATTTTTTCTGTTTGTTCTTTAATATTCTGTTTGTATTTTAAATTGTAATCCTTTATTATTCTAGTTGATTATTTAATATTCTGTTTTTATTGTAAAAACTTGAACAGAACACATTGTCTGCCTCTCTTCCTTTGTCTTCCCTCCTCTTTCTTCCTTTTCTCTTTTGTTCCTTCCTTTTCATCCTTCTTCTGACACACTGTTCGTCCTGGTAGCTGTTATGTGTCTGATATTGTGGAGAATACTGTATTTCTTTCCATGTGGAAAATATCATATCACAGGTACTATTTTCTTTGATGTTTAACTCTCAAAACTGTATGTTAATTAATGGTCACACCCTAGAAGTTTATGTATTTCACTTTGATCTTTATGGCAATTACTTTAAAACATCCTTGTAGATAATGCCAACTTGAATTGTCCCAGTTGTGTGGGGGAAAGATAAAACATACACAAAACTGTATGATCAAAAGCTCTTTCTTTTATGTAACCACAATTATAAACCAAAACCAAGGAAACAACAACAAAAACCATACAGCTCTGCTTTCTTATATCTTTGCATTTGTCCAAGTGAGATCAACGTCTTCTAATCAAACCAGCTGACAGGGGGGAAGATTTTTTTCTTCCCCCCCTTAGTTTAGTGGACAAGAACATTTCAGTATCAACATTACCATTCATTAACTGGAAGGCTGCCTTAACAGAAGAGTTGCTGCCTCCCTCTCTTTCAGAAGCCACAGCAGGCAGGCTTGCTGTGGGGTTCATTAGAAGCTGATAGGATGACAACAGCCTGGGTAACAGCTGTAAATGATCACAACCAGGCCTGGGTAATTTCAGTTTCTGCCAAGCCTAGTGGGCTTCCAAATACCTCCTGGATTCAGAAGAAAACATGCCAGCCTTGAACCTGCTGATCACAATCTGTACACAGGATCTATCCTCCTGCCTTTGAAGTTTTAGAGGAAATGCT
Source organism: Jaculus jaculus (assembly GCF_020740685.1). Classification (NCBI taxonomy): domain Eukaryota; kingdom Metazoa; phylum Chordata; class Mammalia; order Rodentia; family Dipodidae; genus Jaculus; species Jaculus jaculus. Next base: position 49,731,757 of record NC_059102.1, read on the forward strand.
TATTATTTGGGTGTGTCTTGTAGCCATAACCCAGCATAAAAAGGCACTTTTGTTAGATGTGTGTGTTCATGGAAATTCAATAGATAATTCTAAATGTTTTTCAACCTTCGCAACAAATCTCCATGTTAAAGGTAATGGGGAAGAAGGAGAAGAGACTTGAGGATCCTCTTGTCTAGGCTTTCTGTTTTCTAAATGAACAGAAGTCTCAAAGGAGTGATATTCAGACAAGTGGGATAGGTGTGTAATCAACAGGGCACTAGTCCTCATAGGTGAACAGATGAATAACAATGAACCCTTTCTGTAACAGCAGAGCATGTTTGACCCATCATTGGCTGTTCTTACTTGAGCTAATTAATTTAAAAGACAGAAGGTCATCCTGAATCCTGTTTACAGACCTAAAGATAAACAGATTTATAGATAAAGAGGCATAGTATATGAGTATTCACTGAGTAGTATGCAAGGTAGTCTATTTAATTAGCTTACAACTTTAGAGACCTTATCTCCAATCAAGTAGGAAAAATAGGTGTGTCAATGCTGAATTCATTTCCATTTCTAAAAGAGAACATGTGTACCCAAACACATGTAAGGAAGTTGTTCATAGGTATTTACCATCTAAACTATCCATTGTTGGGGAGGTTTTTTTTTTGTTTTTTTTTTTTTTTTTTTTTTTTTTTTCTGTTTTCTAGTCTCCTGAGCAGGTATTAAAATATAAGCTGTACAAACAGACTGAGGAGTGAAGAAGGCCAATAGATTGTCACACAGATGTATTTCGTTTTCCCTTCATATTTCTCTTTTACCATTGTTACTCTTGTTACCTTTTGTTTTTCCTGCTTTTCTTCATCTCCCAGTTGGTCTCTATTTGTTTAGTGATTATTTTTCTAACCTCACTTGGAGTATCTGATTCTATGATCCTCTTTCTTTCATTGTTAGGCTCTGTGGATTTCAGACTAATATTGTTTGTTTATTTCTCTACAGAACAAAATAATTTGAGAATCTATCATTGTTTTCATTGGAAATTCAGCTACAATTATAAAATAATGGAAAACTGGGTGAAGGAAAGTGTGAGAGTGAAAGGGAAGGAGAGAGGTAAAGAGAAAGATAGAGAGACCCACAACACACAGCAATGTAATGTCATATGAGCAACAGCCGGTGGTCCATCATCTTCCTTGGAAAATATTGGTATTGTAAAGATCAGGCTAACAACCTTTCCCATTCTAGTTAAGTTATAAGAGGGTATTTGTTTTTAAATCCCAATAAGCAAAATAAAAATTTGTTACCTAGTGAGGAAAATAATGTATTGAGTACACTGCTTAAAATGCCTGCCACCTCTATAGCTTCATCCCAAGGGTTTGTTTCTACAGAGGTCATGTTTTGTAGCACATAACCCTGTATTAGAACCACTACTGACCGTTGAGCCTGTAATGCAAAACCAGCAGCCAGAGAATAGTGATTGACCTCAAAGGCACTTTGCGTTGAGGGCTGCACCTGTCCTGGGTACTGAGGTGGACCTTGCTAGTGAAAAGTGTAGTCTATAGAACAGTAGCATCAGAACAAACCATGAGACTTTCCAGCCCCCAACCCTGTTCCCTCAGACCTTATGAGTCAACATCTTCATTTTGCTGAGATTCTCAGGTGATCAAAATGCACATTAAATTCTGAGGAACACTGTCATTTAAGACTTAATCATACTTGCTTTTTTGAGGAGCTTGGGTATATAGCATGCATAATGCCTCAGACACCAGGTGGGGAAGAATTAAAGGGACATAAAAAAGAAGATGATAAAGGGACTATGAGTGAGGGAATTCATAAGCTAATGGAGTCTGTGGAGGATAATGAATATGACAGAAGTCCATTAGCTGGTGGGCAGAGAGCAGAAGAGGAAGACACAAAGCCAAGGGCACGTGCACTGAAGGAGAGGGCAGTAAGACACTTCTCTGACAGGAAGACTTCTAAAATCCATCCTGACTGAGAGTGCTACTTTCTAGCTATTAAATCCCCTAATGCATCTGAATGCATTTGTTTCCCACACATCCTTGGGCAACTGCTGAAGTTAGCACTGTTTTATCCCCTTAAGCAAAAACTTGAAGAAAATTATTAGTTGCTGAGGCAATTTTGACAGTACTTTAAAGCCTGGCCATCTGAAAAACTCCCAAATAGTTTTTGTTTTCAGTATGATTCCCAAATCTAGTTTTTATCCTGTTATCCTGCTGCAAAAGCTTAGCTTCTTAGAAAGGAGAGAGAAAAAAGAGACAGCGGGAGAGAGAGGGAGGGAGATGTATTTGTATGTGGTTGGATGTGTGTGTGCATGTTTATGTGCATGTGGAAGCCAGAGGTCAAAGTTGGATATCTCCCTCAATTGCTTTTTACCTTATTTTTTGAGACAGAGTTTCTCACAGTGAATCTGGATTTCAATGCTTTAGCTAGACTAGCTAGCCAGCAAGCCCCAGGGATGCCCCTGTCTGCAACTTCCCATTTACAGGATCAGACAAGCATTTATGTGGGTTCTGGAGACCAGTGTTGCATACCAAACATTTCACCTTCTGAACCATCTCCTCAGTCTGTAAAAAAAATTAATGCTACTAGTGGCATTGCTAATTCTTGATGAAACTATAAGAAGAGATACAGTACTTTCCAGCATGATGCACTGAGGAGCTTCATAAGCCTTCTCTTCAAAAATAATTGTGGAGGGGCTGGAGAGATGGCTTAGCAGTTAAGTGCTGGCCTGTGAAGCCTAAGGACCCCTGTTCAAGGGCTGATTCTCCAGGGCCCACATTAGCCAGATGCACAAGAGGGCACACACATCTGGAGTTTGTTTGCAGTGGCTGGAGGCCCTGGCACACCCATTCTCTCTCTCTCTCTCTCTCTCTCTCTCTCTGTCTCTTTCTCTGTCTTTTGCTCTCAAATAAATAAATAAATAATAAACAAAAAACTTTAGAAAAATAACTGTGGAGTAAACAAGCAACAAATATTTTGTCAAACAACCCTTTAAGAAGACTGGAATTTGGACAAAGGCATATGATACTGAGCAAAGCATTTGTTAAGGACAGTTACTGAATCCTGGATTACAGCAGCAGGACTCTCTGGCATGGTTCCTGAAGTTGCTACCCCCATTCCCAGATCTAAGATGGGAAACTCTTCAGGGCAGAGAAGACTGTGAAAACAAGAACACGGTCACTGGAGTGGGCCAATTTGAAGTGGAACAATGAGTAGAAAAATCATAAACCCCAGGACCTTTTCTGCAGGAAGCTAAATCTTGATGACAAATGGACACCCCCAAACACTGCAGTAGCCTGGTATCGACCTAGTTAGCACAAGTACGTGCATGCCAACTAGCCATTGATGTAACAGGGAAATCTAGTAAGTGAGATCCCTATCCTGTTCCCCATGGATAAGATCCCATATAAACTTATAGGCGTTAAAGTCCATATTCATGTGCAAGTTTTCACATCTAGTCAGAAGAAGCCGCAGAAATCTCATGAAGCTATGCACCAAATGCAGAGAAGACATAGGAAGTTCCAGAATAAAGTAAAAAAAGAAAAGAAAAGAAACAAGTGGTGGCAGAGTTAAACCACCTGAACTTCGCCCATGTTCCCAAACTCACACACAGATTCTCTGCGAAGGGAACCAGCTCTGTGACTGAGCATGTTTGAGAACAGCCAATGCCACTTCCTAACTGACCACAAGGCCCTTCAGTCACAGTAACCACTAGGCAGCCAGATTTAAAAATAAAAAAATATGGATATGTAAAATCTAAACACAAAGAGAAAAATGCACCACATTAATCAAGGGAAGGTACTAAAGAAGCAACCATGAAGAGCGAGCAACCTTCAAGAGAGATATCAGAATTGAAACTTGATGTTTTATATAAACGTTCTGGATTTTGTGCATGAAAAGTCATGAGATACCAAAGAAATAGAACCGTATGGCCCAGATTAAGGGAAACTTATCAGAAGCTATCTCTAAGGGATCCATATGTTAGACTCAGCAAAAATGAAGGGAGGTGTGAGAGTACATGACTATAATCCTAGCATTTAGTAGAGGAACCTAGGAGGATCATGAGTTTCAGGCCAGCCAAGGCTACATAGCAGACTATGGGCCTCCCTGGATGTAGATGCTGTCTAAGAAGGAAATAAACAAACAGGTTCAAAGAGAAGTCATTTTTTAAATAACTAATGGTAAGAATGGAAACCATGACTCATCAAATAGAAATTATCAACAGAGACATAAAAAATTATCAAGAGAAATAAGTTGGATTACTGTATTTGAAACACAGAATGAGTATGCCCTATTGGAGTTCAGTAGCAGATTGAAGATGGCAAAAGAAAAGGAATGAACTCAGGATAGACTGACATAACTTTATCTATCTTGAAGAACAGAATGAAAAAGGAATATAAAAATAAATGGAAGAACATAAAGATATATAAAAGAGTCCAGGTGTGGTGGTGTACATGTTTAGTACCAGCACTAGGGAGTATGAGGTAGGAAGGCACTGTAGGTTCAAAGCCAGCCTGAGGCCACATAGTGAATTCCATGTCAGCCTAGGCTACAGTGAGATCCTTCCAAGGAAAACAAAAATAAAATATGTAAAAGAGTCACAAAGACCTTTAGGGCACTATTAAACCTACCACCTATACATAGTGTGGATCCCAGAAATTAAGAGGAGAGAAAAGATATCAGAATACTATCTGAATAGTCGTTTAGTTAATTTGATATATTTGCTTGGTAAAGTCATTCCAATTTGATACAATGCAATAATGGCTCAACTTTTATTACTGTGACAAAATAGCTGAGCAATATAAAGGAGGAAGAACTTGTTTTTGACTCAGTTTCAGAGCTGTTAGTCCAACGGCAACACACTGGATGACTTTGGGCTTGAGGCGAGGCAGACAGGTTAGTGGCAGTTGTGTATAGCAGAAACTGCTCACCCATGGCAACACAGCTAAAGAGTGAGAGGGAGGAAGGGTGAAGAAAGAGATTCAGCTTCCATGCATATACCCCAGAGACCTACTTCCTCCTATTAAGCCTCGCCTCCTGTTAGTCAGTCTAGCTGTGAGCTCCCCCATGAATGGTGGATTAATCCACTGGTAAAGTTAGTCATGTTATTATCCAAGCAACCCTCAGTAGCACCACAACCAACCCTTCAACACAAGATCTTTTAAAAACTATATTTATTTGTTTGAGGCAGAGAGGGAGGAAGAGGGAGAGAGAATGGGTGCACCAGGACCTCCAGCCACTGTAAACAAAGTCCAGATGCATGTGCCACCTTGTGCACCTGGCTTACTTGGGCACTAGGGAGTCTATCCTGGGTGCTTAGGCTTTGCAGACAAATGCATTAATCACTAAGCCATCTCTCCAGCCCCATGTAAAATCTTTTAGGGGTATACATTATATCTAAATCACAACAAGATTTAAGAATCTCATCAAACTCCAAGTAGTAGTGTAGTTGAAAAGTCAGGAGACTAACTGTGTTTATGCATATTGTAATGGAGCTACTGAAAGGGAAAAACAGCTACTAGAACTGCTGAAAACTAAGATAAGACCGAGTGTGAGGACAATGGGAATACATGGAGCCCGTATACTACCAACCACTGGTGAGATTTTGGCACACAACTGTCTGTTTTGTAGGGTGATCTGGGGAATACTGGTGTGTTGGTCAGTTTACATAAGAAATTCATACTCCTAAGTTTCTCTTACTGTTTCTAAGAACTGGCTGTGCAGAGGAAGCAGACGTTCCTCAGAGCATCACTCCAGTGCATGAAGAATACCAAAGTATCCACAGCATAACTGGACTGTGACATGTGGGTACCAAACACACACATGCAGGATTGCAGGAAGCACGGCATGGAGGAGGGGAAAGCGAGGGATAACGTTAATAATAATAAAGCAAATGTCTTTATTTTCTGCTTCTTAGTGTATTTCAAAAATAGCAATTGTGAAAGTTATTTCATACTAAGAAGGAAAAATGCTGTCCATGTTTTTAACCAAACATATGGAAAATATAGTCATTTTATATGAACATTTTGTGACTTTCGCAGTGTGTGGCCCCTAGTCCTTACAGTGGTATTTAGCTGCAAAGTTAGGTGAAATACTTTTTGTGAGTTGTCAGTTTACTAGACTTGATATTTGTACCAGGAAAAAAAAATATTATACCTTGAATGCTATAATCAACAATGTAGTGTGTTTGCGGACATGCTTGACATTTATTAGGGAGCAGAGGAAGAATTTCGGTGCCTGGTGTTAGTCTTAATATGCCTATTGAAAAGTGTTATCACCTGGAACATGATTGGTTACCCAGAATAATATGTTCTTAGTCATCACTAATGGAATTTTTTTTTTAAAGAAAATAAGTACAATGCCCACAACCATCTTAAGATTTCAGATGTTATTGTCTTTCAGTATTTTATTTTTAGATAAGGACATAAATTATTTTAGGGTATATTTTGTAAAACTAAGAAATGAATAAAACCCAGTTTCCAAGATGTAGGCAGGAAAGCTTAGGGAGGGGCTAAAGTCAAATCAAGCTGAGCAGCATAGTCCAGCAGAGGTTGAAACAGATGAGTAAATTGTGCCTTGTGAATTCCTAATGAATTTCAAAGAATAGTGCCTGATCTAAAAATGTGGATTACTCACATAATACAAGCCATTGGAAATATATTAAAAAGAAAAGAAAAATCCCCAAATCTATGAAGGGCAAGGTTCAAGTCATCTGTAACTTAGAGTGTCTATTTTTTATTTTCTAGCTATATTTCTAATCCTCTGTATTGAGCATAATAACCCATTTGTGCTTAAAGTCAGAACTGGCCCATCGCACACGTTGGTGGTGTCGTTACTCTTCTTATCACGTCTCCCGGATCCACCTCAGCTGTCTTTAATTCTTTCACATGGACAAAGTAGTTTAGCCAAATTCTTTTCATTGTCTTTAACAAAGCGAATAGATATCTTGCTAGTAGCATAAACACCACATCAAATAGATGGAAGAGTTACCTCAGAAAATAGGACAGAGAGCTTCTTAAGATGAATGCTGAGGTAGGAGGAAAATAAACATGTAATCATGTAGGTATTTTCTACATGTAAAAATAGCTAAGTGGATGTTTGGACATGATCGCATTAGAGAACTTAGCCGTAGTTGATTCTGGAATGCTTTTTGAGCAACAACTATGAGGAAACAAAGTTACTGAGGTAACTGGCGAGGGAATCTGAGATTAGATCCTTAGTTTGAAACCTCTAGTAAGAGAAGGGAATGTGTTTTTTAGTAGATACTGTCTGAGTAGTCTGGAAAACAGACTAGGAAGGCTAAGAAATTAACCCCCTTTACATTTAAGAAAAAGAAAAAGAAACAACCAGCTTTGGAACTAAATGAACAATATTTTCCAGTTTCCACCTTAGGCATTTCTATTGCTTACTTGGAACCTTGGGTTTCTCTATAAAATGATTTGGTTGTGTGGTAGTTAGAATGGATGTCCCCCCACCCCCCCCCCAAAAAAGATTCAGGAGTTTATTAAAGCTTGTAACTTAGATCTCTAATCACCCAGCAGGAAGAGGTATCACTGTAAGTGGATGCTGGGGTCCAGCCATAAGATGTTACTAGAGGCAGATCTGGATTCCAGCCTAAGGTATGCAGAGAGCAGTTCAGCCTGGGCTCCCTGTAAAGGGAAGCTGGCTATAACCCCCATAAGCCTGCCTCAAATAATAAATATCCTCCAGCAAAACCTCCATTTCCCAAACTGCCACCAGCTGGTGACCAAGGATTCACACCACGAGCTTATGAAAGACATCTAGCTCAAACCACCACAGCCAATATATCTCTGGTATTCAATATAAGAATCCGAGACATAAAACCCATAAAAACTGATAAGTCAGTGTTCCCTGACAGTTTGGTGTTTTATTAAATGCCCTAACATGGAGGACCAAGTTGGCCAAATGCCATCATCAGCAATGGGGGATGTTAGTGGCCTATAGGTGAATGATGAGTATATTTGTATTTACCTGGGATTATAATGTTTTTGTCAATGTCAGACCACATAGATGAGCATGGTCCCAAAATGTTATAATGGAGCTAAACAATTATGTTAATTATGACAAGTATGTAACACAATGCATTACTTGTGTTCATGATGTTGCTTGTGCAAACAAACCTACCATGCTGTGCTGAGTGTATGTTCAAGTACAGGCCATTCCTTCATGAATAGTACACAACACTTGGTAATAAAAACCTATGCTACTGACTTACATATTTACTACACTTTTAAATCATTATCTTAGAATACATTCCTGTGTTCTTTAAAAAAATGATAATTACAAGACATTCTCAAGAAGGTGCATCAGAAGCTGATGGCTTGATTACTAGAGAACACGAGAACTCCGTGCCTGCTACATACTTTCCAGCAGGAATGATGTAGGTAGGGAAGACATTAATATGGATGATTTGGGCCCTTTGCAGGCTCAGGTTAATACTTATATTTGTGTCTTATATTGCCCCCAAGTATTTAAAATGTGAAAAAAATAAAAAAAAATCACCTCAAACCGTCTAGGCTTATGTAAATAACCTGTGATGTGTACTCAATGACAAAATTTCACAACGGTGCATTTCCCAGAATATATCCTTCTCATTACATAATTGAGGTCTTAATCCTTCTGTGGATGATCCATAAATAAAAGCCATTGATAATAATGACAACTACTGTCTACTTTGAGATAAAATATTCAGACACAATACCTAATAGTATAACAAAGAATTCTGTAATACCCTAATGGAATGACCTGCACTTAGTTTATATATTGTTTTATCAGTGGGAAGCGTCACTTTTCTTTCTCCATTATGCACTTTGATATGGGTATTAAACCTTTCTTGCATAGGTGAGAAAGCTGGGCTTGGATGTAGAGGATATCCCTAGGCCTCACAGCCAGGGTTTAGCAGAGCTATCTGAAAGCAGATTGACTCCAAGTTTGCAATGCCCCCCGCCCAAGTGCATTGTGGCTGCAAGTATACTTTTCTAAACAGACTGGCCAGATTTGCAGCTGGTACCTGGCTGCTGAACTTCACAGCCATGGCAGAATGTGTTTGGGGTGACTTAACCTCAAGGCAATGTGCCTTCAAATACATATCACAGACTGCAAGCCACCTCTTAATCTCTGCATAGCCCAGTCCATGCTGCAATCATCAGTCCGTGTCCCTGTCAGTTCATCATGCCCCCAGCAAAGTGAAAGATGAAACAGCAGTTGAAAGAGGGCAAACGACACTTTAAGAAAATGACACCTTTCTGGCATTGATAAACATATCAGCTGCCAGTCAGTAGAGAGCAGAAATCGTTCCGGGTTAAGGTTCACTCAGCCAAAACATGCATTTTAAATGAATGTAGCAGCTACCTTGGAATACATTTCTTTGGTATCAGAAACACCTGCTCCGAAAAAGGGGCATGTTGTTTTTTAATCTGCTGTGAGGCTGAAATTTAACCCTTAGGTAGAGATGTTTTTATAGCATGAATGCATGGCAAACTTGAGGATACTCAGCTGCTTACACATAAGATTGGCCCATACGGTGTTTTCACTCCTTTTTTTCTTTTTCTTTCTTAGCTCATTTTTAGGGATTATTAGATGTTTTTCAGGATTAGGACATCTATGTATGTGAAGTAAGAGTGAAAAACACCTGTATAATCTAATTTTCTGAGGGATATTTATGGGGGAAATCCCTTCAGGTGGGGAAGTGTCCGTTATGGAGGTGAGTTTAGTAAGACGAGTATGCTGAAGTATTTGTGTCTTCACCTCTTAGTGCTTTGCGCGTAATGAAACTCAAGTTTCCCTTAACAAATTAGCAGTCAGTTATAAGACATCTTGTCAGGAAATTTTGTTTCTTCTAATAGGTGTGGGGAGAACAGTTTAATTGCTATTTTATAAGATGCCTTTCCCTTTTCCCAACCAGGTGTTGGATGGTTTGGAATGTATCAGTAGTTACGAGGACAGGATGTGTAAGTGCTTTCACAATAATGGCTGTGGAAGAATTTTGTATGAAATTTCCCTTGCAGGGCCCAGCTTCTATTCAGTTGCACAGTGGGTGTCAGGTTTGGCATGAGAAATCAATAAACATTTTCAGCTTGTAGTGCTGTTAAGTGATTTTAACAGCTGATTGATCTTCATGAGTAGTTTTTCCTGGCTCTAGGGAATACTAACCTCAATTTGCATTACTTGCACCTTAGTAGGGACCTGACCATAGGTGGAGGTATGGTCTTCTTTGAACAGATGATCAGTTGCTGAATACACCTATTTACTGAGCTACAGGTAGCTTTTTGACAGTGTAATACTGCCTGGACTAGGGCCCATAGGCACACTTAGGAGTGGCTTTAAGTACTTGCAGTGGGTGCCTGAGCTTGATTCTTCTTGTCCTTGATCCCAGGAATCCTGTAAAAATACCACTTAGGTGTTAGTGTTTTCTTGACTTTTGTTCTTAGAATTCTGGTTGATGACACAGAGATAATTTTTAAAGACAGTGACCATGTCTTGGAAGAAACAGAACAAGTGCCAAAATATAATGAGGGTAAATAAAACTGGTTTGCAGGCTGTGACTTTCAATAGGTGATTTAACCTCCCTAATCACAAGTCATCTGTGAATCTAAGACAATCCCCCCTTATAATGGGACCTGAGGGAGGAGGTTCCATCCATAAGCCTTTCCACATAGTCACTTCCATATGGCAGATACTGCTATTGTGGATTAGGGGTAATTTCTGCCTCTGATGGAACAAGTATAAATATTTTTACTGTGTTTTCATTATGTGTGTGTGTAAGTATATACAAACCAGCTGAAGAGGTCTCCTGCATACTTCTGTCTTCTGGCACCTCCTGCTGGGACAACTAAATAATATCCTGGGACAACTAAATAATAAGAAACTCATTTATTTTACTCATTCCCGGGGTTCCTTAGAAAAGGGTGTAACATCCACTGAACACAAGCAGGGCATTTCAAGTTGACCTTCACTACACTTGTCACATTGAAAACAAAAGCTACTAATGAGTTCTTAAAAGGGAACAGAAGACCTGAGGGTGCATTAATCTCAAAGAAGCCTTAACTGGTGGGTGTGACTCTGCCATCACCTTCTGGACATAAGTACATCCTAATGTGGACTCTCCACAACAACAAACATATCTGATTGGGCTTATGGGTAACTCAGACCAAGACTGCATATAGGAGAGGTTAAATAATGGGAGCAACCAATCTTCTTGTCTTGCAGTGTTCACTCATTTTGCTTCTGCATAGGAAACCTATTCACTAGAGACTCAGCCTAAATTCTCTGGTTCCCATTATAAGAATCCAGAACGTAGTGTTAGAATACTTAACAAATTTCGCAGGAGTAGCCTGAATATAGAGTTGCCAGTCATTCTTAGTCTGGAGGCTCTGCATTCCCTACCTATCCCTATCTTTCATCTCTCTGCCAATCAACTGCTTTGCTGTTCCCATTTGAGACTTGTTAGCCAGGATTGATTGCCTGAATTTCATCCTTCAATCTGCATGGGGGTCTTATCTTTCCATTTAATGCCTCACTAAGAGAGAGGTTTTACTATTTGAATTTATTAATGTTGGGAAATTATTGGGGCATATAGTTTAGAACACGGGGTTATGTCTTTGCCTTATATGTTATTTTCTTCATAATACTGTATAAGTAAACTGCACAGAGTTCTGGTTCATAACCAGGTTTGTATCTTTATTTCTAAGGATTTTAACAGCTTAAATAAGATAATCACACATCTACAGTCATTCTCTGAGTTATCCAATTCTATGCAAATCGATTGTTTTGACATCCAGATTTACCTTCATTGTAAATGCTGTATCTATCAGCAAACATTTGACTATATAGTTTTTTAAATTCCTATATATTTTTCTTACACTAGACATTTTCTTTATGGTAATTCCAGGACGATATAAACTATATATTTCAGATATCACAGTGATACTGAGTAAAGGATTCCTAGTAACTGAATTTACTAAAATGATCAATTTTCTGAAATTACAAAACATAGTAGGCATCCAAATATTATAAATGAATCAGTAAAGATGGATTTCTTTCTCTAAGGAGTCACCCATCATATATGAAAAATGCTTGAATCAATGTTTTGCAAAAGTGAACAAACTCCTTCCTCCAAGGAAATGCTTACTAGTCTCCAATGACACTTCTGATTACAACTGAGGAGTGCAACACTGTTAGCTAGTAGGTAGAGGCCACAAATACTGTGTAATATTCTAGAATGTTCAGGACACTTTTCACAGAACTGTGCAGCCAAGAGTATTAATTCTATCAAGCTTATGAAACCTTTTCCTAGGTTACATCTTTAATGCTCAAAAACTGATGCTAGAGCTTGAGAGATGGCTCAGCAGTACAAGTAGTTTCCTGTAAAGCCTAATGACCAGGGTTCAAATCCCCAGTACCCATGTAAAACCAGGTGCACAAAGTGATGCATACATCTGCAGTTAGTTTTCAGCAGCTGGAGGTCCTAGTGTGCTCATGCTCTCTGCTTGTCTCTCTTCTGTCTTATCTCTGCTTGCAAATAAATAAAAATAAAATATTTCTTTAAAAAATCTGATGCTTATCCCATATCACCTTCAACTGTGAGCATATTACAATTACTCTCAGCCTCATCCTAAAATTCTACTCAATGACTGTTGAACAAGTGACCAGGTGATTTTTTTTTCTTGCCTTAATATTTGGGAAGCACTGCACGCAAACATAGGGATTTCTTATATTTCACCCTTCAGATTGTCTCATATTTGCTATTACAAAAGTTGGTGGCTCATATCTATAAATCCTTGCACTTAGAATAAGGCAGGAGGGTTTCCATAAGTTTTAGGCCACCTTGGATTGTAGTGTGAGACTGTCTCTCACAAACAAAACAGCAACAACAACACAATTGTAAAAAAGGACAGAGAATGCTTACACACACAGTTTCCCTTATTAAAACCATTTACACTAAAACAGTACTTTGTATCCAATTAATAAAGCAATGTTGAAACATTGTGAGTAGTGATATCATAGTTTTTTAAATAATTCATCAGATTGTATATGATATTTTTCCTGTTTCAGAATCTCATTGAATATGCAACTTTACATTGAGTTTTCATGATTCCTTAGCTACTGTTTGCCATGACATTTCCTAGAACTTTTTAAATTTGTAATAACCTTAAATGTATTGACAACTACTACTGATTAAGATATTTCATAGAGCTAGGTATAGAAACTGGGACAGGTAGAACACAATTTCAAGGCTAGCATAGCTACGAAGCATGACTCTTGTTCTCTCTTTCTCTCTCCATATTATGCATTTGGTGTGTGTATTTTATAGACTGGTTCACAATTAAGATGTTAGCAGGAAGATCACAAAAATAGAGTACCATTTTTATCATACATGTGGAAAGTACATCCCATCAGTATGATTCACCACTGGGGATGTTGGCTTTGAGCACCTGGCTAAGGTTGTGTTTCTTCAATATATAATTACATAGCTTCTCTGATGTAGATTTGCTTTGCAGGCCAATCAAGGCTCTGCTATCCAATAGCTGCCATTAATTTTGGAAGTTTGAATACCTACATCTTACAATTGCTATATCTATTGTACATGTGGAGCTGCAAATTGTGAATTAATAAATGAACAGTTTCCGAGATTAAGCAGTTGATTTCATTTTTCTCTGGGGAAATATCCAGATTGCAGGAAAGGGCATATCTGATTAATCAAAAGTAGTATTAGCCACCTAGAGCCAACAACTAATTGACTTTTTTTTTCAAAAAAAAAAAAGGGAAAAAAATGAACCTAATTGGCAGTTTCAAATCTGAATTCTGAAACCAGTTAGATAGGAAACATAGTTTAGAGTCAAATGGCCAGTTTCAGAGAATTTTGTTTTGTTTTGTTTTCTGGGTTTTTTTTGTTTGTTTGTTTTTTGGTTTTTGGTTTTCAAGGTAGGGTTTCACTCTGGCTCAGGCTGACCTGGAATTCACTATGTAGTCTCAGGGTGGCCTCGAACTCTCAGTAACCTCCTACCTCTGCCTCCCGAGTGCTGGGATTAAAGGCGTGTGCCACCACACCTGGCTCAGAGAAATTTTTACTCCCTTTGAAACACATCTCATGATGCTACCTCCTGGTGGAGTAAAAGTGTCCTAGAAGCTGAGAAATAAGGATCACAGTTCCTGCAAGGGTAGCCATATCTGATGTTCAGTGACATAGTAGATAAAGTCACACCACACTTCACTCACAGATCTAGGCAGTCATTCTTACTATGCTAACTTATGTTGGTGAAATGAAATAAAAAAAAAAATAATTACTGAGACTGACAGGCTACCTGCTGTGCTAACAAGGCATCTTAAAAAGAAAAGATTACCTGCATACCTATGTTTGTAGCTGCAACATTCACTATAGCAGAGATCCCATTAATCAGTGATTATATAAAGAAAACATGGTACATTTGTACAATGAAACTTAGCTGTATAGAAAAATGAAATTATGCCCCATTTCAAGAATACAGATGGAACTGGAGACTATTATGTTAAGAAAAATATTCCAGGCAATTATCACATTTTCTCTCACATAGAGAACGTGTATGTTTACATGAAAATAGAAAGAGGAATATTAGAGGGGAGGAAGAGGTCTAAAGGGAGTGGAAGAAGGCAGGAGAGAAGGGATTGAAATGCACATGACAGCAAAGTAGGAGGAGCTATTTGAGGATAGAGTCCATAGCAAAAGGGAGATGGTAGAAGGCAAAGGAGAAGTAAGTAGAAACAAGGAATATATCGTTATGAAAATGTCATAATGAAAATCATTACTTTGTATAGTAACCAAAGATTAATAATAATAGAAATTACATTACTTCTCTTTAAAAATCAACCGTAGTGCAACTTTACCATGAGCTTTCATCATCCCTGCACTGGTGAAGTAGGGTTTAGTACTTATCCTGCCTCCTCCGTGGCAGACCTCTGGATTGATGCCTTTGTTTTCTTACAATACTCCTGTTTCCAAATGGAAATTTTCTTTTTCAGCTTATAGATTTCAGGTAGGTGTTGGTTGTGGTTTGAATATAAAATTCCGCCACCTCCCCCCACCCCCAGGGCTCTTATATTTGAATACTTGGTCCCCAGATAGGAAGGTGGTGGAACCTTTGTGAGGTGGAGCATTGCTGGAGGGATTGGATCACTGGGGAACTGATTTTATAACATGGCCTTGATTCCTGTTTTCCCTCTGCTTCAGAATGTGCTGCAAATATGTCTGTAGCTTCCCACTGCTCCCAGGTCTTGCTGATCATTATGGACTATCATCAAGAACTATAACATGAAATACACTCGTTTTTTTTTTTTTTTCCATAAGTTGCTTCTGGTCAGCTATTTGTTCATAGCTATGAGAAAGCAACTGATACAGTGTTCTACTCAGAAGGTAACATATCCGTTGGTCTCTGCTATGGCTTGAGTATTGTTTGTTCTATGAAACTCATATGTTGGAGACTTGGTTCCCAGTGTAAATTTTGAGAGATGATGGTCCTTTAAGAATAAATTTCCCTTTAGGAAGTTGAATTGTTGGCCCGCTTCCTCCCGATTGTGTTTGTCTTTCTACCATGAGTTAAGGTGACACAAAGCTCTCAGCAGAAGTGAGGAAAGTCCTGGCACTGGACTTTCAGAACCATGGACCAAAATAAACTTCTTTAATAAGCTAGGCAGTCTCAGTTATTGTGACAGAGCAACAGAAACAGACCAAGACAGTACCCAAATACAGAAAGAAAAAAATTGTATATATATATATATCTCATTACTGCTATTTTAGACTTGTAAATTCCAGCTCAGCAAAAGAAGTCTAATATGATAACTTGTAAAAAGTCCATTTCTGGGCTGGAGGGATGGCTTTGCCCCTAAAGTGTTTGTCTGCAAAGCCCAGGACCCACGTAAGCCAAATGCATCTGAAGTTCATTTGCAAAGGATAGAGCCCTGGTGTGCCCATTCTCTCTCTCTCTTCCCCTCTCTTTCCGCCTGTCAAATTAATAAAAATAAAATAATTTTTAAAAATACATTTCCATTCGCAACTTCTAGGAGACACCCAAAAGCAACATGTTCTGTAAGATCTCCATGACATGGTGGGAAGAACCCAGGAGCTACTTTCAACTGCTTGCATTTATCTGCATCAGTGAGGTAGCCATGAGAGACTGGTCTCTGTTGAGCAAAGTGTTTCCTTTCATGACCTCCCTTATTTCACAGAAAAGCTTCTTTTCTAATTTGGAGAATTCTTCATTTCTTTAACAATAAGTTACTGAAAATAAGATTTACAACCATAGGCATTTTCATTTATTTTTAAGTAAATATTTAAGAACTTTATAATCGTAGAGTTTAATTTGAAAGTACCCAGGATCGCTTGCTTTTTCCAACACATGCCAAAACTGTGGCAAGTGAAAGGGCTAGTACATTGATGTTCTTACTTACTGAGCCAGGACAAATAAAAGTAAAAACTAAAAGTTCTTTCAATATCAAGTATTGTGTTCAGTCTTTGATTCATTATTATATCTTCAAACACAGCAAAAGGGAGATGGTGGAAGGCAAAGGCGAAGTAAGTAGAAACAAGGAATATATCATTATGAAAATGTCATAATGAAAGTCATTGCTTTGTATTGTAAACAAAAATGACTAATAACAGAAACTATATTACTTCTCTTTAAAAATAAACCTTGCTGCAACTTTTAACCATGAACTTAAATCATCCCTGCACCAATGAAGTCCCAGTACCTAGGAGGCTGAAGTAGGAGGATTGCTATGAATTTGAGGCCAGCCTGAGTTGCAGAGTGACTTCCTTGTCAGCCTGGGCTAGGATGAGACCCTTTTTCAAAAAGAAACAAACAAAAAATAGAAAGAAAGAAAGAAATATGAAGGTTATGAGGGAACTAGAAAAATATTTCGGTGCTAGCATATACAGTACAGCATGTTTTAAAGGAAATTTACCAAAACGCAATGATGATATAGACACTTAGCAACTAATTTCAACATTGAATTAGAGAGTTTGTGATTATTATAAGTTCTGTCACTATAATATTGGCTCAAAGTGTTGCTACAATCCAAAAGGTTGAATCATCATGTCTGTCAATCTAACACTTCTAATGTGACAAAAATGTGATTGCATTTCTTTGCCTAAATCATCTGTGTGGAGACACTTCTCTGGGAAAAGTGACGGGTGCAGGAAGAATTTGCAAGACAGCAATCAAGCAGTCCAGAAGTTGAAAATTCCAGGTCAATGATTTTCTGATGTTCTATTTCACTTCAATAGCACTGGAAAGGATTGAAAGTTGTAAAATCAGGAAACAAATGGACATAATAAACCTGAACTTGAAATATTAAAATTCTCTAACATTTAAAGAGATAAATGACAGAAACATCATTTTCTAAAGTGAATAATTCTTTGAGACTTTACATTCTAATTCTGCCCTAACTTTTGCCTCAGTATACACTGTTCTATTTTTAAGTTCTATTTTGTTCTTGAATGTCAATCATAATGGGTGTTTTATTGACAGAGAAGGAGTAATTAAATACTGAAAGCCCAAGAGCTAGTTGTCACTATTATGTGGATCTCAATTTGGTTTGTTTTGATCTGGCTTACCTTGATACATTATGAATGGGAAAGTAAAGTGTGAAAAACTGAGTATTATTGCTAGGCTAATCTAATTTTTCAACTTTTTTTTTCTCTTCGTGATTTTTTTACCTTAATTTTCAGTCATGATTACTGTGGTACTTGTTTCCCAAACTTTAGGAACAATCTTTCCCCATGGAGCCATGAATACTGAGATACTGATCACATCAACTGCCCTTGGGGGAAAGCTCATGCTTAGTCATGCCACTAGCCATCCATGCATGAGTTTCTGTCATTTTCAAAGAACCATGATGGAGTGGCAAGGACACGAGCGGAATTGAAGGTATCATTTGAGTTCTGGTTCTGACTCAACTTGGGAATATTTTTTGCCTTGTTATTGAACTTCTGGTACCTAATTTTTCTTTATCTGTAAAAATCAAGAGTTGATTATATCCTTGATTCTGGGATCCCATAACTCTAAAGGAAATGGTCTTCTGACTTCTATTTCACCCTTCTCATCCCTAGTTAGCCAAGATCTATAATTGACTCCAATATTCTCCTTAGCTTTAGGTATTCAGGCAAGAATGTTTTAGATTTAAACATCTGTCTTTTTACTGAATTCATAGGAGCACATTAGAATTTAGTTCTCTAACATTAATAATCTTTGCAGTCAACGTTACCTAGTTATATATAGGTAAACTTGAGAAAGATTTTCATGACTTTTACCAGAAAAATGCTTGGTCTCTGCTCACTGATGGCACTTATCTGGATGTGATTCCTGTGTGACTGGACACTGGTCTGGTCTCTCATCACTGTACTTACTCATCTGGATGTGATTCCTATATGAGTAGACACAGGTCCACTTTCTGCTCTCTGATCCTGACCTGTCCTGAGAGGACTCTGATGTGTCAACCTGGTACAACTAGAACATCTATGTGAAGTCTATGATTATTTTGTAAGTCTAGTTTGTGAAACATCTCTCACTTGGTATTATAGTCAGGTTCACATTGCTAGCAGAAATCACCCAGCCAAGAAGAGCTTTTGGGGAAAAGGTTGATTTTGGCTTAAAGACTTGAGGGGAAGCTCCATGATGGCAGGGGGAAATGATGGCACAAGCAGAGGTTGGACATCACCTACTCAGCAACATCAGGTGGACAACAGGAATAGGAGAGTGTGCCAAACACTGGCAAAGGGACACTGGCTATAATACCCATAAGCCCTCCTCCAACAATACACTGCTTTCAGGAGATGATAATTCCCAAATATCCATCAGCTGGGAACCTAGCATTCAAAACATCTAAGTTTATGGGGGACATTTGAATCAAACCACCACATTTGTGTACTTGAACCAACTAAAACTTATTTTATTTATTTATTTGAAAGCAGAAAGAGACAGAATGAAGAGAGACAGACATATCAAGAGAGAATGGACATGTCAGGGTGTCTAGGCCCTGCAAACAAATTCCAGATACATGTTCCAATTTGTGCATCTGACTTTACATTGGTACTGGAAAAATGAACTAGAGTCATTAGGCCTTGCAGACAAGTGCCTTACTCTCTTGCCCATTTCAAACAGATTTTGAAAGACTGTATAGTTTTGCTGTTCTAATTATGTTAAATAGACATGAATATTTAGAATTAACATAATTTTATCATTTAGCTAACTTTTGATGGTTATTCTATTTCAATGTTATATTATATGGTGTGATGGTTTTTAGTGACTTCTCTTTTAAACATTTGTAATAGATGAATATATGGCTACAACATAGATGTGAGCTTTTGAGCCATATTATTGGGCTTGAACTTGTGTATAGTAGTGATTAGAAAGACTAAAGATTGTAAAGTACTTTCAAAATGGATTGACTTAATATAGTCATAGTAATTACAGGTGACCTAGATATATGACTTGAGGTAAATAAACTTAATATGTGAATATTAGAGGCAATATATTTCTTTAATTTGTTGGAATGACAAAGCATCTACCTTTCTGCTTAATTATAAACATCTATCTAACTTAAGTATTTACATTAGCAGAAAAGGGGATATGGGAGAGCTTTGCAATTGTAACCTGTCGTAATAGTTTTGGGGAAATTCCCTTTCATAGTCTTTAATACTTGGGTTGGATGAGTAAAATATGCAGACCAAACCCAACTCACTGTCTAGGTTCATAAATAAGGTTGTATTATAGTATAGACATAGATTTTTACATGTAGTGTGGTTGCTTATGCCCAGAAATTGCAGACTTCCTTAGCTTCAAGAATCAAATAATACAACTCTAACAATTATGATCATCTGATGCAGATAAAGTTGGAGAAAATTAACTTGCTTTTCTTATCAAAATTGTAACTTTTTCTTTGTCTCCATTTCTACCACTCCAAAGGTAGGCTTTGTTGTGTAGTTGATGGGATTAGTCTGCATTAGTAAGCTGCCATATAGATCCTGGTGATCTTCAAGGATGAACATGCTAGCAAAAGGAAATCATCTGGGGGCCTTTCAGAACTAGAAGACTTACCATCCAACCTCTAGATATCCTAGTTTACTTATCTGAGCGAGGTAATAGGCATCAGTCCTATATTCTGTGTGTAGTATCCTAGAGAACACTTAATAATGCTAGTATATCTTAATAGTCTCATTAACAACCACAACAACAACAAAAAGCAGTAAGGGGTGGAAGGATGGTAGCAGTTAATATCTTTGTCTGCAAAGCCAAAGGAACCAGGTTCGATTCCCCAGGTTCCACATTAGCCAGATGCCCAAGGGGTCACAAGCATCTAGAGTTCATTTGCAGTGGCTGGAGGCCCTGGCACACCCATTTTCTCCCTCTCTGTCTTTCTCACTCTCACTTTCTCCTTTTTTCTCTGTCAAATAAATAATAAGAACATATTTATTTAAAACAATAAAGAAATACCTCGTCTGTAACTTAATAAAAATGTACTCAGCTCCTGCAAAGACTTCGGTTTGATCCCAAACTGTACTCAGCACAAGTACTCAGTGATAGAAATGACCTCTGTTTTTCTTCCTTTAGAAAATGTTCCTCTACCAATTCAGTCTTCTGGGTGAAATCCCACATGACACAGGTGTACAAATTTAAAGCTTCCCAGGAAGTCCAAATGAGGTGGCTCAGTTTTTGTTCTGTTGGACCACAATAAGTTGAGAATATGCTTTTTTCTTTGGGTAATAAGAGAAGACAAAAAAGATCATTTCTGGAGAGCCATGCATGGTAGCACATGCCTTTAATCCCAGCACTCAGGAGGCAGAGGTGGGGGATTGCTGTGAGTTCAAGGATACCCTGAGACTACATTGTGAATTCCAGGTCAGCTTGGGCTAAAGCAAGACCATACCTTGAGAAACAAAACCAAACAAAAGCTTATTTCTCAAAATCAGCATCTTTCATACTAATACCAAGCAAAAAAAATTCAATAGATATTTCAAACTGTAATAGTATGTTTGTTTTTAATTAGGCTAAGAGCTTCCACTGCTGATAGGCATGAAGTTAGTTTTCTACCAGTAATGCTGCTATAATGCATTATTTATAAAGTACCACCAGATTTGTTTATATCTTAGAATACTAAAAGTAGCTCTCTTTTTCTTGCTAAAGGACTTGAAGATGGAAAATCCTAAGATAAGTCAACTAAAAGGAATATGATTTGAAGAACTGAGCTGGGAGATATTGATAATTGTTTGAAAAATAGACATCTAGGAGTGGAAGTGGAGAGTTTCTGAAGGAAGTAATGCTACTTCAGAGGGCAGAAGATAAGATGAATTAGTTCATTTTGTTACTACTATGAGGCAGCTTACCTTGATAAAGAAAATTTTCTTTAGCCCATTGCTTTAGAGATTCAATGGCATGACATTGGCTTTAGCACAGCTCTGAAAAGGACATTATAATGATAGCATAAATATAAAGGAGAGATTGTATCTCAAAATTGGAAGCCAGTTTTGAGGCTGAGGCCTCATAGTCTCTTTTGGGACCACACCACTTATGACCACAATCTCACCCTTTATGGTCCATCACCTACCACCACCACACTAAGGACCAAGCCTCAATCCAGCACATAACCCTTTGCATGGACAAACAACATTCAAACTATGGCAGAGTATTCAAAAGACTCTATAGTGAGGGCTGATGAGATGGCTCAGCACTTAACATGCTTGCCTGCAAAGCCTACGTACCCAGGTTCCATTTCCCAGTACCCACGTAAAACCAGATGCACAAAGTCGCACATATATCTGGAATTCATGTATATCAGGTAGGTGCTACTCCCTTCTCTTTCTCTCTCTCTCTGTCTCTCTCTCTGCTTGCATATAAAAAATGAATAAATAAAAATTTTATAGTGACATTTACTGAAGCTTTCTGAAAGGTTGGAAATGCCCTGTGATGTTCAACATCATAGCTGCTAGTCACGTGAAACATTTGTGCATTTGATATATGATTATTGCAATTGAGGAAGTATATATATATCATATTTATTTTTAATTAATTTATGTTTAAATAGCCACATATAGCAACTAGCTCACATACTGGAGAATATTAAGGGAAGTAAATAAAGTGTTCTTGGACTGAACAATAAGAAGATTTAAAACAGTTGTTAATCATTATAGCACTAATCCATGTAACAGTATGTTTAGGATTTGAATCTTTCATGCTCATCACAAATGAAAATGGACATATTTTTATTTCTAGTGTTTTATTTTAGTAGTATTTCTGTCAATTATGTTAATAAAAATTAGCCTTAGATAATTATAAGTATAGTCTGTCAAAGAAGTGATACTGTAATTATTACATGATTGAGAAACAAAAACATTTTCCATGCTCTCTAGTTATAAAACATGCTGTGATACACTACACGTCCCTTTAAGTTAACTATGGCAGAAATAGTGAAGCATATTCTGTCACAAGGGAAATCTCATCAAGTAGTTAATTTGTAGAAAAATTTCATTTTTTCAATTTGAAAGAACAGATGGCCTATTCATTAAAATTCAAAAGTAGGTAATTACTTGATTCCAGTATTTTTAGCAAAAGGACATTTTATAACATTATGTTTTGGGAAGACTCATAGGTCTTAAAGTGTTTTGTGTGACTGGACACATAATTCCCTACTATCTATAACTGCCTGTGATGTGGACTGAATGGGCAAGTTAAAAATAGAGTTGTGACTGTGCTTCAACACTGAAATACTCACTTTAAAAAAATCATTCATCTCTATGAAGAAATATCTTCACATTAACCTCAAAACCCTATTGAAACATTCAATCAGCAAACATTTATCTCTCATTTCTATAATGGATGCTTGTAACTGGAATGAAACATTTGAAAAGACTGCACCTGCCCCTAAGGAGGAGAGTCCAATGGTGAATGTTGATTAATTGAAGTGCTGTAGATATGGTGGTATTTCAATATGGTGGTATTTTGTAACTTTTTCTCACATAGCTCAGTAAAGGTGGTCATTTAGTGAATCATAGCACAGCATTCATATTTTTCATGGATAAATCTGCTATAGACAGTTCAGCACCTGTACACTCATGATTCTACCATTACCATGGAGTTCTATCATTCAAGGTTGGAAGTTCCTTAATGGCAGAAGAAGCTTGCCCACTTTCACAGGTCCATACAGAAAGAGAAAACCAACTACCATAAGCAAGCACACTCCAGGAACTCCAGGCAAAGCTCAAGCACTTTGCATATCTTTAGACTGGAAGGCCCCAAACACACCTTAGGCCCTAGTACCCACCCACAGTGACACCTCCTCCAGCCAGGTGGCTGGAAATCTAAGTTATAAGCTTTTATAAATACCTGAATGTATTGGGGGACATCCATTCAAACTACCACTACACACATATGTGTTCATACTTGTGTGGAAGCCAGAGGACAAACTTAGGTGTTATTCTTCAAGAATAATTTCAACCACTTCTTTCTTTCTTTCTTTCTTTCTTTCTTTCTTTCTTTCTTTCTTTCTTTCTTTCTTTCTTTCTTTCTTTCTCTCTCTCTCTCTCTCTTTCTCTCTTTCTTTCTCTTCCTTCCTTTCTTTCTTTCTTTCCTCCCTTTTTTTTCTTTCTTTCTTTCTTTCTTCTTTCTTTTTAATGTGTGGGTGAGAAAAACTTCTCTCATTGGCCAGGCGCTCTCTAATTAGTCTAGGATGGCCAGCCAGTGAGTCCCAGAAATCCTCCTGCCTTCACCACCCTAGTGATGACTTTATAGGTACACATCACGATACTTGACATTTTTATATCGGTTCTGAGGATTGAGCCCAGGGCCTTGTGCTTGGAAGACAAGCATTTTGCTGACTGCACTGTCTCCTCAGCCCCTTTAGAGAATTTTCATTATTTCTTAGCACATGATGATAATGGTGAGATTGGAAATGGTTAAAGATTGATTATCTGTATGTTAACTCAAGATCTAATGTCTTTGAGGGTAGCACATATTTGTATTGGACACAGAGAAAGATTCAAAAATGTGCCTTGACTACAAAGTACATGGAAGTTTCCATCAGGTCAATAGTCATGTTTCCCCATCAGGCAAGGGATTTTGTTTTTCAGTGGTCTCTACATCTAAATTTATCTGTGTCTAAAATAAATGTGGATGGCCTCTGAAGATGCTTCAAACATCCTTGCTTTTAATTCATTTTGATACTGTCATGATATTACACAAGGGTTTTACTTTCCTTTGAAATTCAACCAGCCTTTCTTAGGATAGTAAGTGAATTTCCTCCTGGAGATCTGGAGAGGTGAATACTTATTCATTTATCAAATAGATTTATTGTCACCTGAAATGTTTTCTCAATAGTAAATGACAAAAGAATAACAAGAAAGACAGATGTTTCTGTGCTGTGATCTTAGTGTACTGAAAGTATGTCTTTGGCTAATACATACAAATGATATTATTTTTAAGTTAATGTGACTCCTGGGAGAGCTGGACAGCTACCATGGAACATGCCATAGATATATTAATCTAAGTCTTAATTTTGAGACTTCAGAATTAAGTTTATGCTGGTCAGCAGAAACGTATTACTCTGTTCTCCTACTTAGCTTTATTTGAAAGTAATGAGGAATGTATGTAAAATACTTATTTCATGTGATGTCACCAAAAGTAGCACATGTGAAACATTTCTTAAAACACACATGCCAAAATAAAGACCAAAATGACATTGCTAAACGTAAAACCTTTATTAATAGATTTTCATGTCACTTTATTTAATAAGTAATGAATCACTAGTTTAATTAAGTACAGAACACATTTTAGCTTTCCTCTAACTAAATGCATGCTCATTTTAGCAGCTAACTTTTGCTTAAGGTCAGATTTACAAACTGTCCAGAGTGGGGTTAGGTAGTACTGTGCCTCTAGGCTTTTCTTCTCTCTGTAAAAGAAGCATCTACTGTTACTGTGCTCTGTAATGAATAAAATATGTGGGAAATGTGGAGAACTTGTGTAAGCTCTTTTGTCTTGGATTTATTGATGAGCTTTAGTTTCACTCTTACTTTATAATCCTGGAGATGTCTCCTGGCCCCATGACATCTTTCAGGACTTTACACTTTTCCCATAGAGAACGAGGACTTCAAAGTCTGATGAGAATAGATTAAACCTAAAGGCCCAAGCCTAGTGAAATTGAACATTATATTTTCTTTGTGAAGATGCAGTGATACACAAGGCAGTGCTATTTCTTAACATTTAAAACTATATTTCAAAAACAGTCTTTTATGGTGCATTTATTTTCTGAATTATAATGCATTAGATACATGAGCATTTTTAGAATATTATTTAGGTCTGATTTATACCCTAACTTGTGTGTTGGGGGGGATATGTGTGGTGTATGCACATGTGTGTGCACATGCATGTTCTGTTTATGTGCGTATAAGCCAGAGAAAAGTTCATGTCTATTTTTTCTATGGCTCATCCCTGTTCTTCCCTGAGATGGGAGTCTTAACCAGAAGCTGCTGGGTTGTTTTTTTTTTGTTGTTGTTGTTTGTTTGTTTGTTTGTTTTGGTTTTTTTTTTGCCATTAGTGAGCCCTAGCAATTCTTCATTCTCTGCCTCCTGTTGACTGGTAGTTGTAATTAAGAGCTTTTTTACATGGGATCTTGGGGAATCAAACTTGCAAAGTCTCAAATGCTTCCTGGATCTTATGCTTCAGCAGAAAATGCTCTTAGTTGCTGAGCCATCTTCATAGCCATGTAATCTTTAGGCTGGGGAGATGGATCAGTGGTTAAAGACATTTGCTTACAAAGCCCCTGGACCAGGTTCAGTTTCTAAGTATCCATATAAAGCCAGATGCAAAATGTGGCACATGGGTCTGGAGTTTGTTTGCAGCAGCAAGAGGCCCTGAAGCATTCTCTCTCTCTCTCTCTCTTTTTTTCCTCTCTCTCTCTCTCTTCCTTTCTCTCATTCTCCTCTCTTCTTTTTACTCTCTCAAGTAAATAAAAATATTAAAAAAGAAGCAAAGCTTTACTATATATATATTTCATAATTTTACAACTTCCACTATATTTTATTTTAATCTATTAATAATAAATTTCTTGCCTTGATGAAAAGTATAAACTCCTTTAATAACACTTATTTACCTGGTATGTGGCTATGCCAGGAGAAAGTTTATAGATGTTAAGCAAGCCAGACCTTCAGGTGAAAAGTCTTTGTTTACTTGATGTGAGTCAAGTCAATGAAAAATACAGAAGACCTAAGAGATATATGAACACTAATTCCACCAGAAGGTGATTGAATCAAATTATGATTTAGAGCATATTTAGATAGGAACAAATTATTCATGGATAGTCCTGAATCATTAGAAATAATATGTTTCAACAGGAATTAGTTTCTTAAATTCTTTATTTCTCAAGACTAGGTAGAAATTCACATCCTTTTAAATATTTTAATCCTATGACATTTCACTATAAAATTATTACTACTTCATTTATTAGTAATATAATGGAAAATTGATTCACATAATTATGTAGAGGAAACTTGTTCAACTGCTAAAGTAATTTTTATATTTTAAAAGTCTCCATTTAATCAGTGTATCTAATTTGTGTTTTCATTTACATAAGCAGTGTATTTAGTTTCTTATTATTTGTTATTACTTCTGGGCTATTACAGAAAAGAAAAACATCATTTTTTGACCAAAGAAACATGAATAAAAACAACTCAAAAAAAAAATTTAAAAACCCCTATGTGAAAAGGCTAGCTATATGTCCAAGGAGCTAATTAAAGTTAGCTGGTGAACGATGAGATAAAATCCATGATGTCAAATTCTGTCAGGCTATCCAACCAAGTAGGGCAACTCATGTTTTTCAAACTCTTTGTCTCAGACAAAGACTACGCCATCAATCAAATTTATTAAGTCCATAGTAAGATTCTATGAGGACAAGCATAAATCAGTTTCATATCAATAAGAAGAAACAAATACTATGGAAAGAGACAAGAGTTCATCAAGACGAGTTTACAAGTAATAAGTAGCTATAGCTATGCAAATATTTAAGCCCAGAGGAAGAGTTTGTTGGGATCTTGGAAAGAATAGTACTTCAGGATGCCTTAAGGAAGTCCAGTGTCTTGAAAGGAGGCACCCAGATGAATGTGTAGAAACACCTGGTCATTTTTAGTGATGGTAACATACAACGGCAAAAATAATGTAGAGATTATGAGAAGAACAAATCATTGATGGAGGAAAAACTCACCATTTAGAATATGGTATATTAAAGTAAGTTTATTCAACTAGCTTGAAGTTCATAGTTTTGTATCAGAGATGTCTATGTATCTAAGAACAGAATATTTATTTTCAAGTGCATAAAACAAAGTATTTTACATGGTCAAGGGAATTAAACCCATTGGAAATCAATAACCAGCATATTTTATGTGTTCTTCACTGGGGCTTCTTTGGATTTGGCACATTAAATAACAAATATAACTATACACTCTGAATACTCCACACAAATGGGAATGTGCGGTAAGTATGTCTTATGACTGCCTTTTTCATGTAGTTATGCCTTATTATGGCTGAATAATATTCTGTTTTTTAAATTATTCATCAGCTAATGAAATAATCTTTTTAAAATTTTTTATTTATTGGGCTGCAGAAATGGCACAGCAGTGAAGGCATTTGCCTGAGAAGTCTAATGATTCAGGTTTAATTCTTCAGTACCCAGATAAGGCCAGATTCATAAAGTGACACATGTACCTGGACTTTGTTGATAGCAACTGGAGGACCTAGTACATCCATTTTGTCTGTTTGTCTTCTCTCTATTGTTCTGTGCTTGAAAATAAATACATTTAATTTTTTTAAAAATTTTTTTTGTCTTCCAAGGTAGGGTCTTACTCAAGCTTAGGCTGACCTGGAATTCACTCAGGATAGCCTCAAACTCATGGTGATCCTCTGCCTCCCAAGTTCTAGGATTAAAGGTGTGTGCCACCACACCCAGCTAAAAATCTTTTGTTAAAGTATACTTATTTGGGGTAACACTGAGAGTACATAGTGAATTCTAGATCAGCCTGAGCTAGAGTGAGACCCTACCTCGAAAAAAAATAAAGTATATTTATTTAACAGCGAAGAGAGAAAATAGACACACCAAAGCTTCTTGCCACTGCAAACAAACTTCAGATACATGTGCCACTTTGTACATCTGGCTTTCTGTGAGTACTGAGTAAGCAAACCTGATCCTTTAACAGCTGTGCCTCCTCTCCCAGCCTAATGAAACCCTCTTTATGCCTTGCTTTATTCCACAGTTTCCTTTGCCTAGTACAAGCTCAGCAGTTTTCTCCCACCTTAAGTTTTTCTTGTTAAATTATCCTGACTAAATATTCTACCCACAGTGGTGCTGGAAGGTAAAGACATTTATTCTCTGTATGTGCAACAACATAAACACTGAGTCCTCTCACTCCCAGCCCACCTGTCTATTTACACAGTGCTTTGTAGAGCAGTTTCAACTTTTTATAGATGCTCAGAGTATTTTTAGATCCATGCTTATTCTTGTTTGTTTTTTCTTTGCTTCCTTTTTTTTAAAAAAAAAAGTGGAGGTAGATAAGGATATTTTGTATGTTCTGTATAATTCTCATCCATGTAGAGGAAGATATATTTTTGCATATATATGATCACTTCAAGTGAAGCTATTTTAAACTGTCCTAAAAATCCTCCTGATAGGAAAGTTATAGTACAGTATACACATGAAGTAAGTTATGGTGCTGACATATTTTTATCAAGTAGAGTATGAGGTTGGCATTTTTGATAGTTTTTCTTCTGGGCTGTATAAAGAATATCAATAAAATGTAATGTTAAGACTTTCAGGTAAGCAGTATTATTAACTTTGAATAATACTCCAAGGTATTCACTAATAGAAATTGACTGTCTCTCTAGTGTTTATAACCACAGGAGGCAGAGGTAGAAGGATCACCATGAGTTTGAGTCTACCATGAGACTACACAGTGAATTCCAGGTCAGCCTCGGCTAGAATGAGACCCTCTAAAAAAAATAATAAAAATTTAAAAAGGAATAAAATTTTCATCTCAATTGGTGCTTACTAATTTACTAAGAAGGCTTTTTCAAACACCAAGGTGTTTCACATGAATTTCATTTATCCTATGAACCTGTAATTATTGCCATTGTACTAATGCAGATATTGAAAGCTAAAAGACCTAAAGTGTTAAGAGTAGAGAGTGTAAAGATATTTATTCAGAATGTTATATTTCAAAACTCCATTTTTTCCATTTTTCTATCTAATCAGAGACATTAAAAAGCTAAACTGAGGTGTCAAATTGACTTGGGAAGACATAATCTTTGAATGCAGCATCCCATATTGACTGTATTCACTTTTGTAATAACCTTGAAATTGAGAAGCGAAATTTGATTAAGGACCCAGTTGACATTTTATGAAAAGGGTGATGTTTTCCCCTATGATGTCTACAAATTTCTGGGTCCTTACTTTAATAATTACGTAATTTTCCATGCTTACTTCAACCTGCTGCTCTGCAATTCCCTGGTCACCAACTCCTCTTGTCTTGTTCTCAGTATTCTGATATTTCCAAGCAGTGAAACATCCCTTCAGCTTTCATCTTTCCTGAAACCATTCATACAAAAGTTGATAGGATTACAAATACTAGTATTTGAAGAGAAGCTCTGGACAACAGACAACTGCATATTGTCCATTGGGAATCTATCCCTTTAAATGAAAAGTCCTCCAGCCTTTGGGTTCTTTCTTTAAGACTTACACTCTTGGGCTGGAGAGATGGCTTAGCGGTTAAGCGCTTGCCTGTGAAGCCTAAGGACCCCGGTTCGAGGCTCGGTTCCCCAGGTCCCACGTTAGCCAGATGCACAAGGGGGCGCATGCGTCTGGAGTTAGTTTGCAGTGGCTGGAAGCCCTGGCGCGCCCATTCTCTCTCTCTCCCTCTATCTGTCTTTCTCTCTGTGTCTGTCGCTCTCAAATAAATAATAAACAAAAAATATTTTAAAATGTAGTAAAATGTATCATCATTGTGACATATATTTGTTTAGTACATGTATGATCTAGCTCAGTTCTCATAATCCTATGAAATAAAACACTATTGTCTGAACTCAGTTATGAAGTAATTGAGGCAATGATTACTCAATAATTTAAGTTTCCACAGCCAAACAGCAGTACAACTGTGATCAGAAATTCTCAAATATGTTTGGAAAAAAAGGATGCCATCCTAACGACAGTAAGATATTTTTACAAGTCCAGCTTGGAAAATCCTATGTTTAGTTATATTCCAACAAAGTATGAGAGGAAAAATTATTCAGCGAAGCAACACTGTTGCTTCATTCAATCCAGTGGCTTTGATTTAACTTGTAATTTATGTCTGTTGGAGGTAAAAATGAAAAAAAAATAATGGCATAAAAATATTCTCTTTCTAAGTATAGTATTTTCACCATGCATGGCTTTACTGAAGCTCAAAGTTTTTCAGCTTTAGCATTGTAGACTTGTTAAGAATAATCCTGTGCAGGGTGCTGTCCTTGTACGCAGGATGTTCACCAGTCTTGGAATCTGTGAGGCAGGTCACTCCAGCTGTGATAACCAGATAATGTATATATACTTTGAAATATGTCCTCTATGAGAGAAAATGATTCCAAGTTAGAGATCATTACATTATCATCTTCAATTCTCCTAAAGTTAACATTAAAATGTAACAAAAGCGAGTGTGTTGCGTCTGATCACAAACCTGACAGTGGAAGTGCTATCCTCTGTAAGCCACAACAGAAATAGCCATTCATTGTTTTGATTACTACAAGGTGATCAATGTTATATAAATAATAGAGCAAGAGTACATCATGCCTTGCTGGAAGTTTGGTGAATGAATTTCATTTAATTGAAATAATCTATTTAACTCTTATTTACTATGTGTGCATATCTATTCTCTGGCCAGTCTTTAGTTTTCCTCTTTGAAGTCATCATACAAACACTTACCTTGTGTTCTCTAGTTACTTTGCTTGCATTTTAAAATGATAACATATAGGAAAATTATAGAATCCTCATCGTGGAGAAGGACACTGAGAAGTCCTTCCAGAATTCTGTTCATTCATGGTCAGGAGGCCTGGCATGTTTTCTTTTCCTTCACGATCCCCAAAACCAGAATGGCTTCTAAATAAGCTTCTTATTTCCAGCTTCCTATCTGATTCTTCATATGGCTGGCCGTAACCAAAGGTCCAAATTCAGTTGGTTCCTCAAAGGAGTTTTATCCATAGATATGTATGTATGCCCCATGACCTCAAAACGGTTAGGAAAACAAAGCTGAAGTGAAGTTTAGGTATCTTAAGGGCATATACCCCTGCTTCCATCTCAACTTTTATCTATTTATTTATTTATTTTGTTTTTTTGAGGTAGTGTCTCATTCTAGCCCCAGCTGACCTGGAATTCACTATGGAGTCTCAGGGTGGCCTCAAACTTATGGCGATCCTCCTACCTCTGCCTCCCGAGTGCTGGGATTAAAGGTGTGTGCCACCATGCCTGGCCCATCTCAACTTTTAATACTGGGTGGTTCATTTATATTTGTAGTTCTGTCCTTACCAAGGATAATTGTGATGATTTTATTTTGCGTGAAATGTAAATAGAGATGTCTTGTAATTTGGTGTAATGAAAAAATTGTGACAAATGCTTCAGTCATGACCAGACAAGAAATCAGATTTACTTAATTTAAAGAGAAGCAAAAGTCTACACTCTTGGAGTTGTCTCATCCACCCTCTTACCCCTGCTGCTCAATTCTATTCTACTTGGATAAACAAGACTTTTGTGATTCCTTTAAAAACATTAAAATGATGTTAACAAACAGACATACCCTCTTTGAATAGAAAGCTTAATCTTAATAAAATATTATAACCGTCTTAGTAGAAACTGGATGCAAAAATAGTTTTAGAATAGTGGATCACGAAAACTTTGAAAGAAACCATACTAAAATAGAGCAGTTTCACAAACTTTTATTCACTGGCCAAAAAATGACTTTCAGACATCAAGATTAATCCTGTGAAGGGTAAACATATCATTTCAGCAGCAGGAGATGAGATGCAGAGAGACTACGTTTCCATTCAGGTTGGAAGGCAGCTTTGAACAGATACCTGGCAGGTGCTGGCACACTGCCGCTCTTCCACTCAAGAGTAAACTTGCACTTCTCGGGGGGGGCTCACCTTTTCCTTCTTATACAGGCTTGAAGAAGACAGATATAAATGACTGACAAGTGTAGGGTTAAGGAAGATTTCTAAGTTTATATTCTGCTCCTGGCAATTAGATGGATTCTCCCTCTGGCTAGCCCCATCACCGCCTTTTCACTTTCCGCAGTGTTCTTCAAGTGACAGCACCACCAATCTGAAATGACCCTGCTGCAAGTCAGGTCTGATAGAATCTTTAACCCATTAAGAAAGAAGTCTCAGAATTGAACCTCATCTCCTAGAGGAAAATTAATGTGTACTGGTACCAACACAGCTCAACTACAAAAATGCTAGAAAGAATCCAGCAACTGAGTTCTTATGAGACAACACATATCATAGAGCTATAGTATCTAACATGAAATCCTGAAGGTATTTTCAAAGTGAAGGGAGAGATTGGAGGCCTTGTCTGACTAAATCCTTTGATATAGCACCTATTTCCCTTTAATGACCAATGGAAATGACCTCAGTGTGCCAGATGGTTGGAACTAAGCATAATGTTCATAATTGGGTTATTGCCAGGCATTCTGTTTCTGCTAATTCTAATTACCATGAAAATTTTTTATGGTACAATATCATAGGTTAGATAAAACCCAGGACAGGGGCTGGAGATATGGCTTAGCAACTAAGGCACTTGCCTGCAAAGCACAAAGACCCAGGTTCAACTCCCCAGTAGCTACATAAGTCTAAAGCACATGGTGTCTCATGCTTCTAGAGTTTGTTTGTAGTAGCTAGAGGCCCTGATGTGCTCATTCTCTCCCTTCACATTATGTTTTTTTAAAGAGAGAGAGAGAAAGAGAGAGAGAGAGAGAGAGAGAGAGAGAGAGAGAGAGTGAGTCCAGGATAAATAAAACCAAATTTGCTATCTTCTTTACTTTCAGATAGTTCTGGTTCTTATGAAGAATAAACAAACATGTCAGTGCATTATATTGGATCTCTTAATATCTAGCATCTCCCCTGGTTAGTGCACACAGAACAGTGCCAGAAAGCAGAAGGCAGATTGATTGTTTCTCAAAGTGACAACATTTAGGACTTATGACTCAGCACATTCTCGATCAAAAATAGGCATATGGTACCTGAAGTAGAATTAAAAATACATTCAAGTTACTGGGATACATCTTTCAATTATTCATGGAAATGGCAGAAGTGATGAGAGGAATAAATGAAACTATAAATAACTCTTTGAACTTCTTCTCAGCACCAATTTCATCCTCTTCTCTTGGGCAAAAAAACAAAAACAAAACAAAGAATGTTAATCTAGAAGATCAAAATGAAAATGATTTAAATGTTTCCTTACATAAAATGTGGTGGCCAAAGGGCCTAGTGAACACATACCTACAGTGTATTATATTTAAAAATAAAATTAATGAAAGAAGTAGAATATTGAGCTTAAGTACATTTTAGGTTATTAGTTGCCCAAGTAAGTTCTGATAACCTGTAGTAACTTTAGGTTAAATCAAACAAGAAATAACAGCAAAAGTCTAAGACTTTACTAACATTTGTGAAAAACTATTTTCTGCTGCCTTTTAAAGGTCTTTGCCTTGAACTCTGATTTGTTTGAGAATCAAATTGAGGTATTAAAATATTCATGAATAAGTGCTTAATCTAATCCAAGTCTTAGAGAGATTGAAATAATATTAATCAATGAAATCCTGTAATAAACTCACCTAAATACAGTCCTGAAATTAGTGGCGAATTCAAATTATATAAAAACCTCCAAGCAGAGTGTTCTAAGGTTTGTATAAGCCTCTGGCAAAAGCCCATCTTTTCTCTCTCTCACCCTCTCCCCCACCAAAATAACCACTCATGGCTATTCATGTGCATTCATGTGGAATGAATCTCAGAAAGAGCCCCAGAAAGATACAGAAGTATCAACAAACCATAACACTTAAGACATCTAAGGAGTGGTTTCATAGCTGCCTGATACTTTAGCAATGGATAGCGTAGGATTAGGGAAACTTGAGCATGTACAATTAGGTTTTAAAGAAGGAGAGCTGAGATCTAGAGAAAGCTTATCCATTCAGCTTGAAAAAACAGTGAACTGTTAGACACTGAGAATTCACTTAAACTTTCTCAAATGAACATCACAGGTCACACCTGGCAATCTTGAACAAATGTGTGGTTGCTGACAGCCTTATTCCAAGACTGAGGTAGACCGTGGTGAATAAGCTTAACCAGTTTCTCACTAACAACTCATTGTTCTTACTTCTTTGAAAACTGGGTACTTCTAAATGCCTTTGAAAGTATTCGCATTTATGCTATGAATTTCTCTTTCATTTTTGTCTTACTCTTTCCTGTCTCCTTCAGCTACTTATCCTTACCTTAACATAAGGTATAAAAAAGATAATCAAATTATGACTTAGGGTAACAAGCCAGAAATACTCTTTGTTTATCAAGTAGGAGTTTATTTTTGTTTGAAAGAAACACAGTTCCTTAAATTGGAGGTGGCACATGTCTACAGTCCCAACACTGGGGAAGTGAAAGCAAGAGAATCAGGACTTCAAGGTTATCTCCAGTTACAGTCAGGGATACATGAGGCAATGTCTCAATAAATAAATAAATAAATAAATAAATAAATAAATAAATAAATAAATAAAAACAACAAATAAAGTACTTTTTGAATAATTTCCATATGTGACCTCCATGGCATTTGGACATATATACTGAATGACCAGTGGCTAACCCAGAAAAGTTGTTTTACATCTATACTACCACTTCTTCAATATAATATGATTTTTGGTAATTTTAGTTATTCTAATTAATTAGAAAAGTATCCTTCCTTTGCCAGAACCACTTATTCACATATACATGAATAATTACCATATCTGTAATTTATGCCCATCTTCTCAACCAAAATACATTAAATGTAAGAAAACTAAGCAAACATAAGATTAGGAAAGTAAATTGGAAGTAGAAGTGGACTTGTGCATTAGAGCCTTACACCATTCAGGTCAAAGCCTTCCTGAGGTCATGAAAATGGGAAACAAAGTCAGTTACAAGAATAGTTGCCCATATGTTAAAATAGGTGGGTGTCGGGCTGGAGCGATGGCTTAGTGGTTAAGCGCTTGCCTGTGAAGCCTAAGCACCCGGGTTAGAGGCTTGATTCCCCAGGACCCACGTTAGCCAGATGCACAAGGGGGCGCACGCGTCTGGAGTTCGTTTGCAGTGGCTGAAAGCCCTGGCATGACCATTCTCTCTCTTTCTCTTTCTTTCTCTCTCTCTCTCTCTCTCCCTCTGTCGCTCTCAAATAAATAAGTAAAAGTAAACAACAACAACAACAAAATAGATGGGTGTGGTATGAATGTAGTTCATCAGGAAACCACGTGAAGCAACAGGACCAGGTATGGTGCCTTTGATAACTGTACACTTTCAACTTTTTACAAAGGGAAGCATGTGAAGTCTATGAATTAATTCTGCTATTATAAGTCCATAAATTTCATTTATTAAAAACACAACTGGGGTAAAACAACGGTCCAGCTGTTCATCCTCATTCTTACTTAGGCTGAGAAGGCATAACTTCCAAACTGCCCATCAATCTTACTAGTGATCTTCTACTTAAGAGTCTGCCAAGCCCCAAAAGACAGAGAAGAAGAATCATGCAAAACCACTTAGTTATAAAGGATTTTTAGTCTGATAAGTATTATTTGTTTTACTCTTAGCTCTATTTGTAATTGCCATGACAGCTTCAGATCAAGAAAACCTTATACTACATTGGTACCTTGTTTCCTGGTACTATTGGGATCCCCAGCCACAAGTCTGTAAGTATCTAAAGCAACAAGCCATAGGATGGTGGCTGGACATAGGGGAGCAGGGAAGAGTGAGAAGACGCGGCTTTCTCCCAGGTGCAGCCTCCTGACTTTCTCTTCTTCAGATCTGACAATGACTTGATCTCAGAACTTCTGTCCCACCACTCACTTCCATCATGTTCAAAACCATAAAACATAGCTGGGCATGGTGGCACATGCCTTTTATCCTAGTACTTAGGGGACAGAGGTAGAGGTATCTCTGAATGTTCCAAGACACCCTGGTCAATAGAGTGAGTTCCAGGTCTGCCTGGGCTTCAGTGAAACCCTACCTTGTAAACAAACAAACATACAAACAAACAGAAAACCTGTTTTTCTGCACAGGCCTTGGTTTCTGAACTAGTTTATGGAATACTGGAATATATTCTAAGTGACTCATACCTCCATATAAATGATAAGCAAGCACAATGAAAATTATGCCAGTAGTAAGAACTAACATGGAGGGGCTGGAGAGATGGCTTAGCGGTTAAGCGCTTGCCTGTGAAGCCTAAGGACCCCGATTCGAGGCTCGATTCTCCAGCACCCACGTTAGCCAGATGCACAAGGGGGGCGCACGCATCTGGAGTTCGTTTGCAGAGGCTGGAAGCCCTGGGCCCATTCTCTCTCTCTCCCTCTATCTGTCTTTCTCTCTGTGTCTGTCGCTCTCAAATAAATAAATTAAAAAAAAAAAAGAACTAACATGGATCAAATATTTACTGTATGTCAGGCACTGGCTTAAGCATTTTAGATGCTTCATCTCATTTAATTAACATTTACCAACCACCCCCATGATGTAAACACTGTTATTTTGCTGATTTTTACTAATGAAGAAACCAAAACACTGAAAAGATAAAGAGCTTAAATCTAGTAAGGAGCAAACAAATAAGAGCGCTCTACCCATGGTCTGGCCTCAGACGATGCATTGATCTCTCAACCAACCTGTTATAATCATTCTTGAGATGCAGGTATCATTTCCAGGGGCATAGGCTGGCCACTGATAGAAAGAAAGGATCTGATCTATCTTGGCAGGGTATCTGCAGTACATGAACTTACTAGACTAGGCTTGTTTTGATATTTTGTTTATTTATACATTTATTTTCAAGCAAAGAGATGAGAGAGAGAGAGGATATGGGCACCCCAGGAATGTTAGTCACTGTAAGCAAATTCTCTATGCATGTACCACTTTGTTCATCTGGCTTACATTGGCACTAGGGAATTGCACCCAGGTCGTTAGACTCTAGAAGCAAGCATGCTAACTGCTAAGCCATATCTCCATCCCCTAGTGGACTGGTTTTGATATGCCTTTGAGGATGCTTTGTTGCTATCAGAAAGCTATAAAATATTTTGAGTCATAACGTGTGTACAGGTAGTTCAAAGCCTTTTGAGTTACTGGATTTTTTCTTTCTTACTTAACAGAGGGGTATGTAAAACAACTTCAATGTACTGTAGATTTAGTATGGAATTTTGCCCTGATAGCATTCTTCCTCCATTGATACCACTAAGATGTAAAGGTTTACAGTGTAGCAGAGTGTTCTGTAAGGTTAGAACATCCATCAGAGATTCATAGATGAAACAACTATCTTTTACTCCTTCTTTTTACAATTCTTTATTAAGTAGAAACTTTGTATGGACACATGTGTTGGTACTATCATTTCAGACCTCCCTGACCCTATTCCACTGAGGGCCCTGGTCAGTGGGATTTCTGGTATTCATGGGATTGTGGGAGCAGCAATCAGTTGTTGTGGCAGGGGTGGGGGAGGCAATACCTCTGGATATTCCCACCCACTCTTTGGTTCTTACTGTCTTTCTGCCCCCTTTCCACAAAATATCTTAATAGTGAAGTTTTTAATCATGAGAAGTGTGTGGACAATAGCATATCAAACCTATGTTGTAACTAATATTCACATTAAACTAGGATGATTTTTTAAGACGTGTCAGGGTCCAGCCTCAGCGGGGTTGCAGAACTTGAGGGGGATGTTAGGAGTCGGCATTGTGAGGAAATTATTTGGACCAGTGGTTCAGGTGAAGCATACTGGACGTAGAGCAAAACTCTACTTCTTTATTTATATATTGTTTGTTTGTTTTTTTTTTTTCTTTTGCAAGCAAGACATAGTAACTTATCCCTGTGGCTTCTGTTCTCTATGAAATCTTACCTGATATTCCTCTTTTCCCTTTGTTTCCCCTGCTTCTGCTTAACTCATGAACCTCTTACCCCAAAGACGTTCTGATAACATCTTAACTAAGAAAGTCAAAGATTGCAAGCTGGTTAATATCTTATCCAGGTTCATGGAAACTGGCCAAGAGTCCTGGCAGGCAGCTCTTACAGTTATAAGGTAATAGACATTTTTTACCTCAGAAAGAGCAGTGTTAGACACTCTCTACATAATATTATGTTGTGGCCTGAATAACAGTTTGTTTCTCTATTTGTAACCCAGTACTGATTTAATTGTCTCTCTATGACATTTCCTTGTTGCTTCATTTTAGTTTGGTCCTGACCTTGCAAGTCTCTCCATAAAAGAAAGATTTTGATATTTAACCCTTTTTATCATCTTTCCTGACCATCCTTACTCCATTAATGTATGCCCATGTATATGATCAAGGTTGATCTATACAACCAGTATTTTGCATTAATGTCTTTCCTTTAGGAGCCCACCAAACTCTATTATTAATTCTGAAAGTTACATATTCTGTTTTACTTCCTTGTGTGGGCTCAACGCAATTATTTGAAAGATGTTTACTTTTGCTCCCTAGCATTGCAGGCTCTTTTTCTAGTAAGTCATTTGTAGTTTCAGGAAATGTACCCATTAGTTCCTATATAGTTCCTATAATCATAAGTAATGTTTCTTGGGAACAATAGCATTGTGAGGAACATGTCTCATTAGGTGAAATATACATTTGTGGTGTTAAGAAATTTTGTTCATTCAAACTAGTCATAGTTTCAGGATCCCTAATTTGGTAAACATTACAGCCTCAGAAATTTCTGTCTAATCATTGGAGACTATATAAACACATCTGAATTGGATTCCCCTGTTACTACTTATAAGGAGAAGATGAAAGCAAAAATAAGTGGAAATAAATTTATTATAATTCCAAATACTCCAAGGAAAAGATAGCAACAGCACAAACTGTCAGACAACAGGCACTCCAGGAGGCCCCTGAAAGACTTCTTGGCCCTGCCAAAGAATGTCTCAGATCCGTAGCCCAGCTGAATGGTGTCCTGTCACACCCCAGAGCTCACTGTTGCTGCCATTTGGCCACCATCAAAAAAGGTGTTAATTTTTTTAAAAAGCTATGTCTTACAGGAAACGTACACATTAGAGAACATTTAGGAAGTTGATACATGAGGATGAGGTTGGGAAAACACAGCCAGTAGCTTTTCTTCCTCTCAATCAGGAACTAATTCCTTTACCAAGTTTTTATTTTGTGGATTGTAGTAAGTAACTTAGAGAAACAGTGAAGGCAGAGAATTAAATCTAGAATAGATCATGTTGATTTTTTATTTCTCCCTGGTTGGTTTAGTAATGGAGATTTTAGGATAAATAGCCATGACTTTTTAAAAATTGTATTTCTTTAGTTGTTCACCATGAATAGCACTTTCCTTACCTATAGGCAATAGTAAGCATCTAATGCATATTGTTATATACACGATATACATCCTTAACTTTTTTCCTTCTTAAGCATTTTGTTTTCTAAGCCTTTTGTGGAACATAAACAGTCCTAATGATTCTTTCTTTTCCCTCAAGCATCATAGTTTATTTTTATTTTTCTGTTTCACAGTTAACTTTGCAGTACTGGGAAGCAGAAAAAACAGTCTTGCCTAAGTCAGATAAGATGTTTACAAACAAAAAAGATGTCATAAACTGCAATTAAATTATGCCCAAGGGACAAAGTCATTTCTCTGCCAATAATATACACCTTACAAAAAATGAGAATTTCCAAGTGTGAAGTGTACTATAAAAGTTACATCACTTACTCGACAAAGTGAGCACACCAGAGCCTCTAGCCATTGCAAACAAACTCCAGTCACATGTGCCACCTTGTGCTTCTTGTTTTATGTGGGTCATGTGGAATCAAACCTAGGTCCATAGGCTTTGCAGCCAACTACCTTAACCACTATAATAATTTCTCATTCTTACATTTTGTCTCCATTTTCTGATGAACTTTTATTTGAGTCTCCTCTCGAATTTGTCTGCAATGAGATTTTTAAAAGGAGAGTTATATTTATTTACATATATATATTATTGCATTTTTTTCATTGTACTTTGGTGACAACTTTGTTTAAATTGGTTCACTACACATGTGTGTGTGTGTGTTTGTGTGTGTTTATGTGTATGCATGTGCCCAAGTGTGTCCATGTGGAGGTCAGAGGACAGTTTGGGTTTTATTTCCCCAGGCATCATCCCCTATTCTGGAACTTTTCCATTTGCTAGACTGGCTGGCCAATGCGCCCCAGGGATCTTCCTGTCTCTGCTTCCCCAGCGCAGGGATTAAAAGCTCACACCACCATGCCCAGCTTTCTATTTTGATCTTGGGCTCTAAAGATGAGCTCAGGTCCTACCAGTTGCAAAGCAAGCACTTTACTAACTGAGCTCTCTGCCCTACTGTATGGTTTTTAAACAATCAAAGCATTTTCATCTCATTGAAAATTCAACAAATGAAATACAATGTGGAAGTGAATGCATATAATATGTTTTCTCTTTCCCTTTTTAGATGGGAAGGTTGAAGTTACAAAAGAAGGGGTAAAGCTGTGCACCATGGGTCCTGGAAAGGTGTTCGGGGAGCTGGCTATCCTTTACAACTGCACACGGACAGCAACCGTCAAGAGTAAGACCCTGGTCATATTTTTCAAGTACTTTCAGCATCTTTCTCTAGGCCTGTGAGGTGTTAATTTAAAGCTTGTTGGTTTAATCTTTGTGCTTTTATTAATCTACATTTTAGTTTTTGCTTTTCAAGAAAGCTGATATATTTGTTTTCCTGCAAAGGGGCAATTGTTCATGACTAGATACATACAGGCTATATCATATTTCTGACTTATGAAAAATATCATTTTCTTTCAGAATTCTTATAATTAGAACTTTAAATGGTGTGATTTTAAAAGTTAAAATTAACTGTTATATGACTTGAAGCTTCAAGATTATAGTGAAAAAATTTTTTATGTCTAACTATTTTAGATGGCATGCTCAACATAAATCCAACTTCTTGGTTCTCTGGTTTAGAAAAGGCAAGATGAGAAAATGTCCTTTGTGTCATCCAAACATCATTGAGTAAGAGTTATCATGAATTCTAAAATGGCATCTGAGTATATTTTCATCTTCAGCTGCTCAATCAAGCTGTATATTATCACTTTTTTTTCTTTTCTCTGATTGAGCTTATTTTAAATTGGGCAATAAAGCAGCTTGTTTCCCTAGTTTTACATGTATGTGTATATGTGATTTCTCTAGAAACTTTTGTTGCTGGGTAGAAGCAGCTGCGATAGTTAGAGGGGAAAA
Source organism: Jaculus jaculus (assembly GCF_020740685.1). Classification (NCBI taxonomy): domain Eukaryota; kingdom Metazoa; phylum Chordata; class Mammalia; order Rodentia; family Dipodidae; genus Jaculus; species Jaculus jaculus. The sequence goes on from NC_059102.1 coordinate 49,773,232, forward strand.
AAATATTCTTTTAAATAACATCTCCTATCTGAGCAAAGACATAAGACATGTATTTAAAAAAATAGAGCTGAATTCAAATCCCAACAGAGGAAGGTCCAATGTACCTTTAGGCAGATGGATTTCACATGTGAAATGTATTTGTAGTACATTATCCTGTGAATGATTTCAATAACAAATTGCTACAGGTATGTTTTATTAAAAAGAGAACTTGGCAAAATGACAAATTATCAATGTCAGCTAGTTTTAGCTGGATGATAAGTAGTTTTGTGTATATTCTTCTGTCAATCAATGTTGGGCGATATGACACTGGAACATAGATTATAAAAGAGCTCAAGAGAGCATAGACACCTAGAGTCTCAGAAATGACCATACATCAGACCCACTGCAGCGTCAGTGACCCTGGGTCTCTGTTTGGGATGGGTCCTTCCTGGCACTTACTCTTAATCTCAGAAGGAAGAGGACTCTCTAGATTGATAAGTGTTTATTTCATATGATCATTTAATTGCATGACTCAAAGAATAATGAGACAAAGTTAAGTATAAGAGAACCAGCACAATTTTGATTCACTTATAAAAAGCCATGGCTAGAAAACAAAGAGTAGTTATGACTCCATTAAGAAAAACATATTAGTCTTAGGTTTCATTTTCATAGGAAATATGTTTCTTTTAGGGAAAATAAAGGGCTGGAACAGCACATTTTAATTAAAATGAGATTTCTTATAACGGATTTTTTTTTAAATATTTTGGCATTGTATACTGCTCATGGGAGCTAATTAAAACTACAAATTTTCCAAAGGTCAATATATGGTAATAACAGTGTTTAATCTTATAAAATATTGAATAATTATTAAAGAATTATTTTAAGTAGGCTAGTCTATTTAAATGGATTTTACAACTGAGCTTTCCTTCATGAGCTGATTGCCTTGTTGCATGTAGATGAAACGCAGTATTTGGGTTCTATGACATAGTGGTTAACTTCATAACACCTACCTTGGGTAAATTTAAGTAGACAACATGAATCTGGTTTAACAACAAGAAGTCGGGTGTCCCACACAAATTTTATTCCTATCTTCAGATCAAAATAACTGTCACCAAGGGGGTGAGCGATGGAGGATGCTTTTCTTTAGCATAGATTGAGCAACAGTTAAGGGTATGTCTGTGCATACTTGTGTTCATTTTACTTAATGGTGCTTACCTAAGACATGAAGGGCCTCTGAAGCAAAAAGGTCATTTTATGGTGTGCAAAAGTATTTCTGCATCTATAGGCACAGAGGTTTTGAGCACAAGTACACAATTATATTTGTGAAGGATTATTTCTTCTGATTGTTTCATGAGACCTATAAGATATGAATAATGATAGTTAAAGTTTAGTTGCATTTTGTCCTGTCTCACCCTCTATTCAGGGAGATTGACTCATGATTGCAGAGCTTATTTTTTTTTTTTATGTTGAAATTAGTCTACAGGCTGAATACCTTATAATTCTTGTTAGAATCCATTGAATGCTGCTGTACAAAGTGATGACAGAATATAATTCTCAAGATAAGTGTACTCTTTACATGTGAGATTTAAAAATATTTTTAAATGTATTTTGTTTTATAGATCTGATAATAATTTAGTATACAGTTCTGTGTTGATGAGTCCACTTCTTAACTATCATCTTGCCAGTGATGACTATTGGGTGCAATCACATTGAAAGTCTAGAATGACATGTATTTCTCTTCACATGATATATCACATAGGTGTAATAGTGTATGCCTGAAGAGAATACCATTCCTACATGCTAGCATGTTTACTCGTTCCTTTTTCAGTCTCTAGGGCTAGCTAGCCCCCTCCCCAATCAACAATGCCTCTTTCTTTTATGATTAAAGATCTTGATCTTCTTTCTTCTTCTGTATTTATCTTGGCTAAAAATTGTCTGTCCTTTTAACATATTTATAATTTCAGTGTGCTAGCTATGCCTAGGTGGCTTCAACTTTTTCAAAGAGCATGAGCTATTACATTTTCAATAAAACACTGCTTGAAATTGTTTCAGGCCATGAGTAAATTTTAGCCACTTCTCCTGACAGTGAATATGATCATGCACCTTTTGTAATTAAAAAATATAGTATAGCTCTTGACTGACATAAAGTGGTCTAAAATTGTTTGTTTATAGTAAGGCAATGAAGAGGCACCAAGGAGGCATGAAACATTAGTTTTCATCTTGGAAAAATTCAACTGGCCTTCTAAAAAGAATTAGATTCATAGGGGCTGTAAGAGAAGATTTAGTGGCTAAGGCACTTTCCTGTGAAGCCTAAGGACCCAGGTTTGATTTCCTAGTACCCATGTAAGCCAGATATACAAGAAGGCACACATGTCTGGAGCTCATTTCCAATGGCTAAAGATTCTGACACACCCATTTATTCTCTGTCTTTCTCTCTCCCTCTCTCTCTCTCTCTCTCTCAGATAACTAAATAATATATTTTTAATTTTTTAAAGAACTAGATTCATAGTACTAATTACTATCATGTCAGTAGGAGCAGCAGGTATCATAATAAAAGAAAGAATAAATTTTAAAAACCATAGTGATGTGGAAAGAAGAACATTTTGGTATAACGTCTGATATATATTCAGGGTTGATTCCTATCTTATAAGGCAGCACCATTACCTTTTCTCTGGGAAATAAAGATATAAAAATATAGAAAATTAACATAAACTTAAAGCCAAAAATATAACAATGTAAATGTTTCAAGTTTTCTTTATTAACTGTGATATGAGATATGCTACTTATATTGTGCCTATCCAATCGCGAACACTTATAGATGCCATGGGAAGAAAATATCAGATGTTACCGTTGGTTTCCCCAACACTAAATAATTCATGTCTCCCATGCTAGTTGGGCTTCTCACACTTTGTTTAAATATTGTGGCCTTGTGTAGAAAAAGGAGTCTTGCCATCCATGTTCAAGCCCACCACGGTCTTGGTTTTCTGCAGTCATTGCACATCCCTTCGCTGCTCAGTTCCCACAGCTGGAAGCGATCATTGTTCTAAGGTTGCTCCTGGTTGTGATTTCACTTTTGCTCACCTCACCTTGAAGCAATTGCCAATTTATACTTACCTTGGGCCTCTTACCTTGTTTCTGTGCCCAAGTTTCTTCAAGGCAGTAAAAATGAAAAAGATGCAGTTGTTGAACTTCTGAGAATAGCAAGGAAAACACATTTAGTTTTATGCTAAGAGAAGTATGCACTGATACATCCCTTAGATGTGAATTTTCCAGACGTTTGTGCTGTTGTTCTGTGTTACTAATGTTTGCTATGACTGCTTGCCACAATTTCAAAAGGACTCTGATATGTATGGCTGTTTGTTGTACCTGTCATTCATGTGAGCTTGGGTGTGTTTGCTTAGAGACACTAAACTGACGTTTTCCTCTTCTTAAATTGAGTTTGCAGTCATGACTTACCCCTAAGCCATTGGCAATGTATTATTCAAATGGTCTCATTCAGTTTCTTCTGAAGAAAAACCCATGACTAAAATAGTACTTTCTTAAAAAAAAAAAAAAAAATTAGATGCCTATTCAGGATGATCACCACAAAATGCTATCTGTAAAGTGTGGCTATTTTGGCTGGGGTAGATGTTTTATGAAATTATTTGGGTAAAATATCTGAATAATTATTTCTGCCCAGATTATTTATAACAAGCACTTAAAAATGTGTAGTAAAATGCTTCAGTACTAACACAACACAGCCTAAGCAGATGACAAAAAGGCAGATAAATTGATGGCTTTAATAACATCTGATAAAGACATGTTCCTATTTTCCCTGAATACTTTCAGGTTGTATACTTAATCTTTTCTAATAGATTAATAAAGGGAAAGTTGACAAATTAAGATATTTTAGTGCCAGAGTCTATGTAAATGTACTAGAAACCTGAATATTTCTGTTTATTTTTACTTTTAAAATAAATTTGTTTCTGTAGTGAGTGGCTTGAACATTCCCTTGCTGGTGTGTTTTAAAGATTATATTATTCGCCTTAAATCAAATATATGTGAAATATCAAAAAGACAACAAAAAGGGGGAATGGGAGAAAGAAATTAGAGTAATTTTTAATAGCTCTATATGCTATAAATATAATACTTCTACCTAATACTTAAACTATACATCATACACACATACATACATACATGCATGCATACATACATACATACACAAACATATGCATGGCTTTGTATTAGTACCCAATTTTTGCTGCAGGTGAAAAGGAGTTGTAAATGAGGCCTTTTGTTTCTTATGGCTCAAACAAGGTGCTATGGGTGCTCTTAGGAGACACCATTATAGGGTCTCATGAAGCATCATCATCTTTATGGTAAGGATACATTCACGTGTTAAAATGAAGCACATTGTTAGCATAAACCCTTGCTGTATATATAGCTGTCACCTGGGATTTTAATGACAGCCATGTATTGTTCTGCTCCCCAACAACAACAGGAATAAAGAGTTGACTATTTTAATGAGAGTCTCTGTTCTGTCTCTCAGAGGTAACCTTTTTTTTAAAATATGTATTACTTGCTCTCAGTCTAATGCATGCATTCTGTCAAGGATTTTGACCAAATGGGGAGAAGATGCAACATTCAGGTGAATGATGATTAAAAACATGACCCAGTGTAGAGAAGGGAATGTCCTGTGTCTCTAGGAATCATATCACCTTGGTCCATGAAATACACAGAACAGTATGGCAGTATTGTGAAGTAGGCACACTTGCTTAATGAGCTCATAGGCAATGTTCTTAATGAAATCATCATTGCATTTACCTATCAAATAATTTTATGAAATTGTTGACATAAATTCAATTATGTAATTCCTGAGAAAAGTCTCTTTGATGAAGAAATCAATTCACTAGATACCAATGATGCCATGTATTACTTATATGATCAAACAGCTGCACAAAGCTATCCTTTAGTCTTATTCCTTGATCACATAAATAGATTTAAAAGTACATTTCAGGGATTAAAAAACAGTGATTAAAATACATTTTTTTCACTTACAAGTGCAAATATTCCCTGTTGTATGAGAACTGTTATCATAATCATCATCTATTTACCATTTCTATATAAATACTTTCAATAAAAGATCAATGTCTAATTTCCATACTGATTAAGTCATATGTAACTGCTTCAGCCAAAGGTAAGTACTTAGGTTAATTGCTTTTCATGTTAGCTGTATTATTTCCCTTTCCTCCCTTAATTACTCAACCACTGGGCACCTTGAATTCTTCCTGTCTTTACAGAAGTCAGGCTTTAACTGAAGTGATGTTATTTTTTAAGGATTGCAGGCAATTAGATAGTAAGTCTAAAACATAGATATGAAAGAATTCTTTTGTTAAAACTTTCTTTAATTGTGGCAAGTCATAGGTTTTCTAAGTAGACCCAAGGCATACAAAGCTCCACACAATGAAAAGTTTGACTTTGTTCTTGATATAGTGATTCTCCAATTTATTAAGTCACAGAAGACAATTTCAGCATTTCCAACTAACTTGGAGCAAAAACAACAGAAAAAGCAAAGTAGTATGTAGCACATTATTCTATTATCTGCAATGGATTTTATGAAAGATTTTTCCATTCATGAGTTGTCATTCCCAAAAAATGTTTCAATAGAAAATGATAAATAACAGGAGCAGGTATCATTTGAGTGCTTAGTTACATACTTGGTTCATAGCTTTTGTTTGAATGGTGGTTTTACCTTCATGCTATTTCTACAGACCTAGAATAGTTTACAATGGCCCATTTCACATAGCTAGTGAGAAAGCACATTGTGAGCCTGATACTAGTTTGCTTTGCTGCCGTCATAAGCTTCAAATTGTATCTGTAGTAGTTCATGTTGGTGTTAATCAAAATGCATCCATAAGATTACTTCTATTTGTCTTAAGACCATAATTTCATAGAACAATTACACAAGATACAATTATTTAAAAAATAATATTATTGCAGTTACCAAAAAATGAATGACGTAACATAATGATGAGATGGTCCAGGCTTAAAGCCTTAGCATTGTGTAATGAGCAATCAGCAGTTGCAGAGCTAGTTTTAAGTTTTTTTGAGTGTTTACTATGATAAAACTTCATGGCTCAATATGGGAGATAATGCTTAGTAGCTACATATTTCTTTGATGAAATCTATTAGTTGATGTATTTTAAATTTAAACAAGTAGCACTTCCAAAAAAATAACAAATAGGGCTGGAGAGATGGATTAGTGGTTAAGAAACTTGCCTATGAAGCCTAAGGACCTAGGGTGAATTCCCCAATACCAATGTAAGCCAGATGCACAAGGTGGTACATGCATCTGGGGTTTGTTTCAGAGGCTAGAGACCCTAGTGAGCTCATATTCATTTATTCTCCCCTCCCCCCTTCTCTCTCACACAAATTAATAAAATATTTTTTAAAAATGAATAATAGGGAAAGAATTTATTTTGTTATATAACAAAGTAAAAGGAAATATTGAGTCATGGCAAGCGTGCTTTTTTTTTTTTTTTCCTTAAATTTCCACTAACAACTGAAGAAATGTAGGGGCAGCACTTTATGGGTATATTTGAAAAACACCCTCTTAAAAGAGCTCCTCTGATGACCCAGTACACTTCTACAAAGAGTTGTTCTTTTGTATTTATGGGATACAAGTTTTCATGTGTCTACTATTAAATGAACTGGGACTTGCATGTAACCTATGAAGATTTTCCTGTATGCTTTAAATATTTATAGGATATTTATATTTAACACAATGAAAATGAAATGAAAATGAAAATGCCTTCTAAATAGTTGTTGTTCCCTATTGTTTATGGGCTAACAATAAAAGAAAAATGTCTGTACATATTTACAACAGATGTAATTTTTAAAGTCTTTTGATCTGCAGCTAGTTGGATGGGCACCTACAAGTACAAAGAACTGACTTTAATCATAGTAGTATTCTGTAATTTACAGCCTATCATACCATACATTATGTAACATAGTACTCAAAATAGCCCTATTCCAGTAGGTGAGAGAGGCTGTCCTTGATTTTCCAAGACAGATGAAATATAGGCCATGGCCTATATTTCATGGCCTCCATTAGTACACTTCTCTGACACACTCTCTCACATAAATTTAGGTAATAGTGTTTGAAGCACTTGCTATAAACATCCCCCTCAGCCTGGCCAATCTTAGAAAACCAAACTCTGTAATTGCTGATCCACTGAACCAGAGCTTTTGATTGAGGTCACAGTGATCTTCCAGGTGATACAACTAAAATTAAGGGCCAATGACTTTCATACACAGGTACCTTATTAGTGTTAACTGACATATATGCATACTCTCACATTCATCAATGTCTGTGTTGAGTATAGGCACTATACTAAATAAAAATATATAATAAATATTTTGGCAATATATTTTCATTCCTATTGAGCAGAGAAAATTAATTAAAATTACATTTTACTTGTTAGAGAAAAGTACCTTTGTAGAAGATTCCTAGATGTGTGAAGATAATTAACATATTATGTTGAAGACTACAAAGAAGGAAAAGCAAAGGAACAGATTGAGTGCTGGAGAGATGGCTTAGTGGCTAAGAACCCTTGGTATGTAAGCATGAGGGCTTGAGGGGCATCCAAGTAAACTGCTGTGCACGGACATGTACTGCTGTTACCCCAGTTCTGAGAGAATAGAGACCAGAGACTCTTTGAAGTTTAAAAACATGACAAGCTCCCAAATCAGTGAGAAAGTGTGTCAAGGGAATATGTGGGTAAGTAATGTGGTTGGGGCATCCAGTGCTTTCCTATGTCCTGTGTATGTCCTCACCACACAGGACCTGACATCATCTGCACATACACATGCAAACTCTCACATATGTTACACATACACACACATTGACACATACATGAAAAAGAACAGGTTGTGGAAAAGGGAAAAAAATTAAAGAATCATGGGCTGTTGGGGTCATGTAGTTAACGAAGGTCATTTTTTGACTTAACTGAATTTGATGGTAAGAATAGTGGTTGGAAACTGAAGAGAAAGTTTCATTTGGTTTATTTTGTTGTTATCATTGATAATCATGAGCACAGTCTGGACTAGTCATAAACAAGTATAGATGGGCATTTTTAAGAAAAACCTTTAGGAAATTTGTTGATGTCTCAGTATATATAAAGATTCTTACTTCTATGTTAAATACCATCCATCCTTTGTGGAGAAGCTCCTTCGTAGTGTCTATGGATGGTTGCTGACAGTTCATCGTGAGCGTGTAAGTAGCCCTAGATGGATTTCATGTCTCTTCAGGTCTGATAATTAGAAAAAGATGAAAACGTGTCTGTTTATCATAGTCATTGAAGAAGAAACAATAGATTCCTTGAAACTAAGACCTATAGAGACTTGCATTCTGGAGTGAGGATGAATACAGGCCAGGAGGAGATGATTTCTTTTTGTTTATTTTTATTTATTTATTTGAGAGTGACAGAGATAAAAAGAGGCACAGAGAGAGAGAATAGGTGCACCAGGGCCTCCAGCCACTGAAAACGAACTCCATATGCATGCACCACCTTGTGCATCTGGCTCATGTGGGTCCTGGGGAATTGAGTCTCGAACTAGAGTCCTTATGTGTCACAGGCAAGCGCTTAACCACTAAGCCATCTCTCCAGCCCAGAAGGAGCTGATTTCAACAGCTACCCTGAAGAATTGGGCTTTCATTAAGTGACAGTAGATCCTAGAGAGTGCATATGGACTTACTGAAAAGGCAAGGAGGAAAGAGTGAAAATCCTGAAGTGAGGCAGCTGAATGAGCGGTCTAAAACAGAGCACTGCTTACTTTGGTTTTTCCTAGAGGACAATCTGCCTCACTAATAAAGGCACACTTTAGGTCCTCATAATTCTTTCCTCTTCCAGTCATGCAGTACTTCTCTGACTTCAAAGCTGCATCGTCTCCAGATTTCCAAGTGGGCTCACAAAGTGTTCTTGAGACTGTCTTCCCCAGTGCATTCTGTATGTTTTATTTCCAAAGTAAAATTTCATGGATTGCTTGTGTATGATACTGATAAGAGAAAGGTCTAATCACAAAGTAGGGAAACCGCTTCAGTGGCCCCATACATTAACTCTTTATCCCATTCCTCTTCATTCCTCATCCTGGGTTGAGATCTTCTGTATCATTGTTTAGGACAGGTAATGCAGATTGTATACCCCTGCTCTAGCAAAGCCAAGGTATCTGAGTAATGATGTTTCTTTCTCAGATGTCCTCTATGTTGGTGGAACCTTCACATTAGGCCTGTACTCTGGTGATCAGCTATGGCACTGCACAGAGGAGGCAAGTGAGTTTTAGAAGCTTAGGCAACTTTCTTAAGAATATCACACTTGTGGATTTCTAAACTGCATCTCTTGCCTTAGTAGTCCCCACCAAGCCACATCATTTCAAATATTATTTCTAGAAGCTGATAGACAAAATTTATTTGTCATTTAGCCAAAATTTTCAAAACTTATATACATTTTTGTGAGGCATTCTAAACACCCTGGGGATCATCAAAGCCAAAGGCATCGCCCTGTACTTGAGGTGTTTATAATCTAGCTGGAGAAGAAGGATAGGTTTTCCACCCATGAGGACTTTCAGCAAATAAGAGACAGAGACATGGATGAATGTTGAGGGAGAAAGAAACAGTCTAGACTAGTGTGGACATGTTCTATGGAGGAAATGGATATTAATCTTTGACACAGTTTAAGTATAGATTAGTTCAGAGTGTAATATCTGGAACTGTATTGCCTGAGCTCTTATTCTGCCACTTGCTAGCTCTCTGCCCTTGGGAAATAATGTTCCTGGGTCTTCTCTTGCTTTAAAAACAGTAACTGCTTTATGACTTGGTATAGATTCCAGGAAGAATTGTCTATGATGGGCTTGGTGCAGGAGCTGGACTGTGATATGCTCTGAATAGCATTTAGTTGCAGTTATCATCGCTGCTGGTGCTGTATATGCAGGAAAGAGTTCTGAGGGAAATGGTGCTCTTGGTCTGAAGAATCTAGGAGATATCACTGGAGGAAGAAGAGCACAGCTACAAACCCTTGCTAGAAAGTAAAGGAAAGGGAGAGGGCTATGTTGCAGACCAAGGTCCCTAGAAGGATCCTAGGTTAAGAAGTCACTCTCTTTTGCCAACTTTGACATGAGGAAGTTGGTTCTTTGAGTTAATTAGCATAAGAAACCAAAGTAAAGATAAGGATCCTGAGGTAACAACTAGATTACCTGTGTGGAAATGCCTATGCAGTACTTCTGCTTCAAGGTAGACTTTGGTCTGTGAAGAAGTGAAAGGTCTTCCCCACAGTCCGATAACACTTTTCACAGCATTTCTGTCTTGGGTGGAATTCTTAGGACTTCTATGAGAATTGTTTGTGTATTATGGTATACGTGCCTGGAATTGAGAGGGTCCCAAGTATATGAAGGCCTTAGACAATTACGAATCCATGATTATTAGACATGCCTTTAAAATGTCATTTAGTTTTTCAACTATTTCAAAGAAAAATAATAACATAAACTGCTTTTTAAGGCCAGATTAGGAATTTAGTGGTTATGGTGTCCAGTTCACTTATTTCTCTTGTTTTCCTTAGGAAAGAACTTTGGTGTTCCATACTAACAACATTTAATAAAGCTAGGTGACTGCCACAATTTTAATAATAAAAAACCTGGTTGTGGGATGTGGAGATGGCTCAGAGGTTAAAGGAGCTTGCTTGCATATCCTGATAACTTGGGTTTGATTCGTCAGTACTTATGTAAAGCCAAATGAATAAAGTGGAGCATGCATCTGGTATTTGTTTGCATTGGCAAGAGATCCTGGTCCACACCTTTCTCTGTATCTCTTTAAATAAAAGAAAAGAACTGGACACTTGCTGACATGGTGGCACATGCCTTTAATCCCAGCAGTTGGGAGGCAGTGGTAGGAGGACCTCTGTGAGTTCAAGACCAGCCAGGGACTACAAAGTGAGTTCCAGGTTAGCCTTGGATAGGATAAGACCCTACCTTGAAACCTCCCTCCAAGAAAAAAAAGAAAACTGTTTCCTTAATACACTCAAGTTTATCCTCTGGCCAAACCTTTGACCTTTCATTTATAGTTTTTGAATTTAGTAGTTCCTAGTTTCTGTGAAACATAATTCTAGTAATTATTCATATGCATGTCATGGCCAAAAGCATATATCTTGAAATTTAAATAGAAGTTGTGGCTGAAATATAGCTAATAAAATTCACTAATAAAATTTGAACATGGGCTGGAGAGATGGCTTAGCGGTTAAGCACTTGCCTGTGAAACCTAAGGACCCCAGTTCTAGGCTTGATTCCCCAGGACCCACATTAGCCAGATGCACAAGGGGGCGCACGCGTCTGGAGTTTGTTTGCAGTGGCTGGAGGCCCTGGTACACCCATTCTCTCTCTATCTGTCTCTTTTTCTCACTCTCTCTCTCTATCACTCTCAAATAAATAAATAAATAAAAATAAACAAAAAATATTTTTAGAAAATTTGAACGCGGTATGAAGCAGAGGAGCTACAGAGACTCACAATTGTGAAACGGCCTGTGCTATGTGCAGCCCCAAACACCTTACATCAAGTTTTAAGATCATCAAACTAACTACTATGATTATTGAAAGCAGAACTTCTAGAACTTAAATTTGAGTTGGAAAGCATTATAGATGTAAAAAGTTAAATCCCACGGTCTAGAATAAGTTTAGGATGAATAAAGCTGAAAAGGAACTCTGAGATGTTTGAAGGCTCGGGTTAAATGCATCAGGACACTTTAAATATCTGAGCTGTCAAAAGGGGGAGAAAGAGAACACCCTAAGTGGAAGATGTGATCTTCAGTTTACCCATACTCAGAACTTCCTATGTGTGCATTTTGTTTTCTTTGATCAACACAGCTTAGGTAGAGGCAACAACAAACGCACATGGAAGCAGCTGTCTTGTTTTCTTGCGTTGGCTTTCCTCCTGTGCTTATTTCAATTCATTCAACAGCCTTTAATATACATTTCATAATTTTCAGGCCACAAAAGCAATGTGTTTATAAAGTATAAACATATGGAGGCTTTAAACATTGTGTATTACCTATGACTGAGAAAAAGTACTTTGAATGTGTTGGTCCTGATTCTTTTTCTCCCTGAATATTTTGAGAGGTAGGCTGCTATTTACTAGTCATGCTTAATTCTGAACATTAGTTACTTTATTTTTTTTTAACTTATAATATATGTGTTTCTCTTCTTCCAAGCTTTTACTTTGGGTCTTGGTGGCTAAATTTTGTTCTTATTTGCTTTTTACTATTTACTCACAGGTAAATATTAATGTGTCTTTTCCATACTTTTTGTCTTCTTATTTACCTATTTCTGTACATTTTTTCTATTAAGAAATGATTTCTTTATTGCTCCTGAGGTGCATCTTTGGACCATGCAACTTGCTAATTTGAGTGAAAATATTAATATGTGGTGTTTAGTCAGCTCCATGCTGCTGAGATGAACTTCCAAACCAGACACAATTTATGGGAGGAAGGGATTTATTTGAAGCTCAGAGATCCAGTGAAAGTTCCATAATGGCAAAAGAGGCTTGGTCCCTTTCACCACCAAGAGCATTACAAGCAAGAACAAAATATGGCAGCCAGACAGGAGGGAACCCAGGCAGAGCTCAAGCATTCTATATACCTTTAAGCTGGAAATCAGATCTGCCCCTGATCACACCTTTGGGTTGGACCCTAGGGTCAGCCCACAGTAGCAACTCTTCCAGCCATGTGGCTGTGAATCCAAATTACAAGTTTAAAAAAAACAAAAAACACCAGAGTCTATTGGGGGACATATCTTCAAATTACCACACTTGATTTGCATGTTTCAAGAATACTTTGAATTATTGGAAGCTGTTAAGCATGCACTTTCTTAACAGAGTGACAAAATTTAAATAGCTAGAGTAGTGAAATAACTGTCTATGAAGATCTTGTCACCAATAATGTTTATCTAACGGTTGTCAGGGCACATACCTTCCAAGCCACTTTTGGTTCATCCCACTTTTTAGTAATGATACTCTGTCACTCTAACTTAGGTCTTACTCAGTCGAATCATCAGTAGCTTAAATTTATGAAATAATCATCTTGAATGGTTTTAATTGCTCAGCAGAACTGCTTAAAAAAATAAATGTTGGTAAGCTTGAGTCATTTACAACTGTGTCATTAAAGCTTCAGAGTACTATACAGCAGGCATTGTCAACTTATCTTGAATCATAAATTCAAGGCATTATGGAGAGCAGGTTTGCTCTATTTCTTATATGAATTGATCCTTAATTCTTAATACTTGAGGGAGATATGTGAATTCATGGGGCATGATACCCATGCTAATTAACTTAATAAACTAGTATCCACAGTGAAGGAACCAGCCTTCTGATAAAATATGTCTATCAAAAGCATTGTTCTCTGATGGGGGAGAACTGAAGAGAAGTTTAGTTTAAGCCATTAGTAAACTTGCTGCATCTGCTGTCACTGCCGCTCTGAGGCTACTGTGGCTGTGGCTTCTCTCTTCTGCATACAGGTGCTCATTGACACTTTTATTGAACAGAAAAAAAAAATAAACAGTAATAGATGAGCAAGTAGTATGTTGTATTATGAAGGGGTAAGGAATTTTCAACTCTGGATAACCCTTAATTGCTTGTTAAAGGAAGTGAGTACAAAGGAAGGAGTACAACCTCCTGGACTTGGCTGATCTAGAACACACATACACTCTGATCACAAGAAAAATCATATAAAGCCTACCTGTTGCATTCAACAGATTTGTGGGCCCATAGTTACTGGCCACATTGTCTTCAATACTATGATCAGCACTTCGTACACATGCATGCTTGTTCTGAGTCAAAAGTCTAACCAGGCCTCTGAGTTAAGAAGCATAAATTATATCTTAAGATCATTCAGGATCTCTAAACATTGCTTGTTAATACTTCTCATCTCTGCTCTTTAGTCAAAAGGTACTCCAAGGCAGAGGAACCCTGGTCACATGACTTACACAGTTGTAAGGTTAACTTTGAAGCAAGTTACAAATAAGAAATTTAGCATCTCAAAGCAATAATATCACAGAAGTTATTTGTAAGGTCCATAAGAAATATTCCCAGTTCTTTCCCATAGTTCATTCCAATATTACATTTCCATAGTTCATGCTCATACCTTGTTCTTATAGTTTATAATCAAAAACACTGGATGCTAGGGAAATAGAACTTAATACTGTTCCATACTATTTAACAATGAAAGTCAAATGCAATGGCTCTCCCCATGAATCCTGGGACCCAGGAAGACAAGGCAAGTAGGGTTGCCATGATTTCATGGCAAGTCCTGGCTACCTTGTAAGTGCTGGGCCAGACTGGGTACAGAGTGAGGCTGTTTCAAACAATCAAATAAATAAATGACAAAAAAAAAAAAAAAAAAAAAACAGGGCCAATCAATGTCATCTTGGAAAAATAGAAAATCCTACCTTTGACTAAAAGTTAATAGTGATGCCAGATATGGTGACACACACCTTTAATCCTAATACTCGGGAGGCAAAGGTAGAAGAATCACTGTGAGTTCAAGGCCAGCCTGAGACTAGTGAATTCCAGGTCAGCCTGGGCTAGAGCAAGACCCTACCTCAAAAAAACAACACGAAAATCAAAAAACAAAAAAAAGTTAATAGTGAAATCACTTTCATGATACTGAGGTTACCTTTCAACCATATTATTAGATGTTAGTTGCTTTTTGTTTGTATTTTTAATAAAGAGCATATAGTGTTCTGCTTATTTGCTTTACATTCTTGCTTGACCATAGTTACATTTAAATATTTCCTTTGGGGTTGTAACTATAGCAAAGAAGCTATTTGGAATTCCTCAAAGAATCAATGGTCATTAAGGCTCCTGCCTTGAAGATTTTCTTATTTTGGATAACAAATCTATGCCTGAAGATGGTTAGACAGAATTCATTTGCAATAAGCGGCTGTGTACCAGATCTTGGAAGTAATTAGATTGCTTCATAGCTTAGTTTCTCAAGCCTAGCTCTGTATATGGACTCTTAAATAAACAGTGGGAAAATTATATTACAAAGAATGACAGCTCACATGCAAATCGTCTAGTAAAATAAAAACTGATCAAAAAGATGTTCAAGTAGACACGTGCATCTACCTATGAGGCTCTAGTAAAGTTTTGTATTGCTGCTAAATAAATATTAGAACATAGCAAAATGCATTGTTTGCTTTTGATATTTTTCTAATCAGTCAAGCTTCTTTGGAAACAAAGGGGCATTGGGATACATTTTGTTTTTCTTTCATGACTCATTTGTGCTGTGTTCACACTTCCTTGTGCCTAACAGAATAGAGCAGACACTATTAGTGTCATGATACGTCCTAAATAGCTATACTGAACAGCTACATGCTGTCAGCAACACCTCATACCCTTTGCAGCTATTCCCACATGTTAATAACACACTGCGGGATGCTGGCTTTTCCCAGCAAGGCTTCTGTAGGCAACAGTTCTCATTAGCACAGTAGTGTTTATTCATCTCTTCATTTTGTGAATATGTTAGTCACCTTTGTTTGTTAACCTACCTCTCCGGTTTCTTGAATTCACCCCTCTAGATACCTCCCACGATCTTTCAATTCTTGGTTATTTCATTTCAAAGAACATTATTTGTAAAAAAAAAAAAAAAAAAAAAAAAATCACATAAGGTCTACCATCTTAGTTTTAGTTGTACAATATAGTTACAGTTAGTGCTTTATACTAGGTCTCTAGGACATACTGTTCTTGTATAACCTTTTGCCCTTTGGCTGGCCCCCTCGCCCTCCCCACTACAACCACCATTCCATTCTGTTTCTATGAGTTTGACTATTTTAGATTCTTTGTATAAATGATTGCTTGTAAGTAAACGAGCAAGATGAAACTTTCAGAGGCTATGGAAAGGTTTAAGGTATGCATCATGGAAATGAGTTCACAATATATGTTTCTTGTAAGCTCATTGAAATATATATGTAAACTGTGCATAACCTTTGTATTAGCTCATGCTTGTAAGGGTTGCAAAAGTACATACTATGGTCAGTTAGCAACTTGCATGTAGGATGCATTTGCATTCCTTTTTAGTTTTTTTTAAAGGACATGTGAATATTCCTCCATGTTCTTTGATGACTCTCAAAATTGAAGTACCATTGTGGAGAAAAGTGGCATATCAAAAGTGGTGGGGGCTGGAAAGATGGTTTAAAGAAAGGCACTTGCCTGCAAAGCTACAAGACCCAGGTTCGATTCCCCAGGATCCAAATATGCACAAGGTGTTGCATGCATTTGGAGTTTCTTTGAAATAACGGGAGGCCCTTGCATGCCCATTTTCTATCTAACTCTCTCTCTCTCTCTCTCCCTCTCTCTCTCTCTCTCTCTCTCTCTGTCTCTCTCTCTCTCTCAGCTTCTTTCTCTCCCCTTCTCTCAAATAAATAAATAAAAATACTTTTTAAAGTGGTGGGATGCTTGCCTGCTTGGTATGCACAATGCCCTGGGTTTGATTCCCAGCACTGAAAAACAAAAGTTGATGAACTTGTCAATAGTGCTGAAGGTTTTTCTTCAAGAACTAGCAGTTTTGCCTTTTCAAATCCACGCCAATTAAGGAAATATGGACCTTACCGAAGTTCCACATCCTCAACAACTTAAAGCACATGGGTGTGAAATAATTCCATTCTTAAACAGCAGCAGAATTTTACCTTCTAAATCCTTGAATTCCAGTCTTCCACTGGTTACTAGATGAATACCTAGTAGTTCTTCAGTTTTTTTTTTTTTCCTGAAGAATATTGTTTTACAAGAGGAAATCTCTCTTTAAATTCTAATTCATATTCAGATTACCACAAGTCCTTTCATTCTTTTCCACATTTGTTCAAGGACATCATTAGATCCTGGGAGGGTGGCAAAGCGCATCTACTAGATGCAGGGAAAAACAAAACAGCACATGCATTAGTAACTTGATTTAGAGGCTGAAAGAGGAGAAGCAGAATTTATACTTGAAAATAGATGAACTTTAGAGCATAGCTCAGTGGTATAATGCTTGCTTTCCTGGAATGTGCACAGCCCTGGGTTCAATGCCCAGCACTGAAAAATAAATGTTGATGAATTTTATAAGTTCTGACAAGCCACTCATACCTGTTCCAGATATTTTTTTTCTATCAAGTATTTTCTGTAGAGCTGGTTTTGTCTTCAAATACTCCTTTAACCTGCTTTTGTCATGGAATGTCCTCATTACTCCGTCTATTTGAATGGATAGCTTTGCAGGATAAAGTAACCTTGGTTGACAGTTGTTATCTTTCACAACTTGGAATATATCACCCCAAGCCCTTCTGGCTTTAAAAGTTTGTGTTGAATAATCTGCTGTAATCCTGATGGGCTTACTTTTGTAGGTAACTTGATTTTTCTCTGTAACTGCTTTCCATATTTTTTCTTTGGTGTGTGTGTTTGGAAGTTTGATTATAATATGGCGAGGAGAGGTTCTTTCCAGGTTTTGTCTGGCTGGGGTTCTAAAGGCTTCATGTATCTGTATTGGCACCTCTTTCCCAATTTGGGGGAAATTTTCTTCTATGATTTTGTTGAAGACACCTACTATACCTTTTGAGTGAAATTCTTCTCCTTCTACTATGCCCTGAATTCTAATATTTGATCTTTTCATAGTGTCCTGAATATCTTGAAATTCCCACTCATACTTTTCTATAAGTTTGTCTTTCTCTTTGTTGGCCTGTATTAGATCTGCCACCTGGTCTTCTAGCTTAGATATTCTGTCCTCTCCTTCATCCATTCTACTGGTGAGATTTTCTACAGAGTTTTTTATTTCATTAACTGTGTTCTTCATTGCTAGTAATTCTGACTGGTTTGTCTTTATTATTTCTATTTCCTTATTTATGTCTTGTATTGCCTTCTTTATTTCATGAAATTGGTATCCTGCATCTTCTTTGATTCCTTTGATTTCCTCTTTAAGTTCCTCTTTGACTCCTTTGATTTGTTCTCTGACTTCTTTGAACATATTTACAATCATTCTTTTGAAATCTTTTTCAGGCATTTCCTCTAACTCGTTCTCACTGGAGGTCATTTCTGATGCATTAATATTTTTAGGTGGATTTATATCGTCTTGCTTTTTAGTGTTTCTTGTGTTATAATGTATATATTTTTGCATCTTGGATTAAGTTAATGCTTGGATTTTCTAGCTAGCTGGGTATTCTTAGCTGTATCAGACGTTATATATTTTCAGGGTAGGAGCTTAAGGTGTTAGATGTGGCTCTTAAGACTCTGAGAGTATCTACAAAGGTGCTCCTAGGGGTTGAGTTTCCCTGCTATGGAGTATTCAAGTAGGCTGAGTGGAATAAAACACCAGTAGATTCTAAAAGTTAACTAAACACTGTACCCATTCAGTCAAAAACAGCCCCAAGTATGTATGCCAGAGTAGTTATTATAATAACCAGATCCTCTATCAACACAGAGGTTAAGATTTCTGGTCTATTGAGGGATCCCAGTCAGCTTGTGACCAAGTGAGACCCTTCCCTGGTGCAACCCCAGTTACCTTGGATGAGTTTGGTCTCAGTCAAGTTGCTGCCTGGGTCGTCGGGCTGCTGCTATGATTTCTGGAGCTGGGCACTGGCTTTTCCTGCAGGGCAAACCAAGCCTGGCAAGTGTGGCCCTGCAGATCAGCACCCCCACTGCTGGAACTGCTGCTGCTTCTGGATCTGCTGTTGTTGCCGCTCCTGGGTCTGCCGCTGCTGCCGCTCCTGGGTCTGCTGCTGCTGGGGCCTCTGGTACCGGTTCCGGAGCTGCCGATTTTGCTGCCGAACTCTGCTCCTGCTTGGGTCCCGCTGTCGGCTCAAGTTGGCGTGGCCGGGTCCCGGGACGCTGCTCTGTTCACTGGAGCTGGGCTCATACGGTGGGGGAGGGGAGGGAGCCGCAGCTGCTCTGGTTCTCTCGCTCTTCCACGTGTTCTTCTACCTCGCGGTCTGCTCCTCCACTGCTCACTGCCGCTCTCCCCTCACGTTTCCTGAGCTGCGGAGAGCGCGGTGTGAGGAGAAAATCCCACACCTGGCTTTTCCTGTGGCTGGAGCCGAGTTTGGCAGCTTTCTGGTGTGCCGCCACCATGGCGGTTAGCGGAGCTGCCCGGGGCCGCTTTTGCCGGCCTGTGCAGGCTCTGGATGCTCTGGATCTCTTTTACTTCTCCACTGCCGCTTCAGTTTCCTATACACCCCACTTTTTAGTAAAAGTGTGTATTTTGCTGAGGTTTTTTGGTCTTTTTTCCCCCAGGCTGCTTTGGCGTGGTACCTACGCCGCCATCTTAACCGGAAGTCCAGATATTTTTTTAAATCTTAAAATGCTAAGAATTTGAGTCTCTAAAGATTATAACTTTTACATTCCTGAATCCCACAGTTTTTTAAATAAGAATTTTAAAAAATATATTAAGGAGTTTTTTTTATTTTTATTTATTTGCAAGCAGAGAGAGAGAGATATGAGAGAGACAGAGAGAATGGGCATGCCAGGGCTTCTAGCCACTGCAAATGAATTCCAGATTCATGTGCCCCTTGTGCATCTAGCTTACGTGGGTCCTGGGGAATCGAACCTGGATCTTTTGGCTGTGCAGGCAAATGCCTTAACCACTAAGACACTTCTCCAGCCAAGAATAAATTTTTAAAAATACATGCCTTACTCTGAAATCATTTTGCTTTAGAAAATTATGGGAGATTTTGAGGTGTGATTAAGAGGTCATTTTGGTATACTGAATTTATTAACACTTAAGCATCTTCTAAAGTAGGCTTAGACTGTGCAGGCATGAATTCCAGATTTAATAACATAAACACTCTCTTTAAGTAGGGATTAGTTGGAGTCAGCGACAGGATATGAAAAGGTACCATGGAGCTGCACAAGTTGATATAGGTATAGCTGTCTATTGTTCAATCACCTCTGATGTTCATGACCTGACAAAATCCCTGTTTCCTGAGAAAGTCTGGACTTGGTTGTTTGCATCTAATGAAAAACAATTGAAGAACCAGGTGACTTAAAATTCTTAATAATTAAGAAACTCTTCCAGAGTTTAATTTCAACAGCAGAGCAAAGATAGACTAACACTACTGGGCAATGCATCTTCCAGCTCATTGGTGGACAGTTGCTGAACATGGGATGAAACCAAATAAAACAATTGCAATGGGAAACAAATTAGAAATCACTCTGGCTCTTTCCATGTATATTTAATCAAAAAGCCTTTAAGTTATTTTAAGATTCATTCTCCTAATGTTTGGAGACTTTACAGAAATAATGAAAGAGGGCTGTAGGCATGGCTTAGTGGTTAAGATGTTTGCCTGCAAAGCCAAAGGACCCAGATTTGATTCCCCAGGACTGACGTTAGCCAGATGCATAAGGGGGCGCACACATCTAGAGTTTGTTTGCAGTGGCTGGAGGCTCTGGTGCACCCATCCTCTCCCTCCCTCTCTCTCTCTCTCTCTCTCTCTCTCTCTCTCTCTCTTTCTCTCTCCCTCCCTCTTTCTCTGTCAAATAAAAATAAATATTAAAATATATATTTAAAAAGAAATAATGAAAGAGAAACAGCTGACTTTCCCTACCATAAAAATATGGTTGTAAAAACTAACAGTTTTTTCTCAATTTTTATTAACATTTTCCATGATTATAAAAAATATCCCATGGTAATATCCTCCCTCCCCACTACTTTCCCCTTTAAAATTCCATTCTTCATCATATCCCCTCCCCATCTCAATCAGTCTCTCTTTTATTTTGATGTCATGATCTTTTCCTTCTGTTATCATGGTCTTGTGTAGGTAGTGTCAGGCACTATGAGGTCATGAATATCCAGGCCATTTTATGTCTGGAGGGAGCACGTTGTAAGGAGTCCTGCCCTTCCTTTGGCTCTTTCTTTCTGCCACCTCTTCCGCATTAGACCCTGAACCTTGGAAGATGTGATTGAGATGTTACTCAGTGTTCCAGTCACTTCTTTCCAGCACTATGATACCTTCTGAGTTGTCCCAAGGTCACTGCCATCTAAAAAGAGAAGATTCTCTACGCAATGTGAGAGGAGCATTAAAATAAGGGTTTGAATATTAAGAGAAGTGCTTACTGGGCAGTTTGATAAGCATAGTATATACATTTATCCCAACATCAGTAGATGTTACACCCCTAGGGCTCATGATTACTCCTGTAACAGTTTTCTTTTTAATTCTACTACCATTTACTTAATACATATTGTTTACAAGGCTATGGAATTGAAACAAGATTACATTACAATCTATAGAGTAAATGAAAAGAATGTTTATCATCTAATTTGAATTCTCTCACTAAGGTATATAATAAGTGCAAAATCAGATATGGTTAAGATCTGTGGCCCAGCCTAGGCTAAATGAAAGAAGTATTGACAATAGGGTAGTTCTCCAAAAATTGACTTTTAAGTTATTTTTTTTTTAATAAAGAGAGGTTAGGATTTGCACCTAACATTGAAACATAATAATGTTGAGGGTGTAATTTACTTATCATAGACTTTGAAGGGTACTAAAAGACTTAAATCTTAACAGTTGCCCTTTAAGAGCTTTTGGGTACATGCTAAATCAATATAACAGTAGAGAGACATTTCAATAAAAAGTTCTTAGCATTGAAAGTGCGAAAAACTCATTACATTTCAGGAATTGGATTTTATTTCTGAATATAATTGATTTGGAAGTATTTTATTTGGCTGATTACAGCACTATAAGCCACACTTGTAGTAGACTTTGACATCTGTATTTACAGCAAGAGGCTGTCATCCCAGACCTTCAAGTGGGGTTGAAATATAATCAGGCCTTGATGTGTTTACCAAGGATCCTAATCTCTGAATTTTCTCTCCACTGCCTAGCAGCATGTGATTACATGAAAGTTATGTGACATTAAAAATTAAAGTGCATACACATATCATCTAAATGAACTAGAGAAAAGTAGGTTTCCCTGGGAGCCACACTTGGACCCTTGTTTAGGTTAGACTGGCTCCTTGCATTCACATTTCACTGGCTATTCCACGGCCTCAAACTACCTTCTTCCACGCTCTTCTCTTTGGTTTATCTCCATAATATGTAATGAATATGTCTCTCTAGTTTCTTATTTGTCTATGAGACTAGAAAAAAGGCTCTTTTCTTTCAGAATGGCCCCACTAAATTCTGAGGGGACATGATATAAAAATAGTAACTCATATGGATAAGTTGTTATATTAGATTTAGAGTTACTAATATTCCTTGATAAAACCTCTGAATGCCTTCCTACCATGTGTTGGGCATTTTGCTAGGCTTCTAGTATGCAAAGAGAAGAAATAGACTTTATGGACCTTACCATAGAACGAATACAGAAATTATTGCACAATATGATAAGGGTACAGTGAAAGAGAAGGAGACAATGTTAACATGTAAACAGCAGATGCCAATTGATTGACCCACAGGCAGAGGGGACACATATGTCAAGTAGAGTAATTAGCAATGGAAGACACATAGAAGCAAGAAAAAGCATAATGAATTTTGAGAATTGAAGGACATCATGTTGAGCCCAGGGCCTTCAGGAAGGCATGCACTGCTGGACCAATAATTGTCAATGTACGTTGCTTTGGGCAGCATTATCAGTACCACCCGGAAATTTATAATATACATTTTAAGCCCCAATCTCCACTGATTTAGAAAATATGATTGAAGTAACCCTTCAGGGACTCCAGGAACACGTTTTAGAAAGTACTGTGCTATGTTATGTTTAGCCTACAAGTTTAAAGCCAAAAAATTGTAAATAGTGAAATGTTATTTGTTGGATTTTATGATAATATTTTTAATCTAGGAAGTCTGGGAGATGGCAGAAAAAAGAGAATGGGGGAAAAATCAACCTAAACTACAGATTATGAAAAAAAAAGTAGAGGAACCTGTTACTTTGCAAGCTCTTAAAAGAAAAATAAAACCTAAGGCTGGAGAGATGGCTTAGTGCCCAAAGTGCTTGACTACAAAGCCAAAGGATCCAGGTTCAATTCCCTAGGACTGACGTAAGCCAGAAGCATAAAGTGGCACATGCATTTGGAGTTTGTTTGCAGCAGCTGAGGACTCTGGTGTGCTCATTCTGTTTCTCTCCCTCTTTGTCTCTCTCTCTCCATCTGCTTATTTGTATGTCAGATAATAAAATAAAATAAAAGTTTCAAAAATAAAATGTCAAAAGACCTATCAGCAAAAATTTGGGGAAAATTATTCTCGCATAAAGTAAAGATGCAGGAATAGTTGAAGGGTCAGGAATACAGTGGAATAGTGTTTACTAGGATACTGAAGTAATTAAGGTGAAACACAGCCTTTTGGACTAAAGACTTGCATTGGACAATCTGTGTTCTGTTTTCCAGATGATCAAGGAAATTCTGTTGCTGCTCACTGACAGGCTCCTTGAGATTTGCTGTCTGCTAACCACATATGGCTTTTCTCTTAGTGATGGACATTAGAGCCTTTTCATTCTTTCTTTTTTTAAATTTCTTATTGACATTTCCATAACTCTAGACAAGGAACCATGATGATTCCTCCCACAACCCCCATTGTGCCTCTCCCAAACCCACCCTCTATTAAATGTCTTCTTTCCAATTAATCTCTCTCCTATTTTGATGTCATCATTTCCCCCACCTATTATGAAGGTCTGAAATTGAAGGGATCTTCCTGAACAAGTAATCAGTTTCCTTTCTGGACAAGATGAAGTCATTTGGTTAGTT
Source organism: Jaculus jaculus (assembly GCF_020740685.1). Lineage (NCBI taxonomy): Eukaryota > Metazoa > Chordata > Mammalia > Rodentia > Dipodidae > Jaculus > Jaculus jaculus. Next base: position 49,796,922 of record NC_059102.1, read on the forward strand.
TTTGTCTCCAGTATTCAGACAGATGACATCAGAATATTTCCTCTGGCCTTGAGCCAGAATCCACATTAACATTTCTGATTCATTTCAACAAAATTACATTTGCAGCAGGGAGGATTGTCTTCATGGTGTAAATAATAATTTTATTATTTCTCTGGCTCTAAAATAAAAACAAACATGAAATTACTTATCAGTTTTTTCTTGTGGTTTTGCATTTGTTGTCATAAAAAATCCGATTGATTTGCTGAATTAATGATGTCTTTGACAGATGATAATGACATATTTGATTGCAAGTTACCTGTTACATAGCTTCAATGTGCCACACAAATTAAGATGATAAGAATTACTCAGTGTCTCCCATGTTTATTTTGTGCTCTGTGCATCAGGCATTACGCTTAGCATTTTACTTGCATTATTACTTGATCCTGAAAGCAACAGTGTGAGACATTCTCATTTTCATTTTTTATTCCAATGAAGAATTTGAGGACTACTTAGGCTAACTAAACTGTCACTTCTAATAAGCATCTGAGAGTGGCTCAGCTTCAGAAAAGTCTGAGAAGAGCATAGGGAGAAATAGTGCACATTCTTCATAGAGGGTTGTGAAAAAGAACTAGGATGATGCTGGTACAGGTGTGGAGAGAAACAGGTGTGGAAATCTAATGTGGATGGGAAGGCAGCTACACTATATGCATTTAGACAGACATTAGTGTATCATTTGAGGCAGAAGCCTGGCTTCCGGGATCACTATGAAACTAGTCTGCAGAAAAAAATCTGAGTTGCAGCACAGCAACATGTAGGTATATGTTTTCTAGTAATATTTAAGTAAATAAAAATATGAACTATAGTTGTACTTCACTTCATATATTTTTGTATTTATAATTGTACTTAATAAAAATAATATTTAATGAGAACATAACAGGTTTTGATCTCCAAGATAATCAAAAAATTAATTTTTAATGAAAAATATTTTTGATTTACAGATAGTAATTATATGTATTCATGGGGTACTGTGTGGTGCTGTGGTCCATTTCCACACTGAATTTTGATCAACTCAATACTTAGGTCTCCAATCATCTCAAACATTGATCACTTCTTTTTGATAAGAACATTCACTATCTCCTATTTTGGATTAGCTATTATTAACTATATCTCTATGAAAGGGTACACAAATCATTGTTCATCCTATCCAGCTATGACTTTGCACCCTTCAAATGATTTCTCCCCCCTTCCTTTTCCCCTGTCTTCTTGGAGCCACCACTCTGCTCTGGTTCAGTAAGGTCAACTTTTAGAGTATCCACATGAGGGTGTTATTTGTTTCCATGTCTGGCATGAATTTTATCACCCAAAGTTAGCTTTTGTGTTTATATTGCTTGACATATCTTCTGAAATATATATTACTTATCCTTTTCAACTGGCCCATTATGCCATAACTTAATATTCACTCCTTTTGTGTGTACTTCTACTTTTTGTTTTGATTAACTTTGAAAAATTCTATCAATTTCCAGGTCATTGTTGGGATGGAAAGTGGGGAGGCAAGAAAAAAAATATGAATTCTTAAACTAGTTTTATTTTATTTTTTCATTTTTGCTAAATAAAGATATCTTTAGAAAATGCCAATCTGACTAATAAGAAGCAACGGTCTGCTTCTGAAAATTGAGAGTTATTTTTATTAGGTGTTGAGCTCTGCTTGGACACATGGCACAAATGACAAGCTGCATGTAATATAGAAAATCATCAGTAAAAGATCAGATGATTAAGAGTCTAAAGTCACCGGCCTGATATTCAAACTTAATCAGAAAAAAAGCTACTCTTAAAATTCCATTGTACCAATGTCACTGCAGTCTTTTTTGATACTAATGTAGTTCTATACTTACGTATTTTACTTTCTGTGTATATATGTGCTAAGGTTAAGCATGTACTCTACCACTGTGGATAACTCCAGCCCTTCCATTTGGTTTTGGTTGGCTAAATAAAGGAAGCTCACAGACAAATGAGGAAATAAATATGAATGGTGTTAGTCATGTATGGTGTTGGGTTGCTCAGATCTTTAATCCCAGCCCTGCAAAGTCTGAAGTAGTAGGGTCACCATGAGTTCCAGGCCAGCCAGAGCTAGAGAGTGAGTGTCATGCCAACTTGAGCTACAGTGAAATCCTCCCTCAAATAAAATAAAATAAAACAAAAAAGAATGGATTTCAAGCCATAGATTGTTAGTAGAAAATTTTCAGTGCCAGGGATGGGATACCTTCCAGTGAATCGTTGGCCAGGGAGGTCCCTATTGCCTCCAAAACATTGTAGGCTATTGCCAAGGCTCTTTGTTTCCCATGAGAAGACCCTATTGCTGAAGACTTCACATGTCTCTGAGGCAAAATCCGTGAGAAATCAAGCTGGTGCTGAGCAGAAAACCTTCTCCCTATAGCCCCGCCAACTGAAAGCTAGAAAAAGCTGTACTGTATGCAGCCTTATGGGAGACAGAAGTCATCAGCAGTGAAAACAGTGGACACTGGAAGCCTCAAGTTTGGCCAAATAGGCGAAATGACTGAATAAGTACAATAGTGACATGTCTGCTTTGGGGAAACCAACTGCTCTCTAATTGGACAGAAGGCCCACTCTATGGGAGTGAATATAGGCCTGTTACTGAAAACCTAATCAAAAGCATATGGCAGAGAAAATCATGAGTCTTAGGGGTATAAAACCTATGCTTATCTGGATAAATACATATAATACTCTCACTAAATTTCCCTGAAAGCACTACACTTAATGTTCATATTTATATATTAATGCTAATCTCACTTCTGGTTAGAGAAGCTTCTCTTTTCAGATGGCAATGACCACTGGGATGACCCAAAAGGCAACATAGTGCTGAGAAGAACGGACAGAGGAGTGTCCAGCACTGAAACATCTCACACCCTCCAAGGCTCAGTGTCTACTGTGGAAGAGGTGGCGGAAAGAATGTAGAATGTAAGAGCCAAAGGAAGGGTACCACTCCTTACATACAACTGTATGGACAGAAATTGGCCTCAATATCCAAGACTTTGCAGTGTCTAACATTACCTACACAAGACCTCATAATAGAAGAAAAAGATAACATCAAATTAAAAGAGAGACTAATGGAGAGAGGAAGGGGATATGACAGAGTGCAGAATTATGAAGGGGAAAGTGGGGGAGGGGAGAAAAATACCATGGTTTGTTGTCTATATGTATAGAAGTTGTATATATGGAAAACCAAGTCTTAATTCTTAATATTCTTAATCATTCTCTCTATATATACATATATGTATATACCTACTTACATATAAATGTTTTCTCAAAGAGATATTTGAACTTATGAGACAGTAGTACCTATGCATGTTTCAGAGTATTTTAGGGTGATATGAATTTTTTAACCTTTTAAAAAATTATTGATTTCTGTTTACAAAAAGATTACACACATAGACACCCCTCCCCTGCCTCAATTCTGCTGAAGGTCTTCTGTGGCGGGGGAGGGTAGTTTTTGGTATTCATTGTCAAGGCCAAGAGGCCTCTGTCTCTGAAGGAATGGGGAAACATGTTCTCTCAGGCTATTCCCACCCACCTGGAGGCTCTTATAGTCTTTCCACCGCCTCTTTTGTGATGCTCCTTGAGCCTTTGTGGGCAGAACAGAGATTTAATTTAGTGTTGCTTTCTCTATAGACTCTGGATCTCTGTTTTCATGAGGTTTGAGTGACCACAGTGTCTGTCACCATCTCCCTCAAGCTGGTATTAAGGCTAGCTGTGAGAGCAGTATTCATGTCACCACTTCCTCTGTAATGACTTCTGGGCTTGGGAAGATGAGGTGGGGCTGTCCCATCTCATGGTAAACAATTGGCTCTCTCTTCTTGAAGTCTTGATATATCCTTGTTCTCCCCTATATTGTCCTCCATCTATAAAAATAGAAACAATTCTCCAACCAAAAGTGAATAGAGTTTTTATAAAAGGGAAAATGTCTATTAATTAGAAAGATTTGTTGATGTGTAAATGCATTCCTCTTAGTTAGAGATGGGTAGAGGTTCTCTCTAGAGCCAGTTGAATTCCTATTCTAGGGAATCTGGCTTGGTTCCCAGATCCAGAAATGAGTTCACTCCCCCTGAGCCAGTCTCATGCTCAAGCCATGAGCAGTTGTTTACCTACCTCGGCTGTGTGCCACTGTTGCACAGGTGTGTACTTCTTGCTCGCCTGGCTGATTTTACAACTGACAGGATCTCCTGCTTAATCCGTCAGTTGGTAACTGTTATTCTCTAGCCACTCTTATAGCACTTTTTAGTACAAGGACTAGTGTACTAACTAAGCATTCTCTTCAGCCCCCTGGCACATGAATTTTTGTTCAATCTTATTTCATTGAATTGTATTTTAAATTGAGATTTTGTCTCTTTTTTGCTAAGAACATACTTTGTATGGATATATCATGTGTTGATACCATGTTTTTCTTCTCCTTGCCCCTATTCCACTGAATGGATTTTTTTAAATGACTTTCATTAGCTTTCCTGAGCATATCTAAGTGAAAAGTGAGCAATAATACCTGTTGATTAAAAAAAAAGTGCCTAAACTTGATTCAAGTTACCAAATCATTTCTAAATGAGTTCTTATCTTTTCAGTTTATATATTTTGTTTGGGGGGAAATTACTGCTATATATAGGAAGGTGTTTTCCTCCAGAATGAACCCAAATCTGAAAGGAGACTGTAGAACACAATAATTTTGGCACTAACCCTCAAGTTTAAAGACATTACAAAGGATTCTGGTGCTATAATTTTTATATCTGATAGACTTAGTCATCTCATCTTAATCTGATGAAAGTAATAAATAAGAACAATTTGCTACATCAAAATATTAACCTTCCTATGTGAAATAACACAAATTTAAGCCAACATGGTAATGTATTTCATGTGATTTAGAGCTAACATATATCATTTTGCCTGATTTTTCAAGCATTATGACAGGCAAGTTATAACATGCTTATTAGTCCCCATGACTAATGAAAAATAGTCAACAAAAGTATAAACATAAATCTGAAGTTTATAAACTTTTTAAGTCATGAGTATCATTAATAGTAAACTACTTAGAGGACACATTGTTTTGAGGTCTCTTGAAATCATGCAGCTGTAAAATTTAAAATGCCAATGCATTAAGCTAGAACTAAGCCATGCACTATGATTCACATGCAGGTTCTCAGTCTATTTGACTAGCAGAGTAAATTCAATTCATAATTCCTGTTTTTGCCTGCCTGACAAAGTTTGCTGTTTCCAGTAGTACAAGACTATTAATTGTAGTTCTCTGCATCTCCACTGTCACCATTGCTGATGAGCCAAACATTTCACATTTACATTAGATCTTTATAAAATTCCCTAACCATTTCTATCAGAGTTCCTTATGTCAACTATCATTGATATTCCTTTTTATTTCTAACAAGAGGCAATTTTACAAGGTAGTGGCAATATTTACCCATTTCTTAAAATAAGATTTATTTTTCCATCAACTATTTAGAAGATACTAACAGAAAAAAAAAATACATCCAGTCCAAAAAAGTGAACCATGGATTTTTAAAAATATCTTTTCCCTCTGTACTTTTTCCATTATTAAATAAAAGTAGCAATGGAATTAGATAATGCTATATAATTTTATAAAGTCCTCCACAGTAAGAAGAACATTTAGTTGAGTTAAGGCAGATACTTTACCTGACATGAAATATCAGAGGAAAGGACTAGTTTTGTCTTAAAAGTAACTGTGTGAGGTGTAGCATGACACATCTGCAATCCAAGCACTGAGGAGAGATCCAAGCAATAATCCTATGAGTCATAGGGATAGTGAGTGTGAGGTCATCCTGGGATACACAGTAAGATTGAGTCTTAAAAAAATCATAAGGTGTCATATTTATGATTTGGACCATACTTGTTATTTTTCCTACCCATGCCAATCTCATGTGGTCAAATTTAAGCAAAATTGAAAAATAAATTAATTTGTCATGTAAATTTGAAGCCATTTGTATAAAATAAGTCTGGCTTAATATAATTTGATATCATATGTGCAGTACTTTAGACTTACTAGTATCATTTTGCTTGGCTTAGTTTTGTTCAGATTGAGTCTCACTGTATCATCTAGGACAGCCTCAATTTGCCATCTTCCAGAGTGTTAAATTTGCCTGCGTTAGGTTGATTATTTTTACCAGTATTTTATAAATATTTATGATGAAAGCATATAGTAAATTCTGTTACAATATTTTTTGCTTATTTGTTCAATACGTTAGGTATGATAATCTTATCATAAGAATATAGAGAAGAATGGTATGGTGTTGGCAGTGATGATGCCCTTTTGAATGAATATACTCTGATTTTCCCAGATTTCATTTAACAAGGGCCTATGTAAATGTTCATGTCATGATAGCTTTGTTTTACTTTCTAGCTGTTACCTTTGTAGAATTAGACACAAATATCTTATATATTTAGAAGCTAAGTCAGAGACAATGTGGTGTTGTATATAGTGGCCGGCAGACAGAATGGTTTTGAATCAGACCCTATTATACATGTTAGCATGGGTTAATCTACAGAAGGTGTGACCAGATCTACAGAGAACAGAAGGCCTTCAGTCATATAAAGAATTTTAATATCACCCATGGGCCCTATTTGCCTAATGGAAATGTGCATAGAGCCAGCTGTCTCCTGGCAAAATTTAGAAGCAAAAAGCATTTGGTGCCCTTGGCTTCAAAGTGTGTGACTTCTTTTCCCAAGGTGCTCACTGACTCACTGTCTACCAAAAACACCTCTGTACTCAGTCTGTTACTGAAAGCCAGCTTTGTCACCTGGGCCTTTTGAGATCTCTGTTTTCTATGTTTCATGATTCATAATAATGATTATAATTATAAATAATGCTTTTGGGTTCTATGTGCTGTGGATTAGAAAAATCCTGTTCACATCTATTTTCCATTTTATAATTCACTTTGAAATGATGTGTTCTAGATTGCTTTGTCATAAAATATACACAGATGTGACGATCCTATGTGCTTCCTAAAAATAAGCTTCTTTGAAATGGAGTGAAATTCTGAATGTTCTTCATTCTTCACAAACTCCAATTTTTGGCAAACAAGAGTAAGTAAGTTATATGAACTTAATGTATTTTATCAGAATGAACCATTTTCTTGTATTTGATTTTCATGCAAAGAACATTTGAAAGTAAGGCCTGAGTTTCTTAGACTCCAAGCCCCCCACTAGTAGGTTGTGATAACTACATTCTCATATCACCTCTGAGTTTTTGTTTTACTATTGGGGTAAAAGAAAGGCTTTTACTTTGATAATCTGAGTTTTCTAAGTAAACTAGTACTTACCTTACATCTTTAGTTGACTTACAAGAATAATTTTCTATCTGCTTTTGGTTTTTCTTCCTTGATGATCTTTGAACATTTACTACCTATCCAGTGTGTAATTCACTGACTCATTGATAAATGCCAATAAAGTACTGTGTTCCTATTACTGCATGGAGTGTTGAGGTCATAGTCATAAAATAAGTAGCCCTTCTTTGCAATTTAGATTACTGAGTCAAACAAAGAGTAATATAAAATAATAATAATAATATTATAAATAATAATAAATAAAATAATATAAAATTATAACTGCAAGACATCATACACTCAACAAGCAGCATGGTGGCAGATGGGGAACAATGAGAGACATTAAGGACATGGTGATGGCCAATGTGGGTATTAAATAGGGGTATGTCTGGTCAGAAGTTGATATTTCTGGTAGTGAGGAGCAAGTGAGAACAAGATGTGAAACTAGACTAGAGACTAGTAGAGACGTTGGAAAATATTCATTTTCTGACCCTATCCAATCTGCACAAAAATACTTTTTTAGTATTTGGAATGAAACCAATACTCATGGGATGTACAGTTTGGAAGAGCAGTTCTCTCAACTTAGATCTAGCTGTGTGACATTCCCATGTGTTTACAAGCATTTGAAAGAATACGGTAGGGGGGAAAATCCAAAAGTTGAGTCATTTTGTAGCTGGATGCATTCAGTGTTGGAATTCTTGTTAAGCTTCATGCTGAGTTAGTTGAGAGCTGCCTACACCTCTTAGCTTTGGAATCTGGTTCTGACCAGACTTTTTCTGAAACAAAAGAAGCAGGTTAAGCTTGAAATAAAAATTAAGAGTTTCTGGTCCTTGGGATAATTCCAATGTACCTAACATATTAGGCTTATGGTGGACCTCATAGGTGCCAAGCATTGTTCTGAAAGTAAAGACTATGTACAGTTAAGACAAAGTTGCTGATGTCATGAGCTCAAAGGCCAGTTGTCCATCAGGTTAAAGCATGTCCTACAGGAATAATCACAGGAAAATGATATGTGATGGTTGTTTATAAAAATAAGATTGAATCACATCTGAACTCATCCATATTTGCTTCTGTTTATTGACAGAAATAAAATTATTCCTTTGGAAGTTTGAGAAGCTGGCATGTTTCACAATGATTGAATCTTCCACATAGTAAGTTGGCAAATACCACATATGTCACTATGTAGGATAATACATATAATTGGCCAGCTAAACTTAGCGATTTAATAATGTATACATATTTCAAAACAGCATGTTGGGAATAGTAGGCACATACAATTAGACTCCAATTAAAAATAAATAATAACTGGAGGTGCTCATTAAACATGACGAATGACATGCAAATGAAGTGAAAATTCCTAGCTTTTCTTAAAAATATATAGACATCTTTTTTGCCTATTAAATTGTACTCAGTGGCTGAGGAAGCCCATCAAGTTACAAATGTACTGTGGTTCAATCAGGTCTTGTCTCTGAAATCCCCTTTGTTGCCATAGGGATTTTTTTTTTTTTACCAAGTATTCTTTTTTATGTCTATTATTATTAATAACATATTTTGTACAGATAGATAATGTGTTAGTACCCTCTTTTCCCTCATCCCTACCCCCATTCCCTTGGGGAAGCTCCTCAGTGGGGTTGTAGATATTCCCCATAGGGTTGTGGTTTATGTGTTTTGGGAGCAGCAGTCAGTTATTTTTTGGAGGAGGTAATGACTCTGAACATGATGTCTCAACCTGTGGCTCTTAAAATATTTTTGCCCCCTATTCCACAAAATTCCTTGAGCTGTGGTGGGTGAGTTTTAAGTTCACTTCAGTGATTAGCTCTTAGGAGCCTATGTATCTCTGCATTTGTAGGTGTTGAGTATCCTCGGGATCTGTCTCCTATCAGGTTCAGCATAGAAGCAGCACTCATGCTTGTCTCCACAATGCCTGTGTGGTTTCAGCTGAGGCTTGGCTGAAGTGTGAGCAGTAGTTTATCTCCTTGGGTCTCCCTACCTTAAGAAGAAGAACAAATTTTCTAATGGAGAGTGAAGTCAGCATAGTATAAATGGGATAAGCATTATTAATTTAGGGAGAATTCAATGTATGATACTAAAAAGCTTTTGCACAGACAAATATACCATGAACAGAGCCCAAATATTCTTTCTTTAGATTTTCTTCCTGTTCCTTCACCTCACTCCTGAACTGTGGTACTCATTATTAAACACACACACACACACACACACACACACACACACACACACACACACCCTCAGCACTTATACAAGTGGTAAAAGGCTTCATTGTCCCTTGCCTCAAAGGGCTGGACCTTACCTGTCTGTGAGAAACTTAGCCACTATTCTTTTCTTCAAACTCTGATTGTAAAAAGGAAAAATGATGAAAACATTTACTTTTAATATAAATGAACAATTTTAAATGATCCTCACATTAAGGTTTATTTTGTTTAATGAAAACTAGGTATCATTTAAGAATACTTTCCAAAGTGCCTTTGGGAGTCCAGAAAGGTAGCTCTGAAGATCCAGATGAGGAATGAGTTCTCTGGTCTGAAATGGTTGACTGCTTTCAAGTCCAGGCAAGCAGGCACTTCCATGATTATACAGTTTATACAGTACCTGTGAAGGTAGTGAGCATTTGCCTTCTCTTAGGTTCTGTAAGATTAAACTGAAGGCGCTTTCAAAACCTTCCACTACCAGACCCCAAAAAATGAGAAAAGAAGCAGGAGAAAGATATCAATGAGAGACACTCAGAAAAGTGAAGATACTTGTATATTATAATTAAGTTTTAAACTATCAAGTGAAATTACTTTTCAAGATGAAATATTATAGCATTCAATTTTACATAATTATTTCATTTAAACCTATGAGACAAATTCACTTGTACAACCTTCTTTGGTGTTCATTTTACATGTGAAAATGAGAAACAGGAAAGAACTGACTAATTCCCCCAATTCTTGGTACTGTACCTCATTTTAGCCACAAAGAACAGCTTCTTTCCCTTCTAATTATATGGTTCTGATATTGTGCTGATGTTTCTTTAGAGGTTTCTAGCAGATTGGGCAAGGATTGTTTGCATTTTTCATAACAGTTTTTTTTCCACTTCTATATTCCACTCAGAGACTTTAATGTACCCATGCTTATCTAGCCTTGATAGTCACAGTACACTTTCTTTTCTTTTCTTTTTTTACATTCAAAACGCATCCTTTTAATTTTATTTTATTATTAGGTGTGTATGTAGTGTGTATACAACCATGATAGTACCATCCTTAGCCTTCCCCCCGTTGTCGACCCTCCTGCGGATTGTGGATGTTGCACTGTTGGAGTGGCCTTCAGTTACGGGGGAGGGGCACTGTCTCTGTGCACAATGACCCAACTTATGGCTCTAACAATCTTTCCGCCCCCTCTTTCCTGAATTTCCATGAGCCATGTTGGGTTCATTTTAGCTCTATATCCATGACGGGAGGTCTCAGGAGCCTCTGTGTCTCTGGATCTCTGGTTTGGCAGGAGTTGAGTGTTCTCTGTGTTGATCTCCTTCACCCTTGTGCAGGTGCCAGGTTCACCAAGAAACCATCTTTTGCTCATTACCCCACTAACTCTATGGCTTCAAATTAAGCATACCTACATTCATAGTAGCAAATAGGATTTGCATAAAAGCCAGCATTGCTGGTTATGCCTCCTGTACTGTGTTTGTTCTTAACCATGGCAGTTAAACATTATTTTCAAGAAATGATGGTAGGGCTAGAGAGATGGCTTAATGGTTAAGACACTTGCCTGTGAAGCCTAAGAATCCAGGTTCGATTGCCCAGGATTCAAGCACAAGTAAGCACAATGTGGTGCATGCCTCTGGAGTTCATTTGCAGTAACTGGATGCCCTGCCATGCCCATTTTATCTCTCTCTCTCTCTCTCTCTCTCTCTCTCTCTCTCTCTCTCTCTTTCTCTCTCTCTCTATCTCTGTCTCTCTTTCTCTCCCCCCAGTATCAAAATATTTTTTAAAAAATAAAAAGAAATGATGCTGAAGAAAAGTGAACCCAATGCTGCTTAAAAAAGTACCCTGCAATCGCTTTTCTCCCTATTGGGTTTTCTTATGGTTGGATTTTTGTATTTGTTAATCATTTTGAAATGAGAGTGTATTTGTGGAGGCTCTGCAAAAAATACAGTTTGTATACCAAAAAAAAAAAAAAAAAAGATTCAAATATCAGAAAACAGACTTTAATAGCATCCATCATGGCCTCAAACTTTCATATACAATATGAATGGTATATTGTACCTGATAGTATTCAAGAAGGTTGATTATTCAGGTAATCCTGATTTGATGCTTTTATAGGAAATATCTGCATTTATTTTACTATTTTTCCTACTAAATATCACCATGCCACTGTGATGAAGGATTTCTTTGAGAGTTCCTCATTCCTTGTGGTCTTGATAGGGCTGTTTTTTAAGGTTTTCCTGTCTCAAAGCAAAAATTAAACATAATGAACCATGCTAGGCAGCTCATATTGTCTTGCTCCTCAATTTGAGTTTTAATACAAGGATAAAAAGTAATTGAAAATGTATTTGTCTTTAAAATGATTGTCCATCTATTTATGTAATATAATGTTGAGAATGTCCATACTTCCTGTCTTTATGTGACCATCATTTCCTTTTGCTATTATTTTGAATCATGTTATATCCCTCCATTAGATCACTTCTCTTTTTGATTATGTAAAATGTTGTATATGTTCTAAAATTCCTGTTGCTCAAATTCCTGAAACCCAAACAGACTGGAATGTTATCCATTTTTCAATTAGCCTGCTTGTTTTGTTGGGTAAATGAAACTATCAGATAAATTATACTTTGGGTACCTATAACTTTGACAAGTACAGTAAATGCTTGGATTGAACACTGATTGTGATTGAAAAAATTGGGGAGGTTGAGTTTTCTATAGAATTCTGTTAGAAACTTCTATTGAAGTATACTACCCATAGGAAGGGTTCCTAAGGAACCTGTCACAGCCATGTGTCTTGGCTAATGGGAGTCCTCTGCTGATATGCAAGCTTTCTCCATCTCTGCTTCTTCAAAAGTCTCTGACTTGTGTGTTCATGTCCTCACCAACCACGTTTGTGCTGGCTGCTTGTCCATTTCCCCAGGGAGTGAAATTTCCAAGACAGCTTGTGTCCATTCATTATTTTTAATAATGGGGTTTGTAAGACTCCTTAGGCCTGACCTGCTGCTAGCTCTGACAAAGCTCCCTTGCTTTACACTAGATGGTAATAAAAAAGTATTGTGGATATAAATTTACCCTATTTTAGTTGCATTTTCTTTGTAAGTGTTGGCTGTTCTGAGGCATCTGTGCAGTTATTTGGTCTTGATCAAACATAAGCACAGATTTTCTTTTGCTCAATAGAAAAAGTGCTCTATGAATGTCTTGTGGGTAGGGTGTATATGTATATGACTTCTGAAATTTCATGTAGCATCTGAGGTGACATATACTTTTATGAGAAGAGTCATAAATCTTGTTTTCTTACTGCTCATAAAAATGACAAGGCAAACAAAACTGATTTACAAACTTAACTCCTTTCTAGACTGTATGAGTCAAGGCAGGGAGTGAATGAATCCCTAAGCGGTCCAAACACCACTCTAAATTCACTAGAATATCACTGACTAACCAACTTCTGAGGTATCCCATGTTGAAACTCTGTCGAGTTACATTTACCCAATGAAACAAGCAGCCTAATTGAAAAATGTGTAACTAATTCCAGTCTGTTTGGACTTTCTGATGCTGTTGGGATCTTTTGGTTCCAAGAAACAGGAATATAAGAATTCAAATTCAAAACCATAGGGTAGACAAGCACCTGGACCAATCTGAACCATCCTCACTTTGACGCTACTGACCACCTTCTGAGGCATGCCACATAAGACACTGTGGCTAGTTTTGCTGAGTATATTCTCTGAGGAACATGGGATTCATATTTGAGTTCACCTAAGATTACATATAATGTTTCTGCAATTATATAGAATCAATATTGTGCTGTTTGCTAATACAAAGGGAGAATCTGTGTACATATCCTCATGCTTTGGCAAAAACCTTCTAGGATTTAGAAAATGAACATTATTAGTAGGTGGGAGAGCAAGAACAATTTCAGCTTCACTAACTTAATGGGTGTGTGACTGTGGATGAATCACATATACTCTGAGATTAATTTCTTAGTCTATAAGATGGGAGCAATGATTTTATCTAAATCTGATCACTAATGAAATTATGCTTGTGATCTATAAAATGTTTGCTGATGTTTTGTCAGCAAATATTACAGATTGTATTCTGAAATGTCTAGTCAACATGAGAAATTAGTGCTGAATTGTGAATGCAAATTCCTCTCCTTAAGCTAACAAGCTAACCCACAATGCTAGGTTTGGTGATTATCAGCCACTAATGCTTGCTTATAAACCAATTGCAAGGTCTGTGACTTGCACAGGTCTGTCTTGCAAAGATGAAGAATTCTGAAATCCAACTGATGGAAAGACATGTGCTTTTTTTTTAATATTTGTTCATTTTTTATTTATTTTTTTGAGAGTGACAGACACAGGGAGAAAGACAGATAGAGGGAGAGAGAGAGGATGGGTGCGCCAGGGCTTCCAGCCACTGCAAACGAATTCCAGACGCGTGTGCCCCCTTGTGCATCTGGCTAACATGGGACCTGGGGAACTGAGCCTCGAACCGGGGTCCTTAGGCTTCACAGGCAAGCGCTTAACCGCTAAGCCATCTCTCCAGCCCAAGACATGTGCTTTTGAGAGAGAAAATAGAGCTACATTTCCACTGCCCTGAATATTTATCTGAACACAATTTACAAAGTGTTTGAATTCTATAGAATTACCATTGTGGTCAATGCTAAAAAAAAAAAAATATATTAAAGAGTAGGGGAGTTTTCTCAGTGGTTAGTGGCACTTTCTTGCAACGTCTTCTGGTCTAGATTCAATTCCCCAATACCTATGTAAAGCCTGAAGCAAAAAGTGGCACATGTGTCTGTATTTCATATGCAGTGGCAGGAAGCTCTAGCATACCCAAACATATGCACTCTGTGTGTGTGTGTCTCTCTCTCTTCCTCTCTTACATGTGCATGCACAAAATAATTAATTTTGTAAAAAAACAATTATTATGCTATATTATTAGTATAAACTTATTACAAATGTGATAATTACCACATAGTGTATTTTATGATTAGGTTTAGGTTTTATTTTTGTATGTTCAATAATATGTACATGTTTTGCTTAGTAAATGATTTTTTTACAAGGACATTAAAAAAAAATAACTTTCTGTTACTTAAGCTCAAAAGAATTCCAGGCATTGTAGCTATAGCATGTCAATAACAAATTATCAAAGCATTCATTAACATAGACTTAACACCAACAGATCACTTTGAAATTTTTCCTAGAAGAGTCTCATCATTTTTTATTTGGATGACTTATAAACAAATACTTTGCCACATATGAATGCTCTGATCACTTTAGATCTAACCAATAGTTATGAGTTCTCATAACTGATCTTATCCAAATGGCAGAAAACTCTCAATACTTAGTCCACTGTTCTTTAGCTTCTTTTTATTTTGCTTCAGTTCTGTTCTTTTCATCCTAAGTGATTGAAAAGCATTTAACTTCTTCTTATGGATACCTTAAACAAATCTGATCAAGTTAGAAGGAATTTAATCAACCTTCTTTGAGTGGACAGAGCAGAAGGAGGAAATGAGTTGTTTTAAATCTCATTTTATTATGGCATTATTCCAATGGCATCACTGTTGGCTATATTGATCACAGCTGACTTCATGGTTATGTGCTGACCACAAAATGTAATCTAGAGGGCACTTCACATTAAAATGACTTTCCAGATTTCCAAGTTAAAATTGTTGATGCAACATGACAACTGCTCTTATTTGTTCCAGACAAATATAAAAGAACATTAATATTCATTAGTAATGTTACAGCTGGTGACTCCTTAACAGCATTGTAATGGTTTAAATAGTTATTTCAATAGTGTGTTGAAATATTCACACAATAAGCCTTGATTGACACAGCCCATTTAAAATGCCAATAACATCATGGGAAAAATATCTGTACACTGAGCTAAGTAAATAAATATTTTAGAACTATACTTCATCCTATAAGATTTTGCACTATGCAAGGAGAAGTTGATTGTTTGGTTTTTTTTTTTTTTTTTGATTCTACAAATTGAGCATTGTGTCATAACTGTATGCCTCTCCCTCTCTCTCTCTCTCTCTCTCTTTTAATTTTAGGACTTAACCAGTAATATTTTATTTTTAATTAAAAAATAAAATTATATATATTTACCTTTAGCATGATCACTTGTTATGGATATTTTATGAACTGGCTAATTTGAGCTAATTGATATAAATTTTGACATTTTAAATCCTTAAACTTTATTGTCTTACTTATTTTCATAATATATACTAGTTTTCTATCAAGTATAGGCACCATGAGGTAAAATAGATCTGTTTGACTAATTGCTACATCTAACTCAACATTTACATCCCTAACCTATAGCAACACATGCGTATGTGAAATCATGACTTTCTATCTCCAGCCTATTTAACTAAATGTACATTCTCTGGTTCCTCCAGGCTATCATAAATTGCAAAGTTTTCTTTTATTTTAAGGCTGAATAGTATTTTATTATGTTTATTATCGCATCTTTGTTATCCATTCACCTACTGACAATTAAGTTCATTTTATATACAGATTGCCATGACTAATGCTCCAGTCAGTACGGGGTGGGAGGACGACAAACTTTGCTCATTCTTTTATCAGAGCTCAAATCTGAATACGTCTCTAAGAGACTTCTTAACATGAAGGATGTTTGTAGTTCTGTATCTGTCAGCCATTATTGGGAGAAAGTTATTTTGTGATTTTTATTGAATGTATTACTTAGAGTCACTTTTATCATTGACATTTACTTTCCTGATCATCTTCAGCTTCCTAAAACCTTTGTCATGAGAAGATGCTAAGGTCAAGGTGTATGAGTGCTTTTTGTTCCCCAAATCAACACTGCTTCGCTCAGGCAGCTGATTATTACTAATGCCTTCTGTTTATAGCAATTTTCATATTTAAATTATTAAATTCATCAAATAACCTATACAGCTATTTAAAAAATTAATTGTAGGAGGCATCTGCCTTAAAATATCTAAGAGGTAAGAATGTATTTACTTGGATTTAACCCAAATGTAGAAGTGTGAGTAGTTGCAGAAGCTGGGGGAAAATAGAATGTTATCAACAGTTTCTCCACATAGCTTTCCCTGCTATGTCCATTAGAAACCAATTGCCTCTGAAGTCCTGGAATTTTACTTACTAACAACACAGAGGTTTCCTTGTATAATCTTCTTGTGTTGTCTTTTGGATTATTGAGACAATTCTCCATTTTTTTTTTCCCATAAGGTATTCATACTCTCTGGGTTTTGCCAGGAGTGCAGTTGGTTTTAATGATTGCATGTCATGGCTTAAGTATGTGAAGTGAGAGCAAAGACACTTACACAGCTGGTGTGGTGGCACACGCCTTTAATCCCAGCACTCGGGAGGCAGAGGTAGGAAGACTGCCGTGAGTTCAAGGCCATCCTGAAACTACAGAGTGAATTCCAAGTCAGCCTGAGCTAGGGTGAGACCCTACCTTGTAAAAAACAAAAACAACAACAAAAAGCCACTTACACAGCTCTTCATCGACCAGCCTCCTAAAACTGAACTGATTGGCTCCTCATTGCCACCATATGAGAGGATGTGCACTCTTCCCAAATTAACCGAAGCAGAGAGCAAAAGTGAAGTCTAGGTGGTAAAACTTATTTCAGTCCCTGTGAGCTACCATATTTTAAAATAATGGCTACCTAATTATTTGCTTCAAATAATTAAGTACAAATATCTAATTTAAGGGAATGTTTCTTTAAAAAAAACATATTTCTTGCTTTTTTATTCAAGAAATGCTTATTGTATGGCTTGTTTAGCAATTGCTAAGGTTAAGACAGTGAATTCTGTAGACAGTTCCTATCCAAGTGGAGATTGTAGCCAGGCGAATAGTAAAGTGGTAAAGTTAGGACTGGGATCTGAATGTTTTTACTTAAAATATAATAGGTAATTTGGGAAGTGAGAAAACAGAGAGATCTAGTAGGCACATTCATATTGGCATATATGTACACTGATACATATGCCCAACATTTATGTGGTTCTGCATATGCAGTACTGATGTACATGGTGTTGTATGTAATGCTTCCTGGCACACCATGCATATGTGATCTCATGCTGTAAGGAAATGCTCTCACATTCCCTGGGGAGATTAGGAAATAAGAAGTTTATGCTCAAGTCAAACTTCCTGTTCTGAAAC
This sequence comes from Jaculus jaculus, assembly GCF_020740685.1. Classification (NCBI taxonomy): domain Eukaryota; kingdom Metazoa; phylum Chordata; class Mammalia; order Rodentia; family Dipodidae; genus Jaculus; species Jaculus jaculus. The sequence continues at coordinate 49,814,599 of NC_059102.1, forward strand.
ACTAATAAACAGGACAGGTGTTGGGTTCTACCATGTGGAAAAAAGTAAGCCATAAACCCCTGGATCCTTTCATCCTCCTCTATGGTCTCTTTTTCTTCTGATTTCTTAAAATCCAGTTCATGCACATTTGATGGCTGTTGTCAAAATAAGTTGCAGTACCCCTGGAATGTTAACTCTTAGAGAAACAAAGGCCAGTGAATTGTTATAATTGAATCTCATGCAGGGAACTCTGAGTGCTTTGTGGCCACAATGATGTGTACATTACATTCCCAGGCATGGCTCCTGGAAATGTAAACCTGCTTATATGAGCCTATTTTTATAGTTGATGGCTACAACTCGAACTGTGTATAAATAGCGATGCTCCAACACACAAATCAATTATAAAATAAGTTCTGGAAATCTTCTATGAGAAAAAAAAGTAAAGGGAGAGTTCTATAAATATTTAAATTGGCAGAATATGAATTTTATGTTTTTTTTATCTCTTAGGGATTTTTACCACACTTACAGGCATGCCCCAGATTTCTCATCTTCTAATACCACTTACCAATTTTTTTTCTTTTACACCCATCTCATAATCTTGAGTGACAAGAACTACATATATAAACATTTTAAATGATCTAATCAGGTCACTCGAGCCAGGCCAAGACCTACTTTATTATCTATAAAGTGAAAACTAATGTTTGCAGTTCTCATTCAGTCAGACACTTTCACATACATTCTCGTATAATTGTCACAACTTTGTGAAACCAAGGATATTATGTCAATGTAAGAAACAAGTAAAGCAACTTCCTTCTGATCCTGAAGCTGCTTAAAGGCAGAACAGTTATAGGTGGCTGTCTATCTCTTTCACTTTCTACCTCCCTCCCTGCTTTCCGCTAGCCCCCCTCCATTTCTCCTGAATCCCCTGCATTTCACTATGGGATAGTTCCAGTTAGGACATTTGCAATTTTATATGTTCTGAAGGCCACAGATACATTGAAACTGACCAAGTCTGTCTCTGTGCCGCCTCTGACCTCTCCGACTCCTCTCACCTTCTGATCTGGGGAAGTCTGTTGCAGTTATTCTGTCCTGCTCTGGGTCTGAATTATGGAATCTCAGTGCCTTTCTCTGGGGCTAATGTTCATCCGCCTTTGTCAAAGTAATGTATATTGGTGATAATCCATCAACTAAACAGAGCAGATATACTATGACGGAATTGTAACTGTATATCAATGTAAAACAAATACTGTACCTCACAATATATTGCTATATTTTAATTCTATTGCTAGCTCTCCAATTTTTTGAGTGGCCTAGGTCTTGGGGTCAGATGTGGACTACTAAAGTCACTGAGAAACTCTTTGGCAGAAGGGCTTCTAACTACCTCTAGTTTAGCACCTGAGAATTTGAATGAGTCAATTCACCTCATTAAGGCAAATGTCCGGTACCCTTTTGTCATTAATATAAATCCAGACACTTGACCTGTGGTCACACTAGTCATCATTTTGCTGCGTTTCTGGTTGAAAAGCAAACAAATGAGATAATCTCTATGCTTTCCTTGATAATCACTTGCAAATATAACCAAATACAATTTTTGAAATTTTGTTTATTCTTATATATTTGAGAGTAACAGACAGAAAGAGAGAGAGAGAGAGAAAGAGACAATGGGCATGCCATGGCCTCCAGCCACTGCAAATGAACTCCAGATATATGTGCCACCTTGTGTATCTGGCTTATGTGGGTCCTGGGGAATCAAGCCTCAAACCAGGGTGTTTAGGCTTCACAGCCCAGCGCTTAACCACTCACTAAGCCATCTTCCAGCTCCCAAATACAAATTTTAATCAAAGAGGCTTTAGGATGAAGATTTATAAAGGTTACATGTTTTCCTAGTCACTTTCAGATATGCAGGCCTTGATTGGAAAAGACAAGTGTTAAGTACAGATTTCAGAAGAAGCAAAAATCTTTATTCAGTTATTTTAAAAGTTCTCATGTTCAGTTAGGGGGAATTTGATGTATACTCAATACTAAGACCCAGTGAAGTTTGACTGTCTGTCTGCAGAAGCTATTTGATTAGAAATAAGAAAAACCTCCTGCCCTTTAGTGTAATTGAATAGAGCCCTTGGGTTTTGTGATTTAGTTATATCTGACAATCTATGATTTGTTTATATGCTGATTACAGTGGTGATATATAATATGTAATAAATAATAATTAAAATCTAGCTTCATAATGAGGAAATATGTAGTTACTAGTTAATATAATTATCAAAGGAACTTTGTTAAACACTCCAGTTCTCAAATTTAATTAAAGGCAATCTTAAGTTAATATGACTAGTAAAGTTATAGTTTACTGCAGATGTAACAAGGATGTGTGTGTGTGTGTATTTGTATGTGTGAACATGCACAAATTATATTCAAAGGAACTACAATAAAGGAAAAAAATGTTCTTATATAGATAACACAATAGGAAATTTATATCAGTCCTCAGAAGACAATGGCATAGATAAGCAGGTAGCTGCAGCAAATAATTTAATCAACAGAAAGTAGGATAATGTGTACCTGTATGTATCAACAAATAGTTACATTGAATTTTCTCCATATTATCCAGTGGATGCTGCACTGGAAGAAGGGCTTCAGGAAACAGGAGTATTCTAGGTGCGTTGTTTTGACATATGATGTTGGACATTGGTAAACTCTGACCATAATTCTGGTACTCACTCTTGATAGATAAGTTAAACCAATTATGGAGAATCAGTCCTGTAAAATATGCACTGAGATTAAAGTGAGTTTTGTTAACTCCCAGCTGATTTCTTTGTTTTTTGTTGATTAAAAGCACAAATTTAAGAAAACAATAATAATTAGATTACATTAAAGAACTTCTGTTTGCACCAGGCATGGTGGTGCATGCTTTTAATCCCAGCACTCGGGAGGCAGAGGTAGGAGGTTCGCCGTGAGTTCGAGGCCACCCTGAGAATACATAGTGAATTCCAGGTCAGCCTGGACCAGAGTGAGACCCTACCTCGAAAAACCAAAAAAAAAAAAAAAAAAAAAAAAGAAAGTGCACAGCAGGGCTGGAGGGATGGCTTAGCAGTTAAGGTGCTTGTCTGCAAAGCCAAAGGACCCATGTTAGCCAGATGCACAAGGGGTTGCACACATTTGGAGTTTGTTTGCAGAGGCTGGAGGCCTTGGCACGCCCATTCTTTCTCTCTCTTTCTCTGTCAAATAAATAAATAAATGAAAATAAAATATTAAAAAAAATGAACAGCAAATATTTGAATAAATATTCCATAAAAAGATATCCAATAGTTTTAAAAATAATTATTAATGATTAACCTTATCAGTCATAATGGAAATATGTATTAAGCTTAAAATAAGGCCCAATGGCTACTTGAAAAAGTGTGCTAAGTCCAATTGCTAATGAGTGAATTAAGCCATTGGAACACATACTCTTTACTGTGTACACAAAGAAACTATTTTATAGTATCAATTAAATCTGTACATGTGGAGATATATATATATATATATATATATATATATATATATATATATGTATATTGCACCAAAGAGCATAGAAAACAACTGAAGGGATCACATAACAATTATAAGATGACATAATAAAATGTCTTGTCACATGGAATAGCAGTTTGAATTACATGTCTCCCATACAATCTCATGTTTTGCATACTTTGTGTCCAGCTGGTGGCAATTTGGAAAAATTGTGAGGCGTTTGGAAGGTGGAGCCTTATTGGATGTACAAGAAGGATGTCACTGGGCTTTAGGGTAATATAGCACAACTCCAAGTTCAGTATTCAAATTATTTCCTTCCTTACAGTGTAGAGATGTGACCCAGGCTTCATGCTCATCCTGGTTACATGCTTCCTGTCATGATGAAACTTATTCTTGAAATTGTAAGCTGAAATAAAACTTTTTCTTGCACAGAGTGCTTTTGGTCAGGTATTTTGTGGGAGCAAGAAGAGGATAACTTGATACACATGTATAAAGTGATACCATGAAATGTGCACATGAAAAGAAATTCCTATTATGTGGTGATATAATTGTCCTAAATACAATTGCTCCGATCTGTCAGTCATAAAATAATCAGATCATCTAACTGCATTTGTGTAAAGCACCAACACAGACACAAAGAATCTTTTGGGCTTAAGGAATCCATGTTGAGGAAGAGAGGTTGGGTAGTGATTCTGAGGGGGAACAGAAAGGTCTTCTCTCATCTTGATTTTCTTTTCCTTGTCCAGGGTTGTGATTTTTCTGGTGTGATTAGTATTGAGAAATTCTTTAAGCTTACATGCAAATATGTACCCTTTATTATGAATGACAAGCTTTTAAAAAGCACTTATAAAAAAGACATTTTATATGGCTCCAGGGTTGACATCCAAATAAGGTATTTATTAGGCTTTTGTTAGCGCAGAGAAAGGCAGGGAATTAATTCTAAAATTCATAGGCAAAGCATGGTAAATGTGTTTCTGATGAGGCCATTATACAGCTTCCAAAGACTCAGAGCCAGTCCAAATCTGTGAAACGTCGAAGTGGGCAGCAAGGTGGTAAGTGCTGCTGCCACAGCTGCCAGGCACGAACTGCAGGAAGCAGGAGGATGATGTCAACGACTTTCGAATCTAGATGAATCTGATCCACCGCCAAAGGGGAAGGCGAAAACCATTTACAATATGACCAAGAATATTTGCAATATTTTAATCTTCAGAAGAGTCATTTGAACTTCTGTTGGTGGAAATTTATTGAGATTTAAATCTAGGTATCACAGACTTATGAATAAATCTGAATTTCTCAGCTCAAGCCTGTATTTAGCTGGTTTTTGTGGCTGCCTCATGCATTGTAAATCATAAATAATATCTGCCACTTCTATCTACCCCATAGCAGTAGCACCATCTCCACAGTTGTGACAACTAAAACTTTCTCTGGGTATTGCAAGGTATTTCTGGGAGAGTGTAAAGATTGCCTTCCCTTTTCTTTTTTTTTTTTTATATTTCTATAAAATATTTTTTAGTTTATTTATTTATTTATTTATGTTTTAAAATGCCTCCTCTTTTCTTAATGAATGGGAATGAATGGACTAAATAGCTTTATAGGCAAATAAAAAGCACAAGAAATAACTTCACATAATATTCCTGTTCATTTTACATAGGCATATATAAACTATATGATACTGACAATTGAGAAAGATAAAATAGAATGTAATGTTTTTATTCTGTTTATAAGCCTCTGAGAGATAATACTATTTATGCTGCTAATGTCCTTATTCCTTTTTTTGTTTGTTTTTTTTTGTTTGAGGTAGGCTCTCACTCTAGCCCAGGCTGACCTGGAATTCACCATGTAGTCTCAGGGTAGCCTCAAACTCACAGCAATCCTCCTACTTCTGCCTCCCGAGTGCTGGGATTAAAGGTGTGTGCCACCATGCCTGGCTCCTTATTCCTTTTATTAGACATTTATTTTCCTTAAACTTTAGGTGGCTATTTTTCAATAAAAAGAGAATAATCTGCCTAAAAATGTAAAACTCCTCAACAATCTACAGAATACTAATTTGTTGTTTAGCTACATAATAGTTTTCCAAGTTATAAAATTATAATGAGGTGCCAATCAAATCTCAATTCCAATCAACATTAGAAATTTTTGCTCATTTGTATGCAGTTAACAACTAGAATGAAATTACTTATCTAAAAATGGTGTGATGTACTTTTTGAGCATATTTCTGTGTTACAACCTCTCCTTGCTTCATGTTGTATTTTAATAGGGCCATTTGTGTCACAGCATTATGATTACCCAATTCCTCACAGATGATGGATGTTCAATAGCTATGTTATAGAACATAAATGATTTTAATAGTTCTCAATTCTAAGATGCATAAGCATGAAGAAAAATCAAGAGAAGTGAATGCAATTGGTACATGAGTGAGTATATTAAATATAGACTTGGTCCTAGATCTGCAAAGAATGTTAGCAACAAATTTGAAGACAGCCAGAGCCCATGTTGATGATGCTGATGTGCAGCCACAGCATTCTTTACTCCATAATGAGTGCAAGAGCACTCCAAGCCCAGAGAATATAGACATGACGTCACTGAGATTACCTTGCTATGTGGGAGATAGCCAATAAGTGAAAACTACAGCAGAAAAAAGAAACATAGAAGAAATTATGAAGGGAGACAGAGAAATCTGTTTCAGAAGCTGAGTCACAGAAGGGCTGTTTCAGGAAATGATACAATTGCATGGGAGGAAATTTTCTCTATCCTCTTAGGACTACAGCTGCTTGTAAACTACATTTAAAAGGATAGATCAGCATGAGAAAGCATGTCTGTGTGTGTACACTTAAATCTTATGTGACATGAGAAAACTTCAAAAGGAAATAAAGACTCCAGAATCCATTAAAACTGAGTGATTTAAAGAGTAAGGTAATAGAGATGTGTATTCAAAAAGGTATTGTCAGAGTTAAACTGAGAAAAACTTAGCAAGGCCTTTTTGTCTGGATTTCTCATGGGTCTTCTGTCCTCAAAAATCAGGCTCTTCCTTTCCTCCTAGTAGAAAGAGGGCATCTCTTCAGGTAGCAACCAGGGAGAAAGCAAGCATACAGCAAGGAATATGTATGTGAAGGTCTATTATACTTGGTGATGGATTGAATTAGGGACCAAAGGATCTGTTAGAATCAGAGATGACCACTAGAATGCGGCCATTTGTTGACATTGACGAGACTGAGATTGCTCTGAATGGACCTAACATTTTAAAACATGTGGAAACATGCAAATTGTGGTAATTTAAAGTCTGTGTCTTAAAACTCAGCAATCAGGCACACCCCTAAGTAGGTTTCTATAATCTAATTTTTATTTTACTTTGATGTTTTCTGGCATGCTTACATTCTAGTAATACTTTGCTAGACTTGTCAGATGGATAAATAGATGTTAGATAGATGATAGTGAGATAGAGAGATATAATTTCATATGTCTTAGCTAATACTTTAAAAATAACTTTCATTTTTATTTAGCAGAATATTAGAGAGAAGGCAGATCAGTCTAACCCAATCAGGGACTGAGCTAACTCAGAGGTAGGTTTGCATTTCTATATGTTCTAACTTATTCTATTTCTGCTTTCCCTTTGCTCCTAGGGCAAAGCTTTTGAGAATCCAAGGGTCAAGTCTAGCATGTTACCCATGGTGTCTCTCAATTATCAGGTCCTGAATCCCAATTTATGTCTCATAAAATTGTGAGATTGTCTCACACTCTCTTGATTTTTCATCCTTCACCAAGTATTTTCTGTTGGGTGTTCAACTGAGGAATTATAAATTACTCAAATCCACACCAAGCTCTATTTCCCTTCCCCTGTCTTAACTTCCCAGGTTTTGTGTCTATTAGAGAACTGAGGCCCCATTCTGAAGCTATCAAATATTGTAGAATTTTATATTGCTATATAATATCTGACATGGTCTGATTTGTCTTTGGGAAAGTTGCCCCACTAAAATCAGTATAAAAGATGGATTGTGGAAGTCAAGCATAGCTGCTGAGAGGCCAAGAAAAAAGTACATTAAATTGGCACATGCAAGCAGGGAACCATGGGACTTGAAGTAGGCCAGGACATATAAATTGCATAAGAGAAACTAGAAGCAAGAGATACCAAAGAAGTAGATTTTTCACTGGTGGAAAATGGAAAATTTAGCTGTCAGTGTCTCTTAAATATTGTTTTTGTGTCAAAATAAGAATGACAGATTGGCTCATTAATTCTTTGTCACTCAATTTTAAATGCTGGTCAAGCATGACTAGTTGCCAAACAGAATAATCTGCTCTTTGATATTTCTCATAGTTCTGATATTATTCTTGGCTATACAGATTGGAAAGTAGAATGTGTTTTAATCTTTCATCATTGGTCCAAGTATGAACTTGCTTAAGTTATAGACTTCATATTCATGATCTCCTTGAAATGGCACATGCTCCCTAATCCAGGAAGCATGGAAATACTTAATGCCAAACCTTCATTATTCAGAGAGCAATATTTCATGGAATAAGTTGAGCTTTTCAACTTGAAATATCAAGCAGAGTTGGTAATATGCACCATTTAACAATGCATTTGAGAGGCAGCACTTGTTCTAAATAAATATTTAATATTAAAACAGGGAGAAAAATGACAGTTTTTAAGTGCCTGCCAGGAACCAAATGTGTTTCATATTTATTCTCCTTCAACCTTTTCAACAACCTCACAAGTAAGGCACACATTTAACATAGTTTATACAGCAAGTCTGAAAAGTTTGGATTTTTTTTGAAAGTATGTAAGGTTCCACAGATATGCACTTGTCCTAAATTTGTGGAAAAAATACTGAAGAAACCAAGAGGGGGAAATCTAGGTCAAATTATTTAAATTTATTTGAGCAAAACTATCATTCAGTAAAATAAAGAATAATTTTTTTGTTTTGTTCTGTTTTTCAAAGTAGGGTCTTTCTGTAGCCCAGGCTGACCTGGAATTCACTATGTAGTCTCAGGGTGGCCTTGAAGTCATGGCGATCCTCCTACCTCTGCCTACAGAGTGCTGGGATTAAAGGCGTGCACCACCACACCCAGTTTAAAGAATAATTTCAACAGGGCTGGAGAGATGGCGTAGCGGTTAAGCGCTTGCCTGTGAAGCCTAAGGACCCCGGTTCGAGGCTCGGTTCCCCAGGTCCCACGTTAGCCAGATGCACAAGGGGGCGCAGGCGTCTGGAGTTCGTTTGCAGAGGCTGGAAGCCCTGGCGCACCCATTCTCTCTCTCCCCCTCTACCTGTCTTTCTCTCTGTGTCTGTCGCTCTCAAATAAATAAATAAAATTTAAAAAAAAAAAAAGAATAATTTCAACAAAATTATCTCCAAGTCAAGTAATACTTGTACTCATGAGAATACAGTGCAACTCATCCTCTCACTGTCCTGAACCTATTGTGTACATCCTGAACTTTAAAGATGATCTCATTCCCCTGAAGTGTAATATATCTGTTATCGTCATTGATATGGGAAGAGCAAAACCAGCTGTGTGAAAATAATTCATTCACCTTTCTTCTATTCCTTCCTCAGTCATGGAAAGTTTTCCTGAATGTATCAACAAAGCCAAAAGAAAACTGACCCAGATGAGAAAGTGAACAGTACTCATAACTGGCTACAATTTTATATGTAAAGGGAAATATAAAGGAACTGTACAATTTATTGTATGCATGTCTTCCCTCTCCTAGGCACTTAGTATTTAGCTGTCAATTAATCTTTTTCACAAGAAGTCTATAAGATACAGGTTACTTTCTCAGGTAATCAACTTGAAATCCAGAGAAGACAAATGACAGGGTTGATACCATAAATCCACATAAGAGGTAACTCATTCTGAATGTGTGATAAAAGCTTTTGTCCCCAGAGAATTCCAGTATCTTAAAATAAGCTTAGATGAACATAAATTTTAGTGAGACACTCTTCTAAATTTAAAATACATTGTTATATATAATATACTAAACTAAAAATCATAAATTTAAAACTACAGATATGTTCCACACTTCAAAATATATCTTAAAACAATGCAGAATTTGACCTAGAAAATAATTCCACTGAACTAAGTTTTAGACTTTCAGCTAACTTAGTTCTCTTAAATATTAATTTTTCCATGAGAATTCTAATCTTACAAATAAACTTAATTGTAAAATGGCATTGATTAGTTATAGATATCTATAAAATAATTGTTGCTTCCTGATGAAAGTTCTCTATGAATAGAACTTGTTAAGTAATTAGTAATTTCAGTGTTAGAATTGAAAGGGATATGAACAATTTTCAGGTTGCTCTTTTTATTCTTTGCATTTATTGTAAAGCTGAGAAATCAGTATGCAAAATATCAAAATCCTTTTTGTTGTAATAATTTAATTAATGCACTTCTAATACCTTTTGGGAGGCAGAAAAAAATAAGCTTACAGCCCACATAGCCAACAAAGTGAGTCTTAGGAGAGAAAGAAGTTATCAATCCCTATTGTGTTCATAATTTACAGTTATCCCTTAGAGAAGCCACTACTTTCAAAGAGATAAGAAAAATTAATAATTGTGGTTGCAAATCTTGAGGTCTCAAAGATAATTTCATGAAATTTTTCTAATGTCACATTACCACAGAACCATTATGTTTTGGGAAATGTCAATATGAGTCTAAATGTCAGATACAATGTCATAGTGTTTCCAAATAAAGAGTATTTCTTTTATATTTTGTCAAAGAGAACTATGAAATCATCACATAGGCATTAAGGTAGATCATTCATAAAATAGTTTGGAAATTTTAGCTCAAATGCTGAATAGTTTAGAGGACTGTGATTGGAAATGTTGCTTGGTAATGAAATTGATTTTCCACCTTCATTGTTGGAGTCAGAGTGATGAGAAAGTAACCTGGTGAGATAAGAACAATTCATCGGATTCTTCCAAATAGATAATTTTCTGCAGCTTTGCTCCCCATCTTTAACTCTTTCATCATGTTTGAGTATTCTCTTCTTGAACAAAGCTTTGGGGGTAGCAATTAATGTGTGTGAATAAGTATGTGTAGAAATCAGGTGAATAATTGTTTATTGTGAGTCATTCAAGTATGAGATGTCACTTTTATTGATTGCCTTCTCACAGATAATTTCCCTCTGCCCCATTTCCAACAGAAGTGTTGGAACAGTAAGAGAGCTGGCTAATGTTGTTGGGCTATAATGCCAATGTCAGTCACAAGCAACTCTGAAATGTATTGTTGCTAATGTGATACATCCTTATCTAAATTACTTACTTGGAAACAAACTCTTTAAGGACTGGAAATGATATGGGGGTTGGGGGTATCTTTGAGAGTGAGAGTTTTACTCAGATCTTGATCAGGTTGTACCTCAGGAGTTAGGGTGCTGGAAGCCTATGGCCACATAAAACTTCCACAGAGTCAGTGATCACTGCATTCTTGTGAATTTCAATGAAGAAATCCAGAGACCCTAGAGTGTAGTTTAGAAAGATTTTAATGAGAAAGTACAGAGCTTAAGAGAAGGAAGGAATGCAGGGATCATGTTGTAAGGCAGAAGGCTGGTTCCTGGAAAATGGGAAAACCCACAGGACAAAGGTCCAATGTGTTTTCTTTTTTATATTTTATTTTTATTTATCTATTTGACAGAGTAAGAAGGAGAGAGAGAATGGGCACATCAGGGCCTCCAGCCACTGCAAACAAACTCCAGACAAATGCGCCCTTTGTGCATCTGGCTGATATGGGTCCTGGGGAATTGAACCAAGGTTCTTTGGCTTCTCAGGCAAACGTCTTAACCGCTAAGCCATCCCTCCAGCCCAGAGGTCCAATGTTTAATTTGCACATGCCCTACTGCTGACCTTCAAATATTTTTCTTATTAGTTCAGCCATACTTTCTTAAATAACTTTTTAAGTTTAGCATTTTATGATGTTTTGTACACTGAGGGGGCTTCTGTGTACACTTCAACCACTACATACCACTATGCTATTCCGAGTCTATAGTATGACAGAAATGTGTTCTCTTCTCCATGGCCTATGGCACATGGAGAAAGTAAAATATACGTGATTTTATAAAGTCACAGCTGTGGAATGACTGTCTGAAACAATCCAAAGGTATGACAAAAAGGAATTAACAAACTGTGGAACAGAAGAACAATGTCTATGTTGGCATAATATTCAATTTGAAATGATAATGAGTAAAGATGTAAAAATAACTAAGCTAGATAATTAAATTGTCTTACTGTCTGTCCAAACATTTCTTGTCGCATGGATATTAAGAAATCAGAGACTGCACAATGGAAGAGTTGGGGACGATTCCAGGTGTAGATAGGATGAAAAAAGTATTTACAAGGGAAGAAACAAGAGCATGTGAGCAAAATTTGCTAAATATGGGTTGGAGAGATGGCTTAGCTGTTAAGGTGCTTACCTGCCAAGCCAAAGGACAAAGGTTCGATACTCCAAGACCCACATAAGCCAGATGCACAAGGTGGCACATGCATCTGGAGTTGGTTTGCAGCAGCTGGGGTCCCTGATGTGCCCATTCTCTCTCTCTTTCTCTCTTAAGTAAACTTTTAAAAAATATGAATTCATTAAAATCCACAATCTACATGTGTCACTTCTTTAACAAAACATCATAAATGGAAAAGTATTCTTGAGGGATTTGTGTTTCTGGAGGTTTCAAATTCTCTTAACCAAGCAGTGGTGGCCACTTCTGGGGAGTTGTACCTTAGAACCTAGCAATAAGAACAGTAGCATGGCACAAAGACTTTGTCCTCTGTGCCCTAAGAGTTGTTATTTCATTTCAACAGAGATCTTCAAATCGGTGTTTCAAACCACTCCACACAAACTCCTGTCTATGACATAAATGCAGAGAAAGCCACTGATGAGCTGCATGTTCACGGTGACCACACGGCGGATCTGACTCCTCCCCGCTGCCTACCCTGGCTTCTTCACTGATGAAGCTTTTTATGACCAAGTGTCTTTTCCAGTGGTATTACACTGGTCATTAGCAATTGGGAAATTGACATTTGCAAGCCAACACCATGGCATTTTATAAGCTGCTTACCTTTGAACTATTTCCCTGTATCTAATTTTGAATGCTTCCTCCAAGCTCGTGACAACAAATGGCTGCAGATCGATGCGTTCATGACCACCCAGGCACCTAGCAGCAGAGCTCAAACTGAGCAAGACCACCTAACAGGAAGCCAGTACTCCCAACACCACTGCATTTATTTATGTTTTCACTTTCTTCACAATTAAATTTCTGAAGAGTAATTTTCTGAGGTAATTATGTAAAAGTCCTGATTAAAATGTACACTTGTATAATTTTTATTTTTTTAAATTTTATTTTTATTTTTATTTTTTTATTTTCACAATTTTTATTAACATTTTCCATGATTATAAAAAATATCCCATGGTAATACCCTCCCTCCCCCCACCGCACTTTCCCCTTTGAAATTCCATTCCCCATCATATCCCCTCCCCATCTCAATCATTGTACTTATATACAATATTGAATAATTTTTAAAGTGACTTAATTATAAGCAGACATTAAAGAGAGAAATGTTGCAAATATTTTGTGGAATATGACAAGACATACAGGCTATATGATGATGCTAGTGTGTGGAAAAGCATTTATAGTGCACATTTTAAGACATGCCATATCATCTTTTAAAGAAAAAAAATGTCACTTGGCTCAGGTGGAATGATAAATTTCTCTTCATAGATCTTCCAACTTGCAGTTAATAAGGAAAAAAAATAATTCAAATTCTGAGATTAATCTTGAATCCCTTTGTGCAAGAAAATGACTAGATGTTCAAGGAGGTGCTGCTGTCCTCTTTCCTGGGAATTCACAGCTCTGGTAGAGGGCTAATTAGGTCTATGTGAATTGCATTAAATATATTTTGTAGAGCTCCTGGTGAAAGTCCTCACGTTCTCTTGAAATAAACCAAAAGCTAGTATCCAGCAGACAGAACCATGTGAAGTCTTAAAAAAACAATTCCATATAGGTTGTCACCTGAAAAATGTCTAAGGGGAGTCTTTCTGACTGTACTGAAGTTAACATTCAGGGTGTAGAGTGGAAGCTGTTCTGAACATCCAGAGACTGTTTGGTTTGTCCTCAATTCTAAATCTCTTCAATTTCAGAAGACATCATCAGCATTTCTTCTGTTGCTGGGGCCCTGGACAATCTTTGATGTTCCTTGTTTTTTCATGCCTATGTCCAATATTCCAGACTGCTCTGTTCACTTGACTTTCCAAACATAGCTCAGAATTATGAGAACCACTGCTCCCTCTTCATGCAGACATGCTCTCTCTCAACTCTACGGGAAGGAGCTCCTTGCTTCCACATAGCCATCCCACAGCCTTTTATCCACACTGTGGTTCATCTCATAAGACTGCTTCTGACCTTGTGGCTTCCTTATAACTCTTCTCTGGATCATCATCACACCCAGATGAAAATACAGACTCCTAATTTTGACTGTAGTGCTCTTTCTAACATTCTTTGGCATATAACCTCTGACTCATCTCCTTGATTCTTAATGGCCAGATATACTTTCCTTGGAATCACCATTTGATCCTTGATGTCTCCTTACTGCTGAGTCTTCCTTTGTCTTGCTTGTGTGAATGTGATATACTGTGTGTGTGTGTGTGTGTGTGTGTGTGTGTGTGTATCATATATGTGGTATTATGTGACATGGTGTGTATATGATGTGTTGGTATATGTTTGGTGTGGTGCATGTGATACATGTGCTGTGGTATGGTGTGTGTGATGTATGTACTCTGGTGTGTGTGTGTGTGTGTGTGTGTGTGTGTGTGTGTATGCAGATCTATGTGCCTTTGCAGAGCCCTATTAGCTCACCTGTGACAGGGTGCATTTGGCTGCAATGGCTGAGCCAAATGTCAAGTGTCCCGCTCTGTCACTTTGCTGCCCATTCTTATTTGAGCCAGAATCTCTTATTGATACCAAAACTTGATCCTGAGCAATCCTCTGGTCTCTGCTCCTCACTGGGAGACTGGGGTTACAGGCATGTGTGATGCCCAGCTCTTCACATGGAAGCTGAAGATTTCATGCCTCATCAGGACCTCAGGTTTTCCCGGAATGGAACTTAGCTCCTGAGGCATCTCTCCAGCCCTCTATGGAGTCTTTGCATGACATATCATGTATTATACTCAAGTCTCTGCACAAATGGCACTTCTTTTTTTCTTCCTGACCACCCCCACTAAAATAGCAACATGCACATATATACATGCATGCACACACATCTTCCTCTAGTCCTCTTTTTTCTACATGGTATATAGTATGATTATAATTATGTTAGCTATTTAGTTATGTAGCTGTCTTAATTCTTCATTAGATTTGAATAATTATGTACAGAAGCACTTTTTAAACTCTATTTAAACATGAAGGATATTTCTTAGAGTACAGATTATCACTATATAACCCCAGTCTACTGATGCAATTGATTAAAGAAACTTTATTGAATTATTGATTTTTAAATTTTTTACTCATTTAATAAAAAATTATTAAGTACCTAATATATGCAATTCATTGTAATGGGTATAACAATGCAGAAATTATGACAAGTTGTTTAAATATGTAGAGTCAGAGCTAGTCCTTAAGTTTTCTTGATAGAAAAAGTGCCCCTATTTGGTTCCTTTAGAGAACTTGAACATGAATAAGGTCTACTAGCCCACCACAAATTTTTGCATACCTCAATTCAGCGGGTTTCAGTGAAAACAAATAAGGCACATTTTTTAAATCCTCTCTTACCAAATTAAAGCTGTGACATTTCATTTGCTAACCTGCTCAGAATTATAAAAATCATTGCATTTTCCCAGCCAATACTATCGCAATTTTAATCCCATCTGGCTCAGTTCTTATCAACTGAATATAGGGGAAAAAATCTTCAGCATCCTAAATATGACACACTCAGTGTGAAGCATATCAGAGCTCAGAGTGACATTTATGTTCTTGACAAACTTCGATTATTCAGGCCCTTTACCTTATATATCGTGACCAGCCCATGCTCTGTGGTTAGGCTTCCACCAGGACATCAAATCAAAGTCTTTATCCCTATTCTCAGCATTTCAGATACGGGCAAATCCTGGAGGGTGCTTGGCTTCTATGTAGACCTTCCCAAAGTGGTAATAACACATGCTGTATGTGAGGCAGTTGAGCAGTACTAGAGAGTCCTCACGGCACACACAGAATTCCCCGGTTGGAGTATAATAGTCATTCTCCTTGATATGTTTTTCCATATCTGTGCTCTCTCAAATCTGGATCATTCAAGAGACTTGTTAAGGGCTAGAGAGATGGCTTCATGGTTATGCATTTGCCTGTGAAGCCTAAGGACCCTGGTTCAAGGTTCCATTCCCCAGGACCCATGTTAGCCAGATGCACAAGGGGGCACACATGTCTGGAATTTGTTTGCATTGGCTGAAAGCCCTGGCATGCCCATCCTCTCTCTTTCTCTCTCTCTCTCAATCTCAGTCACAAATAAAAAAATAAATAAAAATAAATATTTAGAAAATGAACTTGTTAATATCATCAAAGGAACAACCAGTGAGGCTCCAAAAATGACCCACACATGGCTGACATCAAGGTCCCTCATGATCTCATAGGCCTTTTCTTCTGTGGAAGCCACTGCCTGCCGTACTTGAGAAATGTATTATTCTGTGCATTATTATCCACTAAAATAGTCCAATTTTCCATGGCTGTGAAATAGCCATAATTCTACCATGGCATGACCTTTGCATCCCCTGGAGTGTTATGACGAAGCCAATAATATGCTTCCTGGAAGTCATCAGAAATGATTCTACTGTCATCCCCACTGTGGGCAGACAGAACAACGGATGGAGAGAAGGCATCAGTGGTCAACAAGGTCAAATGAAGACTACAGGTGATGACAAAGAAAGCCATGACCAATATCATCCCACTTTCCACTTCATTCTTTTTTTTTCCAAATTTTTATTAACAACTTCCACGATTATAAAAAATACCCCATGAAATGCCCTCCCCCCACACACTTTCCCCTTTGAAACTCCATTCTCCATCATATTCCCTCCTTATCTCAATCAGTCTCTCTTTTAATTTTGATGTTGTGATCTTTTCCTCCTCTTATGATGGTCTTGTGCAGGTAGTATCAGGCACTGTGAGGCCATGGATATCCAGGCCATTTTGTGTCTGGAGGGATCACATTGTATGGAGTCCTGCCCTTCCTTTGGCTCTTACATTCCTTCCACCACCTATTCCTCATTAGACCCTGAGCCTTGGAAGGTGTGATAGAGATATTGCAGTACTGAGCACTGCGGTCACTTTTTTTCTAGCACCATGATACCTTTTGAGTTGTCCCAAGGTCACTGCCATCTGAAAAGAGAAGATTCTCTACCAAAAGTGAGAGTAGCATTAATATAAGGGTATGAACATTAAGAGATGTGCTTACTGAGAAGTTTGGTAAGTGTAGCATATACATTTAGCCAGACAACAGCAGATGTTACACCCCTAGGGCTCATGGCTACCCTGTTTTAAGTTTTTAGTATCAAGGATGTATTCCCTCCCATGGAGCGGGCCTCCAGTCCAATTAGAGGATTGTTGGTTTCCACCATGATAGATGTGCCACTGTTGCACCTATTGGTTCATTTGGCCTGGCTGACCAAATACAAGGCTTGCAGTGTCCACTGTTGAGTATCTTCACTGGTGATTTCTCTTTCTCCCATTGAGCTGCATGCAGAATGGCTTCTTCCAGCTTCTGTCAGCTGGTCTACATGGAAGAAGTTTTTATCTCAATTCCAGCAGGATTTCTCAGTGGCCTTGCAGCCCAAGTATGTGGAGTCTTCAGGAGTAGGGTCTTACTATCTATTCCTGATAGGAAACCAAGGGCCTTAGCAATGGCCTATAATGTTTTGGGGACATCAGGGACTTCCCTGGCCAACAACTCACTGGAAGGTATCCCATCCCTGGCACTGAAAATTTTCTAGCAACAATCTACAGCTCCTGAGTGTTCCATCATCCAAAAAAGTAGGATTCCGTATGATTTAGATTTTGATTAGCCTTCCCATAGAGTCTTGCTGCTTCTTGCTCTGCTTGTCTAGCGACTTGTGTCCAGATTCTTCATATATGTGGACAGCAACTGGGAGACACTGATGCCAGAAAAAATGCACATAACAGGCACAACACTAGCATTAGATCCACCATAACAGCTGAAAAGTACATGCTGGTCACACCATACATAATGATAAAAATTCCAGGCCTCAGACAGGTTGCTAAAGCAGTAATAGAGGCCCACTGGAAACGTGAAAATGGGGAGCTGCAGGTCCAAGTAGCAGGAGGCCTAGATTGCAGGCTGATGCTCATTCACAGAAGCAAAGCAATGATGGGGATGTTGTTTGAGCATAGGAAGGATCCAGGAGCGAGGAGAAATGTCCCATCCAGGAAGATATTCTTCCTGTCAGAAAAAGAAGAGCTCCCACAGTGAACAGGACAAAGCCAACCAAGGAAATAACACTCTAGAAAAGAATTTCAAATTGCTGTGGATTCAACTTGCTTTGCAGGTAAACCATAAAAGCATTGATCTGACAGAGACCAAAGACTCCAGAGGCTGCCACATGTACTGATGAAGGGACAGGCTGGAAACCCACAAAGGAGATCTGCATGAATGAAAGGATGGTGGCCAGGCAGCACACAGTGCAGTAAGCAACATAGAGCCAATGAAAGAAGCAGGCTGTTGACATCAGTACCAGGACATGAAGAGGGATCAAGTTGATCAGGAAAACATAACCTCCCTATGAAGAGACCATGCAGAAGTAAACTATGGCACATTTGGCTGCCCAATAAATGGCACTAATCTTCACTGCCTCTATCCACACATAGTAACTGAGCAGTACACAAAAGATGGCAATCCCTTCATTACCATAGGAGCTTGCTACAGGTTGAGAAATGTGTCCATGAACTATAGCAATCATGGCAGCAGCAAGAAGCTCAGCTCCTGCATCATTGGGCTCTTTGGTAAGGTGGTACATAATGATAGTGGTGAAGGAGAAGAGAGGGGCCAGGAAAACAGACATTCTGAATGTCAATGGTGATGTGGAAAAAAATGGAGCTCATGGTTGGCTGCAGCAGAAGTGAAGATTAAGCCTGGGTAAATTGTTCCTCCAGTGGTTCATCCCAATTCGTACCAGGCCCAATCATCAAACCAGTTATGAAATTTATAAAACTTCTGTTTATCCAGAAACTGGGTAGTCCAGTAATTAAAGTACATATCAAACTTATGGATAACACTTTCAAATCTCAGGACAACAAAGAGACAAGTAGAAGAAGGTAATACTTCAGCCACTGACAGAAGTGTGCCCTGCTTCTCGAAGGACAACTGTAAAAATCCAAGCTTAGTCATCTTGACATCAGTGAGTGGCAGCAGACGGTCCTAAGGAACCTGCTCCACCCTTTCCCCCCACAGTATCCATTCAGTGGCACACCCAATCCTTAATTATTCTTTTTAATAAATAGTTTATTTGGGCTAGACAGATGGCTTAGCACTTAAGGCACTTGCCTACAAAGCCTGAGGCCCAGGTTCAATTGCTCAATACCCACATAAACCAGATGCACAAGGTCCACATATGTCTGGAGTTCATTTTCAGTACCAGGAGGCCCTGGGGCACCCATTCTCTCTGTTTCTCTATCTGCCTCTTTCTATCTCTCTCAAATAAATAAATAATATCTTTAAATATTTTATTTATTTATTTGAGAGAAAAAGAGAGAATGGGCATGCCCAGGTTTCTAGCCACTGTAAGCAAACTCCAGACATGTGTACCACCTTATGCATCTAACTTTACATGGGTACTGGGAAATTGAATGTGGGTCCTTTGGCTTTGTCTGCAAGCACCATAACCACTAAGCCATCTGCCCAGTCCTAATAGTTATTATTCTTAATTCTCCTTTTTTTTCTTCTTTAAATATCCTAAATATAGCTGCAAGCTGGTCATTTAGATTATACTATTAATTTTAGTGAATACTGCTTTTATAATATTTATGTGAACTTTTTATATATTTTTGAATATTTTATTTATTTATTTGAGAGAGAGAGGAATAAGCAGAAAGAAAATGGGCACATCAGGGCCTCCAGCCACTGCAAATGAACTCCAGACACATGCATCATCCTGTGCATCTGGATTACATGGGTACTAGGGAATTGAACCTGGGTCTTTAGGCTTTTCAGGTAAGCACCTTAAACACCAAGTTATCTCTTCAGCCCAAAGTTTTCATATATTCTTGTCATCATAATATTTATCCTGCGTAGTCTCATTATACATATTTTCAGATAGTTTATCAGATTATTACTCTTGGAATAATTTATGTTTCATAAGATTGTCACTATAAGTTTGGCTTTCTGTATGTATTGAACAAGTTTGGTGTCCAAAAATATAATTTCATAAGAATGATATTCATTTATTTTTAAATTAATACAGTAAAATTACCTCAGTTACTTTCATGTAGCAGATACATACATCATAAAGCATATCCAATTCATGATT
Source organism: Jaculus jaculus (assembly GCF_020740685.1). NCBI lineage: Eukaryota > Metazoa > Chordata > Mammalia > Rodentia > Dipodidae > Jaculus > Jaculus jaculus. The sequence continues at coordinate 49,834,579 of NC_059102.1, forward strand.
TGCAACATTGTATGGGCAACAAACAATATCTCCTTAATTTCCTATAAGACCAGAACTTGGCCTTAAGCTCCTTTTCCACATCTTATTATTAGCCTGCGATCTTTTCCATCATCTCTATTTTGTACTGAAGCCATTTGCCCACACAGGTTACACTGTGATGACCATCATCATGGTCATCAACAGCTGTGGCTGTTTGTTTCCTCTCTTTGGGGGCATGAACTCTTTCCTTGATATTCTGAATGGGTCCTGTGTGCATATGTGTACCACTCATTCATTTTCCATTTCTAGAGGTTTGCCAGGAAGCCTAAACAGCCCTCTGAACACCCTCCTCTCTTCAAATAGACACACTTCCACCACCCCAGCAAATTTCTTTTGATCTGGCTGGAAACCAATCTCCTTGTGTGATTTTTGTTTATTTGTTGGTTTTGTTTTGTTTTGTGCAGGGTGTTTGTCCTACATCCTCATGTTCTTTCTGTTACCAGTTCAGTAAATGTGCTCAAGGGCCTGGGGTTTGGAAACACAAAGCTATAGTAAATGCAGTGAACTTCTGTTTTCTGCCATCCCATGTCTCTCTGTTGAGTCAGTGATCACAGGGCCAATTACCTGATAAAATTGGGATGAAAATAAATTATAAATACTGACATGAGAAAAAAAAATAGTTTAACAGCATAGACTATTGTCTCTATAATGACTTTCAATTGTATTCCTTAGTATAAAATCAAACTGCAATTGAGTACCTGCCTTTTAAATGGTACTAATATATCACAGGCTGATTTTGCCCTCATCTTTTCCTTGTCTATTTGAAGCATATAACATGCCTTCAGAATTCACAAATTTAAGGGAGACATGGTAATTCTTTGACAATAGTAACCAACATTTTCATGGTACTAGTAACAGTATTCAATAAATAACACAGTGTAGCACTAAAGAAAATGCATAGAACTGAAGCTGTGGGGGGGGGGGGTGTGAAAGAGAGAGAGAGAGAGAGATTGTCTGCTTCATTGACTCTTATATGTGGTTTTACTCTCAAGAAGTCATACCTGGATTTAATAATGGCATCCTTCACCCACTATAGACTGACCTATCATTTTAACTCTACATCTAAGGCAATTTGTGTATATATTTTTATACCAGAGAAAATATGTCACTTGTCAGAGTCCTTCATATTTAACTTCTCTGGATTGTGATATAATTTGAACTACAGGAAGTAATTCTCTAAAAGTGACATCCATGGTGTGCAATTTCTGCCAGTTGCAGACTGGTAGGAAGAGGACAGTTTTGCAGAAATCAGTTATTCTCAATTTGACTCAGTCAGTTACAGAATATGGCTCTCTTCAGTTTTCTTTTTCGTTTGTTCCTTGACCCATCATTCACTGTCTTGCCCCACCCTGCTAGAGCTCACTCTAACTAGTGAATGTATAGTCACCACTCCATAATTCATCTTCATCCACAGACAGCTGCCATCTCAGCTGGTTTTAATGTATAGTGCTGACTGCAAGGAATTGAGACAGAAAGATCCTCTTATTTCAGTGACTTGTTTCCTTGTCATGACCTATAGTTTCACAGATCTCTGAGTCGTGGAAATGGTACATATATGATTTTCTAGTTTCATGTCATATCAATTGACTTACATAAAGCAGTGAACATGCAATCAGCACTTATGTCTCAGGTAAATTCTGTGGGCAAAGATGTGAGCCCAGGCATTAGCTAGTGCTAATGGGGTGTGCGTTTTTTAATTTCTTACTACTGACAATGACCTCAACAAGATAGCAGTGATTGCACAGAAGGAACATTCTATTAGGTGTGCTTAATTTAGTTTTTAAACATTTTTTACTAGAACACTCTGTTATTAAATTGATATGGTCCCTATAATTATATAAGACCACTCTTGGATTCATGGGTATCTTATCCCCAGCTAAACCTGTTTGCATCAAGCTTATACATCCTCCCTCAATTCACTGAATTCATTGAATGGACCAACACCTAAGTCGGCTGGCCTCTCTCTTTCCCCAACCCCTTTCATTCTCCTTCTTCCTTTATCTTTATTTCTCTTTCTTTTTGAACTTAGAACCATAAAGCCATAATCAAAGAGTCACTAACAGGAATTTGAGAGCAATGACCTAATGTATTAGCATAGAAGGAGAAGTGTTAGGGAGAAAACAGTCCCAGAAGATCAAATAACTTTCCTAAAACCTCACAGAAAGTTAATTAGGATCTGGAGATGTATGTCAATTGGTAGAGTGCTTGCAGTCCCACAGGGAGAAAAATTAGGTCAGGCAAGAAGCAGGCCCCTAGTTCAAGTGTGGATTGTCTCTTGTTCCCCTTGCCCAGGAACTTGCTCCCACAAGGTACACCAGTAGTGTTCACTGCCTCCACTCAGTCCTGGTTTGGCGTCCTATGACTGGCTGCTTAGAATCTGCGAACTATCATAGGAGCATTTATGTCACAGAAAAGCTGCCAACATATATATATAAGTGCATATATATATATATATATATATATATATATATATATATATATATATATATATTTTTTTTTTTTTTTTTTTTCTTGTTGAAAAAGCCAGTGTGGAGTTTTATTAGGGGGACAGTAGGAGAAAGTCCTTGTGTTGAACAGATTACGTTATGGAGCCTGAAGAAGATGGGGCTGGAAAGTGAAGGGGTCTTGAGAAGGGGTCCTAGCCAGGAGCATTTCTGACCCTGGGTGAAGGGCAAGGGATTCGTCTCAGAAGTGGCCCCAGTTGTGGTCTGAGAAATGCCGATGGTTCCTTTCTCGGGGACGGTGGCCCATATGAGGCCTTGGAGTTGACCTGCACCTGGGTCTCTGCCCAGAGAACCACCTCCAGAGGTTTAGGAATAGTCTCACAGGTGTCTGAAGTTACATAAACCACCTTGTGTACATTCTCCCATCTCATACTGCTGCTACCATGACTCCTTGAAGTCAGTTACAGGAGACAGCTGGGCGCACAGCCTGCCCTTGAACCAAAGGTCATTGAGTTCAGCCACCACCACCTGTGCATCCTCTCCCCATCAGAGGTTGTCACAAACATCCATTTCTTCAATCTCTCCATATTTCTCCTGCAGTTCTATAAACACTTCTTCAAAGAAGTTACTCACGTGACAGTGAGATACATCTGCCTTTCGGGTCGTGTTCTGTGGATTTCAGGATAGGTTGAGCAGCACTATGGTCTGGCTAAAAGTCGGTTTGCTGTGAAGCCTGGACCACCAGTCCCATGCCAGCAGGCCCTGATCTTAAAGTAAAAAGAGCAGTTCACCTCACCTATTTCAGTCCCTCAAGACATTTTTTATTTACCAATTATCTACCACTTTCAGGAATGTCACTGCCTCTAACAAACTGAACATTTCATAAAATCATTTATCATGTATTCTCAATCCATGTGTGTCCACATTATCCAAAAAGAATGAAAGAAAGCTATTAATTTAGTTTAGTTGGAATTCTAAAATATTTCTTATCAAGATAACTTTTAGCATTGCTGTAGAAATCACTATTAGAAGAATTGTTTTGCCTTAGAATTGGGAGCATCAAAGAACAGAAGTATTATCTAGCTTCGTCCTGTTATTTCACGGATAGGGGAACCGATGGCAAGAAATGGGCACTGATAGCCAAGATCTGAACGTTCAATAAGTAAAAATCATAAGTCCCTGTAGCTTAACAATGGGCAAAATCTGTCCCTAGGAGATCAAGGAGGTTGAGTGCATGGCAGAGAAAGGGAACAGAAGGCAGAGGCTAAAATCCCAGCAGGGTTATGAAATATCCTATGAGTGAATCTGAGAAAGAAATCGAAAGAAATTGCTGATGCTCCATTACAGCCGTAATTGTGCTGGCCCGTTTGTTCATTAATGCATGTGTTACGGCATGACTGTAAAATGCTCCCATAGGCTCCTGTGCTAGAACACTTAGTCCCAAGTTGGTGGCACTGTCTAGGAAACTTGGGGACCTTTATGAGGGAAACTTGCTTGTGGAAGCAGGTCTCTAGGGGGTGGATATTGAGATAGTGAGCACATCCTGTTTGCTCTCTGCTTCCCAACGCTGGTCAGTATGAGTTCGGTCTCAGCTTGTCATGATATTTCTACTTTGATGGACTCGATTGTCTTGAACTCTAAAGCAAACATAAATTCTTACTTGGCATTGCTTCTGGTCAGGTATTTTGTTCATGACAAGAAAGTAACTGATGTAGTATGTGAAAAAAATAATGTGTCTTTATGTAAATTATGCAGTTAATAAAGTTACCAGTCCAATTACAGGACTAATTGTCTTTTTAAAAAATTTTATTTTTGTTTTCATATTATTTTTAGAGTTAGAGTCTCACTCTATCCCAGGCTGACCTAGAACTCACTTTGTAGTACCAGGCTAGCCTCAAACTCACAGTGATCTTTCTACCTCTCCTGGAGTGTGTTACCATGCTTGGCCTAATTGTCTTTTAAATGCAAAACATAAAACTGTCAATAGTATATAAGGTAAAATAAATACAAGAGTCAATTATGCTCTTTCCAACATGACCATGGTCATTTTTAGGTGTTTAAATAATAGCTAAGGGAGAGAAAAATGAATTTTAACTTTAAAAAGCAGTAAATAAATGAATGACATAAGCAAGAGTGCTGCTTTCTCAGTGAACCTGGTACCAGAACAAGGGTGAAGGAGATAGATACAGAAAACACACAACTCCTACCAAACCAGATATCCAGGGACACAGAGGCTCCCAAGACCTCATCACTGAAGCAAACCTAAAATGAACCCAACATGGCTCAGGGAAATTTGCAGAAAAGGGGGCCAAAAGAATGTTAAAGCCACATGTTGGGTCACTATGCACAGAGTCATTGCCTCTTCCCCATAACTGATGACCAACCCCACGATGCATGACCCACATTCCCCAACAAAGAGGATCCTGCTGAGGGGGCAGAACAGGAAAGAAGCTAGCAATGGTTCCAACATGACTGTATACACACTGTGTACATAACAACAACAAAAAAAAAACTAAAAAGAAATGAATGGCTAATTTTACATAAGATACATTGGTGGGATATATAACAGAGTTATGTCTGTTTTAAAATACTTATCATGTGGGCTGGAGAGATGGCTTAGCAGTTAAACGCTTGCCTGTGAAGCCTAAGGACCCGGATTGGAAGCTCGATTCCCCAGGACCCACGTTAGCCAGATGCACAAGGGGGCGCATGCATCTGGAATTCGTTTGCAGTGGCTGGAGGCCTTGGTGCACCCATTCTCTCCCTCTCTCTCTCTCTCTCTCTCTCTCTCTCTCTCTCTCTCTCTCTCTGCCTCTTTCTCTCTGTCTGTCGCTCTCAAATAAATAAATAAAAATAAACAAAAAATAATTTAAAAATACACGTTAGAATAAATTTTGGTTTAAGTGGTCTATTGCTTACTTTATTATATACAAATTTCCTATAAACCATTATTATACCAACAATCAGGCAGAAAACATTGCTACCTAGTTTTTGCCAGTATTTCCTAAAACCATTGGTAATCCTTTTATATGAGTATTAACTATCATGAGAAAGACCCAAACTTTCCCTTAAGAGGAGTGAGGAATGTGGGAACTTTGGAACTATGACTTAAGACTTGATGATACACATGACCAATCTTCTGGACACAAACTCTAAGTAAACTCTCTTCAAACTGGTAAAGTGATATATTGATGCAATTCGTACTCTTTCAGTAGCTAATTTTCTATCATGGATTCCTATTAAAAGAGGAATTGAGAATAAGACTTTCCAGCATATCACAATTAAACACCCTTTCTTCTTCCTTCCTTTTGCAAGAATATCTCTTTCAAATTAATAAAATTTCAATCATCCTTTTTTTTTTTTTTTTTTTTTTTGGTTTTTCAAGGTAGGCTCTCACTCTGGCCCCGGCTGACCTGGAATTCACTATATAGTCTCAAGATGGCCTCAAACTCATGGCCATCCTCCTACCTATGTCTCCCAAGTGCTGGGATTAAAGGTGTGTGTCATCATGACCGGCTCATCTTATTTTTTTTAACTTTAGCCAGATTCAAAATGGTTTGATGAAATTACCAAGGATAGCACATTAGGGAATCCTCAAAGCATTTATCCTCAAAACCTCAGTTCTTCTGGTTATACCCTTCAATGATAAATTCTTACATAAAATGGAAAGGATGGATAACTATAATTATAAGAGAACCTATTTGCTTCATGGTGAGTCCTATTCTTTACTTTACTTCCTTCCTCCCCAGGCTGAATGCACACATTCTCCTGGCTGGCACACCAAGGCAGGGATTCTCAACAAGTGCCCCTGAAAAGGGACAGAGCAGCAGCAGTTCCTGAAACTAAATTCTTGGGCCCTAACCCAGAACTACTGAACCCGTCAGTTTTAACAATTCTAATGTATGCTAAAGATTAAGAATGTATGAAAAAGACCTTATAGGGAAACTTGCACAGAATATATAACTTGTTTAGCCCCTTTTTCACTCTTTGAGTACAATTGAAATCATTCCTTCTGACATCCAGAATGGGCATTGTGGTGGTTTGGTTCACATGTCCCCTATAAGCTTAAGGTGTTCTGAATGCTAGGTTCCCAGTTGATGGAGATTTGGGAATTAACACCTCCTGGAGGTGATGTATTGTTGGGGGCGGGCTTATGGGGATTATAGCCAGTGTCCCCTTGCCAGTGTTTGACACACTCTCCTGTTGCCATTGTCCACCTTATGTTGGCCAGGGGGTGATGCCCACCCTCTGCTCAGGCCATCATTTTCCCCTGCCATCGTGGACCTTCCCCTCAAGCCTGTAAGCCAAAATAAACCTTTTTGTCCCACAAGCTGCTCTTGGTTGGGTGATTTCTACAAGCAATGTGAACCTGACTGCAACAGCATGTTTTTACTATTCTATGAATTGCTTTAATTCATATGAAATAATTCTGTATTGTATAAGTTTTTTCCTTCCCATGTGTGACTAGTTTGCTAAACAAGCAGGGATAAGTTCTAGGAAAGGGGAAAATATGCCCAAGAAAGAAGTTGAAAAGAAAAAAAAAAAGAAATAGTTGAGCATTTAACAGGAATGAAGTATGGAAAAGATGAAGGACTAAAGAAACCCAGGAGATAAGATGAACAGACATTCCAGCCGGTTCTCAGCAACCACTGCCAGCCCCAAGTGAACTTAAAATTTCTTCTACTTTTGATTGTTTTTTAATATTTAAAAAATAATTTTATTAATTTTTTTGCAAGTAGAGAGGAAAGAACGAGAGAGATTGAGAGAGAGAGAGAGAGAGAGAGAGAGAATATAGGTGTACCCGGGCCTCTAGCCTCTGCAAACTAACTCCAGATGCATGTGCCACCTTATGCATCTGGCTTTGAACCCTGGAATTGAACCCTGGTTGTCAGGTTTCACATGCAAATGCCTTTAACAGCTATCCCATTTTTCCTGCCCTCCTTTTGATTTTTTTTAGAGACTGGCACTTTACTGACTCCAAAGGGCCTGCTATTTTACTGATACTTTTGGTGCATTCTGCATGTAGCTTGAAAGTATATTATCATTAATCATGCATGCTGAATCAAAAAAAGTCAGCTAAAGTAAACAAGATTATGTATTTATCTTTTTGTCTTTAGGTACTTAATATATAGTTTATGTTAAAAAAGTGTGTATTATAACAGTGAACTTCCACATGTATAGATACCCTCATTTTTGTGAAAACTGAGTGTACAAATATGGATAATTAGAAAATTAGTCACAGAAATACTTCATAATTAGATAGAAAACCAAAGAAATTATGATATGAACATTATATCGATAGAGAAGTTATTTTTTAATTGTAGAAAACTATAACTGAAAATTATTACAAAAGATTTTATATTATTATAATACATTGTATTATATTATTACATATATTATATTAATATATTTTTGAAAATCTATGATTTTTAGTATATATTTTTACTTAAAGAATAAAATATATAGAGAGATCTTATAAATTAATATATATATGTATATATGTATATATATATGCTATAAAGCCCTTATAAAATGGAGAATGATCAATATTGGCTAAAGTAGCCCTTTTAAAATTTCGATGCTGTTATTTTTCTAAAAGATTTCTTTTTTAAATTCTGGCCTTGCTTCATGATTCCATAAAATGATCTCAGAAACTATTTTTCATTTAAAAGGAACAACTATTAGGCATAAAATTAAGCCTTAAATAGTCTTTTTTAAATAATTAGTTTTTTTAAAATACCATATGTCACACTGTCACAAAGATGGCAAATAATTACATATATTAGATTATTTTTATATTTTACCATCTCAGTTAATCTTTTCTGAAAACTCCATAACAGACATGCTAGGATATTTGTTTCCATGAGTATTTTAAATCCTGTCAATGTGACAATCAGAAATCAACCATCACAGGCCTCTTGATGTATTTGTCCCTTAATCAATAAAGCAAATTTCTTTATCTCTTTTGACTGATTTTGATTAAAAGTCCACACATCAGATATTAAAATCATGATACCTGCTTACTTTTAGTTCCACTTTCTTTTTCTTTTGTGTATATAGCCTTTATTTCATATATATTTTTATTAGCTATGTACATACGCAATATGTAAACAGCAGATGTTGGTACCCTCATCCCTGTTCTCCCCACTCTGAAGGGACCCTCCTTGTTGGGGATGTCAGTTATCCCCATGCGGATTGTGGGTCATGCATTGTGAGGGTAGCCATCAGTTATGGGGAAGAGGCAATGTCTCTGTGCATGTCCTAACTTGGGGCTTTAACAATCTTTCCACTCCCTCTTTCGTGAAATTCCCTGAGCCATGTTGAGTTTGTTTGAAGTCTACTTCAGAGACGGACTCTTAGGAACCTCTGGATCTCTGGTTTGGTAGAAGTTAATGTCTTCAGTGTCTATCTTCTTCACCCTGGAGCTGCTATCTGGTTCACAGAGAAAGCAGTGCTTTTTCTCATTGCCCCAATTCCTCTTTGGTTTCAGTTGGGACCCTGGTGAAGGGCAATGGGCTGATTCTCTCCTTAGGTCCTGCTTATGTCTGAAAAAGAGAAGCAGATTCTCCAGCAGAGAATGAAGCCATCACAGGTTAAATGGGATAGTCATTGTTAATTTAGGGAGAATTTAATGGGCATGGGCCCTCTTGTAGCCCAGGATTGGTGGGATCTTGATATTGGAGAGCAAATTTGTGATCTGGATATGATTCTGATTTGTTTCCCAGTTCCAGATATGGGTCCCTTTCCACTGAGTGGATCTGTCAGCCAGTCCAAAAACAGTTGGTTACTCACCATGGCTGTGTGCCACTATTGCGCTTGTGTGAGCATCACATCAGGTTGTTTGCTTCTGAGTAGCTCAGACCACAGGTTACTCAGAGAGATGTTGGCCATTTTGCCTCAGTAGCTCATGTAGCACCTTCTAGCACTAGATGAGCTGTCTGGGAAGTAGCTCTCTTCCAGATTCCAGTCAGGTCTCTCCATATTTCATACAGATAACATATCATGTCTTCAGCATTAGGGTCTTACCATTAACCTCTGGTGGGTAAGCAAGTGGGGAAACTTTGTAGGTCTCTGTGCGTGTTAACCACATCCTGGTACTGGGAGTTACAGGCCAGCGTGAAGAGGAAGGAAAGAAAATATTTAAAAAGAAAAAAAAAAAAGCACTTAGCAGTTAAGCACTTGCCTGTGAAGCCTAAGGACCCAGGTCTGAGGCTCAGTTCCCCAGAACCCATGTTAGTCATATGCACAAGGTGGCACACGCATCTAGACTTCGTTTGCAGTGGCTGGAGGCCCTGGCATGCCCATTCTTTCTCTCTCTCTATCTGCCTCTTTCTCTATCTATCACTTTAAACAAAATTTTTAAAAAGGAAGTAAAAAGAAACACAAAAAAATTATTAGGCTTCATCTCACCCTTCCAGGGCCCTTCCATTCAGGTGTTCCCTCTAAGGTCCTAATGAAGGTACAACCTTTTAGTCTGCCTTCCAGGATATAGGATTTCATGGTACTCATTCCATTTGGGTTCAGTTTTGTGTTTTTCCCTCTCACCCTGACCCTCCCCTCAAGCTCTACCCTCCCTATTGTCTGGTCTTCAAGATGCCTATTCGGTATGTCAGCAACTTGGGCTTTACCAGGTTAGGTGCTGCAGATGAGTGAGGCCATGTGATGATTGTCTTTCTGAGATTGGATGAGTTTGCTGAGTATGATCTGTTCCCAGTTCTACCATTTTTCTAAGTATTTTATTGTGTCATATTTTCTAACTACTGAATAGAATTCCATCATGTAGATGTACCACACCTTGGTTATGTATTAATCCAATGATGGGCATCTGGGTTGACTCCAGTTCTTAGCTATTATCAATTGAGAAAATATCTCTGAACTGAGATGTGGAGCTTTTAGGGTAAATGCCCACTAAGGCAATAACTGGGTCTGTTGGTAACTCTATAGTCAACCTTTCTAGGAGTCTCCATATTGCTTTCCATAGTGTTTGTACCAGCTTACATTCCCCCCACCAGTGACTGAGGTTTCCTATTTCTCCACATCCTTGCTAACTTTTGTTTTCATTTGATTTTTTAATGTTTACTATCCTTACTGGGGTAAGGTGGAATCTCATGGTTGTTTCAATTTGCATTTCTCTGATGGTTAGGATTGTTGAACATTTCCTTAAGTGTGTGTTTTCCATTTTTATTTCTTCCTCTGAAAACTTCCTATCCAGTTGTCTGCCCCACTTTGTGAGTAGGTTGTTTGATTTTTTTTTTTTATTGTTTAGGTTTTTGAATTCTTGGCAGATTCTAGAAATTAGGCTTCTGTTAGTTGTATAGCCTGCAAAATTTTTCTCCCATTCTGTGGGTAATCTATGGGCTCTGCTTATGGTATGTTTGTCTGTGTAAAAACTTTTTAGCTTCATGAGATCCCAATGGTTGAGTGACTGTTTAAGTTCCTAAGCTTCTGGGGTTTTGTTAAAGAAGTCTTTTCTCACTCATATATTGTGGAAATTTTATATTTTTTCTTCTGGCAGTAGCAGAGTTTCCAGTCTTATATTCAGGCCTTTGATCCATCTGGACTTGATTTTTGTGCATGGCGAGATGTGTAGGTCTGGTTTCGCTTTTTTTGCATATGGCTATTCATTTTGTCCAGCACCATTTGTTGAAAATGCTGTCTTTTCTCCAGTCTACATTATTAGGGGTGCAGTTACTTGACCTAAAGTCTGGGTCCTCAATTCTGTTCCATTGGTCTACATTCCTGTTTTTATGCCAGTACCATGCTGTTACTATGGCTTTGTAATATACCTTTAGATCAGGTATGGTATGGTGGTGCCTCCAGAAGTGTTTCTTTTGCTGAGTACATGCTTAGATATCTGAGGCCTGCTGCCATCCATATGAATTTTCAGATTATTTATTTCTATCTCTTTGAAGAATAATGCTGGGATTTTTATTGGTATTGCATTAAATCTGTATATTGCTTTTGGTAGGATTGCCATTTTCACAATGTTAATTCTGCCTATCCAAGATCATAGCAGGTCTTTCTATCTTCTCAACTCTTCCTCAGTTTCTTTCTTGAGTGTTTTTACATTTTCATTGTATTAGTCCAAGTTATTCTTTTCCCATTCTTTCACTCAAAGTTGAGTTTACCTTTCCACTAAGATGTGCTGCTTTCAGAAAATAACTGGGTCCTCTTTTAAAATCAAGTTTGTTATTTTGTGTCTTTCAATGGAAGAATTGAAGTCATTATCATTCAGGAACATTATTGAAAGATATGTGTTAATTCCTGTTGTGTATTTCCTTTTTCCTCATTTGCTTGTGGTACTGTTCTGGTTCTTGACTGAAACCTCATGAATGTGTTTACCTTTCTCTTCAGTGTATAGGATTTCAAGTATCTTCTGTAATGCTGGCTTAGCAGTCAAAAATGTCTTCAGTTCATGTTTATCATCAAGAGTTTTTCTTTCTCCTTCAATTGTGAACAACTGTCTGGTATAGTAATCTCCACTGGCAATTATTATCTTTCAGGGATTAGAGTTATTGTTCTATGATCTCTTGGCCTTTGAAGTTGTTGCTGAGATATCTGCTAATATTTGGTATTTTCCTTTAGATGTAGTATGGTGCTTCTATCTTGCAGCTTTTGGAGTGTTTCTTTGTTTGCTATACTTACTGATTTACCTATAATAAGAAAATTAGAAAAATTTTTTTTTGTTCATTTTTATTTATTTATTTGAGAGTGACAGAGAGAGAAAGAGGCAGATAGAGAGAGAGAGAGAATGGGCGGGCCAGGGCTTCCAGCCACTGCAAACGAACTCCAGATGCGGGCGCCCCCTTGTGCATCTGGCTAACGTGGGTCCTGGAGAATCAAGCCTCTAACTGGGGTCCTTAGACTTCACAGACAAGGGCTTAACCACTAAGCCATCTTTCCAGCCAATAAGAAAATTTTATGAGACGAGGTGTTCACGTGGAATAGTTGGCAGTGGATAATTTCCCAGCTTCCCACAGGTGATATAGGGCTTCAGAGTGTTGTCTGTGACTCTGGAGATACCTTTTGTTTTGTTTTTGCCTGGATTATGGGGAGGAAAATTCTCCCTTTCCCCGCTGCTTTATTTGGTTGTCTGGACTGAAGACTGCTGTTTATATATTTCTGTGTTTTATCAAGTTTCTCATCGTCTGCTGGTTATTGCAACCCTCCATTGCCTTTTCATGCTTCTCACCTCTTCTGGCAGTCACAGATCAGATGTTTTCTCTCAGATTCACAGGGACATAGGAGTGTGCTGTTTGGCCCTACTCCAATCTTGCCCTATGTGAGTCATTTTTTTTAGTCACTTTTTTAAAGCAGGACAAATAAAGACATGTTTTCTATGCTATGCTCTAATTCACATCGAAAAAATTTTGCAGCATCAAAATAAATCCATTTGTGCTACAAGAGAGTAATGTTGCTTTTATCTTTGTGATCATAAATTAAGTAATTTTCCAGTGTAGTGGCTAAAGTGAAATTTAAGCAACAACCAAAAGAAATGAATGAAACAGAGGAAAAACTAAAATGTAAAGGTGTGGATTTGAAAAGATGAAATAGAAAAGATTTAGGGATTGGAGTGGTGGCCTAGCAGTTGAGGCACTTGCCTTTGTGTTCTAAGGGCCCAGGTTTGATTCCCCAGTACCCACATAAGCCAGATGCACAAGGTGGTACATACGTCTGGAGTTTGTTTACAGTGGCTAGAGGCCCTGGTGCACTCATTCTCTCTTCTCTCTATCTGCCTCTTTTCTCTCTAATAAATAAATAAATAAATAGAAAAGATTTTGAACTAATTTTTAAAATTAGGAGCATGCTTTTAGCTTTTCCCTTTTTTTCAGAGGTTGTGATACTAATGTGGCCAAAGTTAATTGCTTAAGGGAAAATTAAGAATCAATCCACAAGAAAAAAAAAATAGAAATTTGTAAGATTGATATATCCAAACTTGTATATTGTGCTAATATTGTTCAAGGAGTGGAAATTCTGATCTAGGGCTCTTTCTTTATTAAAACTCACTTTATACCTGGTAGATTCTTTCAACTAAATGGTTCTTTATATCCACAGCCCTATATACAGTCCATGTCATTTTTGAATATATGTTGTGGACTGTCCTGTCACTTCTACTCCCAAATAAAGTCAGTACAGAATGCATTGCCTGGAGGTAAACATCACTTTCATTTAATAAACATGACAGGTTGATTAAGCATCTCTCATTGTGAAAACCTTGTACTCCCTCACTTCAGTATCACAGCATGACCTGATAAAAGGGATAAACCACAGAAATTATTTGTATCATTTTGTTGTGTTGATTATTAAGTGAGGCTTAACCTTTTAATAATATAAGCAAAAGTCAGTGCCAGTTTTTCCCACAACTTATCCCAGTGTTCTTTCTGTGACACCATGTTATGATCACTCCATGGAGAAAATATTCTTTGAGAAGATTCACAAATCATATAAAAATGGAAGCACTCACAGGCTGTAAACATACTACTTTGAATTATTTAAGGATATTTTAAAATTTCTTTTCTTTCATTTATAAAATGCTATACCACAAAATACTTTAAACAGCCAGAAAGGACATAATTTAGCTCTGAGAAGACAAGAAGATGGTCCATCAATGGGACAAAATTTCAGCAATTGAATTAACATGCATAAAATAATTAAAATTTTCAAAAGAAATGGCGGTAGCAATTATTGCAGCAAATGAAGAGGCTGAAAAAGCAAGACAAAATTAAATTCACCCCCAAATCCTTAATATATACATTATAGCTGTCTGCTTATGAATGTTTTTATAAATACATAGATTACTGTTTAGTTATTTGAACACTATTAGGATTATAAAGAAAGAAAATTTGATAGATTCTTTCCTCATTTAAAGATCATTTTGGCAATTTCATGCATGTACATATTTTGTTTTTATCATATTCACCCTTTATTGCCCTCTCTTATCCCCGCATATTCCTGCCAGTCTCCTTTGTCTTCCAGTCTTCTGTCCGTCTAGTTTAGAACTTTGTTCTGCCAATGCTCCTGATCATAATAACTGAATAGTAAGCCTTTGCTCAATTTAATTCCATATAGTACTCTGTTGAAATGTTGTATGCCACTCCCACTTACTAACACAAAACTGATATGAAGAAAAATAACCTCTAAATTAAGAAAATAAGCCTGATATAAAATGCCATATTAGTATTTGTTTTAGTGAATAGTAATTGCTGGAGACAATAGTGTCTCAGGCCCAGTGTTCATCATGGACCCTGACTGGACTGTTATCTATGTAGTGGTCACAAGATTTTTTTTATGAAAAATGTATGCTGGAATAAATGATCAGGGTTGTGATTTGCTTATTTCTAAATCCTGTATCTTTGAGATCTAGCATATTGCATCTAACATGAAGAAAGTACACTCAGCAAATACATTGGAAAATGCTACCCAGTAATGATGAAATCAAGTTGTTAGCTTACATACATTTCACACTTGTGTGCTGTGGTTCAATATAGACCATGACATAGAGCATGTTACCCTGACTGTGAACTGGATGACCCGGGGAGCTTTGAAGACACCAGTTTCTTGGCTTCCCCACAGGAAATCTTCTTTACCACCTGGGCTGTGTTCCAAGGACACATCATAACTTAGCCTGCTCAGTGATGGACAAGAACAGCCAAGTTTGAGAGCCACTGGTTTATGTGAATTTAAGGCATTTCTCACATGTAACGCTGAATTCAATGTAGTTTTAAACTGGGCAGTATGTAGAGATATTACACTTCAGTGTGTTCATTTCCTAAATGAAAACACCAAAGTCAGACAGCTTAAATCCCTTGCTAATTAATAGTAAACACCTAATAAACGTCACAGCTAAGATGGAAACTTGAGCCTTTTCTCAGCCCATTTCTCCATACAATGCTGCAGCATTTCTCTCATAATCGTAACATTATTTTCTGTCAAAAAGAATGAAAGCTGCTTCAAATAGTAATGTGTCTGTCTGTGTAGGTTTAACCACAACCATAACACCAAAAATCAAAGACAAACAAATAGCATTGCATGATTTTCTGTGTTCAATGCCAAACACAATCCTCTCAAGCAGCTTATACATTGCAATTAGCTAACTTGATGGAAGATAAAATTATTGATATATGCTGTGATACACAACTCTGGACATGCATATAAAAGTAGTTTAGAAATGGTTTGAGATTTAAATTAACTAGAAATTGTGAATGAGGGAGTCAAGAGGGGATGAAGCCCACCCTGAGACCCAAATTAGGCTTATTTATAGATTCCAAATGGGGGATGAGCTAACCTGCCATGACAAGGTTGGGGGCTGACTTTAACCCACCATAATGTCTGGATCAGTTTTAAACCTTCTAGAAATGCTCTTTCCCAGGGAGGATCTCAGATTGTTTGTGGATAAACAGATCTATGTATCTCTTTTATGCAAGAGATAAGGAGAAGCCAGATTATTCTCTGGTCTCTAGCAAAGTGGAAACTACAAGGTCAGGTCCCCCAAAAATCCTGCTTTTTACTTTTGGGGCCCAGTCACCCTAAACTGTCCCAATCCCCTCTCTGAAGAAGTAACACCAATTGCTGTTAGGTAAATAGTGTGGAGACCTATCTGGCTTCTTCAAAGTGAGCGGGCTCACTGGGTGAGGCGGTTGGGAAACTTCTCCAGTGGAATTATCTAAGGGACTCCTAAGGTATATTGGTGAAGTGCAGGAAGGCAGTCCTGAAAGAAAATGTTGGGGAAAAAGAATAAAATCAAGAAGTTAAGGGAAAGTTGACACATAGCAAACTGGAGGCCTTTAGGTTTCCATTCTTGTAGACTTTTAGGCCTTGGAGGGGTTGAAAAACCCAAGTAGATTGAGTTAGATTGTCTCAGGACTATAGAGTGTGAGCTGGCTCTAAATGAGCATAGATAAGGTTAAAACCACAATTAAGTATACAGGGTCCAAAAATTAACAGAGTAGCTATAAGGTGCAATCATTTTCCACCATGAAAGAAATGAGATCCATTTCTAGAACTCTCAGGCACAGTAGTGCCTGACACAGTCTCCGTTTCTGTAGGTTTGTAAAGAAAGTAGATGAGACTTTGGCAGAGTTATTAGGAAACATATTGACATCCCTGAGACTGGCACACACATCACCCTGGGCTGTTGTGAGGGTGCCTAAAGCCCTGTGATTTTGTATAATCACCTTTTTTCATCATTTGGACCTCAGAATTAAGAAGGGAGATTTCCTTAACTATGTATTTTAAAGCCTTTTGGGTATATTTAGTGAATTTCCGACATCTTCTAAGCAAATAGATGCAACAAAAACAGAGACTAAATGATCATACCAATGAAAAAGGGTCCTAGTCCATAATTGAGCAAACACACTCATTAGGTTGGAAAGCTAAATGTTGAAAATTTTAAAAAAAGAAAAGAAAATCAATTTGATGTTGAATTATGGGGGAGACTAGTTTTGTTCAATGTGTTTCTTTGACTTGTAAAGTATAATTGAATTTAAAAAACAATTGTTCATTAATAGTGTTAAGTTCATATTTGTTTGTTTGTGTATTTTAAGTATAAGATACACAATGTGTAGCAGTTTTCTAAATTCATGGCTTGGATTTAATGGCATTCATTTATTCTGATGGGAAAAGGTCTGGATCCATAATTACACTCCCCATTATAAATGTAACTGGATATATGTCTACACAAAGGGTTAAGGAATTCTCCAAAAGTTAACATTCTCCACATCGATATGAAGACACAGCAAAGCAACGTGATAGGTTATTGCTTTCGTAGGACAGAATTTATCTTTGATTAGTGCTAAAATTTGGCGAATCTCTGAGAGGTATGTTCTGACCTTAATGATTTGTGTGTCTGTATTTCTAAAATGATTTTTCTCAAGACTTGTGCTTCTAAAACACACAATCTTGATATTCAGACCAGTTTAGGAGGGATTCTGATGAGATCCTTTTAAGGATTTCATGGATTGTTGTATGAAGTTTATTACCATGACAATATATTGATGGTCCAAAGCAAACAGAAAGCATAAACGTATATTTTCACCACAGAGCAAAAGACAGAATGCTATAACTTACAAAGATCAAAGGAATTTATTATTCTTTTTTCTATAGCTTTCTTTAAATTTATCCAACCATGTAATTTTTGACTGGTTTGTTCATTATCTGAAATCTTAATAGTTTCATATCTGTGATGCTTACATAATTTCAATAAAGTCAATGAAAATTATTTCAGGTATGCAAAAAACAGATTCTTAAGTATTTTACAGTTCTAAGAATTGCTTTTTTTGCCCTCATCAAGATTGTTAATTTCTGTGAAGTAGATTTTTTGTGGAGAATCTGTTCCTTATTAACTCAGGAGATAAATATCTTTTCTCAGTAACCCAGTGATCTTTGTGCCCTCTGGCTCAAGAATACTAACCACAGCATTTTCTTTGCTGTAACTGTAGGTGTTTGTTGAAATCTGTCAGTCTGTGACATTGTGGTATATGCAAATTGGACAGAATCCTAGAGACTCTGAAGAACATATTTGGATTCTTTTCATTATATGTAATGCATTACATGCAATTACAAGGAAATACTTTGTTCCGAATGTTATTATTGTTAATTTTTAAATAGGCAACTTCTGAACAGGAACATGTTATACAACAGCTATTCTTTCCTGTTGGTATAAAATATGTTTCGTTCACCTCAGTGGAGGCTGTCAGCACCTTTGCCAACTCAACTGAAAATTTTTGTTCCTGAATAATTTTATATTGGCTCAAAGCCCAGCACTAAATTGTAAAGTAGTGGACACCAGTATGTGAGGACACCACGTCTTTCAGTGTGATAGTTTGATCAAGCAAATTTCAAAAAAAAAATTTATTTGTTTATCTATAATTATGTATGTGTATATGTATATAGAAACATTTAGTGTATGTTATGTATAAAAGGGAAAGTCACATATAAATGAGGTCATTTATACTTTTACCCAATCATGATTAGTACTTGAATCTATACTTATTCCATTTTAAACCTTCATGGTTTAGTGGTGGGCTTATGAAGGTTTCCATGCTAAAGGATTAATGTAAACAGAAAAATAAGTAAGCACTTGGCTCCTCTGTTCATGGATCAATATCTAATTGTGTATGATGCTCTTCTGTGATTGCTTACCAAATAAATCTGTCATAACAGTTCAGAGGCCTAAAATAAACTGGAATAGCTGAATCAAAAGAGCAATAATGGAGGTAGGTAATGGAAAAATAAAAATAGTGAAATCTGTCTCTTGGTTTAAATTCTTATATTATATTATATTATATTGCTGAATATTACTTATATTGATTGCACATAGTTTCTGTGAATTTCTGTCCAAATGCTTAAAAAGAAAGGAAATGTAATCTTATTTTGGAAAATATGCATTAATCCATCAAATTTTCAGAATAAATTAATTTTCAAACAACTTGGTTAGAAATGTCATATAATTGATAACCAGATCCTCTTCAACTCAGTTTAACTAATAGTTTTGAAACTTTTTGTCTGATAAAGGTAAAATGAAAGTGCTTATTAAAAGTTTTTCACCATAACAAGTTTGCATGGCCATGTCTGGGTAATGATATCCTGCCAATGTTTCTGTGCCCTAACTTGTTCTGCTCCACCTGAGCCCTTCAGCCTCTTGACCCCTGTCAGCCCAGGCTTTTCATCCATAATCACAGGGTGGGAATAGATGGCAGATGAGACAAATTACCTTTAAAAACCTTTGATTTGGCATATCTGTCCTACGGAAGATTATGTTTCCATATATGCTCAGAGCATTTCCCTCCCACTGAGCCATTTTGTGAATTACCCCTTTACTCCTTCCAGAAAATGCTCTTGGAATACTTTGAATAGGAGCATGAATAAAAAGACAAAGACCTTAGAGGGTTTTTCACAAGGAAATATATAACAACTAGAATGTCTAATATGCCCAGTGTATTCTAGGAACTGGGTGAATGTTTTATGTGCCCAACTAATGTTATCTCAATGCAAATCTTATGAAAGGGATTATTGTGCCCTTGATTTTAAAAGACTTTAAGAGGCTAAGAGACCAGCAGTGAGAGGGGTAGCTGAGGTGTATCCCATATTCCCAATCATCATAAATGACTAGCAAATGCATTCTGTGATCTTTCCTATTAAAACAAAAACATTAAAAAAAAATGAGTAGTCTTCTAAGGTCTTAAGTGCCAGTGCTTTCTCAAGTTAGAGTTCTGGCTCATTTACCTGCCATGTTGTTTTTTTGTTTTTGTTTTTTCCCCATGGTCAGATTTTTATATGAAGTTCCTGGGAGTCATGTTAACATGTCAACAGTTATAGTAGCAATCTGTTTTAAAACTATTTTACATTTTGACTTTTCTAATTCTCTGTGATGGAAATGAAAGGGAAAGGACATGCTGGATTTATCATCTGAAGATTTCCTTCTTTTCTGTGAATCCTTGGGAAGGTTATCCAGCCTCACTAGATCTATTACCACATCTATGACAAAATAGTTGACTACATAATTCCCAAATTTTGATAGACACTAGTGCTTCTGTTCTTTCGTATAGACTCTTCCTTTTATATGACAAGATAGCAGTGTATAGGAGATGGAAGATTTAGTTGATTTCACAGTCATGATAACAGCACAACTGGATTTAGAAACGGTCTTCTTAACGCCTGAGTCCTTGTTTCTCCTTGTCACTATGTTCTATGGCCTTCTCTGAGGTGAATGTCAACCCCACTGCAATTGGAGAGCTGACTGGTAGTGCTGACAGCTGTGGGTTCCTGGGTTCTTGCTCTGGGGCCAGCTGTGGTCCCCAGAAGATGCCCAGGCAACTGGGGTGGGTGAGCGTGGGAAAGTAAAAGACTTTTGGGAGGAGTTTCGGTGAACAGTTCTCTCGGTTTATTGTCAGGGAAAATGGGTTTATAAGCATCTGAGGGTGGGGGGAGGACCCTAAGGGGATTGGACGTACCAAATTCATTTCTGATGTCTAGTTAGCATATGTGAACATTCATTCTAGCACCTATGCAATGGCAGGGGGTGTCAGGTGATCTAGGGTCTCAGGGGATGGGCTATGTGAAGGCTGATAAGGTGTTTCCTAGGCAACTGGCCAAAAGTTATAGAGCTATGGGCAGAGCCTCAGTTCAGGTGGGCACAGCTTGTAGAGGGAGTGACATCCTGTAGTCTGGGGTCCTTAGCCATGCCTAGCAGCTCAGGTCCCTCTCCTGAAGGCTCCAGCCATTTCCTGGCAGTGCCCTACAGACAGGGCTTTGAATTTGGCCCTGTCTTATCTGTCATAACTACCAATAGCACAAATGAAGATGTATTTGTCAGGTTGATAAATCTCTAAATATTACATGAAAATTTCATGAAATGATAAAGTGTTTAAAATTCTTGAAAGGTAGGACTAATAAATTGATGTCAACAAATGAATTTTGATTTTTAGTGATAAAAACGTTGCATAAATCCCATGGCTACGTTTGGTTAACAGTATTGTAGTAAATGACACATATTTCATGTTAAACTGAGTCTGCTGTGTTAAAAATATAAGCTTAGGCTACATCCCCATACAAGTAAGTGATCTTAAAAGCAGAGTAGTAAGGTCTAACTGTTTTCTCCCTGTTCTGCGCCCCTGACATATAAAACTTACAGAGATGTTACTAGATTTTTGCAGGTAGAAAGAAAGCTAAAAGCTGTTGCC
This sequence comes from Jaculus jaculus, assembly GCF_020740685.1. Lineage (NCBI taxonomy): Eukaryota > Metazoa > Chordata > Mammalia > Rodentia > Dipodidae > Jaculus > Jaculus jaculus. Next base: position 49,855,742 of record NC_059102.1, read on the forward strand.
ACCAATTGTGCGGAACTTTTACGACCTGAGGTCTCAGTGACTGTGGACACCTCTCTTGTTAAAAGGAGGTATGAGCTACACAGAAAGGCATGCTTAAGCTGGAGAGCCACTTCTTACTGGTATGAGTGAATAGGGACAGGAACAAAGCAATGTTGATTTAAAAAAGTGACACACTGCTGGTGCTAGAAATAATCTTCAGAGCAAAGTTGAGATAATGAAAATTTCTCCCTACAAGAAACCTTACAGATGCAATCATGACCCCACAGTGAATACTGACAACCCCACTGAAGAGAACCCTTGGTGCAGTGGTGGCTAGAGAGAGGGAACAGAAAAGTGTAACATGATGGGAATGCAATATGCTAAAAAATAATTTTCAAAAATTATTTTTGTTTATTTATTTGAGAGTGACAGACAGAGAGAAAGAGGCAGATATATAGAGAGAATGGGTGCGCCAGGGCCTCCAGCCACTGCAGACCAGCTCCAGATGCGTGTGGCCCCTTGTGCATCTGGCCAATGTGAGTCCTGGGAAATTGAGCCTTGAACCGAGGACCTTAGGCTTCACAGGCTTAACTGCTAAGCCATCTCTCCAGCCCAAAAAATACTTTTTTAAGAAATGAAACTAATATGGGGATTAATGTGGAAGAGGGGCGTTAGGGGGAGGGAGATAAAAGAGGGTAACTGTTGGGAGTACAATCAAAATACCTTACATATGTTATGAAAATGTCAGAAATGCACAAATAAATTAGGTTTTTAAATCTCTTTATATCACTGATGACAGAGAGTCTATGCAAATAATTCTTCTGCATTGTGAAAGGTGATAAGCTAGTGATATCCTCCTTGTATTACTTAAATTAAACAAAGGTGTAGAAACAACAATTCATTCTCCTTTGGTTTGCATGTTCATTTCACCCATGTAGCCCTTTATATCTGTGTAGTTTTCTATTGGCAGATACTCAACCTTACTAGGTATCTTTGCCATGGGCAAGTTTACAGTGGGTCATAATATACTTAGTACATTTACATATGCTGCAAAGAGTTTTATAAGCAATCTACTTGAAAAAAAAATGTGATCCTCCCCTGATAAATGATCTGCACTGAAATCATGTTCAGCATTTGTTTTTGAAGCTAAGCTCTAACTATATTTAAATTAATTTTCTTTTTTCCTCTGGTACAATATGTGCAGTAGATGACCGTACCATGGTCTAGCAATGAACTTGTCCTTGTGGAAGCATGTGACTTACTGGCCGTTGATAGTTGGCGCTTCACTGCTCTGTAAACAGCCAACTCTGACCTTGTGAAGCAGGTCTTCTAGGTGTGCAGCCCTTCTTGGACACACAGTTAGTTAAAATAACAAGCAGAAACCTTCTGTGGAGCTTGTGTCTTGGTGGAGCTTCAGACAAGAAGCTTAAATTTTAAACAGAAGCATGGAAGAAAAACAATTCATTTGAATCCTTTGTTGTACTGTTGCCAAAACAATTACCTATTTAACATGTCTTGCTTTAGGAAATCTTATTAAAGGAATGGTGATTATTCTTGCCATTTTCTAAGTGTATGTACTGAGTTTTTTTTTTTTTTAAGCTAGACTTTATTCTTACAATATGACTTACAACATATACTCTCAAGGTGACTAATACGAAATAAATGTATGATTGCAAGAAAAGACGATTTGGTAATGATGTTTAACTTCCTACAATAGCACGAGATATCAATAATGGCTTCCACCTCATCAAAGAGTGTATCCATCCTCCTCTCAGTGAACACAGCAGAAAGGTTCAGCATCATGAATCCCATTTACCTTAATAGATGGTACTTAATGGAGCTCAGGCACTATTCTCTGCTGTGCTCTCTGTCTGTGGATATTCCTTTTCAAATCATTATCAAGCGACTGTGTGAACTATGTGTATTTCTGAACTAAATAATTTCATTTTGAAACATGTATGTCGGTGTAAAATCTAGTAATTGACAACTGTAGCATATGTCCCTCTAAAATGTGGAAATAGTTATAAATATTTGTATCTGAGTATGTGTACAAAAACACAAATTTTTCAGTTGTTTTTAGAATAACTAGGATATTTCTGTAGAAGCTCATTGTGAGAAATAGACTAAGTCCTATTGAATTTTTCTTTCCCAGTTTACAAATAAGGGTTAACAATTAAACTAACTTATGTTAATGTTTGCCACTTTCCTCCATTTTCTATATAGTTCTTTTAGTTCTAAGTGTGTGTGTCCTAAAATTGTTTCAAATACTGGTATGAATATAACTTACTTTTTATTTAGACTGAGACATCCTTATATGTATTACAAAAGGTTTATTTTGGAAAATTTATTTTTGATCATTTCAACTAACCCCCCTTAAAATTCAGCTTGCCTCACACTTAAAATTCTACTCATAGGTGATAATAAGCTCACTTCCTTTCTTTTCCATAAAACTGCACTTAGTTTATTCAGGCTCAAACTGATCATTTCTTAGTTTATCCTTATATGAGAGGAAGTCTTTATGGCTAATGTTATAGCTTCTTATAGATGTGTGGGCACTATCTTTGTTAATGGGGCATAATTACACTAACATAGATCCACATTCCACAGTGGTTTATTTCATGGAATACATGAAGAAACCTTCAAACTTGAAAGTATCTGACCAGACCAAGCAGGGTAACTGAGGATATTTACATGTTCACATTTCTACCAGCTTCTCCTCATCAAACCATTTATATATAAAACATCTCAGCTATAAAATTTAACAAAGAGGCTCAAGGTTTTACTCTCACATTATTTATTTATTGTCAGCTATCCATTCTTTTGTTGTTGATAGATTTTGATGCCCTCAGTTCTGCTGCTGCTTTCTGAAAAGGAAAAACAGACTTTCCAACTGAGAGTGAGATCAGAATAGGTTGAAGTGGATAAGCATTGCTAATTTAGAGAGCCTCACTTTGGCCAAAGATTGGTGGGAGCTTCTCAATGGACTCCATAATATTGGTCCCCATAGGATTCTGACGTGGTTCCCAGTTCAGCTAAGGGTTCCTTTCCCTGAGATCCATTGGTTATCCGTCTATGCTACATGCAGTATTGTACAGGTGTGTACACATTGTCAGTCTGACTGCTTGCATATAGCAGGGTGCACTGTCTGTTCACAGCATTGTTGGCCATTTTCCCTAGGAGCTCATGTAGGGCCTTTCAGCACTATTTTTCTTTTTCTTTTTCTTTTTTTTTTTTTTTTTTTTTTTTGCTTATTTGAGAAAGAGAGAAAGAGGTAGGTATATATAGAGAGAAAATGGGTACGCCAGGGCCTTCAGCCACTGCAAACAAACTCCAGATGCATGTGCCACCTTGTTCATCTGGTTTACATGGGTCTTGGAGAATTGGACCTGGGTCCTTTGGCTTTGCAGGTAAGCGCCTTAACAACTAAGCCATCTCTCTAACCCTTAGCACTATTTTTTGTTTGTTTTTTTCTAGGTAGGGTCTCACTCTGGCATAGAATGACCTGGAATTCACTGTGTAGTCTCAGGGTGGCCTCGAACTCATGGCGATCCTCCTATCTCTGCCTCCTAAATGCTGGGATTAAAGGTTTGCACCACCATGCCAAGCACCTTAGCACTATTTGTTAATCACTATTATTTTTATATAAGGGATTTCACATGTTGTGATTCCTTTGCTACCCAACAAGCTCACTCTCATTCCTCCAAAGGTCCAAGATTTCTTGGCAAGATAATCTTTTTTAAAAGGACTTATTTTTATTTCATTCATCCTAGTAGTCCACATTCTTATATTTATTTACTTTCTTATATATTTGTGTTTGTGTGTGTATGTTCACATACATGTACCAGGACCTCTTGAATGTCAAATGTTTGCACCACTTTTGAAACTGGTTTGGCTTGACAAGCAAATGCCTTTAGCCTCCTAGTGATTTTCCTAGTCCCTCACCTGACAATTCTTTTTGAGCATTTTTATCTTGGCTTGAATTATGGACATATTGTTGACTACTTCCAAGTTCCCTATTTGAGATCATTAACATCTAATCTCTTAAAGCAGGTTACAGTCCATGAATCTGCCTCATTCTCAACTGCTGACGTCCGACTTCTTTTAATATGAATGGATTCAGATCAAATTAATTCCTAACCTGTCACACTTAGAAATATAACAGATCTGTGGGGTATGCTAATGCTATGTTGAGAGAAGCTTGCACTCCCAGTGTATGGAGTCAGACCTTCACACCAGACCTCATGTTCTCAAGATAAAAGCCCTTAACAGTTAGCAATATCAATATCATCATCACTTTAACTGTATTTTCATATCATCATTTTCCTTCTTATATATATGAATATACTAAACAATGAGTTCTAGGCTGCAAAGGAGGAGTAATTTTGATGTATGTCCATAACCTATACAAAAATACAAATAGAAGCTATATATAGCATCAGCTTCTTTTTAAATTTTTTTTTCTGGTGTACTTTTATTTATTTACTTGAGACCTAGTAAGAGAGGGAGGAAGAGAGAAAGAGAGAGAGAGAGAGAGAGAGAGAGAGAGAGAGAGAGTAAGAATGAGTGCACCAGGGCCTCTAGCCATTGCAAACAAACTCCCGATGCATGTGCCACCACATGCATCTGGCTTACATGGGACCTGGAGAACCAAACCTGGGTCTTTAGGCTTTCCATTCATGTGCCTTAACCACTAAACAATCTCTCCAGACTGCAGTTTTTTATAATAGTTTTCAATGATTTTTTGATTAGGGAAAAATATAAAAAATCAATCTAATAAAGTTGAAACATGCCTTAGTTTCTCTTACTAATCTACTAAAAATTCATCTCATGTCAATCTTCACAGGCCCTTTAAATGTACCAATACATATTGCTTTGTCTTTAATTAACAAACATTACAACCTTTCAGAGATGTTTGTTTGAAATTCTGACTCTTGGCCCTTCCTCTTTTGTCCTCACTGTCACCTTAAAGTTGATAAATTATTTGTTCTATTCGTATATACATGCCTCCTGATGATTTAGGCTTAATTCACTCATTTTCTTGGCTTCTTAACTTCCTATACCAAACATTTAACATTACAAAGAATCCAGTGAATGTTTGGAACTGTTTTCAGTTCCCTCCATACCTCTACATGAGTAGTGACCAGGATAGGACACTGTGATCTAAGAGCTAATGTCCCACAGGTTCCTGACAGTTAGGGCTGTGTCCCCTCTGATTTTCTACTACCCTCATATGATCCTCCCCAGTGCATATTGGCTCTAGTCTACAAAGAGTTTCTGACTCCAAAAAGCTAACACAATGGGTCCACATACTGACATCCAAATCACAGCCCTTAATTTTGAGAACACAGATTAGAATAATTTATTTCTTACTATTTTGTATCAATGTACTAAAAATCATCTTCTATGTTTATAACAGTAGACTTGCGCAAAACATTGCAAATATCTGTCAGAGTGTGCATTCATTCCTACCTAGTATGTTTGCATGCCACAAATTAGATGTTGCTTGCTGTCAAGACTTACATTAAAAATCTTAAATTCGCAGGGTGTGGTAGTGCACGCCTTTAATCCTAGCACTCAGGAGGCAGAGGTAGGAGGATCACTATGAGTTTGAGGCCACCATGAGACTATATAATTAATTCCAGGTCAGTCTGCCTCAAAAAAACAAACAACAAAATAATTCTTAAATTCTGGCTAATTAATCATTAATGAATTTGTTAGAGCTACTCTCCTAATACATTTTATCCTTTTTTATGACTTCATGTGTTCTTGATACATTCATAAGCTTTAGGTGCCTGAGATTATGAGCTGATTTTTTTAAATTGTATTATCATTCAGCATCATAAAACATTTTTGTGTTGTAATAGCTACTTACTGAACTATTTGAGTTACCGGCCTTAGTTTCCACTTAGAAACTTGCCTTACATTGACTTTAACACCTACTGAAGCTTGGAGTTCAGTTTAGGCAGACTTCCAGCTCAGTCCTTTGATTGGCAAAACATCTACCAGGGTTCATTAGCTTATCTATTTCATGTATATGTATGCAAAAGTCCAAAATGACACCTGAAAGTGTTTGCTCTCTTCTTTTACTTTCCCTTATGTAAAACTTTCTTTCTGGGTTTGGTTTTCAGACAAGTGCACTTTCATGTGAGACTTGGTTAGGTACTGTGGGTCCCTTTTGCTGATTGGCTTCAGCCACAAATGGCCTTGATACATGTGGTGTTTTTTTGTCCCTCGGGCTCAGAGATACTAAATTTGTTAAGTAGAGCAGTATTTTGGACTTCACTAGGCACACTTGTCTAAATTAATATAGAGTACTTATGCAACTAAATATGTCTACAGTAACTTCTCTTAGTTTATACTAATGTTTTAGCTACAAGATTTTATGTGTTTATTATCTATTATATAATTTTTAAAAGAGCTTTATCAGTTCTGGGGAAAATGCTCCAATGTCTTTACTTATCAGCTATTCTCAAAATAGCTATTTATCCCCTTGTAAACTTTGCATTCTCCCTTCTAGTGTATTCCCATAACCTAATAAAGATGGCTGTGCTAGTTTGAAGGAATGTCACATACTTGCAAGGCTTCCTGTTGAATGATGATGGATCACAGTATCTGAAGTTGTGGTGATGATGCAAAGGTGATACCACCTTCTCAGAGAAGTGTTAGGTTCCTATTTCCTGACAAGGGAAAAGGACCATGACCAAGACTTTCTAGGAGATATATTTCATAAACTGTTTAGATGAGTTAAATTTTGCTAGAGGTATTAACTATGGTTCTCTTCACTCATTTAGTTCACTGTCACAAGATTCAGTTGCCAGCATTATCTGAATCATGTGAAAACATGTCTGTGTTTACTGTTCATGGTGGAATCACATCACCTTCAGTGATACTTCATTCATTCTCTATGTTTCTTCAAATGAGCCTTAATCCCATGAGTATCTGTGATGACTGCTTATCTGTTAGCAACCACAGGACCCAAAACCTCTAAACTGCAGTTGCTGTCTTTGTATGCACATGAAAGCCTGACTCCCTCTCTCTCTCTATCCCATTTAGCATTCTTGCCATGCCTCAGCAGTATTTAGCAATATTTTCATGTCTAGATTAGTTAAAACGAAAAGCCATCTTATTAAGGAAGTCATTTTCTAAACAAGGTTTTATCTGATGTAATGCTTTGCCTTTTCTCTTTCTGTTTTCTATTGTGAAGTTCCTTTTCCTGTGAAAACCTCTGTTAAATTCTGTATAATTAATTCAAATGGCAGGTGGCCCTTTGGAGACATTTATCTACTTAGATAATTGCAGTACTTGTTGTTATTTTCACAAACCCAGAGGTTAAGTCTCTTGGAGATGCAAGATCCCACTTAGTTTTCAAGATTGTGATTACTCTGGGCTGCCAAAATTTTAACTTAATAATGTGCATTCCACAGGTTTAGATGAATTTTTAAACTAAATTAACAGGGCTTTTTTGGACTGAACCTTACTTAAGAGATGGGTTCCATGGCTCCTAGAAAACTTCACTGTATAGGACCCTAAGAAGAATTTAAGAGCTAAATATTTAATGTTGAATTTGTAGACAATTCCTATTATGAACACATGGAAATCATCAATATGAAGATAAAGGAATGAACAACTTGAAAAGATAAGGCCTCTCCAGTGCCACTTACCAGATGGCTAATGTAAAGAATATTTGGCTATTCATAGATATAGGTCATTTCCCTCCAACATGGCAGAAACTGTGATAGCATGACAATCTTCATAGAGATCGTCCATATGTAGCAAAGACTGAGGGGTAAAAATGGCTTCAACTATGATCTTCTAAGTGATCATGTCAAAGCATCTAAAAAGTGGTTCAACATGTAACATTATTTTCCAACATGAAATGAAACTGTAACCTTAATTTGTTTTCTATTGATAAGTTATGTTGGGAATCAACTGACAAATGTCTAGGAGAATTCAATAATAAGTAAATGTAAAAATTTAGGAGAATTAAAAATAGTTCCATAATCTACAGCTGTGTGGCTCTTCCTAGTGTCCCCTTAAATGACAACACATTCTTACTACTGTTTCTTTTTGTTTTCTTCTTTTTTTTTCTTTTGAGATAACATCTCATGCACTCAGGCTAACCTGGAATTTACCAGTACTTAGCACAGACTTGCCTCAAACTCACAGCAATCCTCCTGTCTCAGCTTCTTGAGTGCTAGAATTATAGCCATGAGCAACCTAATCTGGCTCTACTTTTTTATTTTAAAGTTTGCATTTATCACAGATTCAGCCATTTCATATTGATTCCTCTACAGATCATGCTCCAAAGATCATTTTGTGAACCTTGTAAATATATGTGATTGATTACAAAGAGGCTTTGTAAAGAAATTCAACTTTTTGTCTTTTTAGCTATTAAAATTATAGAAAATTATCATAGGAATTATCACATTTACTACTGAAACTTTTCTTTAATGACTATTTGAACATATAATGTAATACAGATATTTGATATAGAAGGATAGATTTCATTCATTGATGAGGAGGTATAATTTTAAGAATGTGTTCATAAACAATTTTTTTAATATTATACTTTGTACATGTGTACATAAAGAATATCTTGATAGTTTTTCCAGGCCTTCCACATGGGATCACTAGCCAAGTGAGTGCCTTTCCTTGGCTCGGTATTTTCTTCAACAAATATAATAATTTAATAGTTAAAAAAAGAATATCTTGGATAGCATTTTTTCAATTTACAATAGCAGATATATATCTACTGGATAACTGGAGATGTGAGGCCTATAAATGTAGATAGTTTAAGGACTTTCACAGGATTGCATGATGTGTGTGATCTCTTAATATATTTATTTAGGCCCTCCTCTATCATTAAAATATGGATAAATGAATGAGATTAATTCAAATACATTACTGACAATTATTTATCCTAGTTTATAATAATAGATCCTAAAGCACTTATTTGAAGCATTAATTTATTTTCTCCATAGAGAGAGCTCACCATGCTAAAACCTCTAGTCCACTTTTCAAGATTGCCTTAGCCTCAGCTTTCATATTAATCATTCCATATTTATTCTTCCTTTGTCAATGACTTAATTTTTTCTCTATTAATAAGATAGAAGTTAAATAAACTAATCATTAGCATTTGGTGTGATTAAATTTGTGCCATCTTAGACTAAGTATAAAAGTATAACAAATAGAGCCAGGCATGGTGGTGCACACCTTTAATCCCAGCACTTGGGAAGCAGAGTTAAGAGGATCATAATGAGCCTGAGGCCACCTTACGACTACATCATGAATTCCAGGTCAACCTGGGCAAGAGTGAAACCCTACCTTGAAAACCAAATACATATATGTATACATATATATACAAATATATACATATATAAAAATTATTTTATATTAATATAATCATAATGATTCTTTATGAAGAGGAAAATACTGCTACTTGTTGCTCAAGTTATGAAAGTACAAAGAAACAATTATGTAAACATGCTAGGGGTATTTAAGTCATCCACGATGTTCCCTTCAGTAAGGCAAACTATTACCTAAAATTTCCATAAAATAATAATCATAGACAGGCCTGGTTGTGCACACCCTTAATCCCAACACTTGGGAGTCTGAGGTAGGAGGGATTGCTATGAGTTTGAGGCCAGCCTGAGACTACATTGTAAGTTCCAGGTCAGCCTGGGCGAGAGCGAGACCCTACCACAAAAGACCAAAATATATCATCACTACAAAAGTACATCATTTCTAAAATTTATTTTCATTTATACTTTTCACATATGTATTTAATTCTTAATTTGGGAACAAAATGAGACACATCTTAGTCCTCCTGATGGGGATAGCATTTGTTGGATATGTTCTTGGACATTTTATTCCTTTAACAAAGGTAGGTTTTCCAGCTAACTGCTTCTTCTTACTATTAGAAAAGACATTATAATTCTCTATCATTTCATGTAGATAATAGTGGAAAATATTAAAGTCACAAGAAAAAACTAAGTTTCATACTTTAAAAAGTTGCATGAAAATTGCTTTATCTAATCACATCAACCCTCTCCCTTTTCTTGTGACCATGTCCTGTTAGCTCACAAGACACAATATAAAATGACAATTAATTTTCACTCAATCTAGGTCATCAGTTAGGAACTCATATAAAATATTTCATGTGTTCACATTTCTGAAATCATATCTTTTCTGCCTTGAGAAACTCTGGCTTTGTAAAAACTCTTAGCAGTAATTTACCATGAAGTTTCTCCTGCTGAATTTCTCCTGCAGAAATCTGAGAATCCTCTTTCTTGCTTCCTTTCAGTGGAAAAACAAAACTCATTGGAAAACACAATTTAGTTATATCTCAAATTATTCAAAGTTTAGGCTGGAGAAATGGCTTAGCTGAAGGCCCTGGAACACCCATTTGCTCTCTCTGTCTCTCTGTCTCTTTCTCTCTCTCTCTCAAATAAAATAAAAATATTAAATATCAAATTATTCAAAGTTTTTTTTACTGTAAGTGTACTGAAGAGAATTGCATGACTAAACCTAACACACACACACACACACACACACACACACACACACACTACCATAGTAGAGATAGTAATAGCTAATGTTATCATCTTTTTGAAAATCTATGCTTTCTTCTTTTTTTAATTAATGTTTTAAACTTTTATTTGGTTTTTTTTCTTTTTATTTGTTTGCCATTTTTAGCTTTTATTTTATTTTCTGTTTTATGTTTTTATTATTATTGCTAACAACAGGATGTTTCAAATGGATATATCGTGTGTTGGTGCCCTCTTTTCACTTGTCCCTGCCTCCGTTATGTTGGGAACACTCCTCAGTGGGGTTACAGGTATTCTCTATGGGGTTGTGGCTTATGCATTGTGGGAAAAGTAGTCAATTTGGGGGCAAACCTCTACTTTAAGCAGGGAAGTTTTCATCAGTATTATTTATCTAGTACATTTCTTAATTAGCTCCTTAAAAAGGAATTCTCTAGGCTGGAGAAGTTGCTCAGTAGTTAAGGCCCTTGCCTGCAAAGCCTAATGACCTGGTACTGATGAAAAGCCGGATGCACAGAGTGTGGTACATGCATCTGGAGTTCATTTGCATCAGCTAAAGTCCCTGGCACACCCATTCTCTTTCTCTCTATCTCTTCTCTCTGCTTACAAATAAAATAAGATAAATAAAATATGTAAAAAAATTGAATCCACCGCTGTGTTGTCTTACTCCATCTTCTCCTTCAAAGACAATGCAAACGACCTTCCTTAAATTCATTCAACCATGTGACTTCCTTCTCATAATTTTGATTTGGCTTTTTCTCTGAATATGGTTTTTTGTATGTTCCTTATATTATGTGCAGGCACAACCTCCTGCCCTGGCTCCCACACTCTTATCTCACCTCCTGCCTTGGTTCATATGTTCTATTCTGGCCATATTACATAATGGACTTCTTCTTGAGTACATGTTCTATCTCAGTTTGACACTTGTGAACGTTCATTTCCTTTCCCCAAAATATTCTTATCTGCTCTTCTTTCCTAACTTCTGATGTTACCCCTAATCTTTGTGTGTGTGTGTGTGTGTGTGTGTGTGTGTGTGTGTGTGTGTGTGTGTGCGTGCACACACATATGTGTGCATGGATGTATGGGGCCAAAGGACTATCTGAGGTGTCTTTCCTCAGGAACACCTTTACTATCACAGGGTCTTTCACTGGCCTGGAGCACCTTAATTAAAATAGATTGTCTAGCCAACAAGCCCCAGGGAGCCTCTTGTCTCTGCCTCCCTAGTGCTGGGATTACAAGCATGAATAACTATGATTGTTGTTTAAAATATGAAATCTAACTCATGTGCTCATACTTACAAGGCGAGTACTTTACAACTCAGCTATAACCCTGGCCCCTCAATAACCTATAAGATTTGTTCCTGGGCTGGAGAGATGGCTTAGCGGTTAAGCGCTTGCCTGTGAAGCCTAAGGACTCCGGTTCGAGGCTCGGTTCCCCAGGTCCCACGTTAGCCAGATGCACAAGGGGGCGCACACGTCTGGAGTTCGTTTGCAGAGGCTGGAAGCCCTGGAGCGCCCGTTCTCTCTCTCTCCCTCTATCTGTCTTTCTCTTTGTGTCTGTCGCTCTCAAATAAATAAATAAAAAATGAACAAAAAATATTTTTTTAAAAAAAAAGATTTGTTCCTGAAGTCTCTACCGGGAAGACATCTAAGAGGCATTGCCTTGCTTTTTCTTTCTGTGGCCTGAAAGCACCCCAATGCATTGTTAACTTCGTTTCCTACTCCTTGGTCTTCTTGTGCTTCTTCCTTCAATAAACTAAAGGCATTTCAACACAAGAGAGTATTTAATTCAGCACTGAAATCTAGCTGGCCAGGCTTCCCCTGGGATGAGAACAAAGCCTTACCAAATGAATGGTAAATTCTGCCTAGAATCCAAAGCCCTGACAGCACTTCACCATATGACCTTTGTTAGACTCTTTAATAACCAGAAGTCTTCATGGTTTTCCTCAAATGTAACAAGGGAGATCTTTGCATTAGGTGGCTTATTATAACAGTAAATGGAAGTGTAAAAGTTCCTTTAACTTCCAAAAGGAAAAGATAAGTTAACAAAATTAATGGTATACATATTCTTTCTGGAATAATGGTAAGTTTTTCAAGTTTATCTTTATGACAGAATATTAAGGAGAGAGAATAAACTGAAGTTTATATAAAATTTATTTTTTCTTATGTTCTAAGGAGAACTTTTCTTAAATATTTTATTTTTAGTTACTTATTTAAGAGAGAGAGAAAGACAGGGAAGGAGAGAAAAAGACAGAGATAAAGAGAGAAGAGGTGTCCCAGGGCCTTCAGCCACTACAAATGAACTCCAGATTCAAGAGCCACCTTGTGCATCTGGCTTCCGAGGGTCCTGAGGAATTGATCCAGGTCCTTTGGTTTTGCAGGCAAGTACCTTAAGCACTAAGCCATTTCTCCAGCCCAAGAACATTTTTGTTATCTATAACAGAGTTTTTTGAAGTTTTGTCAATCTGTAGTTAGCAGGCCTGATAGGATAGACTATGCCTTTACCATAAGAACAGTAACAATTTCGATTCAAACCTCACAATCAAATTGATTAGCTGCTCCTGAAAACATCTACTTTTGGCATTATATATTTTCTATTATTTGCCAGAATGAAATTTTATTACTTAGGAATGTTCAGTTCACTTGGGAAAGCCAACTTGAGAAAAAGGCAACTAGTGACTTGTCTTTATTGAAGAAAAAAAATATATATATGGAGAGCAAAAACTATAAAGACAAAGGATTTTAAATGTGCTCAAAGGCAAAAAGTCAGTTATATATTTGTGGAGAAGTCACAACACCTACCATCTCTCTCAAGCCACAGTCCCTGAATTTCCTCTACTGTATCCTTTCCAATCCTACCCCGTAATAATAGAAGCCTGGTTCTGGAAGAGTCCTCTCTTCTTCAAATCTTGGTAAGTAATCCAGAGCTGGGTTACACTCAATGTTAACCTTCCCTCTGAGTTCCCAGACTACCCCAGCCACGTGTACACTTTAAAAATTATTCCTCTTCCTAATCCTTGTTTCTTACTCACATTTCTTATGTCTTTTAAAATATGCAGTGCAAAATTATCTTGGGAGAAGACAAAAGTGTAAGTAAATCGATAATGCCACTGCTTAAACTCTCATCTTAACTCTCGCTGCATCTGAGCTTTGGGATGCTTGTGTTTTCTAGCATCATGACCAGTTTCCATTATCCCTATCATAGCTCACTAAAGTTTGACTTCCTTCATTTACAACTTACTTGGAGCTGTAGAGGAGAGAAGTAGACACACAAGTGTTTGTTCAGATATGAAGCTTTCAGAGCAAAGAAGAATCACATCCCAAGACAGTTTTCAGTAGTGAAGACAAATCCTCAGGTACCAGATGAGTCCAGCAAAGCAGACATTCAAAAGAATGGGTACAGTGAAAAATGAAGTTATCAACATTTTGTAAAAAGTAGTCTTCGAATGTAAATTAAAAGATTTATTGTTATTAAAAAAGAGCACTGAGCTGGAGAGAGATGGCTTAGTGGTTAAGGCATTTGCCTGTTAAGCCAAAGGACCTTGGTTCAATTACCCTGGACCCACGTAAGCCAGATGCACAAGGGGGCACATGCCTCTGGACTTTGTTTGCAGTGGCTAGAGGCCCTGTTGCACCCATTCTCTCTTTCTCTCCCTCTCTCTCCCTCTCAAATAAATAAGGAAAAATAAACTTTTGTTTTGTTTTTTAAGAGCACAATATAAAATCGACGACATATTACTTACATCCTCATAATCATTTACCCTCTGCCCTAATTCTGCTGAGGGTCTTCTTTGATGGGGTTATTGGTATTCCTTGTTGGGACCAAGTGGCCTTAGTAAGTCTCTGGGAGATGGAATAGAGTGCCTCGGGCTATTACCACCTCCCCTGAGCCTCTTACAATCTTTCTGCTCACGCTTTCTCAATGTTCCCTGAGTCTTGGCAGGCAAGTTAGGGATCTTATTTAGTGTTGCTTTCTTTGTGGCCTCTGGATCTCTGTTTTTTGGGTTTTTTTAAATTTTTTGCTTTATTAGTTATGTACATACTTAATGTGTAAACAGCCATGTTGGTACCATTGTTAGCCTCTTCTCTGTCCTCCCCCCTCTGAAGGGACCCTCCTTGTTGGGGATTGTGGGTCGTTCATTTTGGGAGTAGCCATCAGTTATGGGGAAGAGGCAATGTCTCTGTGTGTAATGTCCCAACTTGTGACTCTAACAGTCTTTCCATCCCCTATTCTGCAAATTTCCCTGAGCCATGTTGGGTAGTTTTAGGTCTACTTCAGTGATGAGGTCTTCAGAGCCTCTGTGTGTCTGCAAATCTGGTTTGGTAGGAGCTGGATGTTCTCTCTGTCTATCTCCTGCACCCTTGTGCTGGTACCTGGCTCACCAAGAAAGTAGCACTCTTGCTCATTTCCCCAATTACTCTATGGTTTCAGCTGGCACTGATCTGCTCAGTGGAATGGAACCCATAGCTGGAGCGGGGAAACAAGTCAGAACCATATCCAAAAAAAATGACTCCACTCTCCAATATCAAATTCCCACCAATCTTGGGCTACAAGAGGGCCTATACCTATTAAATTTTTTCTAAAATGATAATGGATTTCTGTTTTGATGAGGTTTGAGTGAATATAATGGCTGTCGCCGTCTCCTGGAAGTGGTTTTGAAGCTTCCCATGAAGGCAATATTCATGACACAACTTTGAGTATAGTGACTTCCGGGCCCCGGGCAGATGAGGTGGAAGGTGACCCATCATCTCATGGTAGACAGTCAGCTCTCCCTTCTTGATGTATTGAAGTATCCTGCATCTCCCTAGTATTCTCCACCATCTGTAAGATAGAACAGATTCTCCAAACAAAGGTGAGAGAAGTTTGAATTAAAGGGAAAAACATAGTTATCAGAGAGACTTATTGATGCGTATATTCTCTCTTCTTAGTTAAAGGGCAGTAGAGGTTCCCTTGGGAGCCAATTGGTTTCCTGTCCTAGGGAATCTAACTTGGTTTCCAGGGCCAAATATGTGTTCTCCCCCAGTGAGCTGATCGCATGTCCAGTCCATGAGCAGGTGGTTATCTACAGCAGCTGTGTGCCACTCACTATTGCACAAGTGTATACTTCTTGTTCAGCTGGTTGATTTTATATCTGGCAATATCTCCTGCTCATTCAATCTGTTGGCAACTATTATTATCCAGCTGGTCTCACAGCACTTTCCAGCACTATGAGGGCTATCAGGGTGGGAACTGGATTCCCTCTCAGTTCCAGCATAGTTACTTGATGTCCTGTGGCCATAGGCTGGGGTGTCTTCAGCAATAGGGTTACCTTTTAGCTCTTGCAGGTAAACAAGTATTTTGACAATAGCCTGTATTATTTTAAACACTTTGAGTCTCTCTGACCAATAATAGCTCACTGTGGGAGGAACTCAATTCTGGCCCTAGGAATTATAAGCCAGGGTCCATGGTTTTAGGGCTATGCTTTCTCCACCTTTCCTGAGGCTCTTCTGTTTGGTGCCCTGCCCCCTTATTGAGAGTAATGACTTGTATAATGGTATTCAAGAAGAAGGAGTCTATGGCATTAATTCATGTTGCCATTAGTTTTGTGTATTCCTCCATCCCACCTTCCTCTACCAGGACACCTTTCCTTCTATTCCTTTCCTTTCCTTTCCTTTCCTCTCCTGTCCTGTCCTGTCCTGTCCTGTCCTGTCCTGTCCTGTCCTGTCCTGTCCTGTCCTGTCCTTTCCTTTCCTTTCCTTTCCTTTCCTTTCCTTTCCTTTCCTTTCCTTTCCTTTCCTTTCCTTTCCTTTCCTTTCCTTTCCTTTCCTTTCCTTTCCTTTCCTTTCCTTTCCTTGCCCTTTCCTTTCCTTTCCTTTCCTTTCCTTGCCCTTTCCTTGCCCTTTCCTTGCCCTTTCCTTGCCCTTGCCCTTGCCCTTGCCCTTGCCCTGCCCTGCCCTGCCCTGCCCTCCCCTGCCCCCTCCCCTTCACTCCCCTCCCCTCCTTTCTCTCTCTCTCTCTCTCTCTCTCTCTCTCTCTTTCTTTGTTCTTTCTCTATGCCTCTCTTTCTTTCTTTTTTTCTTTCTTTCGTTTTTCCCTGACCACCCAGTTGTTGCCGAGTAGCCTGCCCAACCCTCCCTCCTTATTTCCCCCTTTTCCTAGCTTCATTCTAGTACCATGTCCTTACTATTGATGTTATTTATAATGACTTACAATTTATTGACATGCTGGTCCAGGATGGGAAATTCAGATGAGAGAGGATATGCACTGTTTGTCCTCTGAGTCTGTGTGACCTCACTCATCATGATTTTTCCAAGTCCCTCCATGTTCCTGTAAATTTGATTATTTCATTTTCTCTTATTGATGAGCAGAATCCCATTGTGTATATGTATCCCATATTCATTAACCATTCTTCTGTTGATCAGCATCTTGGCTGATTCCAGTTCCTAGCTATTATGAATAGAGAAGCAATGCAATGGTTGAGCATGTGTCTCTGTGGTATATGGTAGAGTCTTTAATGTATATGCCCCAAGGAGGTATAGCTGGGTCTAGTGGTAGTTATATTTTCAGTATTTTGAGGAATCTTCATGCTAATTTCTGCAGTGGCTGTACAAGCTTGCACTCCCACCAGCACTGGATGAGGCTTCCTCTTTCCCCAAATTCCTGCCAGCATGTACTATCACTTGATTTTGGATGGTTGCCTTTCTAACTAGAGTGAAAAAGAATCTCGTAGTCATTATAATTTGCATTTCCCTAATGAGTTTAAATGCTGAACATCTCTTTAGGTGTTTAATGGCCATTAGTATTTCTTTTCTTGAGTTATTTTATGCTCTTAAATTTGAGTTTTTCCCTTCATCTAGCTATGTGATCAGGGCAAGCTAAACATATTTTTTGGAGCTTAGAGCTCACAAGAAAAAAATTAATGAATATTTAGCACTTCATTAATGAGGATTAAATAATGTGAATGAAGCCCTTTGAATAGTAAATTTAGTTTTCATGGAGGAATGTGAAGAATGTACCAAGATTGCACATTAGGGACCACTCACTATCAGATTGTAAATTCTTAGTGTCCCCTTATGCCATGCATCTACCTCAGTTACTGCATGTGGGTAAGGTAATTACATAGATTTTAATAAGTATTCTGGATGATACTGAGGAATTAAAATGTTTTAGAATCGTTGCCTCAAAGGGGTATGCCCAATTTTAAAATAAAAACAAAGCCAATAGAAAAACTGAATTTAAAATTTAGCTTCAGTTTCCTATCATGCTTTCTTTTTGTACCCAAAATATTTTTTTTAATATTCTGTACATTTGCACTATGAACTGTGTTTTTATGAAGGCATTCCTGGATAACATGTTGCTTCCTTTTTAAAAATATATATATTTATTTGAGGGAGAGACAGAGAGAAAGAGGCAAACAGAGAGTGAGTGTGGGTGCACCAGGGCCTCCTGTTACCACAAACTAACTCCAGGTGCATGTGTCACTTTAAGCATCTGGCTTTACATGCATATTAAGGAATAGAACCTGGATCATTTGGTTTTGCACACAAGCACTTTCAACCACTGAGATATCTGTCCAGTTCCAACATGTTGCTTCTTAACCTCTTAACTTTTGAATAGAAATCACTTAAACCAGAACTGGAGGCAATAGCTCAGTGGTTGAAGGTACTTCCTTGCAATGCCTGTTGGCCCAGCTTCAATACCCCAAACACTCATATAAAGCAGACACGCATTCATTTACAGTGGTAAGAGACTCTGGTCAATCTCTCTCTCTCTCTTTCTCATACACACACACACACGAACTCTAGTAAATAACTAAATGAAAATTGAGGGCTGAGGATATGCTTCATTCGTTGAAAATACTTGCTTGCAAACACTATCCACTTAAACCCAAATGTAAAAAGTTATACATATGGCTGGAGTTTCTTTGCAGTGAAAGAAGCCCTGTGTGCCTGCACTCCACACACACACACACACGCACACACAGACACACACAGAGAGAGAAAGAAATATTTTTAAAACATTTTAAAAGAAATCACTGAGATCAAACCTATAACTTTATATGGTCACATTACCTAGTTATCCACAAATAATGATATAAATATGAAATTGCTATAATCATCTCCAGTAATGTGGCATATTAAAAAGGCTAGGAGAAGCCAGGTGTGGTGGTGCACGCCTTTAATCACAGCACTCTGGAGACAGAAGTAGGAGGATCACCATCAGTTCAAGGCCATCCTGAGACTACAGATTTAATTCCAGATCAGCCTAGACCAGAGTACCTTGATAAACCAAACAAACAAACAAACAAAAAAAAAGGCTAGGAGAATAAATAAAACAATGAACTTTCATGTCAGAACTATATAAATGTTTAAAGAAATCTTTTACCAAAATACATTGCATCCTAGACAATTTGTGGGTAATATAAAGAGTGAATCTTGACCAAGAAGCAACACAAAATCACAATGTTCTATTCAAATAGAAAAGCTTCCTGATTTAATGAGAAACTTACTTAGTTTAGTATATAGATACATATATTCTCCCTCTCTCCCCTCACCCCCCTCTCTCTCTCTCTCTCTCTCCATCGGGGTGATCCCAATGGTGGCACATTTGCCAAGCAAATTTGCATTCCTCATTTAATCTTGTTAAACATGCAGGTGATAGCAGCAAGCCCAAAACCAGCCTTGTGTATTCCTTGGTAGAGGAAGAGCAGAAGCAGGCTTAATTGAATTAGTTACATAAGGTCTCAGTGCTTAATAAAAATAGTGTAATTATAAAATTGTGTTTGGCTTACAAAAGAGCACTATTTATTATATTTGAAGCCATACTTGGCTAGGTCTACAAAGACTCAGCGAAGAGAGTTGGTGAGCAAGTGATTTCTTAAAATGACCTCCAGACAAGCAGGTTGATAAGAATTTCGATATCAGGGCTGGAGAGATGGCTTAGTGGTTAAGCTCCTGCCTGCGAAGCCTAAGGAACCCGGTTCGAGGCTCGATTCCAGGACCCACCTTAGCCAGATGCACAAGGGGGCGCACGCATCTGGAGTTCGTTTGCAGTGACTGGAAGCCCTGGCGCACCCATTCCCTTTCTATCTGTCTCTTTCTCTCCCTCTCTCTCTGTCACTCTCAAATAAAGAAATAAAAATGACAAAAAATATTTTTTTAAAAAAAGAATTTCGATATCACCTTCAACATCAGCTTTTGGATGGATGAATAGACTGAAGGTATAAAGGGGGTGAAAAGCACCCCACATGCAGAGGGGAAATGCTCTTTATATGCACCAACATGCAGCGACACTGCCAGCAGGACAGATACACCAGCCAGCTCCATTGATTTTCCCTGATTCCTCATGTTCCTTCCTAATGCACCAGAGGATGTATATAATGCATACGGCAGATTGCATCAGCATCAATTGTCTACTTATTGCATGCATAAGTCAGAAGGTATGATTAGTGCATTAGAGACTGAGGATCGGTTCCAGATTGCATAGTCTCATTGCCTAATGACTGTCACAAATAGGAAACTCAAGAGCCAAGGTACCCACATAAGCCAGCATTCATAGCTTCAAGAACTCCCCTCTTTTGCACCATAAAAGTAAATAAGGTAGTTTGTTGAACAGATAAAAGCTTTTCAGTGCAAGAATTTTTTGCTAAATAGAGAAAACAATGAGTCTTCATAAGGATGGTTGCATTTTCTTTTGCCATCGATCAAAGATTTATAGCTGTACTTTCTTTTTTTTTACCTAGGCAAAGAAATTGCAAACAAATTGATGTTTAAAAAAGCCTGCAATGATGGCCCCAGTTGTGTATGTAATCTGAGGAATATAGCTCTTAACTTATTATTGTATCTTTCATTACTTACACATAGTAGTTCAATAAAGCAGAAAGCCATATAATACCATGTTATTGATCAACAATAAAAGAAACTTCCTCCATGATCACACATTCATGTATGATGTACAAGATGCTGCTGCTTTTCTTTCCTAATATAATCCTTATCAGCTACATACCTTTACTTGATCACACCAGCAAATTATTTTGGTCAAGTCAATTGTCCTTATATATTGTATTCTCCAGGACTTTGTCCCTGGCAGCCTCCAATGTATGCCTTTGGTGAGCATTTTCATCTTAGAGTGTAGGTTATATTCTCCAACCCCCTTCCCCTGAGTGTGGCCAGTTCGACAGCACAAAATACTGACTAAGTTTTCAGTTAAGATACTGGGATGTGGGCTGAAGGGATATCTTTGTGGTTCAGGTGCTTGCCTGCAAAGCCAAAGAATCTAGGTTTGATTTCCCAGGACCCATATAAGCTAGATGTACAAGGTGGTACATGCGTCTGGAGTTCATTTGCAGTGGCTAGAGGCCCTGGCACACCCATTCTCATTCTCTCTCCCTCTCTCTCTCTCTCTCTCTCTCTCTCTCTCTCTCTCTCTCTCTCTCTTCCTCTTTCCTTCTCTTGCTCTCTCAAATAAATAAATAAATAAATTAATTAATTAAAATAAAAGATACTGGGATGTGTGAGATCTATACATGAAAACTTGATGACATGGAAGTCCACTGTGTCTGCACAAAAAGCATCCCAATTTCTAGACTGTGCATGAAAAAGCAAACTGTTGGTTAGATAGGAGCATATTACTTATTTTAAAGTCTATCCTGGGGCTGGAAAGATGGCTTAGTGGTTGCATACAAAGCCTAAGAATCCAGGTTTGATTTTCCAGGTCCCACATAAGCCAGATGCACAAGGTGGCGCATGTATCTGGAGGTCATTTGCAGTGGCTAGAGGCCGTGGCACACTAACCTAACCCTGAATTCCTTTCTTGATTGGGAAATGACAAGATAAATACATCTGAGGGCATCACCTGGAAATGCATTATCCCTCTTTTATTAGTGTAATTTCTCTGTCTGATTGGCATAGCTGGAGTCTCTTCAATATTGGCAACCCAACAGACTTCTGTTGCCTATTTTGAAAGTGAAGAGAGAAAGTCAGATATATCAAGGTCACCTGCAAATGTCAACACTATACTTGATATAAAATCTTCAGAGAATGTTTTGCTCTAGAAGTGCTTATTAACTTTAAAGTGAGTCTTTAAACTAAAGGACACATAGGGTATCTTCTAACTGTGAGATTCTCCATTGTTGGGTTGATTTTGGTTTCAGAACACTTCCTTGTTAACCACTAGATGCACGACCTGAGACTTCATGTTTGATCCAGAGTGAGTGCAGCTTTGGTATACTACAGCTACCATATCACTAGCAATGGGAATTTCTCTGGCTATTGGTATTGTTGGCATTTGTGAAACAACATTTATAGTAGCAACAATTTATGTTTTTTGATGACAGGAGGAAGCATATTTTTTCCACATATCATTACTCTCCCTTTAATGTTTAGTGAACACAATTGCTCCTCTCAGTCATGCTGCTGTTCTAAGTCACTCTCTTGGCTTCTGCAATGGGTATGCTAATGAAAGCCATCCAGCGAATGGCTTGGTGGTCTCTGCTGAACAGATTCTAGTTTTCTTCTTCCACATAATTTCCTGAACACTTAGCTTTACTGGTTAAAAACAGACATATGAGACATGGCATGGAAGTGAAGTAACTTCGGTTAATTTACCATCTTGCTCATGAAGAGCACCTTCTGGTACATCAAGACCAATCAGCACGCTCCCACTCATCAGTGTTCCCTAAAAGAATCAAGGCTATTGTTTTTCTAGAAAACTACCATTAATCACATTCTGACTTCATTATAGTCTCTTAAACCCATGGGTATCAGGTAATAACTATTACATGCCCACATGTACAATAATATTTTTATATATTAAAGATTCAATAATGAAAATCTGTCAAAAATTGACTCATTTATCTATGCTAGTTGAGAAAGCTATATAAAAGATAAAATGAATAAATAAAACTGGACCAAAATGAATAAAGAAGTTGTAAAACAGTGGTGTGACATATAAAAAAGTAACATATGCTAGAACCTTGAGGCAGGTGTTAAGGTAACAGTTCTTAATAAAGTCAATGTGGTTTTACTTAAAACAAACTGTTATACAGAAGTTTCAAGGAAGGAAATGAGTGAGCCTTGAGATACTGAAGAACATCCAAGAACGTGCAGAGGTCCTATGAATAAAATTAAAATGGGCTTGGAATTTCATGATCTTTCACAGGAAAGAAGTACAGAGCCTATTTGATTAAACCATCATGGTCTACTTCAATGGTATTATTTCTTTACCCACGGGTAGAATATTTGGACTTCATGTGAATATTAAAGTATTTAATATTAAAATATTGAAGTCAGATGGTATAGCCATGCTTTAAGGTTCCATAACACGACTAGACTTTTTCATGCAGCTATTCATAATGACACTTCAAAAGGTTGTAACTCTTCATCATAATTAGATTTCAATTTCTTTTGCTAGGTTTATAATTGATTGTGAAACTGTACTTATTTCTGTTCATGCTTTGTGCAGAAAAGCCTTCACTAATCTCCCTTCCTTTACTTTTCTATGTTGAATAGCTTTATCCAGAAAAGGAAGCAAAACTCCCTAAAAACAAAATACATAACAGGTCATTTGTCCTATTGCTAGCTTGCTGAGAAAAGCTTAGTGATGAAATAGTATTCAAAGACAATTTTTTTTCCAGTCAAACATTCCATTCACCAAATGAGATATGATTCTCTATGCTGTAAAAACATATCTGACTAGGAGCAACTTAAGGAAGCAAAGCATTTATTTGGTCTTACATTTCAAGGAGATATAACCCAGTATGTCTGGAAAAACACGATAAACCTGCTCTTCACATTTCAGCCAATAGCAGAGAACGAACAGGAAAGGGGGCGGTTCTATAAAACCTAAGTCCCACCTCCAATGCTTCATGCTGAACAAGGCTCCACCTTCAAAAGTTTCCACAGCCTTCTCAAGCAGTGCCACCAGATGCATACCAAGTGTTCAAACACAAGTGATTTTAGAAAACAGTTTTATAGTTCAAACCACCATACCTCCCTTTCAAATTGGGATACTTTTTTTTTCCAAATGGATGCAATGCATCAGCAATGTAAGCACTAAATGTAAGCACTAAAATGGATTTTAATTTAAATATATCCAATGTGTAAGGTAATTATGGCTATTTCATCTATCAGCTTCTCAAGTTACTGATGAAAATTAAAATACTTATTCATGCAAAGAGGATAAGCTTCATAAACATTAACATATTGGCTTTTGTCTGGGGAAAATGTATCAGCTATGAAATTGGTACATGTAGATTGGGATATTGAACCCCAACAATGGTAAGTAAGCTACTAGAAATTTAGAGAATAATAATGTTATCTATCTGACAAGCATGTGGTGAAAATTAAGGTTGGCAATATTCTTGGGTGCTGTCAAATTTAGTTCTGAACTTATTGTATGCCTGGCAATGAAGAAATGTCAAAAAAATATGAGTTCTTCCCAAAAGAGTACCTTGGGAAGATAAAAGCCTCATATGAGAGACATAAAGAGTAAAGTAATACAGTGATTGCATTAGTATTACTATTGTTCCAAAATATTTCTTGTGTGCTAATGTAGAAAATATTACCTGTAAGGAGATAAAAATTATGGCAGGCTGGTAATTACTAGAAATTCTTCATTTTAGAGATTGATGTCATGTCAAATGTAGATGAGAACAGAAATCCTCTGACCCATTTTCTCATTACCCAGATCCACAGGTCATATGTGCCTGAATACAGCACAGAGTCCCCGAGATCTGTCCTCCTAGATCCTTCCTGTTTGCATTTCTCACTGTGGCTTTTTTTGAGCAAACATTTCTGAGTGCCTATATGTTCTTAGTACTACTTTTGATGTTGGCAACCAAGCTGTGGGCAAAACCCACACAATCTATTGACTCTGTGGAGCTAGGATTCCAGTAATGGAACACTGAGCATGGGATTTCAAAAAGAATGTGGATTGGGGCTTGAGAGATGGCATAGTGGTTCAGGTGCTTGCCTGTGAAGGCTAAAGACCAGATTACCCAATTCCCCAGTACCCACTTGAGACAGATGCACAAGGTGGCACGTGCATCTGGAGTTTGTTTGTAGTGGCTAGAGGCCCTAGCACACCCATTTTCTATCTGCCTATTTCTCTCTGTCTCTCAAATAAATAAATAAAATATTTAAAGAATAATGTTTCTTAGTGACAATACAGCATTGAGATGGAAGCTGTGAGGGTGAAAAGACCTTTGAGGAATTTTTACTTGCACAGAGAGTTGCATTAGAAAGAACTAGCTATAGGTGGATTAACATTGCTGGCAGAGGGATACAAGGACCAGACTCTCTGAGGAAGAAATCTCTGGGATTGGTAAGAAGGGGAAACAGAGAGACTGGTTGGCGCAGGCTAGGGAAGAAAAGCAAGACCAGGAGTGAGATTGGATGATAAATGGCACCAGTGCGCAATTGTGGGGCCCAGTATAATACAGAGATAGGATGGAGGGGCATATTCACCAAAAAATAATTGTTTAACAAAAGTACAGACTTAGGGTGTAACATTGCCCTTTGAGTTTGTTGTTCTCAGCATAAGCCTTATCTTACTAGGGGAGAGCACATCACTGGAAAGGCACAAAACAATACACTACTTAAATAGTCTTAATTGGTCTTTAGTGGCCTCAATACACAGACATACTCAAAACAAAGGAAATACCAATTATATGAACTGATGGACTTGTTAATTAGCTTAGTCATGATGATTTCACAGTGTATATGTCTATCGGATCATCAGTTTGCACAGTAAACATCATCAGTTTCATTTTCAGTCATATCCATGCAGTAAAGATGGAACAACTAGAAACACTATAGGCTTGAGAAAAGATGTTTCTGGATGAGTCCTCTGAATTTAATATTTACGGTTCTTTCTGTACTGAAAATAGCTGTTCTCTTTCTTTTCTTTCTTTTTTTAAATATCTATGTTAGTCACTGCTTAGTTTGTATGTGAAGGCACATAAGAGTCTGAGGGCTAGGGGCTGGGGGGAGTTGAGCCACTTCTCAGTGGTCACTCCTGTGGCACCAAAGCAAAAGAAAGTCCGTAGAACTGCTGGGTCAGGTGCCCTGCACGTCCCCATCCAAAGTGCTCTGCCTTTCTGCACACTAAGCACAGTAAGCAAGGGCTTAGTTCTAGAAAACACATCATTGTTTTTATTTTGTACATTTGAGCATTTAGGGAGCCTACAACACTCAGCGGGATTTCACTTGACAGGACACACCTTCCTGAAGAACAAACTTCTGGAAGAACAAAAAGAGTTTTCAGTGCAATATCAAGTCAGATATGGTGGAAAATGCAACTAATTGATGTTGAAAAAAAAAAAACAAACCCTCTAGTGGCACTTGGGGATTTTTCAGGACTGGCAAACACTGGCCCATAACTTGAAGAGAAATTTCTTTCTAGGCCATTTTCTTGTCTTTCTACTTGTTGACAGCAACTTTGTCGGTGGGGATGGGAGGAAAGGGGAATGACAGTAGCCGCTAATTCAGAGAGAACATGCCATTTAAATGAAAAGCAGTCATGTCTTTCTTGTCGCAATAAAGAAAGAAAATATGGGCTGGAGAGATTCTTTAGTGGTTAAGACGCTTGCCTGATAAGCTTAATGACCCAGGTTCAAAGAACCAGGTTCAAAAGTGACACATGGGAGCCGGGCATGGTGGCGCACGCCTTTAATCCCAGCACTTGTAGAGAGCACTTGTCCTCTTGTAGAGAATCAGCATATTATACGTTATCATGATCACTCAAAGAAAAATTCAGTTTATATTATCTGCAGCCTTTTTTTTAATTCAAAAGTAAATACAGTCTTTTGTGGAGTAACTTGGAATGAAACCCAGGGCTTTCCACATGTTAGGTAAATTCTCTACCACTGAGCTACATCCCAACCTTTTTTATGTTTTTACTTTCATACAGGGTTTCACCAACTTGCTCATGCTTTCCTTGACCTTACTATGTAAGTCAGGCTAGCCTCAAGCTTGTGATAGTTCTGCCTTATCCCACAAGAGTAGCTCAGGTCCAAAAATTATGTTAGCTGGGTATGGTGGCACACTCCTTTAATCCCAGCACTCGGGAGGCAGAGATAGGAGGATCGCCATGAGTTCGAGGCCACCCTGAGACTCCATAGTGAATCCCAGGTCAGCCTGAGATAGAGTGAGATGGATACATGATGAAAATGTGCTACACAGTACAATAGCATCCTATTCATCAGTATGGGAAAATGAAATTATGAAATTTTCAGGAAACTGGATAGACCAGGAAATAATCATATTAAGTGAAGTGACTCGAACTCAGAAAAATCAAAACTTCATGTCTCTCTGATATGTGATCTTAGTTTGTAATAACTATAAGTACACATGTATATATGGGTAAGTGTGGACAACCTATAAGGGCATAACCATAAACAAAAGCAAATGTAAAGAAGGGGTTGGGGCCAGGAGTGGTGGCTCACACCTTTAATCCCAGCACTTGGGAGGCAGAGGTAGGAGGATCGCGTAGAGTTCAAGGCCACCCTGAGATTACATAGTTAATTCCAGGTCAAACTGGACCAGAGTGAGACCCTACCTCAAAAAAACAAAAAAAAAAAACAAAAAAAAAAAAAAAAAAGAAGAAGAAGAAGAAGGGGGAGGGAAGGGAGAAAGGGTACATGTGACATGTAAGTAGATGGGGGAAAGATACTGAGTGGAGGGGAATTGGGGATAGAGGCTGTTGTGGTCAGATATGCATTGCTGGCAGAAAACACCCAACCAAGCGCAGCATGTGGGAGACAGGGGTTAATTTTGGCTTATAGATTTAAGGGGAGGCTCCATGATGGCAAGGGAAAGTGATGGCATCAGGTGGACATCACCTTCTGGCCAATATCAGATAGACAATAGCCACAGGAAGTGTGCCAAACATTGGCAACACCCATAACACCCATAAGCCCATCCCCCAAAATACATCACCCCCAAGAGGCTTCAATCATTAAATTGCTACCAGCTGGTGACCTAAGCATTCAGAACATACATTTATGAGGGACACCAGAATCAATCACCACAGAGGGGTCTAAGGATAGGAACAGGGATAGGAATCAACAAATACTAATTGTACTTGAAAATGCCACAATGAATGATACCTAAATCTCTGTATGACAAATAACAGAAAGAAAGAAGGGGGAGGGAGGGAGGGAGGAAGGAAGGAAGGAAGGAAGGAAGGAAGGAAGGAAGGAAGGAAGGAAGGAAGGAAGGAAGGAAGGAAGGAAGGACAGCCTTTTCAATCAGAAAATCTGAGCTGTCTGTCAGAAGTCACTATGTTAGCCATAACTGTGCTATGCAATATTTTGGATTTAGCTTGAGTCTTTCAATCAATAAAAATATTAATCTTTCAAGGATCACTTTTATGGAATGGTCACAGGAAATCATATTTTACAACTAAGTGGCTTTCTATATTTTGTCGAATATAATGGAGAGATCTAATACAAACCATGTGAATGGGTCTCCTGGGCTGCCTCTGGGTAGCATGATGGAATGAGGGAATTATGGAGTGTTTAGTGCTGAAGTGAGCCTTCTGCTTACTTGGGGCAGCATTGCCATTTATGGATGAAAAGGGGAGCTGCACTATGAACTACATAAATGGCTTAGTCCTCACAATGAGGTCTGAGCAGCATCACTATCACCTTGGGAACATGTTAGAAATTTAGTTCTCAAGGCCTGCTACCTAAACTTTCCAAAACTTGGGAATGAGCCCTGGTAGTCTATTTTAACTAGTGCTCTCATTGACTCTGATGAAGATAAGAGCCTGAAAACCTCTGCACTGATTTCATTTCTTCTCATGTGTAACCCAGGGGCTCCCTAAACCCCGCCACATCATGCTATTATTCTTCTCTTTCTACCAGAATCTTGTTCTTTAGAATTGAGGTGAACAAGAATCTACCAAATTCCATTGTGTCCACATGCAACATTCTAGTGGGAAAACCAATAAAATTATTCTTTAATCAACTCGAAATATACTTTACCTGACTTGAGAATCCTTAGGTGAAAATAATATTATTGCATCTTTAACAATGTAGATAATCATTTCACTTCTGAATTTGACAGAAAGCTGATTCTTCAGGAAAGCTATTTAAGCATTTTCCTCTAGCCTCATATTATTCAGAACAATGCTAATGCCACAATGAAACTGAGTCAGTCTCATATCTCTTAGACTGCCCTGTATCTAATTTGAAAAACAAATTCAAAGACTGCTAAACAGAGTCCAAGTCAACTTTAAAAATGTTTCTCCTACCTAGCAAATACACAGTACACTTAACTCCCCCATAAATGTATGCATATTATTTTGAATACTTAATGAGTAGTTTAGGATGCTCAGTATAGAGCAAATAAGAATTAATGCATATTGTGTTTAATCACTAAAAGTAGATTGCTATTATTGAACTCTGAATAATATGCAAATTGTCCTTTTGATTAGCTTAAATTGGTTTACTTAGACTCATTTATAATTCTCTCATCAAATTATTGTAATTGTCCCTTTGCAAACAAATCAGGTACATGTTGCTAATCAGTGAACGCTTGAAGACAAAGAATTTCCTGCTAGAAACAGACACTGATTTACCATGAAGCTAATAAAATTTAAATGTACAGTCCCTCTACAACTTGGTACCCAATCTTAGATTTAAATTTTATTTGTTCTTTTTGTGTGTATGAGATGACAGACTATCCAATGAATAGGCTCTAGACCCCACAAAGCCTGTATGCAGATTCTTGGGAGGAGCTGTTCTCTGGCAGTGGACAGAATACTGTATAAACAGAGTGCGTAATAGCCTTTCCATTTATGCTCAGTGAACACTAACCCTAAATGAGTACCCATGTCAGTTTTGAAGTAGATAGAAATTGTTTATGTGCAAGTGCCTTGACAGTTGCCAGTGGTTTCAGATTAACGTTAGCCTGGGTTGTCAGTCACCACCATAGCATTTGAGGTTTTCCTTCCCTTGAATCAAGAGAGGTAAGAAGCACTTAGCAGCTCCCCATAATATTGGGCAGTGGAGTGCACATTCACACTCTTATAAATGTAAGTCTCTAAGTAAATGCTTTCAAACAAAGGGAACTTTACTTTGAGCCAACTCTGGCCCTAAAAATTAAAACACACTCTTTTAAAGTTCTGGAAAGAAAGCCTTTTGATCCAGAGCTGAAGTCAAGGCCAAACACTTTTTAATATCTCTTTGATTTGTTTGTGAAGCTCTTGTCTCTGAGATCAAGAATGACAGCACGATTTACATCTTCATTTCAGTGGAAGAATTTCTTTTTATTATCACTGAAGGAGAAAAATGATGTAGTTGTAAATATGAGCCACTTTAAGTAGGCTTGGCTGTAACAACTAATTTCAAAATTCCCAAGGCAAAGTTTGTTTGCTTTCTATGGTTTTTTGTTAGCATTTTAAAAGCTCATATGCTGCAAGCAATGTTTTTGAATCAGTCAGTCAATGGAAAGGAAACTATGAGGGAGAACAAGCCATATATATCTCTGAATAATAACTGCAATGGTAGCACTGAAGATTTAAACACTCTGTGTTGTCAACATACAGATCCATTGGGTAGAAAGTTTTAAACTTCTTTTTATGGTTTCTAGCTTACTTCTCATCTGGTGCATGTTAGTCTTAACCTCTTTTTCCTCATTTATCAAAACGGAATAATATCTATGACAGCTTCTACGAATAAGGCATGCTAAACTTCCACAGTGGTGCATGGCACATGGTGAAAACCAACATGGAGATAACTCTTCCAGTGAGAAGTGAGAAGCCCATTCCAAATATGAAGTACATAGTGAGATATGGATTGAGAATGAAACCTACACTTGTTCACGTTTATATTACAAGAGCTTTAAACATTGGGACACCTAACTGCCATTCACTTCCTATAATCTCTTGATGAGATTCTAGATGTAATCTCAAGGAATTCATTGTACTATATCTTATTTTTCATATTGTTTATTGTAACATACTTGCAATATATGCATTTGTCTATTTGTTACACATCGTTAACAGATACCTTTTTTTTGTCTGTTTGTAAAGTGTGCACTTTTATTGAGCTGGAATAGATACCTTTTTTGAGAAGTTCCATATTCTCTTTGGTTTACAAAGAATCTCTTTTATTATTGATAAATACTGAATTTTCTAGGTGTATTGAGATAGTCATATACCTTTTCTCATTTAGTCTGTTAATGTGATGAATTCTATTTGTAGCTTTTTTGTTTATGTATATTTTAATGTTTTATACAAGCAACAGAAACAGGATATATTGGCTGATACCATTATATAGGAAATTGTTTTATATCTTATTGTATAAAGCTTACAATATAGCATGGATATTTTCCCTCTTTAGTTCATTGAACTCTTTTTCTTCCTCCTTTTATTTTCTTTTCTTTCCTTTTTTTTTAACTTATCTTTTTTTTTTTTTTTTTACATAGGTTATAGTCTTATATTCTTTCTCCTCAATACAGTAATTGGTGTTCACTATTTCGTAACTGAGGCCTCTACTAGGGGTGGGGTGGGGAGGCTGTGCCTCAGTATACTTCTACCTGTGTTCTGTATTTTCTGTATGAAGTGTTTTGGTTCACCACTGTGTCTGATGCTATTTTCCTGGAGGTGCTAGTTGGGCTAGCATTGAGACGGCCTCCTCTGCAGTTTCTGCTGGACATGGACAAAACATCCTGTGGTGAGCAGTCAGGTGTCTTTTCTAGAACTGATGGATCTTGGATCTTCCAAGTATTCTCTTGCCATCTGTAAAGTAAAACTGATTCTCCACCAGCTGGGGATTAATCACAAACACATGAGATCATGAGGGATTTTTTACATTACAACCATAATGGATAATGTATCTTATATTTCCAAGGGGGAGGTTCTGTTACTGACTAATTATATGTTATTTTATGTTAGGAGAGACAAGTTGATTCCCTAGAAAAATCTTTTATAGGTCCTATATACACTGATAAGACTGCCTCTAGATGTTAATTTCAATAATGGCATTATCGAGGCCAAGGATACACCCTTTAAAAAAAAATTCTGGTGCCTCTTTCTAAGCAATTATTTCATGCAATTTTGTTGAGATAAGCCCAACAGACTGGCTTATGTTTGATGCAAGTGAGAGAGAGAATTGGTGTGCCAGGGACTTCAGCCAATGCAGTTGAACTTCAGACATATGTGCCCCCTTGTGAGCATGTGCAACCTTACATGCTTGTCTCACTGTGCATCTGACTTACGTGGGACCTGGAGAGTTGAACATGAGTCCTTAGGCTTCTCGGGCAAGCACTAAGCCATCTCTCCAGCCGGTTTGTGCAATTTTATCCTCCCAGCAACAATTCAAGAAAGGGTATCCTATTCCTAAATATTCTTTTCAAAAATAGGTTATGTCAGGTTTTTTGTTGCTTATGTCATTTTTTGTTTGCACTTTTGTTTAGAAGTAGGGTCTTGCTATGTAGCCCAGGCTGGCTACTTGACTCAGGATCCTTCTGTTTGTCTCTTCTAATTACTGGGATTACAAGGGTGTGCCACCATGCCCAGTCTTACCCTCTACTTTTAAAAACATACAAATATCAGATTTGAATTAACTAAAGTTGACTTTCAAACATTTTAAGCAATTCCTTAGAATTTTTGAAATAGCTTTAAACTGTTGGAGGCCTGTGGAGCTTCCCATCTTTCTCTGTAAAAGTGGGTTGATCCAAAAGTTTTTCCTGAAAAATATCTTAGAAGGAAATAAGTATTTTTTTCCATCTGTGATATAAAGTTTCTTTTAAAATAATATATTTGAAATATGTCAGCATTTTCCACCATCAGTCAACCTACAGAAGGATAATTTAGAGAGAAAGAGTATTTGTCAAGTGGTGCAACATAGAAAGCATTCCCTTGGCAGCATTTCTAGTAAGACAGTCTGAAGTCATCCTTTCAGGCTAGATCAGGCATGCTCAGGTTGGCACAGGCATAGACCTGGAGGTATTCTTTCAAACCAATGGTATTACTTAATGTTGACTGTTGACTTTTTAGTTCTTCAGTTCTGGGGATTGAGCTGAGTGCTTCGACACATATGAGGCAAACATCTACCACTAAGCTGTGTCACCAACCCTATTCTGAAATGACACTAGTTTTCTTTTGTCTCCCTACAGTAAAGTGCATTGACTTGTTCTAGGGAGACCTTAAATATGGTATGTTTGTCTTGAAGTGCTGACTGGAGAAGAGAATTGAGCACATAATGGAAATTTCATTATGACAGAATGTGTGGACATGGGCTTGTGAATTGTCCCATTTGTCATTTTTACCTCAACTCACAGAGGAGCTGATTTTATGAGTTTTTCAGGCATTATGAAACAAGGTATTTCTGAAACTATACTACCTTATCATGAAGAATATACAAAACCTGAAAAAATAGCTGACATCATGTTCTTTTCTGTGAGTTTGCATTGCCTGTGTTGTTTTGGATTCTTTATATTGTTACATCCATCTAAACATTTTACTTTTGCACACTTGCAAAGGTCTTTCCTATTACATATTCCTAATTGTTCAGTTATTCAGTTGGCATGTGGACTTTATTAATAGAGATGCCAATTCACTTGGAACTTGTTTCTGGGACTGTGTAGGCCACATTGAAATGGACAAATACAGTTTTTGTTACAATTCTGTAATCTTGTTGATTTTCATGATATAATGACAGGCTCATAAGTTTAGTCTATTCAATTCTTTCTCAGAAGTGTTTAGCAAGGCCATCATTTTCTCTGTCTCTATTCTCTTTGCAGGATATTTATATCAATTTCTTTCCTATGCCCTAATGCAGGAATCCAGGCTCACTTCAGAGTTTTGGTAAATGCCAATACTGAATAAAAACAATTACTTTTCTGTTCCTTTAACTTGTAGTTTTAACTGCAAGTGGTCAAGTCAACCTGGAATTTAAAATGTGATCATTGACCTGAAAACCATGCTGTTTTATGTTTTAATTCACAAATCTCTCTGTAGACATAAGAGTTTTGTTATTTTCTATTTTTCAAGATATTCATTTCTCAAACCTCCAACTTTTCTTACCTCAAAATTTGTCAAATATAACTGCATATTTTGCAGTAAGTACTGAAGTGTAAAAGGAGCAGCCTAGAATGGATGACTACCTCCTGGCTGGGCACCTTTAAAAGGCCATGTTCAAGTTGGGCTTTTATGAATAAAATTAGTGTAACTGATAAAATGCTGGCTCTTTCGAGTTAAAGACTCCTTTAATTAAGCCTTGGTACATGTGCTAAATGTTCTATATATTTTTTAATGTTTTTTTTTAATTATTGCCTTGGAATTATCTCTTAGTACCAGAATATTCATAAGAGTTTGTTAGAAGACAGTGTGTTACTCATGCCACTTTTCATGCACAGCAATTGATGATAATTACAGTGATTTTCTCAACTTTTTGTTTAAAAATGTGCTTTAATTAAATTGTACCTAATCATCATCCAGTTTGCATATTTAAATCTATTTTGTGTTGAAAATATTTTAGTTAGTTAGTTAGTTAGTTATATGGGAGGAGAGAGGGAGAGAAAGACAGTGGGCACACCTGGGCCTCTTGCCACCTCAAATGCACTCCAGATGCCTCTCAAATAACTCACGATTGTATATGTAGCTTTTTTTTTTTTTTTCCCAAGATAGGTGCTCACTCTAGCCCAGTCTAACCTGGAAAACTCACAATGATCTTCCTACATCTGCCTCCCAAGTACTGGGATTAAAGGTCTACACCACAGCTCTTGTCTCTGTACATATAATTTGTTCATTTAAACTAATAAGTCACATGCTGTTGTGTAAGTATACCATAATTTGTTGGTTTACATTCTTACTGTTAAACTTAGATGATTCCCACACATTTTTAAATGATTAACAATAACACAATTATAATTTGAGGTAGTAATTCTGAGTTTCTGTTACCATATTTTCTAGCCAATGCAAAAAAAAAAAAAACTTAGTTTAATGGTTACATGATAGAATTGAAATAATAGCTCTCTATTACTAATTGACATTATTTTATATTACAAGATTAAATTTTGGGCTGGAGAGATGGCATAGTGGTTAAGCATTTGCCTGTGAAGCCTAAGGACCCCAGTCCGAGGCTCAATTCCCCAGAACCTACATTAGCCAGATGCACACGGGGCGCACGTGTCTGGAGTTTGTTTGCAGTGGCTGGAGGCCCTGGCGTGCCCATTCTTGCTCTCTCCCTCTCTCTTTCCATCTGTTGCTTTCAAATAAATAAACAAAAAAAACTTTAAAAAAAGATTAAATTTTATGAGGCTGGTCTAAAATGATTTGTATTCATGTGAAGTAACAATTGTTCTTTTCCCCCCTTTACATAGTAGTGCATGTAATGGTGTATCTAATTGTCACATGTAAAATCATTTCTATAGATAAAATCAGGTTTCTGTAAGAAGAGTATAAAGAAGATATCTAAGCAATAAGTCATTTTGTAGTCTTAACATTCATGAATTCAGATCTGCTTTCTTAAAGAGAAAACAAATAAAAAGAAAGATGAATAGAGTATAAAAGCAAAAGGGACAAAATCAACAAGTTCAGTCAAAGTTCAGGTCACCTATATGAAATCAAGTTGATTCCTTGACTTTTTCAAGTCTTAATTTTGTATCTGAGAAACATCAATACTCAGAGGTGTTTGCTTGTTCAGTCTGGAACTGTTGTGTCTGACACCTATTCCTTCTTTCCTCTCCATTTCACCTGATAGAATCATCCCATTGTCTACTTTTTAGACCAAAACCACAGATCCTCTTTCATTCTTAGCCCTAACACTTGAGGAATTCATCATCAACTCCTCTGTGCTTGTCCACATTGTATCCACAGTGCACTGACTTTTCTCATCCACACTTTGATATTATATTTAGGCCTTCCTCATCTTTATCTAGTAGGATAGTTGTTTCTTCTGTAATCCAGTGTTCACTTTACCAATGGATGAAATTAAAAACAATATCAATCAATACCATCAATCCTCAGTTCCCACTTAAAACTCATATCTTTCATAGTATTTAGATTAAAATCCACATAAGGGTCTTATTATCTGTCCCTCTCTGCTACCTAAAACTCTCTTCCATCATTCTATCCTTCCTCTTGTACTCTTCTTTTGACTCCATTCCTCAGTACTGTGCAAGAAATATCCTTATCACCTGTAAATAGTCTCTTCATCATTCCTGTGTTTTACTGTCTTTACATCAAATAATCTTCCTTAACTGTCTTACTGTCCTATGTAAAAATCCACTACCACCAATATGGCACTCTTTAATATATAATCTTTTCTTAAAGACTTCATTAATATATAAAATTATTTTGTTTGTCCTACTAGTAATTTATCTGCTTCAGTGATTAACAGCTGCCCAATACAATTTGAAAAACAACTATGAGAGTGGTTTAGTCAGTATTGCTTACAGTATATTTATAACAAGTATTCTGTTATAACAAGTATTCTGTAGGATATGCTTGTGAAAATCACTGATAGATGTTAATGCTTTTCCAGGAATGTGCTCGTGTGTGAGTTTATTGTGTGAGTATTCTTAAATAGCTAAGATAATTGTGGTGGTGCATACAAATCTGACTAATGATGGCAGGAATTTTCTGGCAAGTGAGAACTAAAATATGTACATGAAATCATGAAAGACATGAAAAGAAGTACAGATAACTTAGCATTGGAGTTGATAAAACTGGGTTTTCTTTAATGGCAAATACTGCATAGTCTATGCCATTTACCCTGGTCTTTAGTGGCTTAAATTTTCATGAGTAAATGTTAAGATAATTTTGAAATAATTATTGGAAAAGTGCTAACTGAAGCAGAAAATCATTTTAATGTGAGTAGGATGAATTATTCTCCAGGTGCCCTTAGGACGTGTATATATCTTATAATAGAGCACAGACAAATGGAATTTTTCGGTAAAGCTTTCATGTTTTACAGGATTAATTCACAATATTTAATGGCATGGCACAATGCGTAATATTTACAAAAACTTTTTTTGCACTCTTATTTGAAATTAAAATCTTATTTAGTCAGAGCTTTGAAAATCTTTTGATAGGATATAAATTAAAATAAGAATTAGGTAGACGCGATTCGCTTTCCCCTCAAGGCTCGCTCAGGGATCGGGGCTCGGGCCGCCTTCTCCGTCGTCTTCGCTTCGTTCCCCATCCCTCGTCATGCCCCAGGAGCTCTCAGCGGCCGCGTCCTGCACCGAAGACGATTTCTGCTGCCCCCTGTGCCAGCAGGTGCTCAAGACGCCGGTGCGCACCGCGGCCTGTCAGCACGTATTAAATTCTATCGCATGAGACATCATTACAAATCTTGTAAGAAGTATCAGGATGAGTCGTGCACGCAATGCACGACCCATATACCTCACTCAACAAGGAGGGGACCATGGGGAGGGGGTAGGTCACGGATGAGCCTAATAATGGTACCAAACTGCCTGTACTTGCAGAATAGAAAACTAATATTAAAAAAAAGAAGTATCAGGATGAATATGGTGTTTCTTCTGTCATTCCAAACTTTCAGATTTCTCAAGATTCAGTAGGGAACAGTAATAGGAGTGAAACGTCCACATCTGATAACACAGAAACCTATACCAAGAGGATACAAGTTCTTCAGGGCATTCCATCTTTAAGCGTCCCTTATGTCAAGAATCAAATTTTACCAGACAGCATTTGCTGGATCACTGCAGTAATCACTTATTTAAGATAGTGAATGTGACAGGTCCTATTTGAGTGTCTCTTCCTTGGGGAGATCCTAGCCAGATTACTAGGAAATTTGTTAGCCATCTAAATCAAAGACATCAGTTTGATTATGGAGAATTTGTGAACCTTCAGCGAGATGAGGAAGCCCAGTATCAGACTGCTGTTGAAGAATCTTTTCAAGTAAACATCTGGAGAATGTAGACATCTGCATCTTGTACATGCGAGTGCCATCTTTAAGGGGAAAGCAAGGTGACATCACCATTTCAGTAACTTGATGTGCATATGAATAAAAGTGATCGTCTGCTGTCATTTTTTAATTGCAAAATAAAGGTGAACCACCTTAAAACTTCATCCTTTTGACAAGTTTAAAAAAGTTAGGGTAGTATTTTAAAAGCATAAAAAGAATTATATTTCACTTAGTGGTGAGAAGGTGATCTCTATTGTGCTTTAAACTTTTTTTATATTGCATATTGCATTTTTTATTACATTGCTTTTGAAATTTGGTGCACTACCTTCTCTTTCTTGTTAGTAGGTAACACAGCAAATTCTGAGGGATGTGATTCATGTAAATCTGATAAATCTAAGCCAGTTGTCAGAGCTACAGAATGGAAACTTGAAGGGCTCAATGGAACAATCCAATGGAAGTTTTTAAAATACAGATTGTAGCTAAAGAATTCAACTATAAGAAAATTGTATTTACATAATATTTAGTATTTTTTGAAGACTAGTGAGATTTCTTTAATAATTTTAAACTTGAAAGCTCATTGTAAAGATACTTCTTTTTTTGCTACTAGGTCATGTTAAAAGAAAAAAAAACACTTCTTTGATAGTAGTTGGTAATTTCTAGTAAATTCGTTGTTTGGCTAATTTGTTACCCTAAAACATATTAAGTTGTATAATCATTCTTTGGCCTCAGAATTTTTGTAGTCAATGATTCTCATTAGCTGACTTAAGAGTTGGTGACATGCCACACTTCAGTGAGTTTTTAAAAATTCAAAGTTGGAGATATATATGTATACATATGTGTACACTTATATATATGTACACACACACATACATCTTTGCCTATAGTTTGTCAGATTACATACCGAGTTTCTATTAGAGATTTTAATAATGGACAAACTAGGATTGAAGTTTTTTGTTTTTTGTTTTTTTTAATGTAAAAACAAAGAGTGTTTATTCTGCAGAATCAGCCAGCATATGGGTGAAGTGTTTATCTGGTTTAAAATTTTGTGTGGGACTAAAATTTTCAAAAAGTAAAAATTCAAATGCTAAATGATATAATTGGTTACTATTACACCTTAAAGTTATGTTTACATATACATTTATTCATGGTACTCATTTGTTACTGTCAAAAATAAATTCATAACTGATTTAGTGGAACAGATTTTACCAGCCACTGCTACACTACTGTTTAGTCCAAATAAGCATTCAGTCACAGGAATTAGAAAATATTACTTAGATGGACCAATTTAGAATAAAAGATAAAGAATGAGGCCGGGCGTGGTGGCGCACGCCTTTAATCCCAGCACTTGGGAGGCAGAGGTAGGAGGATTGCCATGAGTTCAAGGCCACCCAGAGATGACAGAGTTAATTCCAGGTCAGCCTGGACCAGAGTGAGACCCTACCTCGAAAAACCAAAAAAAAAAAAAGATAAAGAATGAATTTACCAATATTCCATACTACGTACAATGCTATACTTTCTATAAAATAACTAAGACAACTCAAAAAAAGAAAAAAGAATTAGAATTCCAGAGAATTCAAACACTTAATCAGATATTTGTAGTCAAATTACTTCCACTTGCTTTTTTTTTCACTCAAAACTACATTTCTCAGGTATATTTGGAGAATTAATTAGTTTTCATTAATTAATTTGTTTCCATTATCATCTTAATAACTGTTGTAGCTCTAGATAACTCATTGTAATGAGATGGACCTCATTTGCCAAGTGCCACACAATATAGCTTTTTGTTTCTGTGGAATTCATCTGTGATGTCAGTCAATTAACTCAAGGGAATTTTAAATGCCTACTTTGTGCGCCAATGTGCCAGGGCCTTGGCGATACTCCTAAGGGTAAACAACTAGGTCCCTGTATTCAAAAACTTCTAAATCTACATTGCAAGAAAAAGCTAACTTAAAACCATCTAAAATGAATACAATTAATAATTAAAATTCTACAATAAGTAGGACAAATAATAACTAATAGAGAAAAATCATAAGATAATTCACATCAAAACACTAATCTAATAATATTTATACCTTTAGTGGGTAGATGATCAGATCTTTATCAAGGTACCTGAAAGTCTGCCCTTCACTATCAACATTGAGGAGTGGTTAGCGGGAAATAGTGCTACAGGATTTGGGGGGTCCTGGAGGAATCCCTAAAGCTTATAAACCCCAATTTTAGGTCCTGTTCTATTTTTTAAATGAACTGATAAATATGAGATTCAGGAAGATGAATTATGAATTATTAAGTTTATTTAGAGAAAAATCATAAACTGTAAGTTTATTTAAGGGCATTTGGGATCTAGGAAGAAGGCTAGAGCAGCAGGCACGCGCAGGAAGCAGGAAACACTCTCATGTGGAAAACATCGTCTAGTTTATCATTCAAGAAAAACTGAGCCAGGTGTGGTGGCACACACCTTGAATCCCAGCTCTCATAAGGCAGAAGCAGGAGGATCGCTGTGAATTTGAGGGTAACTTGAGACTACATAGTGAATTTCAAGTCAGTCTTGGCTAGAGCAAGACTCTATCTTGAAAAAATAGAACTAAAAAACAAAAAGAGAATAAAAATTGAGGTTTTTAGGGAAAGATTGGAATAGACCCACGAGCATATATAGATGGGAGTTTATAAAGTTCATTTAGGAGAAACTGAGGCCTTCAAGGGAAGACTGGAGTAGAGCCACAAACATGCGGGCGGAGGATAGAATGTAAGAGATTGTGTAGAGCGGCAGAAGAAACACACATAATATCCATCTTATGGTTTCCCACGGAAGAAAGTTCAGAGGGCAAGCAGTGGTAGCTTAAGCAAGAATAGCAGAGGGAAAATATCAAAGCAGAAACTAAGAAATCTAACTGAGAACTCTTAAGGAGGAAAGAGAGTTGTAGCCATGATTCTCCTGAGTTTATATTTTACAGGTACCAGGGCCACAATTAGTGAAAGCAACCACCTGGTAGATCTGGGTTGCAAGGGAAATACACACATGGTAGATTTAGAGAACAGAAGAAAAATCATACATGTAATTAAGGTGAAAAGTTACCCCAAATTATAAAGAAAAGACAAACAAAAACCTTCCTCCAGACCAAGTAACAATATTATATTCTCCCCTCTACCCAGCCAAATTGAGTGGGGGTCTCACTCTCATATATCCTTGGGGCCCTTGCTAGGGCCTAGCAAGGAGAAACAGGCAGAGAGAGAGAGAGAGAGAGAGAGAAAGAAGAAGAAGGAGAAGGAGCAGGAATATCCTTTATAGTTAACTGAAAGGTATTTTTTTCATCAGATTCAGGTATGCAACATGGAAGACCCCATTGGTTTGTAGATTTGTTGGGCAGACCATAGGGCCAGCTCACCTGGGCCATCCATCTAGGTGGTAGACTATGGGCAGCAAGGGGCACTAGAAATCAGTCCTCATCAGACATGATTTCTATCCCTGCCAAGGGTTCCATTCTTGTGCCAGGGCGAGGTGGCATGTGGGATGACATCTCCTAATTAGCTTTAGCCCTGAGTTTTTAACTGAAACTGCCTAAAAGAATCTATCTTTATCCTATTCCCCTTCAATAGGAAGGAGCGCTGGGCATGGAGGCGCATGCCTTTAATGGCAGCACTTGGGAGGCAGAGGAAGGAGGATCACCATGAGATCGAGGCCAACCTGAGACTCCATAGTGA
The DNA here is from genome assembly GCF_020740685.1 of Jaculus jaculus. Taxonomy (NCBI): domain Eukaryota; kingdom Metazoa; phylum Chordata; class Mammalia; order Rodentia; family Dipodidae; genus Jaculus; species Jaculus jaculus. The sequence continues at coordinate 49,896,824 of NC_059102.1, forward strand.
ATTCCAGGTCAGCCTGGGCTACCGTGAGAACCTACCACGGAAAACCAAAAAAAAAAAAAAAAAAAAAAAAAACAATAGAAAGGAGCAAAGGAAGGAAGAAGAAAGAAATCACTGATGAGTGCCCACTAAATTTCAGTTGTATATATGCATATTTTCAATTAATCCCAATAATTATCTTGCAAGGCAGATTTATTTATGTGCATTTTACAATTGAGGATCTAGAGTTAAAGAACTTGCATCAAATATTTCAGCCAGTAACTAGCAAATACAACCTGCTCCCCACATCCCATATAATGTACTAGATTTAAAAATAAATAAATAAATAAATTTTCTAGTAGTAATTGATACCAAGAGAGATTACTATAGGTGACTGGGGAAAATTTGGTTATTGTCTTTTACTTTGTGCTTGAGTCCAGTGAGAATTAGGCATAGCATAATAGCATGGGTCTTGTTAGCAAAATAGTGTGATAAAATGGAGTGATGAAATCTCCATGTGACTGGACTCATGGTCTCACCCCAAAATTCATGAACTGGACATGGAGCACAAGTAAACACCAATATTGCATGTAAGAAGTATCAGAGTGAGATGTAAGAGATGAACCATGCCTTTGTGTGTGATTACTATCCCTTTTAATTATCATTTAAATTTTTCCTGTAAAAGGCAGATGATCAAAAAAAAAGTTGGAAGAGTGAATGTAAAATCTTTCTATTAGGGCTGGAGGGGTTGCTTAGTGGTTAGGGCACTTTCCTGCAAAGCCAAAGGACCCAGGTTCCATTCCCCACTGCCCATGTAAACCAAATGCACAAGGTGGCACATGTGTCTAAAGTTTATTTGCAGTGGCTAGAGCCCCTGGTACACCCATTGTCTCTCTCTCTCCCTCCTTCCCTTCCTCTCTCTCTCTATCTCTCTTTCTCTCCCCCTTAAATAAATAAATAAAAAGAAAATACATTTTTAAAATGTTTCCCTAATCTATAACAGAATAAATTTTAAACCCAACTCAAATGGTAAAGTGCTTTGGTTTTGCTGATACTTCAACAAGCATCTGTTTCCTAGTTGACTCTGCCATGTTGTATTTTCACAAAGACTCACAACCTGGTGGCTTCCTCCATCCATTCAAAACTAATCTATTTTGTTTTGTTTTGACAATACCTTTACATTATTTAATGAAACATTGTAAAACATGTGTCATCTGTGAACTTCCATACTTTCAGGGAAGTCCTTGATAACCATTTGCTTACATATCCCAGGGAATAGGAGAAAAATTCAGCTCCATATATACCTACAAAAGAGTGGGCAGATGAACACAGTATGTAATGAGAAGCTGACAGGTTTGGCGGAATGCATCTTTAATCCTAGAACTCTAAGGTAATGTTAGTCATCCACAGCCAGCCTGGGCAACATGAAAAAGAGAAAGAGAGAGGGTTAATTTATCAATACCGTGTACTGTACTGTATGTACCAAAGCTCTTTCTATCCAACAATGTGGCCCCCAGCCATCAGTAGTTACTGCCATTGGCCATGGTAATGCAGATGGTATAACTTGACATGTTTGTGAGTATAAAATCCAAAGACCTCATATTTAAGCATAGCAAAATATTCCCCTCATACATTTTGTTAATTGTGTGGTTAAGAGGTAATAAAATATCTTAGATACATTGGTTTGATGAAAATATCAATTTCATCTGTTAATTTTCTTCATGTTTTATAAAATTGTTGCTAGAAAGCTTTAAAGGACATATTTGGTTTGAATTATACTTGTATTTCAGTTCAATGATCAATCCAAGTGAAAAGATAAATCGTCATAGTCATGCTTTCCACACCTTAATGATGATTCTTACTGCCTGTAACTAGGCATTCAAGCACATGATATGGAAAACCATACTTAGTGATGTTGCATCTATGGGAAATTCATCTCATCATCTTAAACTATTTGTCTATCATCCATCAAGAAAACAGATGAGAAAGATGTACTTTCTTCTGTCCATCTGTATCCCTGGATAGAGCTAGCCTTTACTTAACAGTCATTCAAGGCAGGATCATGAAAGAGCACCCAAAGAATGGTAGAGTACTTTGTGTGGCTTCAAGAAATGGGAAAATAAAAACAATCCTTTGATTTTGTTCAAAGATCTCAGTGGCCCAGCATGTGAGATAGGTCTTGAAGAAAAGAGAAAGCAGAGGCTGAGGAGTAGTCTGCCATTGCAGTCAGGTTCGAATTTTTGTAGAAATTACCCAACCAAGAGCAGCTTGTAGGAAAAAAAAAAAGAGGTTTATTTTGGCTCACAGGCTCAAGGGGGAAGCTCCTTGATCACAGGGAATGACATGAGCAGAGGGTTGGCATCACCCCCTCGCCAACATCAGGTGGGCAATAGCAACAGGAGAATGTGCCAAACACTGGCATGGGGAAACTAGCTATAACACCCATAAGCCTGCCCCCAACAACACACTGCCTCCTGAAGATGTTAATTCCCAAATCTCCATCAGCTGGGAACCTAGCATTCAGGACACCTAAGTTTATGGAGGACACCTGAATCAAACTACCACATCTGGATAGAGGAATTAGCCAAGCAGAGTGGAAGGTGGAAATCTTTTGAGTTACTGGAAACACTGCAAGTGACCTAAAATACAGAAATAGAACAAGAGTCAAAAGGGCTGGTGAGATGTTAATTTTTAATTTGTTAACCTCTTGGGAACTATGCTTATCAACATGAATCAAGGTTAATTATTGCCAAAACCATAGCTTTGAAGAATTTGCGTATGAACAATGGCATATGGGTTAGAATCTGGACAAACCAAGATACTCCTATTAACTTTCAGAGAAAGGCAAGATGGTAAAAAGAGGACAGAAAGAAAAAATGAGCATAAACAGTATTTCCTGAAGTATGAGCAATTCTATCATAATCTGGCTTTTGTTCTCTCATAAAGTAACAGAATTTCCTTTTCATTCTCCTTAGTATTTAAGGAATTTTCCTAAAATTTAATTTAATTAGCTTTAGTAAGATTCTCAAAGGAAAATATAGGTCAGATCTGTGTTAAAATAAGCTCTGTTAAAATTTTTCTGGTCACAAATTTATAAGATAGGAATTTTTTTTACTGTAATAAACAATTATTGTACTATTTATTCCACTCTCTCAAATCAAAATTATGCCCATAATCTCTAGTTAATTTAAATATTAGCAAGAAAAATGGAGATATTAGATATACATACTTTAAATATTTAATTTATTTATTTGAGAGAGAGAGAGAGACAGATAGAAAGAGAAATACTGGGCATGCCTGGATCTCTAGCCATTACAAACGAACATCAGACACATGAGCTACCTTGTACATCTGGCTTATGTGGGAACTGGGGAAATGAACTGGGTTCTTAGGCTTCACAGGCAAGTGCCTTAACCACTAAGCCATCTCTCCAGTCATAGATGTACATTCTTAACAGTAAGGAATTTAATGAAGGCATTTCAATTTCTAGTGGCTGCTTAAGACATGAGGGAGAAGGAACAGGCATACTTATATTCACTCTGCTCTTAACCTGCATGATTTATTATTCATTCCTCATGATAGACCAAGCATTTCTTATATCCAATATGGCTATTTAGATGTGGTATGTTTAGTAAACATGAATATAAAAGTCTATCCTTTGATATGTTTTCAAATCTCTACTCAACAACTATGATGGACAAAGAAGCTCGTTGTGCTCATCAGTATTAACGGAGGCACAATTCTTCTGGGGAACCTGTGCTCATTCCTCACCTTTGGCATCTGAGAAAGGCAGGAGCTGCCTCCTGGTTGGATGATTTCCACAATTTAAATCTCCTTCTCTGAAATATGAGGCCACAAGCTTTTATTTCCAGAAGGAAAAATGAAGAATCAAACTGCAGCAAGGAAACCTTCCTAAGGCTGTCATGATTAGCAGTGCCAATTCTACCTCGAGGTGTAATAGCACAGATTGAGAAAAGTAAACAACCCACTTGTAACAGTGAATTCTCACTCTGTGTCAATTTTAGCTTTTCATCTAAAGCCAAGAGTAAATTGCAGTGAGTCCCTAGAAAGTCTTCATTTTTAATGTATTTTTGAATATTCTATTGAAAGAGAAATTATGGAAAGTTTGAAGCAGTTCCCCTGACATTGGATTCCAATAAATTAATATACAAAAATTAGGCATAATGTTCCTTAAGTATTAAACAGGGTAGAGTTTATGATTGTATGATTGTTCTCATACAATAAATTTCCATGCACGGACCTTGCTTTTCATTTAAAAGTCCATTGACTGTCAGCTTTGTATAGGAACAATAGCTCTGAAGTAAGTTGGGTCTGCTAATTCTGGCTCCAAAAACTTTCATTTTGACATAAGCAAGTTTCAAACTATTGAAGAGCCTAAATGTCTCATCTGAAAATGAAAATGAAAACTTGTCTATTTCAGAGATTGACTTTTGAGTGTTAGTTGAGAGGTAATAAGCTAAGAGTGTGCAAAACAGTTCAGTACTTTTTCATATTGTACAAAATATATGTGGATTCAGTCATCCCCAGCATATTAACTTTATTCATTTCTTTCTTACTTCTTTCTCTCTTTTTCTTTTTCTTTTTCTTTCTTTTTTTTTTTTTTTTTCCAGGATAAAGTCTCACCGTAGAGCAGGCAGATCTGGAACTCACTCTGCAGTCCCAGTCTAGCCTCTAACTCACAACAATACTCCTACCTCTTGCTCCCGAGCACTGGGATTAAAGGTGTGCATGACACCTGACTTTGTTCATTTCTATATTTCTATATGATTATTTTACAGTTATAATTTTCTGAAGTAATTGCCCATTAGGAATGCAAAGAGAATGATTCTGATGCTGGCCATCAGCAATATCCTGGAAGGGACCGTCCTTTAAGTTTTTCAAAGACAAAGATAATAACCTCTAATAATCTCATCACTCTTGATTTTGATGTATCTTATAAAACATGATTATCCACTCCTTTGAGTTGATCCTATCAGTTTCATCTGTCCCCTGGAGGGAGGGAAAAAAGCACCTTAAGTATTTCTTTTTTAAAAAGAGATTTGAAAATTTAAATATAAAAATCACCTGCAGTCTATAATGCAATATCCTGAGCCCCATCTCTGGATATAATAATTTATAAACTGAGTTAAACCTTCTAACCACCTTCTAAAGTGATTCTAAACAGTAAGATAATGTATTGATCTATTCCTTCATTTCATCCACAGAGTTTTTAAAGTTAAGTATTCTCACTTAAGTGGACTTTTCTGTTTCTAGCTAGATTTTTTTCTGTGAAATATATTCTGATTACAGTTAGATTTTCAAAAAAATATGTTTTATCATTTGCTTGAATTATGCTAACCTGTGTTTAAATAATAAGATTTGAATTTCCAATAATTAGTTCTTTGATAGTTATTGAGAAGGTAACCACAAAAGTTTCTTTGACATGTTATGTCAACTTTAATTAAATTAAACAAGTGGAAAATGAGCCTTTTGCAAGAGCTAACAAATTTATACCAGGTTATATGAATCACCTTTTATAATAGCCCAAGAACACAGTTAGTTCCTTTTGTTAGCAATGAAACTATGGATTTTTTTTATTTTTATCATTTTTATCCATTTATAATATCAATACAGTGTAAATGCTATGTAACTTCGGTGTGGAGTAAATCATAATAATGTTCATGTTCATTTCAGATGAAAATGCCTCTACTCTTCTCCCAGCTTCCTATCGCTTTCCCCACTATATCTTCCTGACCCTCCCTGTTAATTTCCCCTTCCCCTTTCATGCATTCTGCTGCCCTTCTCAGACCCCTCCTTAATGCCTGTTTCCTATCTTATGTGGATAAAGTCAGGAAACCTGAAGGTTTAAGGGTATAAAAGGTCAAACTTTTTGATGAGGCTGGCCATTACGTAAGGCTTGGATTTAACTCAAGTGTGTATAAATGAGCTGTGGTTTTATCTCAGCATACTTCAGGGTCATCACACAGGCTACAGAAGATGGATACTTTGTTGATAAGCCTGCTAATTGAATATTCATGAATAGAGGTATCCTATCAACTATTCAGTCAACAGTAAAGGAATTTTAATTAGCTGCTTCCTAGCTGCCATTTTACTAGCTACTACTGCTAAAGGAAAGCAACAGGAAAAGATAAACAAGATTTTTTATTTTTAATCATGAGTTAGCGTCTATAAAAAAGTACTTGAGTAACCTAGGAGAAAATAAACTGCGTGGCAATATCCAACAAAGGGAAGAATCAGATCCTATGTTCTGTGGTATTTATCTATTACAGTGAACATCTACCGAGCTCTGCACACTCCCTGCTTTTCCCTATGAACATACCTTTAGCCATTCTAGTGCCAAACTTATAAGGCTGTCGTTAAGCATGAATTTATTCACCTCACACAGAGAGAAAATTATGTAACTTAGAGTTATCACATTTGAATTGAGGAAATAAATTTATGTGAATTATGATGTTGCTATGATATATGTTTGTAATTACTTTGAAATTCAATGACATGAAAATCATAAAGGAATAATTTGGATTGAGACAATAATGGGGAAGGGTTAACTGTACAGAAGGCACCTAAAAGCTACGTTTTGATGATAGATTTTCTGCTCAGTGATGAACAGACTAACAGTGCAATGAATAATTTTTGCTTGTTTGTTTGAACCAGGGTCTCACTCTAGTCCAGAAAACCTTAACTCACTATGTGACCTAAGCTGGCCTTAAACTCATGGGTGAACCTCCTACGGCAAGCCTCCCAAGTGCTAGAATTATAGACATGAGCCGCTGTGTCTGAATTTTTTGTTGTTGTTGTTTTGCTTTGTTGTTGTTGAATTATTGTGAAAAAAAAATTTCATTGTCATTATCTGTCACAACCATATAGAGGATGTCAAAGTGATGACGATGTTAGTAAGGCAGCAGACAGACTTGAATGAGCAGGAGCGTTCCTTTCCTACCTTCTTTCTCCTTTCACAAACAATGAAACTGAGGCCTCATGAGAGTATGCCCACCACTACTTCTCACTGGGAAAATAGGTGGCATGAGTAGAGCTTAAATCAAAATCTTTTGACCTTCTGGCTAATTCTCTTGTTCCATTGTGTGCCATCTATCATGGTGTCACAAAGAAGATATTAATGTTCTTTTTGCTTTCATATATTCCCCAAACATTTAGATTTTGAAAAGAGCATTTTACTCTAATGAAGAAAATTGTTCTGTCACCCAGAAAAGAGGTTCTTCTCCACTCAGAGATTTCCTTGCCAAAAACTAATTGCTTAGCATAAAAATGCCACACTTGTTTCATGCATTAGTAAAATCAATTCTCCCCAGCAGAATGCTGCTCAGCCATTGTGTCTGTCAGCGCTGTGGGTGCAGAGCAAAATCCTAAAGCTGCGTCACCGAACACAAAGGTTCGGAAAGCTTGGCCACATGTATTAATTTTAGGGTTGATTTTGCACTTTGTGAGCTCCTGTGGCATTGTGCTTCTTTCTGTTCTCCTTCTGTAACCAACATTTAGATAGGAGTGGGTTGGCAGTATTACCACTCTAGTATGACTGGCAGAGAAAGGAAAAGCAAATGTGGCGCACTCATTCACTCATTCAGAATGTTATCGAACACTTAACTTGTGCCAAGCAAGGCCCATGTTTAAAATAACCGTAAGTTAGGGTGTGTACTGGATAATGAATTCAAAATTCAAAACGGTAAATGGTTTAACAAAGGTAAACACAGATGGAGTGTTGTCAAAGCACACAGAAGGGAGAGGAGAAAAGAACCCATGAACTGCCTAGAAAAGCAGAAAAAAAAGAAAACTTCAGAAAAATTACTGTATGCGAATTTGTGTGTAAAAATTTCATATTTAAATGCCAAGAAAATATATTCAAGGAAATGTAAAACCTTGTGTTAGATTTATGAATTACACATTGGTCCCTGTTCATGGCACTGTACTGTATTACCAAAGGCCACCATTATAAACTTTATCCAGAAATTCAAGAGCACTCACTTCACTTGATAGAGTAAAATCTTTGTAAATAACACATTAGAAAAATCATCTTTGATTGTCAATTTTCCTCATAAATCCCTTCCAGTCAGTAAATAACCACTTTGCATGCAGTGACTGGTTTAGACATTTTGCTAGAAATGCAGACAATTGGGAAGAGTAAGTTATCATCAGCTCTGCAGAAAGTGTTCAGTCTAATTAAGGAGATGAGGCTGTCACTGAGTAACTAAGGATAAGTAGCAATATAATGTCCAAACTGGAATGAAGGCTGTGAAAGTGGTTACAAAGCATCTTGCACTAAAAATTTATTGGAGAAATCTTTCCTTCACAGTTGAATGTTAATTTAGATGCATGAGTGCACCAATAGACTGATTTTTTTAATTACAAAGAAAACACACATGCACATGCACGCTCGCTCACACACACACAATATAGAAATGTTTACTCATGATAAACATTTCTAATTTCATAACCAAGAAGTCTAGTAATCAAATATAGCCAGGAAATGGTATTAGATTGCATTGGGTCAGGTGGTTTCATTTCATACCTAACAGCCTCTTTTAAGAGCGTAAGCAAATTGAAAAACAGCAACACCTAATAGGGGAAAAAACACTCTAATATAGCACCTAATTTGCCTTGCTAATTTTAATTATAGCATAAGCAATTGGGCAGCTCTACCAACAGCCTGATTTGTATAGAGACATACTTCTGTAGCTGGTGGCTTTTGGGACAGGACTCAAATTAGGAAAAATGAATATAGTGGCTTTTTTCTCATTTAATAGATTCCAGATGAAATGAAAACAGGTTTGAGGAAATTTAAAAAGATTTGCAGAGACATTTAGCATACCAATAACTGGGGACTAACTCCACAATGCACGACCCATTTACATCAACAAGGAGGATCTAATGGAAGGGGGTAGATCATAGATGAGCCTAAACAATGGTACCAAACTGCCTGTATTTGATGAAAAAAAAAAACTAATAAATCAAATTAAAAAATAAATAAACAAAAAATTTAAAAAAAGTGAGGACATTAAAAAAAGAGAGAGAGAGAGAGAAAGAAGAGGTGCTGCAGTTCAAGAAATGCCTGCTTGCTCTCGCCGCAGCCTGCAGCTGGGCCTGCTAGTACTGTCCTTGCTGCTGGATTTCCGACTTCAGCTTTTCTACTTCTGTCTCTTGTTTTCTTTTCTTGAAAAAGAGCTCACTTTGTGGCCTTGTGAGAAATTGAATTTTCTATGTAGCCCAAGCTGGCATTGAATTTGTGATCATCCTGCCTCATCCTCCCAAGTCCTGCTGTGTGCCATGTGTCATGTCTCGCATAACTTCATGTGCATGTGACCAAGACTCATACTCAATCCCAAGCTGGTGGCAGTTTGGAAGGTGGAGTCTTTCTGGAGGAGGCGTGTCATTTGGGGTTGACCTTGGGGTCTTATAGCCCAAGCTGTTCTTTACCAGAGTTACCGCTCTCTTCTGGCTTCTTTCCAGCTGCTGTGGTAAGATGTGATGCCCAGCCTCAGTTCTGCCATGCTTTCCCTGCCCTGACAAAACAACCCCTCATGACTTTAAGCTGAAATAAACCCTTTCCTGCCCTGTGTTTCATTTAGGTGGGTGTTTTGTCCCAGCAACAAGAAGGTAACTGTAAGACCCACCATGCCTAGCTTGGAAGGAAGAATCTGAAAGCAGGGACTACGTGCTTCAGATTGCCTATGACAACTGCCACATTTCAGTTCTCCTAGTTATGTCATCACCTCAGAGTAGATAGTTGCCCATTGACAACGTCAAAAGGTGCATCCTCTGCCTGCTGTGATTACTGAACTCAGTTCTATGACAGAATTGCATGGTCCTTGTCTGATCTGCCGAGGATGACAGATACACAAACACATCTAGGCATTCTACCCTTCACCTCTCACTGTAGTTTAGTCTAGATATAGTAATCTGTGCTCACTCAGGAAATATGTGTGTGTGTGTGTGTGTGTGTGTGTGTGTATGTACTTATGTATTCCATAATTGCATAAATATGATATGAAACTTTTAGCCTTTAGTATAAAATTGGATATTTTTTACTATTTTGTATACCACATCTCATAAATGAAACATGTAGAATATAGCTCAGTGATAGACCATTTTCCTAGCCTGCACAATAATACCAAAAAATATAAAATAAAATCTCCAATGATCCTCATAAGTATTGACTACTGCTGTCATTTGGGTGTGCCTTCCTGATCATTTGGGTGTTCATAGGTTGAAATGTAAGACCCAATGAGTGGGAGAAAACCTAGCTAGGATGTGTAGCTATGATCAGTAAGACCTCTGTGAGATTATTAAGATCATCAGGGGGAAGCATCCAGCATCCATCATTGAATCCTAATAGATTCATAAGATAAAAACCAAAGGATCCAGGTATGGTGGCACATGACTTTAAACCCAATACTCGGGATCACCGAGAGTTTGAAGCCACACTGAGACTACATAGTGAATTTCAGGTCAGCCTGGACTAGAGTGAAACCCTACCTTGAAAAACCAAAAAACCAAAAACAACAACAACAAAAAAAAAAACCACCAGAGGACACATGTGTGCCTTCTGCCTCTTGCCACATGATGCCCTATGCTACCCAAGGGATCTGCCAGTCAGAAAACTGTCATGATATTCAGGACCTTCAAACTACAGAACTATAAGATAAATGAATCTTTCCTTTCTTTATGAAGTCACAACATATGTCTTGTTACACTGATGTAAAAATGAACCAATACACATTCTAAATGCCAAATAGTAAAGATTTTAAGTCTAGGATACAGCTACTTTTAAAGAGGGTAATTTTTGCTCCAATGTATGGTGGTTTTATTTATCCAAATTTGTTATTCCTAACAGTATAAAAGACCAGTGTTGACACCAACATTAGGTACATTCATACAAGCATATTACACATTTGATTTTTTCCAGCATTAATTGTTTTAGATTAGTAGCTTCATTCTAAGAAGAAATTAATCAATTAGCTTAGTCTGAAATTGATCTACACAAAAGAGTCTCAGGCTTCTACTTACAAATGTGTACAGTTTTCAAGAAGCATACCATACATTTTGAGCTCTCTTCTAAAGTAATTTATATTACGTGCTTTTGCATATGTGTGTTTGGTATTTTGAAGCCTGTTGGGAATACATATCTCCTATGCAGAGTAGGTTGCTGGCAAGAGAAACACCAGTTTCCTTTGAAAGGTAATGTCCTATACTGAGGAGAAAACTGGACCTGATTTTAAATTCCAACCAATAGTAACTCAGTAAGTGTTTGTCCTCTTACATGTTAGGTGAGATCAACTAGTCTTGTTGCAGCTCAGTGACACTCAGGTGGGAAGTAGAATTAAGTTAGAGTGACAGGACAAATACTGAGCTAATATCAGAGAAAGATGCTGGCTCTTCATATTTCAGTGGTCCAAAGAGCTGTTCCAAACTTGGACTTGACTAAGAGGCTTTTGATGGGGTTAAGGTCACTGCTTCTCAAATTTCAGCACATATGTCAGTCTTCTTCAGACATATTTTTGTGTTGTTTAAATCCTTCTAGCTTCTGTAATAAATTGCCAAGATCAGATAGCTTAAACATCAGAAAATTATTTTCTCACAGTGTTTGAGAGCATCATTAAAATTTTTCAGTATCAGTTTTACTGGGGTGAAATAAAGTGGTCATCAGGGTGGCTCTTGCCCAGTGAATCTAGGAGAAGAGTTCATCCCTTACACCTTCCAGGTGCTGAAGGTAGCCAGAAGTCTTTTGCTTCTTTCTACATTACTTTGCTCTCTTCTTCTGTTTCCACATTGCCATCTTTCCTCTGTGTATAATTTCCAACAGCCTTTCTCTTTTGTGGACACATATGACTGAATATAAAGCATACTCTTATAATCCTGTATGACTTTACAATACAGGGCAATATTCAAACTTTCTAGGCGTGACATTGATCTACTTTGCGAGCCATCATCAACCTACCACAGTGGGCCCCAGGCACAGTGTAAGGTCCTACACGTCTAATTGTTACTTTGATGAGGCTACTGGCCTATAGCTACCACTGCTCAAAGTGTCTATATTATAACTTTGTAATGTTCTATGTGACTTGTCTTGTTCAGAGCAAAACTGTGCTTCTCATTTTCAAACAAAATCATACTGGAGCAAGGGACTTAACAAACAGATTGCAATTTCTAAGAGATGGGAACTCAAAAATTAGGATAGTTATTTGGAAACTAAATACCCTTGGAGTATCAGGCTCAGCCCTACTCCTGAAAGCAGGATGGTAGTGTGAGTAAGGAGTTAAGGTGGAAGCTCTATCCTGTACATTGAGCTAAGACAACTCAGAAGACAGGGAGGGGGACAGACGTGCTATTTATGACAGAAAGTCCAAGGCCAGATTCCACAGTGATGTTAGTGCAGTCCCTGCCAATCATGGCCAACCAGGGCCATGACTGATTGAAACCTAACTTATGTTTAGAACATGTTCAAGCATTTCAAATGGTCCAAATGCGAGTGATCAGGGAGCCACCTTTGAAAAAATCCATCCTAACATAATGAAGACATTGGAGCCTACCAACCTATTTAGATTTTTTTTTAAGGATTAGTTTTTTTAATTTAATTTATTTTATTTTATTTATTTATTTATTTAAATAAAGTTTTGTATTCAGCAAATACAGTCAGTTTGGTACCATTATTAGTCTCATCTGTGACCTATCTCATTCCCTTGGCCTTTCCTTGTTGAGGTATATGGGTCATGCATTGTGGAGTTAGCCCACAGTTATGGGTAAGATAAATGTCTCTGCATATCATGACCCAACATGTGGCTCTGACATTCTTTCTGCCCCCTCTTCTGCAAAATTTCCCTGAGCCATGTTGGGTTCATATTTGGTCTGCTTCAGTGATGAGGTGTTGGTTGGCCTCTGGGTCTCTGGCTCTCTGATTTAGTAGGAGTTGATTTTTCTCTGTGTTGATCTCCTTCACCCTTGTGCTGGTACCCATTTCACCAGGAAAACAGCACCCTTGCTTGTTTTGCCAACTTTTCTTTGTTTCAGCCCAGGACCTTTTGAGGTATGATAGGGTGGCTCTCTCCTTAGGATCTACATCTCTCTGAAAAAGAGAAGCATCTCCTATGGAGAGTAAGTTAGCACCAGGACAAATGAGATAACCCTTACTTTTTTTTATAGAGAATTTAATAGATGTAGCCCACAATTGAGGGTAGCTTGATAATGGAGAGCGGGCTATGTTTGAATATGGTCCTATTTAGATTTTATTTAAACAAAGTAATGTAGAGTGGACTTATGTTTCGCACAAAATATATCATCCCCAAAAAATCAGGTTTGCTACTAATGACCTAAGACTCATGAACAGATTCAGCATAAGCTATAAAATCTGGAAACAGTTAAATATACATGGTACCAGATTTGCTAATATTACATCACAATTCATGATATATTCAGTAAAATATTCATACCACCTATGGACATCATCTGATAGCATAATACTTCCATCTCTTAGTATGGATTTGTTATCTCAGGTGATGTATTTCCTCAGGCTTTGCAAAGTAAACCTCTGCCATTCACCGTACTCACACTGCCACATCATCTAGTCAAGTTTGACAAATAATTATTTGGCTATCTCATATGACCCTGGTCTAGTAGAGATGGTCTGCAATGTGATTGAAACTGCACAAATAACTTTGTTTATCCCACAAGATGTGTATTACTTGGTCATTATGTGGTCAAATATGACATGTTTTAGATTCTAGTGACGTCAGTATTATCTTGGTCTCCTACTATACTTGTTCCAAGGAACATGACTATGAAACTACAAAACTCTGGTTGCCAAAAATAAAAATATTTGGGCTGAAGAGCTGGCTTAGTAGTTAAGATGCTTGCCTGTAAGGCCAAAAGGACCCCAGTCTTATTACACAGTACCCATGTAAAGCCAGATGCACAAGGTGGTTCATGCATCTGGAGTTCATTTCCAGTGGCTAGAGCCCCTGGCATGCTCATTCTCTCTCTTTATTTGCCTCTTTATCTCTCTTAAATAAATAAATTAACTAAATTAACTAAAAATAAAAAATGGTTTTTTATGTACCTTTCATATTTTAACTGTTTTGGAGGTAGCAAGTAAATCAGCATTCTTCAGTATGGAATACCAGAAGTTCCATTGGCCCTATTGCTGATCAAAATTAACTTTACTCTGCTCTTTGTCTGAAAGTTCTTGGACCACCTCACTTCTATTTGTTTTATCTCAGTCATCACTTCTGGAAAGCCTTTTTCTGACCCTCTGGCCTATGCTATCATGGGGATATATTCTTCTACCAGGACTTGGGCCATTTGATTTTATTTGTGCAATTATTAGAATATTTTTTGCTCCTTTGCATAATTATAAGATCTATAAGGAAAGAATAACATATGCTGCATATTTTATTCCCAGCATAATATCTGGCATGAGGATTTTACTCAAAAGAAAAAAAAGGCAATTAATTGGTGAGTGAATGGATATGAGAATAAATGAACACAACCCTCAATGCCTTGGAAATCTTTACCTGTGGTGACCCTGTTCTCAGCATCTCCTAACTGTCTGCTTAAGTACAGATATAGTTATCCAAGATTTTAGGAAGTCATATTTCATAAAAAATATACTCTGAAATGAAATGTAAGAGCAACTAGGGGCACAATTTTAAGTTTTGTTACTACCTTGGTCTTCTAATAGAAGCAGAAGAAGCAGGAAGGACACAAGCTTTGCCTCCTCCTCCTCCTCTGCTTTCTCCATCAGTTAAGCCTGGCCATTGTCTATAATTTATCCACATCTTTATTTTTCAGTAGATGTGTGAGGCATTTTTAAATATTTGAGATGGTGTCCACTGTAGTACTTTTTTTCTCTTTCACTTGACTGATCTGAACAGCATCATGTCTCCATTTTCCAAGCTGGAGGAAATGCCACTTAAAGGAAGAATCAATGTGATGATTTGAAAGCTATGGAAATGACAAAAGTAAACACCAGCAGCTAGTTTCTGCAACTGCTTCTCAAATGTCCTTTTCCAGAGGAAACTTTAAAGTCCCATTCAAGCTCAAATAATGAGTACCAATGGTCAACACTGCTCCAAAGCATCATCAGGCCCTGGCAAGTAATCTCTCTATTTGATGTGTATAATGTATGAAAAGAAATGACTGCTTATATAGTTGAACTTATTGCTTGCTTTGTCTGGTGGCAGAAAGTGTGTTTGTTGTCCTGGTACAAAGCTCATAGTGAATCAAGCTTCTTTAGTGATACTTATCTGGCCTTAGAAAAAGTATGGTTTTTCAATTTTCCTTTCAAATTTTATCTTATCCTAACAGGTATATGTTTTCTTCTTGGCCTGAAAACTAAGCTGACCTAACGTGAAAAAAATGCATGTTTAAGGACAAAATTCAAAATCATTTAACATTCTACTGTCCTTTTAAGAATTGTCCTTTAATTCACTAGTAGTAAAGCATTAATCGTATATCTGAAAGTTAGAGGATGTTTATGATACCTCGTTTCAGCCTCACACACTTTCCACTCACACAGGTTCTAATGTGACCTCTGACAACTTTGTGAGTTGTTTGTATTCTCTAGTACCCATTTATCTGAGGCCGATCAAGAGGAGTATTTTCAGGGCTGGAGAGATGGTTCAGCAGTTAAGGCAATTTTTGCCTGCAAAGCCAAAGGACCCAGGTTTGATTCCCCAGTACTCACGTAAAAGCCAGATGCACAAGATGGTACATGCGTCTGGAGTTTTTTGCAGTGGCTCGAGGCCCTTGTGCACCCATTTTCTCCCTCTCTCTCTCTCTCTCTCTCTCTCTCTCTCTCTCTCTCTCTCTCTCTTTCTTTCTCTCCCTTCCCCACTCAGATAAATAAAATATTAAAAAAGAATATTATTTTCATTGTGAGTATTCTATTTTAAATGACAAGTGGAGTATATGAGAATAACATACTTTGTCCAATCCTTGGGTATATGTCATCTTTCCTCATATGCCACTTTGAAAATACCATTGAATGGAATTTCTGGTTGGTCCAATAAAAAGACTGACAGAAAAGTTCAACTTTCATTTTTAATTTTTTGCAGGCTTTCTATTCAGATTATGGCAAACTCTCATAGTATCCTGCCAATAGCATGGTTTGTGTTCTTTCAGAAAGTAATTGAACTGTGAGAATTGTATTGGAGAATGTGTCATCTATAAACCAAACAAATGACTCTGGTAGTCCCCAGAAAATAGTTTTAGTGAAAAATCAGTGGGAAAGAGTAAAGAAATGGAAATTCTTAAACATCAACTCCCCCAAAATTAAATCTTTTAGATATATTGAGGAGAAATAGTAAGAGAAAGTTGATAAAATGAGCTAGAAGGAAATATACTCCTAAAATCTTTGTACAAACATGGGTATGCACATGCAGCAGCCTACATAGAGGTCAGAAGACAACCTTGGGTATCAAGATTCACCTTCCACTTTGTTTGAGACAAAGTCCCTTACTGTTCACTCCTGTTCTTGTCAGGCTCTCTGTCCTATTTGCTTCCTGGGGATGGGATTCTCCCATCTCTGCCTCCTAACTTGCCATAGGCATGCTGGGATTGAAGATGCTTGTGCTACACTGTTCAGCTTTACATGTGTTTAGGGGAACATACTCATGTCTGAGTGGCAAGTGCTTTATCCACTGACTCATCTCTCCAAGCCATTCCTAACATATGGATAACCACACATCATATTTACTAGTGATAATTTGAATTGATATAACTGAAGCACAGACAAATTTTTTTTTTTTTAATTCTGGTACTTGATAGGCCTTAACCAGAGGGTCTGTTGTTGGTTATCTACTGTCTACATTCGGGTAGCATGTTATCCCAAAAGATATAAAAAATTGTTCTGGCTCTCAAAAAGCTTACCTTTTGGAGTCCCCCCTCTACTAGCATTTAGAAAAATGAGACAAATAAATCTTTCAAGTTTAGGGAACCACATCTTCATGTTTTCTACCCTTCTTATCCCCTTGTCCAAAACTTACTAGATTAGTCACTCAATAAGAGTAGACCAAGTGTATTTTCATTTTTTTAACTTACTGAGCTTTAATGAAATACGTGATGGTCCCAGGCTATATGATGTTTTGTCTAAATGGAACACTTAGTGTGTAATTGCACCTATGTCATGTCAGTAAATACAAGTTGAGGCAACTATTACTGACTGACTATTGTCTTTGTTTCCAGAATACAATCTGAAGATGAGGTAAAAACAACGGTGAGATATCACAGAGATGAGAGAGTCAGGCTTAGGGAAGCTATGACCCATTTCCTCCAGGGCAGAGGAACACCATGGCTCTGCAAGTGAGCCATTAAAACATAAAAAAACAAGCATTTCTAGAAGACAAAGACCATCATATGCCAGGGTGGAGAGCTGAAAGGAAGAATAAAATGTTGGGTCTGGGGCACACTGGTTGAAGAATAAATCCAGAAACATAAGATTAGAGGGTTTGCCCTTGAAGGACACTGAGACAGGCTCACTAGCTTAATGTCTGCCATATCT
The DNA here is from genome assembly GCF_020740685.1 of Jaculus jaculus. Lineage (NCBI taxonomy): Eukaryota > Metazoa > Chordata > Mammalia > Rodentia > Dipodidae > Jaculus > Jaculus jaculus. The sequence goes on from NC_059102.1 coordinate 49,914,327, forward strand.
GTTGAATTTTCATGATTTTCCTACTGGTATGGATGAAATGTGTCCAAGTCAAAGGTTGTCAGCATGGGTGACCTCACTACCCTTCTCCGTGAGGAAGATTTGATGCTGTGAGGAGATGTTTTTGGATGAGACACTTGTCATGGGGAGTCACTGACATGATCCATGGCCAAAGATGTTACTATTCTGCACAACAGTGATGATCATCTCCATGTCACCATGCCAAGGTAACACCTGTTTTATATCTTGCCTCGAAAGTCTGTCCAGGAAGCTTTGTTTGACTACTCTCCACTCTGCTTTTGGTTTAATGGATCTTTGTCACCCACAAGAGACCAAATTAGTCATGTACATGAACTAATGCTGACGGTGTTGAATATCAGACATTAGAAACTTATATCAGTGCCGGTCACCACAACACTTGTGTGTCTTTAGGATCACCTGAGGAAAGAAAATTGTGATAACAAACCAGAGGACACAAGCTTTGATTAAAATAAGGAAATTAAACCTTCGGGCACCAAAAATATGTTTTCTAATAGTGTTTTACCATTGTAACCCTCTGGCTATTTTCGTGAAAACTGTTTCTAAAGCCATATTTGGTTGCCATAACAACTCAATGTAGCTCTTCATGAGCCCTTCTTGCTTAATGCTGCTTTTATAAAAGTTAGTGTTGCTATGACTACAAAATGCTGTTTTATTTTCAGCAAGCTTTTTTTCTTCTTTGTAATTGTCCTTTCAAAATATGGATATATATGGATATATTTGCATGCCTTGTGTCAGTGAACAGCATTAGTAAAAACAAGATCTAAAAATTCCTAGAAGGAAGATGCCTGTTAATTTTTAGGTATATACAATCATTCTGATATTGATTTCTATGATGTTGGAAGAATTCAGATTAGATGTGATTTTTTTTTCCTCTTTCAGATTACATTATCATTTAATGACAGGGTTTCCATCTTTCTTTCATTGTTTACATATTGTATCCTCTGTGTTACTACCTATTCCTGCTTCCAAGATATTTATTCCTTCTGTCGTGGACGACTTATCTGAACAAACATAATGTGGAAGCATGTATGTGTTTAATATATTCATGATGATGTTCTGCACTTTGTTGATGATAGTAGTTTATGTTATTGTAATAAGATTGCAATCACTCTAAGATTTTCTCTCATTCAACTTTTTAGAAAATTTTAATACTTTTTGTTCATTTTTTATTTATTTATTTGAGAGTGACAGACACAGGGAGAAAGACAGATAGGGGGAGAGAGATAGAATGGGCGTGACAGGGCTTCCAGCCACTGCTAACGAACTCCAGATGCATGCGCCCCCTTGTGCATCTGGCTAACGTGGGACCTGGGAAACCGAGCCTTGAGCCAGGGTCCTTAGGCTTCACAGGCAAGCGCTTAACCGCTAAGCCATCTCTCCAGCCCAACGTTTTAGAAATATTTTATTGACAACTTCTATACATACAGACAATAAACTATATCTCCCTCTGCTCCCCTACTCTCCCCTTCACAACTCCACTCTCCATCATATCCCCTCCCTCTATCCATTGGTCTCTATTTCATTTTAATGTCATCATCTTTTTCTCATATTATGACAGTCTTGTGAGGTATTGCTAGGTACTGTGAGGTCATGGATATCAAGGCCAATTTCTGTCTGGGCAGTTGCATTCTAAGAAGTGGTACCCTTCCTTTGGCTCTTACATTCTTTCTACCACCTCTTCCACAATGGACCCTGAGCCTTGGAGGGTGTGATAGAGATGTTTCAGTGCTGGATATTTCTGTCACTTCTTCTCATCACTATGTTGCCTTTGGGGTCATCCCAATGATCACTGCCATCTGAAAAGAGAAGCTGAGAAGAGAACCAAAAGTGAGAATAGCATCAATATATGAATATTAACATTAAGTGTAGTGATTTCAGGACAGTTTGGTAGAATAATATATGCATCTAGCTACACAAGAGCAGGATTTATACCCCTGAGGCACATGACCTCCCCTGTCATAGGCTTTTTATTGTGTTTTCAGTACCAGGCACATAGTCCCTCCTTTAGAGTGGGCCTCTAGTCCAATTAAAGAGAAGTTGTTTTTTTCCAGAGCAGAAATGCCACTATTGCACCCATTCAGTCATTTTGCCTGTCTGGCCAAACTTGAGGCTTGCGTGTCCACTGTTTTCACTGCTGATGGCTTCTGTCTTCAAGAGGGCTGCATGCAGTACAGCCTTTTCTTGCTTACAGTTGGCTGGTCTATAGGGAGAAGGTTTTCAGCTCAGCAACAACTTGATTTTTCACTGATCTTGCTGCCCATGCATGTGAAGTCTTCAACAATCGGGTCTTACCATCTGTCATTGTGGGAAACCAAGGGTCTTGGCAAAAGCCTGAAATGTTCTGGAGGCAGCAGGGACCTACCTGGCCAGCCACTGACTGGTAGATATCCCATCCCTGACACTAAAAATTTTCTAGTAGCAATCTACACCTTATGGATGTGCTGTTATCCAAAGAAATAGGCATTCATATGTCTTATTCAGAATAACCTAAATTTTGATTGACACTCCATTCCACCCTTTTCTTACTGAATCTCTTCCCCTGGCCTTACTTAGGCCATTCCACTCCTGGTAATCTGTTCTTCTACTTACATATACACAATACCATCCCCTAAAGTCCTTCCTTCTCCCCCCTCCCTTATAGCCCTTTTCCAGCTTATTGGCCTCTGCTACCAATTTTTTTGTGGGGGTTCCAACTCACATACAAGTCTAAACATTTGTAGCTAGGATCCACATATGAGAGTCTGATATTAAGGTCCCTGATAAATCTATACTTGATTCTTGTGCATGGAGAAAGACAAAGATCTATTTTAATCTTTCTACATATACATACCAAGCTTTCCCAGTACCACTTGTTGAAGAGGCTGTCTTTTCTCCAGTGAACATTTTTGGAATTTTTGTCAAAAATCAAATGGCTGTAGTTGTCTAGATTAACATCTATCTGGGTCCTCTGTTTTGTTCCATTGATCTGCATGTATCTCTTTGTGCCAATACCATGCTGTTTTTATTACCATGGCTTTGTAATATAGCTTGAAATCAGGTATGGTGGTATCACCAACCTTATTTTTCTTACTCAAAATTGTTTTAGTTAGTCAAGGTTTTTTATATTTCCAAGTGAGTTTTAGTATTTTGTTTTCTATTTCTGTGAAGAATGCCATTGGAATTTTAATGGAGATTGAATTAAGTGTGTAGATTACTTTTGGTAAAATTGACATTTTCACAATATTTACCCTTCCAATCCAAGAACATGGGATGTCTTTCCATTTCCTAGTGTCTTAGGTAATTTCTTGCTTGAGTGTTTTAAAGTTCTCATGTAGAGATCCTTCACTTCCTTGGTTAGGTTTATTCCAAGTTAATTTATTTATTTTCTTTTGAGGCAAGTGTAAATGGGAGAGATTCCCTAATTTCATCCTCTGCATGTTTGTTGTTAGTATATAGGAAAAGTACTGTTTTCTGTGTATTTATTTTGTACCCTGTTTAGGGTCCTTTATGTATAGAATCATATCATCTGCAAATAATGATAATTTGATCTCTTTCTTTCCAATTTGTATCCCTTTTATGAGTGTCTCTTGCCTTATTGATATAGCTAAGACTTCCAGTAGTATATTAAACAAGAGTGGGGACAGTAGACACCCTTGTCTTGCCCCTGATTTTTAGTGGAGAAAGCTTCAAGATTTTTCCCATTTAGTGTTATATTGGCTCTAGGTTTGGCATAAATAGCCTTTATTATTTTGAAATATGTTCCTTCTAATCCCAGTTTCAGTAGGACTTTTACCATGAAAGGATGTTGGAGTTTTGTCAAATTCCTTTTCTGCATCTATTGAGAAAAATCATGTGATTATTTATCATTCATTCCATTTATATAGTGCATTCCATTTATCAAATTGCATATGTTGAAATATCTCTGGGATAAAGCCTACTTGGTCAGAGTGAATAATCTTTCTGATATATTCTTGTACTCTCTTTGCCAATATTTTGTTGAGAATTGTTGTATCTATGTTTAGGAGGGAGATTAGTCTGTAATTTTCTTTTTTTGTTCTGTTTTTGTCTGGTTTTGGTATCAGGGTGATGTTGGCTTCATAGGAGTTTGGTAGAATTCCTTCATTTTCTATTTTATGGAAAAGTTTGAGAAGAAGTGGTGTTAGTTTTTCCATGAATGTCTGGTAAAATTCACCAGTGAATCCATCTGGGCCTGGAGATTTTTTAGTTGGGAGTGTTTTTATAAATACTTGGTTCTCTGTACTTGTAATAGATCTATTTAATTGGTTTATCTCATCTTGATTTAATTTTACTAGGTCACTTGACTCAAGGAAATCATCCATGGTTTTCTAGCTTAGATATTCTGTTCTCTTCCTCATCCATTCTACTGGTGAGACTTCTATGGAGGTATCATTATTATTATTATTATTATTATTATTTGACTAACTGTGTTTTTCACTGCTAGAATTTCTGCTTGGTATTTCTTTTTCAGTATTTCAGTTTCCTTACTCATGTTTTATAATAACTTGCTTATTTCATTAAGCTTGTGTCCTGTGTTCTCTTGGAATTCCTTCAGGAGTTTGTTTCCTTCTTTAATCCCTTTATTTTCTTCTTTGGTCCCTTTATTTCTTTCAGTATAGATAAAATCATTTATTTGAAATCTGTGTCAGGAATTTCATCTAAAACAGTCTCGTGCCATTTCTGATGGATTTATAATTTTTGGTGGGATTGTACTCTTTAAATTCTTTGTGTTTCCTGTATTGTAACATTGTGATTTTTGCATCATGAATTGATTTGATGCTTGGGCTTTCTAATCTGCAGTGCTTTTAGATTTGGAAATCCAACTTTATGTACCTTCATAGTATGAGTACAAAGTGTAGTTATTTTATTCCAATCCAACTGCAGAAGTAATCCTAGGTGCTGAGTTTTCCTGCTATTCAAGTATTCTAGTGGGCTGGGAGGGACAATTTACTGGTTAAATCTAAACCTCAACTGAAAAATATATGCATTCAATAAAAACCAGTACAGAGTATGCAAGTCTGGGAATTAAAACAAACAGATAACCTTATAAAGCCCAAATCCCTAAGGGTGTGTTGCTCTGTACCCTTAATCTTGTCAGCTGGGAGGTTGAGATTTCTGTTCTGAATTGGGTTGTAGGTCATCTTGGATCTGAATCAGACCCCACTCCCAATAATAACAGAAGCAAAACACGAAGGCCCTATAAATCTGAAAGCATCAAAGGCAACCCTCAAGTACAACTCCATAGAGAATGGTAAAGCTAACCATGAACATGTAACTGATAATCTGCCCTGACATGGAAAGAGAGATCAGCACGTCTAGTGCAGGCCTATGCACCTCCTTTTTTTGTCAACCATCTTGTTAACTTTTGGGGTGGCTTCCAAGCTCACCAATGCTGAGTGCCCATTTCGATTCCTCTGAGCCGCGCTGTCAAGCTGGTGTTCTCAGCGGCCATATTGGATGCCCTGCCACTGAGAGCTGAATGCTTTCTCCAGAGGTTCGTGGTTCTGATGGTGGGAGGATGGGAGAGTGCAGGAAGGCTAGAGTTGTACTGGAACGGCTCAACTAGTCTCCTGGATATCTTTCAGTGGCTCCTTAGCCAGTCTCCACTGTCTTTCCTTCAGGTTTCTTGACTTTGCAGGGTGGGTGATAAGGTTGGAAACTCCCACTGTTTGGTCTCTGCTCCTGCAGCGCGGTGCCAGGTGGACAGCGCCAGGAGGGTGCCTGTATTGTGCAGATCACAAGGATCAGGCCCACCTGCACCTCATGGGGATTCTGGCCATTTTACTCCTTTCTGGTAGATCTTTGTTTCTCCTTCACTCTTTAAAAGAAGAGTGCATTTTGCTGTGGTGTTGCTTAAATACCTTACTAGCCTGGTCTGGCATGGCTCCTATGCCACCATCTTACCCAGAAGCCTCTCATTCAAACTTTGAAGAATCAAGTGGGAAGATACATTAATCCCCTTGTGAACTCTGTCACAGTGAGTTGGATGAACAAGTACTCAGAAACCACGTGACTTAGGATGGCATAGTGAACATGCTGAACTTTAGCTCCAGGTCAAAATTGGTTAAAACCAGTCATACAACGAAAAGTTTCTTATGTATTGCTCACTCACTAGGTTCTAGGCCCTTTGTGAAATCGTAGGAAACTATAAATGATGAGGATAAGTTTCAGAGAGAGAGAAATTGATAGAAGAGGAATAGGACAAAGAAAAGAGCATATGAGAGGAGGAAGGAGAGGGAGGAGATGGGGAGCAAATGAAGGAAGAATGAGAAGAGAAGAAAGACTAAAAGAAAACAGATTGTCCCTGAAGTCTTGTCCTGCCTTTTTGTGTTGTCATCCATAATCTCGTTTTGTGAGAATTCACATTTGAAAACCAGACCGTCTATGATTTTAGTGTGGCTACTTCTGTTGTTTTCCCACCTTCCTGAGAAATAAATGAAGATTAAGTGATCTCTGTGGGTTCACTGAATGAATGAAAGATTCTCCTTTCATAATAACATGTGATTGAATCCAATGCTAAGTAAATACTACTGCCGAGGTAATAATGAAACATCTACCTGTATATGAATATTGTAGGGAAACACAGGAAAGTATGCCTAAAGATTTACAATGAAATAATTTTATATAAAAGATTGTGATTCTCTGTGTGTTGTTTATTCTTACTGGTTGAAGATTATTTTATCTATAAATAAGTAAGTGAAAGCATATGAGTGACTTAAATTGTTTTGGTCCCACACTACAGGTGATGCTACTGGGGCATCATTGATGTGTCCAGACCCCTTAACACAATGCTGATGTTTTTATCCCTTTCCTGTCCCTTTTCATTTGGAAGCAGCCAAATCAAAGAATGTGGCGTGACTCTGTAGACTGCTCAGTGAAGGAAGTTTCTGTTGGCTTTTTAACCATGTGTCATTTTTTATCACCATTATTTTAGAAACAAAAGTGGCTTATTGGATAATTTTTTTTAAGCTGAATCATTTTGCCTGGAATGCAGAGGTTTGGATGATATAATATGATTTGGAAATAAACAGAATGGTGTTACAATTTGAGTGGATTCCTAAAATAGATTGCAGATGGTAATCTCAGTTGTGAATTAAAATGTTTGATGCTGACAGCCCTCCTCAATCAGAAGCATTCCAAGAGCTTCCTTCCTTTGTCACACATTCCCTTTGGAGTCTCCCTTCAGTGATGCAGCATAAGTCTTGCATTTCACGTCTCTTTGGCCTATGCAAATTGGAATTATAGTCAACACATTTCACTTTCAGAGTTTAAAATTTAAGGTGATGTTTAGGTCATTTTCCAGTTAAAGTTTCACAGTGAGTGTTCGTTCCACATCATCCTGAAGGATTTGTTCAGCACAAATATTAAAGTATATTTGTTAAACACAAAGATTAAAATATACTTGAAATAATAACATCTTTCTGTTTCTATGATCATATCATTTTTTGTTGAAGCTGGAAAATGGAACTCTTGAGGCAGCCCTTGGGAAGACACTAGACTACTTAGGTTGATGATGCTAGGAACTCAAATAACTCTGAAACTCAAGTTGTTCATCATAACAACATATTTTTCCCTGGATTATGTGAACTATTCATATTCTCTCTCTCCCTTTCTTATAACTTCAGGTATACTTTGAGGTTTTTTTTAATGTTTTTGAAAATAGGTAGGGGCAGACAATTGAGATTTGTTTTTTCTGTTTGCTAAATGTAAGGTTAAAAGTTTGAGCCAAGTATGATGGTGGCACAAACCTGTAATGCCAGAACTTGGGAGGTAGAGGCAAGAAGATTAGAAGTTCAAGGCCATCCTTGTCTACATAGACAGTTTAAGTCCTACCCTAACTACATGGAAACCTGTCTCAAAAAAAAGAAAAGAAAATCAAAATGGCTTATGTAAAAGTAAATTATATTTATAATTATTTGCAATTTTCTGAGCTATAAATTTAAAAACATTGATCCTGGGGCTCAACACTCAGGTCAGTAGTAGAGGGCAGCCCTTGGCTTAATCCCTAGTTCTTCACATGCAACAAAAAAAGGAAAAAAATAAGAAAGAGGGAAGGGAGAAGAAAGAAAGAAAGGAAGGGAGGGAGTGAGTGAGAAAGAAGAAAAATAAAAATAAAGGGGAAGGGGCCTGGAGAGATGGCTTAGCGGTTAAGTGCTTGCCTGTGAAGCCTAAGGACCCCGGTTCGAGGCTCGGTTCCCCAGGTCCCACGTTAGCCAGATGCACAAGGGGGCGCACGCGTCTGGAGTTCGTTTGCAGTGGCTGGAAGCCCTGGCACGCCCATCCTCTCTCTTTCCCTCTATCTGTCTTTCTCCCTGTGTTTGTCACTCTCAAATAAATAAATAAAAAATAAACAAAAAAAATTTAAAAAAAAAAATAAAGGGGAAGGATAGAAGAGAGGGAATAAAGAAGAGAAGGAAGAAATGAAGGAAGGGAGGGAAGAAAGAAGGAAAGGGGAAAAGAAAGAAAGAAAGAATGAATGAATGGAGAGAGGTGGAAGAAAAGAAGGGAAAGAGGGAGGGAGGGGAAGAAGTGATAAAGGGAAGAGGGAGAAAGGAAAGAAGGAAGGAAGAAAGGAAAGAAGGAAGGAAGGAAAGAAAAGGAGAAGGGAGGAAAAAAGAAGAAAGGAAGTGAGAGAGCAAATAACTGTCATTTTAAGCAAATAAATGCAATAAGGGCTGCATTTAATTCTTGGGCTGAAAGACAACTTTTAAAGTTTGTGTCTGGCACACTGTTTCCTTAGAAGGAACTGTACCCTATCATTCAAAACCTAAGGCAGAGATTACCATTCCAAGGAAAAGGAAGTGGGGTGGCCCCATCCTTTTCCTTGGAATATTCAGTTAACTCCAAAACCACAGATGAACTTTACCATCCATTTGCTAATTACATACAAGGACACTGATTAGTGCAAGGGCAGACAGCTCCTCTTAAAGCCTGACTAGTCTCACGGTCACTCTTGTCTAAAAAATGTGTATTTAATATGTACTTTACTAGTTCTTAGAATACCAGAAGTCTGTCCAAGTGATCAGAAAAAAGGCAGCTCTTTCTAGGGCAAGAGAACTCACAAGTGCATTGTGAGATAATTTTAGATTACAGCTACATAATGTGATGGCCCAGAGTGTCAGCGATAAAAGGGTGGAGGTCAGGAAATGCTTCCAGGTGGAGGTGATATCATCTGCCTATACCTCTGCTCCCTGCTGTCTTTCTAGAAAGCTGTCATCAGTTATCATCCAGGCTGTCACTAGCAATGGTACAGAAGAAGGAACACTGATTAGGAATTTTAAAATCTGTGTCTTACCCCAACTTAAGCCCCCTCTGAGACTTGGCATATCTATTGAGTCATGAATCACCTTTCCTCTGCACAGGATTATTCAAGATCTGATCCCAGTTACTCTTCAGCTGTCCTTATTCCTACCACACTACTTTCCTATGCATTATTTTCCACAAATGTTGAATTGGATTAATTTCTCAAAATGTTCCAAGCACTCAAAATGGCCACGGTTCTCTTAGCCTGGAATGATTTTCTTTGATAATCCCATCCATAGTCAGTCCTTCCCACCAGAGAGAGCCCTTCTCTCCTTCTATAGAATGAGAGGTTTTGTTGTGTTTCCCACATGTTTACTGACAATTTCAGGCATTGGTTTGAAAAGCTGTGGGGTTTGTTTGATTGCTTTTATGTTTTAGAGACAGCATCTTCCTGTGTGTTCTCAAATTCAAGATCCTTTTGCCTCAGCCCTCTGAAGCTGGGATTTCAGGCATGCTCTACCTTATCCAGCCTTGACACAATTGCTTATTAACTTTTTATTATATTTTCCATCTATGAATTATATACTATTTCACTAATGAGTGCCCATATAGTCTTTCATTCCCCATTTGACCATGAACTCTGAGGAGCCAAACCATGTCTGATTCACAAACAAAACATGTACCTTGTCAACAGGTCTTGCTGTCTGGTTCTGCCTTTCATGGAGAAAATAATTGTTGAAGAGGCAACTTAATTCATTATGACTTTATTCAACATTTCTCACATCTATGTTTTTTTTCTCTCTTCATCTTGAAAGTATTTAACCCCACTCTTACATTGTGGATAATTAACATAGATATGGACTGATTTCCAGGGACTTTTAAAATGTAAACTGGTAATCAAAGTGATAATTGTGAGGCTGACATAAGTTGATATTCTGAGAGCTTTGTTTTGCAGCCATCAGTCTTTCAGGTTTTGTGCTATGCAAAAGCATGAGAAGTATGGATATGACTTATTTTATTTTATTTTATTCTGACTACAATAGTAGTAATTATTCCAGCGGTACCCACGTCAACCATCTTAAGCCATGCCCTATCCAGAATTAGTGGTATCTTTGCACTTGTGTTCTGATACAAGGTCAACTGAAGTGTCCATTAGTGACACATTAGCTTCACTCAGAAAGGGCAAATCCAAGTTGGGGGATCTGCTTGGATGAAAGAGAGTATTAAAATACTCATTGAAGGTTGAAAATACAAATTAAAGTATCTGAAAGACAAATGGCCTTTAAACAGCAAACTAGGGCCAAATCCTTGCTTATGGTGAAAGACCTTCTGCCACCATTGCTTCAAAGAGTGAATCTAAGAATGTTGTGATTCAAGGAGAACGAGGGACTAAAACACTGGTGTTTAACTGCGAATTGTTAAGACTGGACAAAGGGTGCTGCAGGGCTACTCAGCTGAGAGCTCATGTCCTTGGCTGTTGCTCAGCCTCCGTGGAACTGAATGGCCCAGAGGATTCTGGGGGTGGGAAGTTGCAGATTTTCAGGCCTCTGAGAACCACAGGACACATCTTACTTTGTTGTTTGTTATTTGGTTTTGAGGTCGGATTTCACTGTATCCCTGGCTGACCTGGAACTCACTCTGTAGCCCAGCCTGGCCTCAAACTCACCGTGATCCTCCAACCTCAGCCTCCCAAGTCCTGAGATTAAAGGCATGTGCCACTAGGTCTGGAAGATGTCATAATTTCCTTTGTATTTTCTTGATGAAACTTTCAGCCATCTTGAAAATTATCTGAAACCAGTTTTGTCATGGGTAAACTACATGTTAAAAGGGCTCATTAAATATGCATAGAACACACTCAGCAAGAAGCTTAGTGAAGGAGTTGCTGCTTCATTTACTCTCTGATATTGAAGCAATGTATAAGAAGAGAGGTAATTAATTTTTTAATTGTCATTAAGGAAGTTTGATATAGCTAGAATATGGCTGAACAAAACTTTTCAGAGAAGCCAGATAGTGAGTTTTTCAGGTTTGGTGGGACAATGAACAATGAACAACATTGAAGATATTATGTAGGCACTTGGGGATCAAGTGGGGAAATCTCCTTGCCCTTAGCTCATTTACCTGGAATCAGTGGGATCTCACAGGAGGCAAAAGGAAAGCTGATTATAATGCTTAGTTGACTAGCTTTGCCTGGGGCTCCCAAGCTCTCCCAAATAATCACATAGTCTCAGCCCAGTCCCATTGGTCTTGTCCCAGGTATCCTATCTGGTAACATTCCAGATAGACTCGGAAGGAGCTGTTCTCAGGACTGTGAGCCAACTTGCTCCCTGCCCCAGCCCCTGCCAATGTGGTAGATGGGAGGAGACACAGTAGTCTACACTATTGGACAGGGGGCTCTGTTTGGCTGTTTGCAATGCTAGCAGTGTGTGACGGTTGTAGCATTCCCATTGCAGGAGGAAAGAGTTTGAAGATTTCTAATTCCAAAATAATCAGCAGGAGAAAGAGAAAACTTTGGAATCAATCCATTTCCATAATTAATAATTATCTCCACTGCTTATGTCTGTCAAAGACGTTCAGTTACTAAAACATAAATGGTCTTGTTTATTTTCTAATTCCATTTGGTGGAGAAAGAAGCAAGCAAGTTCAAATACTTTCAGATACTTTCTTGGGAACATATATTTTTTTATTCTCAGTTTTTCAAAGTCTACCTCCATTCCCTACTTGGTCTCCATTAAATATTAGTTCAGATTATATGTCATGCCAGACTTCAATTTCTATGAAAAAGAAAAGTCCCATTCCTCTGTATTCTGCCTAGTTTTTCTTTTTCTCAAAGTAGTGAGTCTGTTCACATGATAGAAAAGTATTTATCACAAAGTACTAAAGGTTAACACTCCCTCAAGGTGACCTCAGTTTGAGATAACAAACAGGGAATATTTCACAGGCTTTAACAGTGAAGAGGATCATCGGTTTCGGTGCTTATGCTCATTGCTTGTGGAACCCTGTAATAACTTCAGGAATAGTCTTTGGCCAGACGTTGATATTTATGGGTCATATAAACTATGCCTGCCCATTCAAGTGCTTCAGAGCAATGGCATGAGGAAGGGAGGATGTACAACCCAGGCAAGGTGAAACACCCCTAAACCCATCCATCCAGGAAAGATGATGGATGGTCACGTTCATCCTCATCACAACAAATGCACTTTTTCCACAGTGTGTCCTGGCATGAGTGCTAACACATTTTACATGCACATTCACATGCACACTCACCTTAGTACTGACAATCACACTATGAATAGGTCTTTAACGTTTGTGTTAGTCACTCCCCACCCTCAACTGTATAAAAATTTCTCAGAAAACAACTCAAATGGAAGAAAGGTTAATTTGAGTTCACAGTTCCAGAGGTTGCAGTTCATGGTCTCTAAGCTCCATTGCTTCTGAGCTTATTTGTGGTGATACAAAACAGGCTGGTGAACCAACTGGCTCATTTCATGGAAGACAGACTCATGGAGGAAAACAGAGAGGGCTTGATACAAGCTGTAATCCCCCAAAACACACCACCTAGTGTCTTCCTTCCACCAAGGAGACCCCACACTTGAATGTCTACGAGTTTATTAATTCATCAGTGGATTAATACATGCATTAGTTCCAAGCCTTCATAATCTAAGCACTGAGAGTTAATTCAATCCAACAGTTGATGTCAAAACCTTCCACACAAAAGTCTTTGCAAATCCTGACATAAGCACTACTTCAGAGATTAATAAACTGGGGCTTAAGAAAATTTTGATGCACAAGTGATGTTGGGCTTTAGATTTATTGTCATTGGAAGTTTTGTGCAGGGGAGTGACATTGTTTGCCTGGTATTTCAAATTGTTTCAATATTCTTAATCATGTAAAAGTTAGAAGAAAGAAAGAGAGAAAAAAGATATAATAAGAAAGAACCACATGAGAAATAGTGGAAAGAGAGAAGATTAATTAGGCCAAAGCCTTCATGATCCACTCATCTCGGTTGTTAAATCATTTAGTAAACAAGTTGATAAATAATTTTTTGACTTGATTAAATAGTCAAAGTTGCTTAATTGGATTTGAGTGTGAGGGAGGAGCTCCTAGAACTCTGAGGGCTGAGTACATGTTTACAGGTCACAGAGTAACACATAAAAATGTTTAGTTTTATGAAACTGTGATCAGTGTCTGGATACAAATGGGCCCAGTCTGCAGTGTTAAAGAATTTGAATTTGACTAGAACATTTTTTCACATTGTTGGTTTAAAGGCAGGCCAAGAAAGACTGACAATCAGGGACTTTGACTTGAAGATTCCTTTCCAAATCACAAATAGGAAATAAGGCACTTAACTAAGATACAATCAAATCAGCCAACCAAATACATTTGGTCTCTAGCTGTGTATGGATGTGCCTGGGTGTACCTTTCACAGGGAGAGTTTCCCAGGGCCCCAGTGTTAATTAGGGAATTTGTGTTTTCTACAGTTGATTGCATTATCATCTCAGACAGGACTGCTAAACCCCTGTGAGCCTGGAGAAAGCCATTTACATGTTCTTTCCAATCATGCTTCAAAGGGTTCTGGAGATAATAGGTAATTTGCTATTAGCCATCAGGCCTGCCCCAAAGCTCCTTGATAGGTAAGTGGATGATTTCTAGTTCCCCGTTTGTGATATTTCCAAGAAGAGGGGAGAAAATCAATACTTTGTCATCTAGTAAAATATGTCTGTGAACTGCCCATGAGTCTTCAACTTTGAAAGTTCTCTGGGCCAGGGTTTTGAATTCATACTTGCTGTGACTAGCTAAAATCTTATGGCTACTGCCACTGACAAAGTAGCAGACTTTGTGAATTAGGCTTGGCAGGTGCTAATTTAATTTTAAATAATTTAAATAGAGCTGCTACTGAGATGCAAAATAAGACTGGCTGATGTCCCTGATGGGCTAAAAAGAAGCCTTTAAAAAATGGACCATGGTTTTCATGGAGACCTAAAGATGTTTTAGATATGCCAGGGTTGTACAAGGGCTACCAGAGAGGCTGTTAACCAGAGAGGAAAGTCTTCCCTGGCTACTAAGCCCAGCTGGAGGGGCAGAATTAAAAACTCTGGAGACTGCCAGTCACTGGACCTAAACCACAGAAGTTTAATGCTTGCTTGGCAGTGTTAGGTTTACATTGTCTTAGTCTTTCCTTGTTATGCCTTATACCAGTTAAAAATGTTTACTCTCTGCCTTTATATGTCTGAAGTAGGTAACTTGTTTAATTTTACAAAACTTCCAGCTAAGAGACAATCTTAAATCTCAGAGGAGACTTGGGATTTAAAACTATCTTAAATTGGTCAAAATTCTGGGGAACCTATAAAACAGTGTGTGATGGTTTTAAATCTATTGGGGACCAAGGGTGGAATGTGGTAGTTTAAATAGATGGCCCCCAACATATTCAGTGTTTTATGAGTTTGTAGTTTGGATCTGCAGCCACCTGGCTGGAGGAAGTGTGGTGGGGCTTTGAAATTCTAATCAAAAAATATGTTCCTGAAGTGTGCTGTGTGGCTTTTGGCTTGTGGCTTGTGGCTGCTCTCTGTCTCCGCTTGGACCTGTGACAGCAGGCCAGCTTCTTTGGCCATTACTAAACTTCCCCTAGATCTGCAAGCTTCAATAAATATCCCTTTCTCCATAACTGTATCTAGTTTCAAAGTTCATCTCAACAAACCTAATGCTGTCTACTACACTATTTTTCCCCTTTAGCCTCAACAAACAACACATTAATTTGATTCAAGTGGATGTACTGTTGAAGGTAACTTGAATTGTGGGAACATTTATATCCCAAATTTTTATTGAAATATCTAGCATATCGCTATAAATTTCTGTAAAACTGAGCTAGAGATTATACAAATAACCTATTCTCCAGGATTAACTTTCACCCAGAATGACTTTGAACATAAAAGTAAAAAATAAAATATTTTTAGAAGCTGGGCGTGGTGGCGCACGCCTTTAATCCCAGCACTTAGGAGGCAGAGGTAGGAGGATCGCCATGAGTTCGAGGCCACCCTGAGACTACATAGTAAATTCCAGGTCAGCCTGGGCTAGAGTGAGACCCTACCTCAAAAAAGAAAAAAAAAAATTTAGAAAGTCTACAGCTATTTACCTCAATTCACCCTAGAAACCTAAGGCAGAAGGTCACAGACCATGTTCCTATACTTTGCTTAGAAGCAAAGGAAAAACTTCTTATTCTCCCTGTCCTTACTTTAGCATAGTCTTAAACAACAGGGAAAACAGTGGTGACGTAGCATTCATCCTGCTTTGAACCATTCCAGATTTTAAATATACCTTTATTCATTTATTTATTAATTTGCAAACACAAAGAGACAGGAGACATACAGATAGAGAATGGGCACAAGCCAGGGCCTCTAGCCACTGCAAACTCCAGATGCATGCACCATTTTGTGCATCTGACTTTATGTGGGTACTGGGGATTCAAATTCTGGTTGTTGGGCTTTGCAGGCATGTGTCTTAACCGCTGAACCATCTCTCCAGCCCTTTTTTTTTTTTCCCTGAGGAAAGCCAAACAAACTGGCCATTTCTTATGTGAGAGAAGGAGAGATAGAGAGACAGCGAGAGATAGAGAGAGAGGGGATTGGCGTGCTGGGGCCTCCAGCTGCTGTAATCAAACTCCAGACACATGTGCCACCTTGTGCGCTTGTGTTACTTTGTGCGTCTGTCATATGTGGCGTCTGGAAAGTTGAACAAGTGTCCTTAGGCTTCATAGGCAAGCATTTTAACTGTTAAGCCATCTCTCCAGCCCTTTCCAGCCTTTAAAAAATATATATTTTTTATAAATATATATATACACAAACACACACACACACACATATATATACATATATATATATTTGTGAGCAGAGACAGAGAGAGAAAATAGTCAAACCAGAGCTTCCAGCCACTGCAGACAAACTCCAGACACATGTGCCACTGCACATCTGACTTTACGTGGGTACTCGGGAATCAAACTCAGGTCATTAGGCTTTGCAAGCAAGTGCCTTAACCACTAAGCCATTTCTCCAGGCCCCATTTTAGATTTTAAGGTCTTTGTTTCTCAGGCCATAATTTCTATAGACGTCACATCCAATCATTTGTAACATTAAATTTATGATGTTTTTATATAGTTTGTACTTGCTAATCACTTTTTGTGCTATCCCCTGACTTATATCCACCTCAAGTCATCCTCAAACTGACTTCATGAGCTAAATTCTATTATCATGGTAATGTTCATGACAAAGGATGATGTACAGAAAAGTCATATTATGTACCCAAGACTACATTGCAAATAAACAATTCCTGTCTGACTGTCATAATAAATGGGCCCACCAGAGATTAGGATTTACTTCAATTCAAACAATGCCTCCCTTTCCTTAACCACTATGCTAAACTGTTTCCTATTTTTCCTTGATATTTATTGAAATTCTACTACAAATGGCCCTGGCATAGGTGTAATGCTACGCTGTCTGGACACTTAAATATTCCTGAAGAGCTAGTGATAGATTGGCCTCTCCTGCAGGTCAATCACTCCACGCCTGTTGTGGCAGGCGAGAGTAAGCATCAGGCTGTTTTCAAATGACTGGCCAGCAGTTCCCTAATTTCTTGGTCTTGTGCCCCTGTATATTCTTTAAAAGATGTTTTAGGGACCTCACAATATTTTAGTTTTATGGGTAAGATGCTGTAGAACATCTTCATACATGTCTGACTTTATCTTTTCTTCATGTAATTCCATGAATATTCATGTGTGTAGTGGGTGTGCTGTGGTGTGTGGTGTATCTACGTGTGGAGTATGCATGCGCAGATGTGATGCCTTTGGGTGTTCTCTTCCTTTGCTCATTTACTTTGTTTCCTTGAAGTGAAGTCTCTTAACTGATTCTGGAGCTTCAGTGTATGCTGTGGGGGAGGATGTTGTGAGACCCAGTGCCTCTCTTGTCTCTGCTCCTCACTGCCCTGGGGTTACAGACATGTATGTGGTCACACCCAGCTATTTATGTGGTTTCTGGGAATCTAACTCCTCAGTCTCAAGCCCCTTCCACCCCACATGCTTGCACAGGAAGTGACATTAGCCACTGAGTAATCTCTCTAGTGCCCTGATTCAGAGATGTTTAAGAGTAGCATGTCAGGTCACAGAGTCATAAATAAGTGAAAAAAGTTAAAGACCAAGAGAAATATGTGCTTGTCAATCAATGTTATCTAGGTTATTTATAGGTTTCCTGAACAAAATAAAACTGAAAAAGCAATGGGAATTAAGAAGGAAAATTCCCACTTAGAGATTGTATAGAATAGCATTTATCTGTTTTACTTGTTTTTATTTTTTACGGGGGGGGGGGATTTGGTAGTCCATGCCTCAGGCACTGAAATTGAACTCTAGACGCTTGCACCACCCAGTGGGCATGTGAAACCTTGCATTTGCCTCAGGCATTGGTAGGTCTGACTTACATGGGACCTGGAGAGTCAAACAGGTCCTTAGGCTTCACAGACAAGAGCCTTAACCATTAATCCATCTCTCCAGCCCCCATTTAGCTATTTCAAAAAATTAATCAGAAATTCACTTCCCTACTTATATGCATGTAGAATTTCTGAAACAATATTGCCTCTTTTTTCTTCAACATAATATCTAGGCTAGACATAGGTCCTGTGATTAGAGTTGCTAATCACCAGAGTGACAAATGTGTTATAAAACAGAATCATGTATTTCATGCTTAATGTCAAGTTATTTTTAATTGTAAAAACTCAAAGAAGAATGAATAAGTCATCCAGTTTCCACAGAGATTTTTGCTGCTTTGTGACATGCATGACAAGTGGTGACCATGTCATTTCCATAATTGTGGTAAACATTTCTCTTGGATGTACTAATAAAATATTTACTTCCTTTCTTTTGTGATCATGCAAGGAACCTGTAAATTTGAAGACGAGTATTTGACTTGGGCAATGTTTTTTTGCTACAGTAAAATAGATTAATATTATAATTTCAGAAGTAGTGCTAAGTGGGTTCTTAACCAACTTTTAAAGGAAATAGATTGTAAGTTAGAACAAATGACAAATTTTATGAATTCCCAGCCATTGAACAGCACAACAGAAACCTATGTCGGCCTGGCAGGAATGCTACTCAGACCAATAACTTGCCCTCATTAACTGTGACCCTCTTTTAGGGAACTTCCAGAGATACATATGGTTATAGAAGCCTTAGAGCTGAATGAAAAGTTAATCCACACATTTGTTTTAATAATTTTTATAGCTTTATTGAAGTCTAATACAGATTGTCCATTGTAAGGAAGCCTGATAAAGAGACAGGTTTCTCTTTGTTATAAATGACCACGAAGACCATGATCAAAGAAAAAAAATAAGAATCTACATGACATAAAGCCTAATTGTATGGCTTCTTCACTCCTTGGCTTATGCACCAGTTCATAGAATAAGTTCTATTCTTACATAATAAATCCTTGAACACATACTTACAGTTGAAACAGTTTATGTGAAGGATGGGCCCAACAAGCAGGCATGTACCAATTACTAATACTAATTTGGGGCATACTCTTGTTTTCCTATCTTTTTGGATTAGATTCTCCCACAACAGAATATAATCCCAGATATACCTTTTAAAGAGCTGAATGCTACAACATATTGATGAAAGGCATTTCTCAATAAAGTCAGGGAGTAGATGTTTATATCAATTTATTTTATCTCTGGGAGAATCCTTAATGTTCAGATTTTTTCTGTTATTTATTGCCTCATTCATTAAGCCAGCCAACATTTAATGAAAACCTATAATAGTACCATATACTATAACTATATATAGGAAAACATCTCCACCCCAAGAATGTTACTAAGTCAGTTGTCAATGAAAATATAAGCACTATAACTGAAAAGAAAGCAAAAGGAAATGCTTACTAGGTTGAGAAAAAGTCATGATAACTTCTAGTGTAACTTTTCAACTAAGTCTTGAAGTAGGACAATTGGTGAAAGAATACAGGACATGGCAAGTCAAAAGAAAACCTGTCTAAAGTTGTGTTGATAGATATGAAAGAACATACTGGGTTTAGAAGGTTTTGAAATAGTTCACTTTACTAGGGACAGGGATGCATGGGTGAAGTCTCATGTGAACTGTGTAAACATTAGAGTCTCTGGGAAAATCAGGCAGTTAGGCAGGTTATGAGCATAGCACAAACATATAAGTGCTTCATGTTCCTTTGGTGGTAGAGGAGAAGGTTTCACATGATAACACTTCTCATTAAGGATTAAGAAACCTGGGCTATGCAGCTCTTAAGGTTGGATTCTTCTTGTTTTTCCAATGCCTTTAGGTGGATGGTTAGGTTATTTATTTGAATTCTCTCTGTCTTTATTATGAAGGCACTTAATGCTGTGAATTTTCTCCTTAGGACTGCCTTCATTGTGTCCCATAAGTTTTGGTAAGTTGTGTTCTCAATTATCATTCAGTTCTAGAAATTTGACTATTTTTTGATTTCTTCTACTACCTATTCATTGTTTAACAGTGTGTTGTTCAGTGTCCAAGTGCTGGTGGAATGAAGAATTTTTTTTTTTTAATGTATTGAGGAGCCAGGCTTGGTGGCACATACCTTTAATACCAGCACTCGAGAGGCAGAGGTATGAGGATCTTTATGAGTTTGAGGTCATCCTGAGAGTGCATAGTGAATTCCAGGTCAGCATGGGCTAGAGAAAGACCCTAGCTCAAGAAAACAAACAAACAAACAAAAAGTCACTATAAAAAGTATTAAGACATCCTCCTAATCAGCTTCTGATCTCTTCTAAAGATACTAAATATTAGCAGATAGTGTATGACCAAAATAGGTGTTTTTTATTAATGTTTTAAAAGAATTGCTGTTTACTGGATTCATTTGTTCATTTTGTTATCAGAATTATTAGAATGCAGAAATTGTCAATGAAAGGCAGAGTCATGGTAGATGATAGCTCAGGCTTTTGAAGTCAGATCTGCTCATTTCCTGTGTCTCTTCTGTAAAGCAAGAACAGTATATAACAGTTCAGTGTCTTTCCCTGTGACTTGGGGAGACCTGAAAGCACCTCAGCAGAGTAGTGCATATGTAGAATGACTTCTGAAATGGTAGATAAGTTCTTCCTTGGGGCTGCTTTCTTCTAACATTGGAATAATAAAATAGCTAAGGTGTATATTTTTATCATTTGTACTTTTATTTACTATCTTTAATTTTTTTCCTGTTTCTTTTATCTATTCTGTTAATAAATACACTATGCAGGTAAATCCCTCATAAAACAAAACCCTTTAAAGTTTTTCAAAATTGAAACTGTGTTAATGTTTTGCAGAGCCAATTTACTGAGTAACAACTACCATCTTTTAAAAATGCAATAGAAAGGAACAGAATTGAAGGTATAGGAATATAAAGAAATAAATATTGTTCGGGTACATGTATTAAGTTACCATGTAAAATTTATTCATGTTGTAGGTCTTGGTCAACAAAATTTTCAGCAGTTGCACTAAAGGACAAAACAACAAAATTTTATATGTTCTCCCATGCTTACATTCAGATCCTAGATTGCTCCCAATTTAAATAAAAATCCAAGCCGGGCGTGGTGGCACACGCCTTTAATCCCAGCACTCGGGAGGCAGCAGTAGGAGGATTGCCATGAGTTCAAGGGCACCCTGAGACTCCATAGTGAATTCCAGGTCAGCCTGGACTAGAGTGAGACCCTACCTCGAAAAACCAATAAATAAATAAATAAATAAGTAAGTAAGTAAATAAAAATCTAATGGATTAAAAATGAAAAGAGGATGAGTTTGCTTATAAGTAGTTATCACACATGATTTCAAAAAGACATGTACTTTTTGTATGCCGTGGGAAAACAGCTATCACTCAGATATTCAGTCTATTGGAAACTCAGGCAAAACTTAGTCCTTGAATTTATAATAAAAGGACTTTAAGCCAGACATGGTGGCACACACTTTTAATCCCAGCACTTGGGAAGCAGAGGTAGAAGGATTGCCTGAGTTTGAGGCTAGCCTGAGACTACATAGTCAATTCCAGGTCAGCCTGCGCTACAGAAAAACCCTACCTTAAAAACCAACCAAACAAATAAAAAGACTTTGAAAAATAGGCTGATATTTTTCTCCAAAACTTTTGTATTTCCACGTGCATACTCATCACAACCTACTACAAATGGCTTGAGGGTGTGAAGGCTCAGAAAGCAATCTATTGTTTCTCTGTTCTTTCTCTGTAATCTATACAACTTGTTTACCTGGAATAGTCAGGCTAATCTCATCTCTCTGTATTTCCCTACTGAATTGTTAGTTTCATTCCCTGTAGGATATTTTCTAATTGCTTTGTGAATAAAATGTTTTAGGTTGAAAGTAAAATTGAGTGAGAACTTCAATGTATACCTGGCAATGCGTTCTGCTTAGTAGTGAGTTAGACCTCCTTGCTTTGTACTAGGGGCAGTGATGCTGCTTGCCTGGAGCTGTGATTACCAACCTGCATCGCTCCTTCCTTATGAGGTCATTTTCTAACATGGTAAATCCATGATGATGGAAGCAGTCACTATTTCTCTTTTTTTTTTTTTTTTTAATTTATTAGTTTTCTTTTCAGTAAATACAGGCAGTTTGGTACCATTATTTAGGCTCATCTGTGATCTACCCCCTCCCATTAGACCCTCCTTGTTAATGAAAATGGGTCGTGCATTGTGGAGTTAGCCCCCAGTTATTGGTATGATAAATGTCTCTGCAAATCATGACCCAACATGTGACTCTGACATTCTTTCCGCCCCCTCTTCTGCAAGATTTCCCTGAGCCATGTTGGGTCTTTTTAAATCTGTAGTTTTCTTTGTCCTGCTTTAGGAAGGTAATTCCTGGAATATAAGTATTATCCAGCTATTGCCAGCCTCTATAAAAACTTTGATCTTGCCTGCTTTGAGCTCATGTAATCTTCACATTAAGTTTTGGCACTAGATTTTGACCACTGTGGTATAGAGGTGATCAATAAGTGATTCTGTTGAGCCAAAATACCTTTAGATTTTAGCAGTAGTCCTGAAATACCTATTATTGATAGTCAGATTATATATCAAAGGTCACTTAATTCTCGGTGGCTTGAGTGAAGACTTTGGGCAGCTTCTCACATATGTATAAACCAAATTCCCTTGGAATTTTTGCCAAGTTGTTGGCTGACTTCTTCCTTTCTAACCTAAGAGAGAAAATGAAACAATATCATAATATTGACAGCAAGATGATGATAATCTGATGATAAAGACTTATTCTTTCTAAACAAAATTTCAACTATCTAAACAGTTTAACTGAAACCTCCTAAGGCAAAAGAAAATATAAATCAGACCCTGCAAACTCAAGAATCCCATATGAATCAAGTTAGACAAGTTAAAATAATGAATCAAGAAAAAAAGCACATCACATTTCTGGCTGAGCTTTGTTTTTAATAGATTGTTGTTTATAAAGAAATGTTTCTCTATTGATTAAAAAGTGAAAATGTACACTTGAAAGTAAATGGCAAGTGGCCTCTTTATTATGGGGATAGAAGAGATTAGGGTAGTCTTTGGGAAATCCATGCACTACCTGGCCAGCCATTACATTGTGCCCAGCTCCAGCCAATGGTTGTCATTTGGAATATCAGACCCAGTGGTTTTATAGCTAGCTCCCCCCGCCCTCTCTCTTTCTCTCTCTCTTTCTCTCTCTCTCTCTCTTGCATGCTCGCTTGCTTTCTTTCTTTCTTTCTTTCTTTCTTTCTTTCTTTCTTTCTTTCTTCCTTCCTTTCTTTCTTTCTCTCCCTCTCTTTCTCATTTTCTGGCCCTCTCTCCAAGTTAATTTTTTTTGTTTGTTTGTTTATCAAGGTAGGGTCTCGCTCTAGCCCAGGCTGACCTGGAATTCATTGTGGCATCTCAGGGTGGCCTCAAACTCACAGCAATCCTCTTACCTCTGCCTCCCAAGTGCTGGGATTAAAAGTGTATGCCACCATACCAAGGTCCAATTAAAATTTTAAATATGAAATGTCCTGCCTTATAAATATTAACTTATAAACACTGGCTTCTTCTTTGGATATGGGGTGGGAACAATGCACAGGCCAAACATAATTAATCTGAAACCTTTGTTGGACTACTTCTTGTCAGTTGGACAGGTGGCTTAGTGGTTAAGTTACTTCTTTGCCAAGCCAAAGGACCCAGGTTCCATTATGCAGGACCCATGTAGCCAGATACCCAAGGTAGCACATTCATCTGGAGTTCATTTATAGTAGCTGGAGGCCCTGGCATGCCCCCTACTTCTTTCTCTAATAAATCAATAAAAATAAAACTTAAAATTATTACTAATGAGGTTAATAATGTGGATACATTACGGAGCTGCTCTTACAGGAAATAGAATCCTAGATTTTGATTTTTTTAAAAAAATGTGATATTTTAGAAACTGGCAGGGATTTTGTGGTCTATTAGTTAGACTGGAGAAGGGAAGACATAAGACATACGTACAGCTAAGGAAGAAGGAACTATGTTCTTCAATAGAGGATCTTTTTTTTTTTTTTCTTTGTTTAATTTTGAAGTTCTATGAAGGTGATAAGCCAAACTAGGCTCTAGAAAATCTTCATGGAAGAAATGGCAGTGAGCAAGACCAGGAAGAATTGCTCTAATTTTGATAGCAAAAGAAGAGGAGAGTTTCCAAAGAGAAGGCAAAGTGTACACATCTCCATAGTTATGTCATGGGGATTCGCATATCACTTAAAATGGTGAATGACTGAGTAGGTTTGGAAAGCAGGAAATATGAAAAAATTTAATTAGGGCCAGACCGAGAAGAGCCTTGAATATCAACCTACATATCTGAAACATAATGATTTAGTCAGAGGGATCATTCATGGGTTAGACCAATGAATAGACATGATTTGATCAAATCTCATCTGTTACTCTCCTAAATTCTGTACTGATTTTTTTTGTTAAAGGTAATTGGAAGTTTTCTCTGAGAAGTTCATGAAAATAAGGTATTCTGACTGGATATTGGCTAAGGAGCTGTGACTTTTGAAGACAAATCTTAAGAATCAATTTTTTGGGGCTGAAGAGATTGCTTAGTGGTTAAGGCACTTGACTTCAAAGACAAAGGTTCAATTCCCCGTGACCCACATAAGGCAGATGTGCAGAGTGGCACATGCATCTGGAGTTCATCTCTCTCTCAATCTCTCTCTCTCTCTCTCTCTCTCTCTCTCTCTCTCTCTCTCTCTTTCTTTCTCTCTCTCTCTCTCTCTCCTACTACTACTATTTCAATAAAAGAGAGACTAATTGACAGAGGGGATATAATAGAGAGTGATTTGTGAAGGGGAAAGGAGGGGAGGGGAGTAAATAATCATGGTTTATTGTCTATAATTATGGGCATTGTCAATAAGAAAATTAAAATAAAATAAACAGAGTTTACATCAACATTGAAAAAAAAAATCAATTTTGTATCAGTCATGATAAACTACATTTTTGTGATTTCTGGAGGAATTTACAAAGTGATATTTACAAAACCAGTAAAAGACCTAGTAATTAAAAAAATATATAAGTGGCAACTTAGCTAACCTGTTCTGCATTTAGATTCTTTTTAAAGAATATTATTATACCTATATTAGTAGCAACTAATGAAAAGTTCAGAAAATCATAAAGTAGATGTAACTAGAAAAAATGAGTTGGAAAAGAAAGAAAATTCCTTAATTATTTTAGTTTTAAGAAGGGGTTGAATGAAAAAAATGTCACAGAGTTGAAGAGATGGCTTAGCAGTTAAGCACTTGCCTGTGAAGCCTAAGGAGCCTGGCTCAAGGCTCGATTCCCCAGGACCAATGTTAGCCAGATGCACAAGGGGGCACACATGTCTGGAGTTCGTTTGCAGTGGCTGGAGGCCCTGGCTCACCCATTCTCTCTCTCTCTGTCCCTCTCTCTCTCTCTCTCTCTCTCTCTCTCCCTCCCTCTTTCTCTATCTGTGTGTTCCTCTCAAATAAATAAAACAAAAAAAAAATCTTTATAAAAATGTAATAATAAAAACATATTAAAGTTTGATAAAAATGTAACATATAAATGTGGGTCAATAAAAGCAATATTTTAAAATTAAATTTATTTATTTGCAAGCAAAGAAAGAGAGAAGAGTGACAGACAGAGAGAATGAGTGTGGTAGAGCCTGCAGCCACTGCAAATGAACCCCGGGTGCATATGCCACCTTGTGCACCTGGCTTGTGTGGGTCCTAAGGGATCAAACCTTGATCCTTTGACTTTGCAGCCAAGCACCTTAACAGCTAAGCCATCCCTCCAACCCAAAAGGAACATTTTTAATGGCAAACATTATCCAGAAGAAGAACAAGAAGGTTTCAATCACAAAAAAATCCTCATATTTAAATGACCATGTAAGACTAAATCAGTATTAAGGGAAAGATGATTTCTCCCTCTTATACAGCCAATGGTCAAACCTTATTTGTAGTGTGCCACAAAAGACACCTGTTGACCAGTACTTGGGGGTTGGTCAGGAAAAACCAACCATCATGCCAAATTGTAATTAGATAAAAAATGTCCTAGACAGATGGCCATTTTGGCACAATTAGCATAAACAACGTATGAATTAATGTAAATTGCTTTAACACAGTATTTCTCTCTTCCAAGAAACTTAATGTAAATAGCTTGTGACTCCTGTTCATCAGCTCAACAGTAATTATGGGTCTAAATTAATCACTTAGTTTATCACTTGCCAGTTGCTCAAATTGGCCTCTCTAGGTACTTCTAAAATGAGGAAACAATTTAGCTAAACAATATTAAATACTTAGTCCAAGTTCATAATAAAGGAATAAAAATGATAAACCTGTTTCAAACTTTTTACATAGTTAATCTAGTGATATTATAAAAAGAAAAGCATTCCTTCCCGGCATGGTGGTATGCCTATATAATCCCAACACTTGTGAGGCAAAAACATAAAGATTGCCATGTGTTCGAGGCCAGCTTCCTCTACCTTCCCAGTTCCAGGCCAAGCAGAGATGCATGATGAGAACTTGTGGCAAATAACAAAATAAAATAAAAAATAATTTCTCAAAGGCCATTTAAAAAAATTCATCATTAACCTGTATTAAAGCAAACAAATTAAAGAAACATCATTTGTGGAGAAAATTCCCATTTTGCATGCATAGGAAAGTTTTGGTATGATGAGGTGCTTTAGTTTCCTTGTAGAAGGGTGCTGTGGTTTGAATGTATGGGCCCATAGACTGAGGTGTGTTTGATTCAGATTTATCTTGCAGCTTAAAGTGTCTAGCAGCCTGCTGGATGAGGTGTCACTGGAGACATATCTTGTAGTCCAGCCCTAAGGTGTGTTCAGAACCAGTTTGGATCTCTGGCTGTTAGTGTTTGCTGTCTGTTGATGATGTCTCTCTGCTATGGAAATGGCACAACTTCTCCCCTGATGACATTTTCCTGAATTTTGTAAGCCTAAAATAAACCCTTCCCTCCCCTAAGCTGCTTCTGATCATGTGTTTGTCCAGCAATGACAAAGTAACAGCAATAAGGAGAATAAAGTTTAAATGCTGCAGCCTGAGTATTCGTTTTTTACACTCTCACTCTTCATCTCTTTTTAAAAAAATTTTTAAATAAATTTTTATTTTATATTTATTTATTTGAGAGTGACAGACAGAAAGAGAAAGAGGCAGATAGAGTGAGACAGAGGATGGGCACACCAGGGCTTCCAGCCATTGCAAATGAACTCCAGGTGCATGTGCCCCCTTGTGCATCTGGCTAATATGGGTCCTGGGGAATTGAGCCATGAACAGGGGTCCTTAGGCTTCACAGGCAAGTGCTTAACCACTAAGCTATCTCTCCAGCCCTCTTCATCTCTTTTTATGGACATATTTGATAGTTTATCTTATGGATATATGTTGTAGTTGCTCTTAGAAGACAGAATTCAACACCTTGCTGACTTTGAAGGCCTTGGTTCTGCCTCCCCAGAAATCAACTGCATTCCAGAGAAAAAGTACTAACTCTTTAATTTGTCCTATAAATTAACACAATTAGATGAAAACCTATGTGTGCCCTATTGGCTACACAATTGCCAACTTGGTGTATATTTTACTAACACTACTCAATAATTGGAATTTAGAATGTAGGAGGAAGCTGACTGATGTTAAACATCTCCCTGAGAGCACAGCTAGATCTGTCAGAGCTTCATCAAACTATGAGCCCAACACTTACCAGGGCTCAATGATTAGGTTCTAGGCCACCCAAAAAGTCTGCAGTGACTTGTACATTTGTCACATTAGTTGATATCTAAGGTTTGAACAATAGGGTAACATCTTGGAAGGATTAACCCAGGTCAATAAATGGTGTTTTACAGTTGATTATGTGTTCAGCCAAAACCTGAAGATCTTTGCTTTCATTTTAATTCTTATGCAACAACATGCCTTACTTTTTTCCCCTTTTTAATAGTTTCATCTTCATCAAAGCCTTTGATGGAGTAGGTAGAAAATGTAAATGTGTGTGTATGATTTGTTTGCTTTTGCTGAGTCCTAGTAATTCTGAGGACAGGTTTGAATGTTCTGAACATGATGCCCTTGCTAAATCCTAAGGGAGAAGTAAATTGACTTGACTACATATAGATTAGCAACTGGGCATTTTTTTGTGATGATTCGATAAATGACCCATGTTTCAGACTTTTCTTCTAAAAAACTTCTTAATAAAAGTGATTGTAATCCTGCAAAGATGAAAATTGCAAAGATGAAATATTCAAAGCAGGTAGATGTAAGTGGATGAGAGGAGGGGAAAAAAGACATCTCTGATATGTCCAGAAATAAGCATTGTGGATTGTTTTATACATCAAATGATTATAACAGAGTTATGATGAATAATTCCATTAGCTAATGCTGATAAACATGAAATTTTAAATTTAATACTATAAGTAACATGACCTTGTAAGTTGCTCTCTTTCTGTGAAGTTTTTGAAAAATCAGATAGGAGCTTCATATAATCTTAGACATCTTTTTTTCTATTTTGGAAGCTCTTCTTTTTTGGAATGATAGTAGAAGTCTTAAAAAAAAAAAAAAAAAAAAAAACCTCTCAAACATGAGTACCTAGTCTGAGTAATCCCACATTGCTAAGAGTCTCCAAAATGAGTGAGCATATAGTGTGTAGAGCTTGGTGGGAAACAGATGAAAAGAAGGGTACCTTAACTACATTAAGAAGTCATAAGACTTGTCATTAATATTTCAATGTTTGATATTTGGTTGAATCTTATTCTCATCCATATATCCTACCATTACTTTAACAAATATTCTGGTGTGGTAATCACAGAAAGAAATGACATTGCTTCTTTTCATTGCAAGCTATCTCTGCCTTTTTTATATATTTTATTTGCCTGCCATCTTCAAAAAACTTACACATAACTGAGAAATGTTTGGTTATGATAGTCTACAAATTAAAAGAGTTAAAATGGGAAAGATGTATGAAGAAGAGCCTGTCTGAATGGAACATAACCATGGAAACAATAAGGAAGAAGGAACTAAGCATTTTTTGGTTTAGTTATTTTAAAATAATGATTATTTCCCAATTATGTAAGAATGGAAAGAAGATTGAATTAAAGCTAAGAAAAAAAGAAATATGCCCATTCCTGGTGAATGAAAGAAGTCACACAAATGGCTCACAGTGAGAGGCAAAGGCATGCCTATTCACAGAAAAACATGAATTCCTCAAAAGAAGAGCAACTATCATTATAGATCCAGAGCTCTGAAGATAGACTTGGGATTAATCCCAAGCACTGCTATCATACAGGCATTGCTCTGGATTTTCTCAGCAGTTATAATTTAAAGTAATTTTGTAATGTCTATTTTAGAATAGGAGAAGCAAAACTTGAAAGTTATAAAGCCATATATAAAATATGGCATGGAGAAAAATATTGAAATGCAAATGGGAAGAGTATGTAAAAGTTAACATTACATTGAAGCTCTTTGGAAGCCAAGATTTAAACCATAGTAAATTAGTTATTACCTTTCATTTTTCTGTTAAAGGAACAAATAAATTTCTTTTAGAAATAAGCATGTTTATGCTATTTAATTCCAAATCAAAGGTGACATAGGATGTTTCAGTTATTGTGTTAAGAATTATGGGATGATATTTCTATAATAAAGCATTTGACTTGTCTGCTAAACGTTATGAGTCTTTGATAGCATTTAAATGAACCATATTTCTATTCAGAAGTATCAGTTTCATTTGCTTCTGACCTCATCCTAGCTGTATGACTTTGGTTCAGTGACTTATTTGTGCCTTAGTCTCTGGATCTATAAAGTTATGTCCCAAACAAAAGCTCTGACCCATAGCAATTGCCTAATAAAACTGAGCTGGTTCAGTTGTTATTGCCAGTGTCATCATCACCATCACAGCCATTTCTACCATGACTCTTTCTGCAACCTGCAGTGTGTCTCCCAGCTTTGAATAACAGAAGGGAAATTAGAGTCTTATTTCAGTGTAATCAGCCAACCTGCTTATGAGAACACTGTGAATTCAAAGATACACACTGTATACATTGTTAGGGCAGTAGTGGACCATGATAAGAACTACATTGGGGTTTATGGTATCAAGAATCTGAAACTATTAGAGAAAAGCTGAAAGTTTTCTAAAGACTCAATTCTTTAGAAAACTATTTTTTAGATCTCATTTTCTCCGTCTCTTGTCTGCTGAACTCTATATGTGCAAAGGTGCTAGGTGACTAGACTAGGAAAAAGAAAATGCATCAAGAATAAGTATCAAGAATTAACCACAGCTAATTACTCTTAATTACTTTTATCATTTGCTGTGTTGCAGACTTGAATTACGTTTCCTCTTAGTTAAAAATTGCCTCAGTTTTTTACATAGCCTGACTAATGTAGATAGTTGGCAAAGGCTTTATACATTCCATAAGCTGTCTCTTTGCTCTGGTGATCATTTCATTTGCTGTACAGAAGCTTTTAAATTAAATTATTTTTAATTATTTTTAAATTATTGTTATTATTTTCTCAGCTATTGGAATCATTTTCAGAAAATATTTGCCTATTCCTACATGTTGAAGTGGTTTCCTGTAATAGTTTCAGTGTTTCTGGTCTTAAGGTTTTTAATTTTAAATGGATTTTTGTGCAAGAGAGTTGGATCAAATTTCATTCTTCCTCATATGGACATTTAGTTTGCCATAGCCACTTGTGGAAGAAGCAATTTTGCTTATCTTCCAGTTTTTATTTCCCAGTTTTTCTTTTATTTATTTGCTTTGTTTTACTGTACATAAATCTTCCTGGTGAGCTGTCCTCACTTAGATTTATTTTCCCACTCCTGTTTAGGGAAGAAGCCAATGGCAATAAAACTGTTAATTTTGACAGCTTTCCTGGTATTAACTCACAGTGGACAACTCGCAGACTTTACTTGCTCCCCAGTTAAGATTCAGAAAAATGTAGTTTTTCTTTCTGTTTTCTTTAGAACGATGGGTATCAATAAATGATGAAACTAAGAGAGGATGGAAGAATGGGGAGTCAGATAGTATGAGTCAGAGGTATGTATATGGTTTAAAAGTCTGAGAAATAATGAAACTGTTTTAGAGTAGGTTTTGGGAAAGACTTATCATAAAAGCTGATTCCGGAAGTTGACACAGAGAGCTGGCCGACGGGGCTGCTCGCCTCGGGGAATCTGGGTCACCTGTGCTCGTGGAAGGATCACCATGCCTTTGGCTGGAGATCTACATAAAACATAAAAAATAAACAAGGAACAGCTGGTTTGAAGTCCAGATTCCTACTTCATGGATGTAATTTTGTCCAGGTTGCTGCACAATCACCACGGTTTCCAGCCATGCTCAGACCGTGGTTCTGTGTGTAGGCTGCTCAACCGTGCTGAGCAGGAGGAAAGGCCAGACTCACAGAAGACTGTTCTCTCAGCAGAAAACAATGTTAACGATCTATACAACTTGTTGAATTTATGTTTTCTCACAGAAAGCCTTATCTTGTGACTCTAGCAATACAATGTAATGTTTGGTTTTATAAGATATGCAACATTGATCCTCTATTTTAGTGTCAGTTTTTCAATAAAGTTTTAATTACGGGGAAAAAAAGCTTATTAAGTTGACATATAAGCTTAAAAAAAAGCCTCAACAAAGTGCAAAATCATAAAAATGAATGAATATAGATGTCATTAATGACCTCAGACCTGTGGTTTTTTTCTCCCTCTCAACTGTCTTCTTTGGCACTCTCTGTAGGGGAGGGGAGGATTGTTGGTCTCAGTAATTCAAACAAGTCCCTGTGCCCTGCCTGCTTAGAGGGATTTCTATGTGGCAATTCCAATTTGTCCAAGAAGTCCGTGGTCTGGCGCCCCCCTGCTCTGCTAGTGCAACTGCATGTCTGCTATTTTGGGCATTGTTCTTTATATGTGCAGGTCTTTCAGAGACTGGGGTTCTTTCAGGATGCTCTCTTCCCTGATACGCCTGTGGTGAGATTGTGCCAAGTTCATCAGCACCATTCTCATCTTCCCAGTGGAGCATCTCAGCTTCAGTCTCTTGGGCCACTCTTCTGCCTCTGTCTTCATAGTGGGTTCTGTCCCAGCTATCTCACTTAATATGGTGTGTCTAGCCAATTGTGTGGTATCCTCAGCTCAAGCAGTCTTGCTCCAGCTTGCTCATCTCATGGTCCCATGTCCAAGAGGGCATAGCATAGTCCCCATAGAACCCACTGGCCTGAGCTGGAGTCAATAGAATTATATGACTGGGTTCTAGCTGACAAGCCCTATTGTCTGCTTCTTACAAAGGAAGCCTTGCATAGGCTTATCCGCACCCCCTTTCAGGTCTTTCTTTTATCCTGACTCTTATCTTTCACAAGTCATACACAGGAGGCTTCTAATCTGCCATCTAACCCAGAAATCCATATCTTCCAATTTTAAATGTTAGAAGGAAAAAGTTCTCTGGTACTTCTTATAGCAAATCAACACAAACATTTACATTCACTTTTTACATTTCATTAAGGAGAAAAGACACGGTTATAAGATGAAGAACTTCTTCTCCATAATTATACATATTTCCTTTAACATTTATCATGCTTTCATTTTTTTGTTGTTAATTTCATATGGAGTTTTAGTGCTACACATGGTCACATTAGGCAAATGTATATCATTTGATCTAAGTGTAGATGAGAGATCTTGATAAAGAAAAATATATGATAAAACAAGTTAGGTGATTAGAAAAATTTACATATTAGTATATGAGTTAATTCAACAATCAAAACAAAAAATGTCAGGCATGGTGGCACATACCTTTCATCCCAATACTTAGGAGGCAGAAGTAGGAGGATAGCCTTGAATTCAAGACCACCCTGACACTACATAATGAACTCCAGGTCAGCCAGGCTAAATGAGAGCCTACTTCGATAAACAAAACAAAACAACAACAAAATGACTTAGCGAGGCATGGTGGCACATGACTTTAGTCCCAACACTTGAAAGGCAGAGGTAGGAGGATGGCTGTGAGTTTGAGGCCATCCTGACACTACATAGTGAATTTCAGGTCAGCCTAGGCTAGCACGAGACACTATCATGAAATCACACACAGACACACAAAACAACAAACAAAAAGACTTCCTTTCTTTTATGAGGGGAGGGCAGATAGACAGAATTAGCACCCCAGTGCCTATAGGCACTGCAAATGAACTTAAGATGCATGTGCCACCTTGTACATCTGGCTTATGTAGGTTCTGGGTAGTTGATTCTGGGTACTGAGGCTTCACAGGCAAACACCTTAATGGTTAAGCCATCTCTACAGCCCCCATTGTTTTAAATTTAACTTATCCTTGATTAATACCCTGGAAGCAATGGGGGAGGGAAAAAGCATAAAACAATAGACTATACTCAGGAAGTTCCAGCAGCTAGAGCTGTGCTCAAAAGTTCATGAATGGAGGGCTGGGGAGATGGCTTCATGGTTAAGGCACTTGCCTGCAAAGCCAAAGGACCTAAGTTTGATTCCCCAGGACCCACATAAGCCAGATGCACAAGGTGGCACATGTGTCGGGAGTTTGTTTGCAGTGGCTGGAGGCCCTGGTGTGACCATTCTCTCTCTTTCTCCATGTCTCTCCCTCTCTCTCTCTGCATCTCTCTCAAATAAATAAATAAATATATTTTTTAAGTTCATGAAAAAAGTTCATGTATGGAGAATGTCCTCTCTGCCACCACACTAATCACCCTGACTTCCCCTTTCATGAATTTCAAATGACTTTAATCATTGAAAAAATGGTGGGCTGTTTAAATGTAGCAATTACATAGGAAATGACCAAACCGTTTAGGTCTATAAGGAAGGTGGTAGATGATTATAAAGAAAAAATGTCCTCTTCAAAAGACTGGAGTATTCTTGTTGAAGTCTGCATTTGAGATTCTGACACAGTTGCGGTTTTAGACCCCCAAGTGGTTCTCATCTTGGTAGTCACTTGCCATGTCTAAAAGATTTTTTTTTTTTTTTTGGAACAATGTACGTTCTGTTCTTGTAAGCAATCTCTCAACAATCTCTGAGCTACACTAGCCCACTTTGTTACTTCTCACCATCTTTTGGACTTGTCTCTAAACTTCAGTGACATGTAGACAAATCGCTAACCTGCTTCCCCCACAGCTATTTCTCCCCTTGAACTTTTCTTCTAGGAACCTACTTCTCCCATTGAACCACTTAAGATGTCAATTCCTGATTCTAAAAAGCAAGGGCAAATGACGAAATCAGTAGTTCTGTAGACATAACAACATTTTCAAGGTCCTTTCGTAGAACAGAGTAGTCAAATTTTATATGCACTCTAAAACATGCACTGTTATTAGAATAATTCTGACTTCTTTTAGAGCTTGGACCTATTAACTCTTACATGTTGGTGATCTTTTGGCCATGCCACTTCTAAGGAATAGAGAAGTGAACCTAATCTGTACTGCATTTAGGAATAGTTAACAAATTGCATTATGACAATGAGATATGTGGGGCGTAAAGTAAATTAAATGGCTATCACAGTAAGAGCAACCAGAATTTTTTGGTTGCATAAACCAAGGGCAGCCTGAAATGTTGGGTTTCTGTCTGACCCCAATAGAATCAGTTACCTTCAATCCAAATTACATTTGGAGCTCTCTGAAACCACAAGGAAAACACTTTTTCTGAAACAAAAGTAATCCATGTTCTTATCTTAAATCTCTGTTTTCTAATACCACTAGTCTTTTCCATTTTAAATTATCAGATAATTCATTCTAGCAAGATAGCCCAGGGATTTCAGAATTACTAAAATGTCATGATGGAAGCTATGATTTTTTTTTAACTATTATTAACTGTTCATGTAGGAATTGAGAACATAATCAATAGCTTGCTGATTAATTTGGGAATATACCGTCTTCTAGTCACAAGTATATTTGAGTGTACATAAGCAGCAATTTATCTAGCAATATGCCTTTACTCCCTAAAATGTTTTCTCTAAATTTTATTTTATTTAATAACAGCAAATTATTTTTATTCTAATGAAAAATAGATTTAATGCCAAAAAACTTTAGTCCTAATTTAGACATCCTAAGGCCTATTGATTTTCCCTTTGTGAATTCCCAAGCTAATTAATTACATACACATATCTCTAAGAAGTTTTAATTAGATATTTAAACATTTTTGACATTTGGTAAATGTTGGAAGAAAATCATTCATATTCATACTCAATAAAGCTCCTGTGTATTGGAAGCTTTTTCCTTAACTGAATGTTTAAAAGCAAGCAATATTTATATTTAGAAAATGACAAGCTTGGCCTCACTGACCTCAGCTGACTGAAGAGATGGGTAATTGGCCTGGGCTGTGGTTCTCCTGATGAGCACTCTCATTAATAAAAGTCTTCTTTGGTGTTAAAGTAATTCCCTGTTGTCCTTAAGTGCAACTGATTTTAAAATTCTTCAGAGATTTTTGAAGTAACTCAGCAGTACACTTAAGTGTTGCTGATGTTGACCAAAACAACACACAAACAAAAATTCACAAGCTTTGCTTGGAGAGATGGCTTATCAGATAAGGCACTTGCCTGTGAAACCTAAGGGATCAGGGTCAATTCCCAAGAACCCATATAAGCTAGATGCACAAGGTGGCACATGTATCTGGAGTTCATTTGCAGCAGCTAGAGGCCCTGGTGTGCCCATTCTCTCCCTCTCTTTCTGTCTCTGTCTTTGTCCTCTCACATAAATATTTTTAAAGATTCACAAACTTTTAATTATAGAGACTATTTAACATACACAAAATTAAGTAAATAATCAATGAAACCTTATGCCTCATCACTAAGAATGAACAACCATTTGTGGCAGTCAGGTTCACATTGCTGGCAGAAATCACCTGACCAAGAGCAGCTTGTGGGGGGTGAAAAGGTTTATTCTGGTTTATAGACTTGAGGGGAAGCTCCATGATGGCAGGGGTAAACAATGGCATGAGCAGATGCTGGACACCACCTCCTGACCAACATCAGGTGGACAACACAAGACAGTGTGCCAAACACTGGCAAGGGGAAACTGGCTATAATATTCATAAGCCTGCCCCAACAATACACTGCCTCCGGAAGGTGTAAATTCCCAAATCTCCATCAGCTGGGAACCCAGCATTCAGGACACCTAAGTTTATGGGGGACACCTGAATCAAACCACCACACCCATCGTATCCAATTCTGCAATTTCTACAGCTACAGCTTACACATGCTACTTGTAATCAGGTCCTAGACAGTATGATTTCATTAGTAACTTTCTCTGTTATGTATGTCTCAAACACAAGTGCTCTTGGATCTCCACTATCATCACAATCATCACACTAGAAAATTATAAATTGTGAAAATTCATAGACTTTTCTTACCAGAGTTCAAATTTCCAATGATTTCTAAATTTATAAAGTGGTCTTCAAGCCCAACTCAGTAGTCTGTCATTCAGAAGTTGGATCAAAATTTTGGATCAACATTGTTGTTGGCTTGCTTTTTGAAAATATTTTATTTATTTATTTGCAACCACACAGACAGGGAGAGAGAAAGAGAGAATGGGGGCACCAGAGCCTCTACCTGCAGCAAATGAATTCTAGAGGCATTTGCCACTTTGTGCATCTGACTTTACGTGGGCACTGGGGAATCGAAGTTGGGTCATTAGGCTTTGCAGGCAGACATCTTAACCACTAAGCCATCTCTCCAGCCCCAGGACTTGTTTTGTTTTATGGTGAGACTATTCCATAGCTGTATTCATATTCCTTTCAGAAGACACAAAGTATCTGAATGTCTTATTCTCATTTTGTGATGTTAACAAGTCATTGTTACTTAACATCTATATCCATTTGTTCCTTGTTAGCTTATATCCTCCCATGATTTGTCTATAAATTAAAAATCAGCTCTGTGTGCATATGGGCATTGTTTTTCTTCTAAGACTGATTACATCTAGGAAAGCACTTGTCAGGAGCTTACACTTGACAAGGTTGCTCATTGGCCCAATGAAGCACTTAGTTGTTAGATCATAGCATTTGAAGCTGTTTCACAATGTTTAACATTAACATTTTATAGGGTTAATTTTTTATACATTTATATGTAAGTAAGCAACATTTTTGAATTTAAATGATTCTGAGAATCATTTTTATAAAATATATGAATGACTCAAAATTACAGAATAGTTTAATAATGATGTGAATATATTAGCAAATCAGAACCCACTGGCTCATTACTCACTACTTTTCTAATTAGACTGTGAAATCTTAATTTTTTGGAGTCTGATTAACTGATATAGCTATGTCATGGTGCTCATACAAAAAAAAGAACATGTTTTGATGGGCATTGCAGTGTAAAAAACACCAGCTAACAGACAGAATGGAAATAAAGGAAAATCAAGGGCTCATTTTCCCTTTGAGCTTTTCTAAACACCTGATAAAATACAGCAGAAATGTTTCTGGTTCATCAGTATCAATTAGTACTACCAAGTATTAGCTTAGCTTTTGAAAAACTACAAGCTGAGGAAAAAAGCATATGCTTAATCAAAATTGAATATGGATATCTACACCTAGGAAGGTGAGCTATTAACACAAATTATTCAGCGTATTTAGAAAAATCAAAACAGGGCTAGGTGCCAAAACAAACTCAAAAGTCTTTCATCTGTTTGAGCAGTATAATAAGGATAAAATTAATTATCAAGCATGCACTCTTAAATAATGTCATCTTCAAAAACCTTGTTGGAGTTGAGGACTAGGTAATGAATGTCCACTAGTAAGAGCTATTGAGTGTACATATATGTATATTGTATATGTATGTATACACACACATATACATGTATAAATAGAGATTTTTGATTATTGTACATATACATACATACACACTTTAGGTCTAAATTATTGACGTGGCACATGCTTATAATCCTAGTGCTGAAGAAGCAAATACAGGTAGATCCTTAAGGCTCACTGAGAAGCCAGTCTCCGTAAATTGATGAGTTCCAGGCTAATGAGAGGCTATGTTCCCCCCAAAAGTGGATAATGCCTGAGGAGTGACTATAGAGGTTGTATTCTGTCCTCCTTATGCATGCCTATTCACATGCACTTGCATACACATGACCATGTGCATACATACCCCCCCACACACACAGAGAGAGAGAGAGAGGAAAAGAGAGAGAGAGAGAGTAGCCTAAGAAGAAAAATACCTAAAATATGCCTATGTGAAGTTGAAACTCTTTGAGGTATTACTATTAACTTCACTTTAAAAGATGAGCGATGGTCCGGGAGTGGTGTTGCACATCTTTAATCCCAGCACTTGGGAGGCAGAAGTAGGAGGATTGTCATGAGTATGAGGCCACCCTGAGAATACAGAGTGAATTCCAGGTCAGCCTGGGCTAGAGTGAGACCCTACCTCAAAAACAAAAACAAACAAACAAACAAAAAACGGGATAATGCCTTAAACTAAACTTCTCTTCAGTTTCATTCATCCTCAGGTCACTACTTGAGGCAGCTAGCCACTCCTAAGATTGAGATACCAGGAGGTAGCTCTTTCACCTCTTATAAAAGCTGTTTGCCCACCTCTGGATAGGAATGTTCCAGGGGTTACTATTCACTAATTTATGGATGTGCCCTGGAATTAGGTGATTATTTGGAGGTAAGACTTTTGATATGCAGGTCATGAAAGCAGAGCCCCCATCACCCTTATAATTGAGATGCCAATGAGCTGCATTGACCCGTCCATTGCACAAGAGTGTGTGGCATCTCAGAATCAAAAGTAGACTTTCATATGTAAATTTACCTTGATCTTGACATTCCTAACATCAACATCAAGCAAAGATAGATTTGTGTTGCTTATAAGCCACCATATTTAGGCCATTTTGCCACAGAAGACAATATGAACTGAAATAGTGAGATTCGAACATAGAGTTCTTATTGAAGTTTGCCATCTTAATCTGGTGTTATGAGTTTGTGCTAATGGTGAATAAATTATATACTTATATAAGCACAAAGAAAAAGAGGAGGGATGGGCTGGATAGATGGGCTCAGTGATAAAGGATGCTTGCTTGTAAAGGCTGTTGGCCCAAGTCCAGTTTCCCAGTACCCATGTAAGGCTAGATGCACAGAGATGCACATGTGTCTGGAGTTAGTTTGCAATGGCAGGAGACCTTGGAGTTCCCTTTCATTCCTTCCTTCCCTCCCTCTCCCCTTTCTCTTACTCTCAAATAAATAAACATTTAAAAATATAAGTACATAAAAAATGAAGAATGCTGAGGTACTGAGGAGGCCTTGAGGACTAGGAAGTACAGTTCACAATTGAACAGATAATACTAAAATTTGGTTGTGAAGTAGACTATAAAAACAGTGCCACAGTTAAAAAGGAATAGGGTCAGAGGAAGATTGTCCTAGACCTGAGATCCCAGAGTTAGTTTTATGTTTTAATGAGGATGACTCAATAGAAAAGGAGTCATTGAAGACACGTAGGAGAGAGAAGAGGTATTTTCAGGAACAAGAAGGGATGCAGGAGGAAGCAGAGATTCTCAGGCTAAATTACTAACTAAATGAGCTTAGTTTGCACCTGTGCCATTGTTATGCCTCCACTTACTTATCTGACCAGACAAGCTGAGCTGTTAGTGTTCATTAATTTTTTTTTCTCAAAATTACAATTTAATGGTTATCTAACTACATGACAGTGTTTTCTTCTAATATTATCTGATAGCAACTTCAAGAAAAACTGCTTTTTTGTCTTCTCTTTAATCTCTTGCTTTTCAAAAATAAAGAACACATGATAATAAAAAATTTCAATTTATTTAAAAATACTTCTGCTACATCTTAAACGTTTACTTGCTTGTTATTGTGGAGCATTGTATGAAGCCATCCCAGAGTTTGAACTAACTAAATGAATAATTTATAATTGACTGTCATAAGGATACATTATATAGTTTTACCTGATCTGTATAATTAGTCCATAGTTCATTTTCAGTTTGTAAAAAATTATCCTTCTCAGTGCAGGAGAGATGTCTTAGCACTTAAGGCACTTGTTTGCAAGCCTGGTGGCCTAGATTCAAATCCCCAGTACCCACATAAAACCAGATACACAAAATGAGACACGTATCTGGAGTTTGTTTGCAGTGATAATGTGTGCTGGTGTGCCCATTCTCCTTCTAGCTTTCTTTCTCTCTGCTTGCAAATAGTAATAAATATATTTAAAAATATTCTTCTCTAGGATGAAAATTATTTTTAGGTTATATTTGCGAAATATACATTTTAGTTACAAAAATGTATGCAATATTTTTGAATCTACAAATAATTCTAAAATCTGTAACCTCTTACTCATGCCTATCATTTATTATTCAATAAATATTTATTGAATGACTCTTTTGAGTGCTAAGTATATTTGGAGATACAAAATTAATCATATATAAATCTAGCCCTTGGAAAGTTTATAGTATTGGCAATGGAATAAGATGTATGTCTCTGTCTCCCACTTCTGCTCCAAGTAGACTTCAAAGGAAATTATAACTGTTTAATGTGGTAGAATTGTTTTAAATAAACTATTAGCTCTGAACTTAAGCTATGGGTTATATGCTGCTTATTGCCTAGATATGGTAAATTTAAAATCAAAGTATGCCAGTTTATTTAGAGAATATATATTTCACTTAATAAAGTAACTAATGTAAATTAATGTTTATTTTCCCTTTTCCCCACAAAAAATGAAAGTTTCCATTAATCTTCATAGCATCTCTGAGAATAGAAAGAAAGTACATGTACTAGGCTATTTTTCTCCCCTCTAATTAACTGTTTCCATTGAATGCAGAGGGTCTGCAAATGTCAATTTGTCCTGTAAATATTTTTCCTTAGATATTTTCCTTGATCTACCAAGTGGCCTTAGCAACAGTTTTGTTACTGACATTTAATATTCAATTATACAAAAGTATGTCACTTAAACTACGGGCCACTATCCCCTAAAAAGCCTTTGTGAAACATGGAAAAAATCTAGAATTCTAAACTTAACAATGTGATATGAATTGGTGATCAGCTCTGAGCTTCTTCACTACATTTTCACTTTTTCCCCTGGGATTCAAATGTTCAGTTATCAGTTCACAAGAGGACTAGAAAATGGGAACTGCTAATTTCTTTTTCTTTTCTTTTCTTTCCTTTCCTTTTCTATTTTTTTTTTTTTTTTTTTTGGATGCCAGTAATTCTCTTGCTTTGTGTATGAACCGAGGTGCCTGTGATGAGTCATTGTTGTGAAGAAATAATCACCATATAGCACATTTATTGTTAATATATTAAGTACTTTATATGCCTTCTTTTTATAACCAATCTTATTTAGATGAATCATAATGGTTTTTAAACTTTTTTCCACTAAAAGGAATTCTCTAAGGTATATTATAAACATTTGATGGTAAACTCCTTAGTTGCTAGGGAACATGCTAGAGATGAATTTGTTTCCCCACAGATACATAAAATATTCCTTCCCATGCTATATTTCTTTTTTTTTTTAATTTTTTATTTATTTATTTGAGAGCGACAGACACAGAGAGAAAGACAGGTAGAGGGAGAGAGAGAGAATGGGCGCGCCAGGGCTTCCAGCCTCTGCAAACAAACTCCAGACGCGTGCGCCCCCTTGTGCATCTGGCTAACGTGGGACCTGGGGAACCGAGCCTCGAACCGCGGACCTTAGGCTTCACAGGCAAGCGCTTAACCGATAAGCCATCTCTCCAGCCCCCCATGCTATAGTTCTATGGACAAGTTAATGCTTATCTAGGTCATATTCAAATAAAAGCAGAACATTCTAGGC
Organism: Jaculus jaculus; assembly: GCF_020740685.1. Classification (NCBI taxonomy): domain Eukaryota; kingdom Metazoa; phylum Chordata; class Mammalia; order Rodentia; family Dipodidae; genus Jaculus; species Jaculus jaculus. The sequence continues at coordinate 49,955,825 of NC_059102.1, forward strand.
TGAAAGGTCTAATGTCAAGGAAAGTAGAGCCAGAAGAGCGGATCAGGTAGAAATCACTATAGAGTTTATTAAATAACTGGCCAGTATATGATGAAACTATGGCTTCAAAATTAAGTATTGCAAGACAAGAGCCTAAACACCTTCCGTCTGTCTCATGAACTTGGCTTGTTGCATCAGTAACTAGTACCTTCACCCTTCTCAAGATCTAATGCTGCTTTTGTCTCATTCTGTGATTCAAAGACTGTTTCTCCTGAGTCAGGACCACTCTTAACAGCCAGGATTTTACTCACTATTGCAAAGGCATACAAAAGTTGCTCAGCGCCTTCTCCATCCTGCGGATGCTTGCTCTCTAATCGATTTGCTGCTTAATCGTGTACCATGTTAGGGGACCTCTTGAAACTTTTGCTTTTTGTTGAATGAGAATTTTTTTTTTGTTTATACTGCTTTACTTTTTGCTTTATCCAAATCATGAGCTCCTTGGCCGAAGTCCATGTTTTAGAATTATAACTCACTGCTCCAATCCCTGTATCTTTTCCATGTAAGCATTAGAAATTATAGCAAAAGAATGATATCTGTATGATCATTGATAAAACTGACTAGGAATGACAGGCCAGGGAAATATATTACTCTCAAGTCTCAGAATATTAAAGAATTTAATAGTAACTCGAAGTAAAAGTGATTAATTTTAATATATTAATGTAATATAAATTTAATCTTTAATCATGACATTTTTTGTAGTGTATTCCATTATATTGACACACATTGTATTGAATTC